>NC_141689.1:824369549-825057882 GCF_964263255.1 Lissotriton vulgaris
CACCCCCTTTTCTGAATCATTTTGTCCACCATAAGCGTGGAAGGGTATACTCAGATGTGAGTCCCTTGCTCATTGCACCATCAGGATTCAAGCAAGCCGGGCCGAAGACGGCTGAAATGCCAGAAACCGGTCCCCGGTAGCTTGTTTCCTTCCCAGTATAAGAATTGGCTTGGTAGTTTGGTTTGCCCTGTTCCCATCATGCACTGGGACAGGAACAAACTAATTTGCATGTAGCCAGGTTCTGAGCTGGGATGGTGCAGTGAGCTACAAAACGGTGATGGATCAAGCCCTGATCTTTGGACTGGGTAAGAGTGGTCTGCTTAATTCAGACACTCTGTTCATCACCACCCCCTTTTCTGAATCATTTTGTCCACCATAAGCGTGGAAGGGTATACTCAGATGTGAGTCCCTTGCTCATTGCACCATCAGGATTCAAGCAAGCCGGGCCGAAGACGGCTGAAATGCCAGAAACCGGTCCCCGGTAGCTTGTTTCCTTCCCAGTATAAGAATTGGCTTGGTAGTTTGGTTTGCCCTGTTCCCATCATGCACTGGGACAGGAACAGACTAATTTGCATGTAGCCAGGTTCTGAGCTGGGATGGTGCAGTGAGCTAAAAAACGGTGATGGATCAAGCCCTGATCTTTGGACTGGGTAAGAGTGGTCTGCTGAATTCAGACACTCTGTTCATCACCACCCCCTTTTCTGAATCATTTTGTCCACCATAAGCGTGGAAGGGTATACTCAGATGTGAGTCCCTTGCTCATTGCACCATCAAGATTCAAGCAAGCCGGGCCGAAGACGGCTGAAATGCCAGAAACCGGTCCCCGGTAGCTTGTTTCCTTCCCAGTATAAGAATTGGCTTGGTAGTTTGGTTTGCCCTGTTCCCATCATGCACTGGGACAGGAACAGACTAATTTGCATGTAGCCAGGTTCTGAGCTGGGATGGTGCAGTGAGCTAAAAAAACGGTGATGGATCAAGCCCTGATCTTTGGACTGGGTAAGAGTGGTCTGCTTAATTCAGACACTCTGTTCATCACCACCCCCTTTTCTGAATCATTTTGTCCACCATAAGCGTGGAAGGGTATACTCAGATGTGAGTCCCTTGCTCATTGCACCATCAGGATTCAAGCAAGCCGGGCCGAAGACGGCTGAAATGCCAGAAACCGTTCCCCCGTAGCTTGTTCCCTTCCCAGTATAAGAATTGGCTTGGTAGTTTGGTTTGCCCTGTTCCCATCATGCACTGGGACAGGAACAGACTAATTTGCATGTAACCAGGTTCTGAGCTGGGATGGTGCAGTGAGCTAAAAAACGGTGATGGATCAAGCCCTGATCTTTGGACAGGGTAAGAGTGGTCTGCTTAATTCAGACACTCTGTTCATCACCACCCCCTTTTCTGAATCATTTTGTCCACCATAAGCGTGGAAGGGTATACTCAGATGTGAGTCCCTTGCTCATTGCACCATCCGGATTCCAGCAAGCCGTGCCGAAGACGGCTGAAATGCCAGAAACCGGTCCCCGGTAGCTTGTTTCCTTCCCAGTATAAGAATTGGCTTGGTAGTTTGGTTTGCCCTGTTCCCATCATGCACTGGGACAGGAACAGACTAATTTGCATGTAGCCAGGTTCTGAGCTGGGATGGTGCAGTGAGCTAAAAAACGGTGATGGATCAAGCCCTGATCTTTGGACTGGGTAAGAGTGGTCTGCTTAATTCAGACACTCTGTTCATCACCACCCCCTTTTCTGAATCATTTTGTCCACCATAAGCGTGGAAGGGTATACTCAGATGTGAGTCCCTTGCTCATCGCACCATCAGGATTCAAGCAAGCCGGGCCGAAGACGGCTGAAATGCCAGAAACCGGTCCCCGGTAGCTTGTTTCCTTCCCAGTATAAGAATTGGCTTGGTAGTTTGGTTTGCCCTGTTCCCATCATGCACTGGGACAGGAACAGACTAATTTGCATGTAGCCAGGTTCTGAGCTGGGATGGTGCAGTGAGCTAAAAAACGGTGATGGATCAAGCCCTGATCTTTGGACTGGGTAAGAGTGGTCTGCTTAATTCAGACACTCTGTTCATCACCACCCCCTTTTCTGAATCATTTTGTCCACCATAAGCGTGGAAGGGTATACTCAGATGTGAGTCCCTTGCTCATCGCACCATCAGGATTCAAGCAAGCCGGGCCGAAGACGGCTGAAATGCCAGAAACCGGTCCCCGGTAGCTTGTTTCCTTCCCAGTATAAGAATTGGCTTGGTAGTTTGGTTTGCCCTGTTCCCATCATGCACTGGGACAGGAACAGACTAATTTGCATGTAGCCAGGTTCTGAGCTGGGATGGTGCAGTGAGCTAAAAAACGGTGATGGATCAAGCCCTGATCTTTGGACTGGGTAAGAGTGGTCTGCTTAATTCAGACACTCTGTTCATCTCCACCCCCTTTTCTGAATCATTTTGTCCACCATAAGCGTGGAAGGGTATACTCAGATGTGAGTCCCTTGCTCCTTGCACCATCAGGATTCAAGCAAGCCGGGCCGAAGACGGCTGAAATGCCAGAAACCGGTCCCCGGTAGCTTGTTTCCTTCCCAGTATAAGAATTGGCTTGGTAGTTTGGTTTGCCCTGTTCCCATCATGCACTGGGACAGGAGACATGAACAGACTAATTTGCATGTAGCCAGGTTCTGAGCTGGGATGGTGCAGTGAGCTAAAAAACGGTGATGGATCAAGCCCTGATCTTTGGACTGGGTAAGAGTGGTCTGCTTAATTCAGACACTCTGTTCATCACCACCCCCTCTTCTGAATCATTTTGTCCACCATAAGCGTGGAAGGGTATACTCAGATGTGAGTCCCTTGCTCATTGCACCATCAGGATTCAAGCAAGCCGGGCTGAAGACGGCTGAAATGCCAGAAACCGGTCCCCGGTAGCTTGTTTTCTTCCCAGTATAAGAATTAGCTTTGTAGTTTGGTTTGCCCTGTTCCCATCATGCACTGGGACAGGAACAGACTAATTTGCATGTAGCCAGGTTCTGAGCTGGGATGGTGCAATGAGCTAAAAAACGGTGATGGATCAAGCCCTGATCTTTGGACTGGGTAAGAGTGGTCTGCTTAATTCAGACACTCTGTTCATCACCACCCCCTTTTCTGAATCTACATGCAATGAAGGCACTCTGTAGCCAGTCTTATGATCTATCAGCATAGCATTACTATGCTAAACATGAGATGCAGGTAGAAGCAATATCAACTGCAAGTGACGTTGAACCAAACCACAAAATGATACCCTACCATTGCACATAAATGCTGCACGGGACTCGAGAATCATGTGAATGACCGCACTCCACTGGTGCAACCCAATAATTAACATATGCATCATCCCAACATTGTCATGTCTCAAGCAAAACATCCATGGCATCATGTGATTCCAAAACAAAAGTGATACTCACTGTGAAGGCTGGTGGAGCATCATTTGCAACCTGCACTGAGGTAACGACATGACAGTGACATGATATACTGCAACAAGGGCCAATGCATCCATGTACACAGAATCACAGGACAGTTGTCTTAACATGTGGAACATACAGTGGGCCACACCTACACGACATGGTATTATGGCTACCAAACTGGACTGTCCCACAGGGTGGAGGTGAGGATCCAGTCACAATCATATGCACACAGTGAGGCTGCAATCCCCCACAGAGTCCGTGTTTGACACAATGTCAAACCATGGTATATGCAATGTTGCAGTGTCAATGTCTACACACATTGATGCATTCACCAGAGTGTACAACTACAGCAGATGACTGTCAGATGGGGTGACTATCCTGTCATGGGAGTGGGCATACATGTAATAAGTGACATAATGTTGTTGCATGTATTCATGGTCGCACTACATGCACATGAACATGTACCACACGTTTCTAAACATACCAATGCTAAACAGCCTCATATGAGTCCTTACCCAAATTGACTTCTCCACATGTCCATGCATGCTCTGTTGATTAGGCTGACGTTGCAATCATAATGAGCAATAGCAGGGTGACCACGATGACCCCAACGGACAACAGGCAGGGCGAGCTGTGGATGAGAGTGGCACACAAGGGGGCAAGTTCTGTACAATGTCATTTTGACAATGTCCTGTTGAATATCCAGATGTTGTAATACACCTGTACATTCCAAGTACACACATAGCACGTATGTGTGTTGCATTACATCTGCACCTGTGTGACACAGCACAACAGACATCCAAGTGACATTGCATACAGTCTGCTGCATGTACATCATTCTACCCATGCAACTCTGTAGTACATATATTACATAAAAGCTGCTATGACTCACCATTATGAAAAGAAGTTGCGGATGAGGTTACTCCGGATATCATCTTCATCTTCCTCATCACTGGCATCCTGGGCAAGGCCTTCATCCTCAACGGACGGATGTTCCAGCTCACCAGGATCAAGGTAGAGTGGCACGGCCTTCTCCACTGCCATGTTGTGAAGCATGCAGCACACAGTGAAGATGTCACACACCTTGCGTGGGCTGTATTTTAGGGCTCCGCCTGTCTTGTCCAGGCACCTGAACCGGCTCTTCAGGAGTCCAAATGCTCACTCAATCACCCTCCTGGTTCTCCCATGAGCATTGTTGTACCACTGGTCTGCAGCTGTCCTAGGGTTGCGTAGCGGAGTCATTAGCCACGGCATGTTTGGATATCCAGCGTCTCCTGCAAATCGACATCATGGAAATGAGTGTGTAATATGATTCAGATGTAGAAGTTGTGACATACTGACATACATAGCTGACAGAGTATACTCACCAACAAGACATGCCCGATGGTTGTGCAGCTGCAGCATCATCTGTGGTACCCTGCTACGCCTCATGATGAAAGCATCGTGGCACGATCCTGGAAAACGTGCAGAAACATGTGAGATAATCATGTTGGCAAACACACCACCAGGGCATTTATCGAGTGGTAGTGTTTCCTGTTGCGATACGCTTGCTCCTGAGCCTGTGGTGGCACCAGAGTAACATGTGTACCATCAATTGCTCCAATTACATGTGGCATGCGTCCCAGGGCATAGAATTCCCCCTTGACATCTGTCAACTGTTCTGGAGTAGGGAATGTGATGAATTCATCAAGGTGGAGCAACATCGCAGCCAAAACATCCGTCAACACACGGCTGAACATGGTCTGAGACATCCCTCCCACATCAGCTATGGTCAATTGGAACGTACCTGTGGCAAAGAAATGGACGGCTGCCATCACCTTTACCTTGGGTGTCAGCGCAGTTGGATACCTGTGTCGTGGTTGCAGGTGAGCCTCCAGTCTGTCCGACAGGTCCTTGATCATCTGTCTGGTGAAGCAATAATGACGGATGCAATTGCGTTCCCTCATGGCTTCCAAGTCAGGTAACGGCCTTTCCAGAGGGGGTGCCCTGCAATACACAATTATTTGAAAATGTGTTCAACTGTCGGACTAAGACAATAACAATGTACATGGCACAAGCAACACTGCTTCATCAAATCTTGACAAGTTTGAGTGTGGCGTGGGAGACACACGGATGTAACATGTTCTTGTTCCCAGCCACTCCTCCATGAACAGTAAAAGACCTGTGGTCTGTGGAATGGATATGACATGCAGACAAATGATCTGATGGAAAGGTCTTCGTGAGCATGACAATGTATCATGTCAGTGACACATGTCATGTGAATGTCAGTAGGAGGTTGTCTGCACATCCAGACAGCTGACCGCAATACACACACACACCACATGTGCCATCATTTGCACAGTTCTGACATAGTCATGTTGCGGTGTGAGATTTCCCTGACTATTACATGTACATCATCATACTGCATAAATGTTTGTTTGTCACAAATGGTCTGTGATGCCATCACACATCTGAGCGGTTCATTAACACAAGTGGCATGGTGTGCGTACATTAGAAACCCTGCAATCACGGCAAGGACACAACATAGATGCTCCTACAGCAGATGTACTGAAATGTATGAACTAGTTACTTACCTTTTGTAACAAAATATCAGTAAGGAACAGTGGTTAGTAGCATATCCCGGACTTTGAATACATACTAATCTTCTGACAAATTTGCCTCCCTGGATGCCATCGATGTGCCCAGTGAGTCGGGGATATCCAGCCCTCACTGGATGAAATACGGTGTCGCTGACTGGCATCCTACAAGTGCTTGGCCAAGTATTGCCCATACCTACAACGCACACTCTGCCAGCAGTTACACAACCATGTCCCACAGAGAGTGTGGGAAGCGGACAAAGAGGCATGTGATGTTGGAAGACCTCAGTCCCAGACTCAGGGAGGATAATGACATCTTTCCGTACTGCTCAGACCTCTTGGATACCCTCTACAGCGGAGCTACCGGGAATGTGGTCTGTGATTTGGAGGGCTGGATGCCCATGCTCTCTGGGGTGGGGTGGGAGGACAGGGAACATGGTCAGTCTGGGGAGGAGTGTGGGCGTCTGACAACGTGCCTATCTACAGCCAAACATGCAGCGTGCCTGTACATGCTGGCCAATATGAATACAGTACATTCCTCAGGATAGGCCTGCAGAGGCTCAGCGGAGCGTGACTGGAGTTTAAGGACCTCAGTGAGGAGGTTGGTCCTCACGGCAGCAACGGGGAGATAAAGGGGCAAGGCTCTGGCCACCCACATAAACATTACACTGTACGTTGGCCGCACATCCATAAACACGTTTGGAGTAGAGACATCACCAGTGTCTGGCTAGGTGTCCAGACCACTTGCATCCCCCAGTCCACCTGTCCTCTCATCTTGGGACTGACACTCATGTGTCAGTGGGTCTTTATGACCCTCCCGATACTCATTGACACCCATTCCCTGATAATCAGGGTTGTCATGAGCTGTGCCCGGCTCGTAGAAGTTTAACCCCCCATGCAGCATTAATGGCGGTGTACTGCCGCACAGTTCCCACGCCGGTGCTGTACAGTGTGTGGTATCGGGGACAGAACCACCCGAGACCGGCGCCAAGGCTGACACCTGGGGGACAGTTGCCAGTGAGGTTGTGAGGTGAACCAGCGAGGACCGGGATCAACACTCAGATCCGGTCTGTCCCAGTGGGTCCGGCACAAATGCGCCGCCTGCGTCAGGGACAAAGCGAGTGATGGTGTCAGGGGTAAATCATCAGATGCGCTAGTGCCCCCAGACGGGTCCGCTGGGCCAGAAGCCACCGCGTAGGCCATTGGTGGTGTGAGGAACATCATGGACATGAGAAAGCGCACTCCGTCGCATGCAGGGCAGGGACCGGAGGTCGTGGTGCAGGCTACGATGGCTGCAAATCTGACGGAGCCGCGTGGGCGGTGTCACCCGAATCCCATGCAGCATTGCACGTGCATTGTGGTGATTTGGAAGTGTGATGACATCTCTTTCACTTATTTGGATTACCTGACGACTTGGCCCTGGAGGACTGATGTCAAATCCAGGGGCTCTGATGTCTCAACACCCACGCCCAGGCACTCATCCTACGTCGAGACCATGAGCTATTGTGGTGCAGGGCCAACTGCAGGAGTCTGAGCGGCTTGTGGGACGATTCACACCTGGATTCATATGTCTGGTCCCGGCAGTCGGAGCAGCTCTAGTTGTCTTGCTTGACGTGAAAACTGTGGAGACACCAACGGTGAGGGTCAGTCACCAACATGAGACGGTTGCAATCCTCACAGGCTTTGAAACGGACATCCCTATTGGCACCGTTCTGAGTCAGACAATCCAAGTGAAATGGTCATAAGTGATCGTACTATGATTTTGTTGCAAAAATGAGTTAGGTTACACTCATACGGGACCAGCGCAGGTGTTGTTAAAAAAGTGGACCTGACGTGAGCACGCAGAGGTGACGTATGAGAACTCCGACAACGTCATCACGGCACACACAACGCCAACGACACACGGTGAGCCGCAGGACATGCCTACCGACACACAAGTGTACTGCTGAGCGGCAATTGCCACATCCAGGATGACACGTGGGGATATTCTAAGGTGAGTAATATGATACTGTCCTGAACTTTTCATATGCAAACAGCAGGCACAATGTCACATATGGCACACACATGACCTGGTGACACAGGGTCATGCTGTGCGTCTATTACACCTCTGTCACCGTGGGCATGTTGCTGTCATCATGTGCCAGTTCCCTGTACTGAATGGTGTGCCAGTCCAGTGTTGATGTGCATCACAATATGTTGTAGACGTTATGCCGGTGCAAAGTGTTGTATGCATGTGATGCACATGTGCTAAAGGATTAATGACATGTCTCGCCAGCTCTTCACACATCAACTGAGGCACAAGGTCACAGTCCCTGTGCTTCTTCAATGTCTGCCACACCTGGGGCATGCTGATGTAAGTATGCCATGCTGATGTATGCATCCACATCGTCAACATGAGGGTAGACTACATCCCTGCTATGTGATTTCCTGGAGTCACTCTCCGAATGGTGACATGACGGAAGTCAGGAACGCAGCCTACACAATCGTTCACTTGAGCATGTCTGACGCACTCTACCCCAATGGTACGTGTGTGCGTAGGCCTCGTTTCCCGATTGCATTTCAGCCACACGCGAGCAAAGCGTACCCCAATGGTACGTGCGTGTGTAGGCCTCGTTTCCCGATTGCATTTCAGCCATACGCGAGCAAAGCGAACCCCAATGGTAAGTGCGTGCGTAGGCCTCGTTTCCCGGTTGCATTTCAGCCACACGCAAGCAAAGCGTACCCCAATGGTACGTGCGTGCGTAGGCCTCGTTTCCCGAATGCATTTCAGCCACACGCGAGCAAAGCATACCCCAATGGTACGTGCGTGCGTAGTCCTCGTTTCCCGATTGCATTTCAGCCACATGCGAGCAAAGCGTACCCCAATGGTACGTGCGTGCGTAGGCCTCGTTTCCCGATTGCATTTCAGCCACACGCGAGCAAAGCGTACTCCAATGGTACGTGCGTGCGTAGGCCTCGTTTCCCGATTGCATTTCAGCCACACGCGAGCAAAACGTACCCCAATGGTACGTGCGTGCGTAGGCCTTGTTTCCCGATTGCATTTCAGCCATACGCGAGCAAAGCGTACCCCAATGGTACGTGCGTGCGTAGGCCTCGTTTCCCGATTGCATTTCAGCCATACGCGAGCAAAGCGTACCCCAATGGTACGTGCGTGTGTACGCCTCGTTACACCATTGAATGGGTTGCATTAGCAACGGCAATGTCACCATACTTGTGTGGGTATTTGAATAAATACATAGGGAACATCTAGGAGAACAGTGGAATGATCAAAATGCAACCAAGTTGTCATGGATGCAGAGAGTTTTGAGCCTTCTTCAGGTGTTCTAGGAAATTCAGTTGGGCTAAAGTATACAATGTTGCAAAAGCTGTTGTTCAGCTCTGGCTGAGTTTTCAAACCATGCATATGTGTGTCATGGCCTTATGTGTGATGTGATTGGATGGAACATAGGATGCTAACTATGGTGGCCTATCACACACTACTCCTTGGACTCACAGCCCCTCTGCAGCACAGATATAAGGCAGCATGTGGCTGTGGGAGGGCACTTGCCTGCACAACATTGGTGTGGTAACCACAGCTGCTGTCTCTGAATCCTCTGGACCCTGATTGGGTGAGCATGGAGAGGGCACCTGCATTCACTGATGGTGAGAACAAGGCCCTGCTGGATGCCCTCCTGCCTAACTACAGAAAACTGCATGGGAGACCAGAGGATCAGTTGAGTGATGTGTGCAATACCTTGGAGTGTGCACCTGTTGTGTGTGTGACATTATAGCCACTGTGTCTGTATAGTGTCTAGATGCAATGTTGTTGGGAGTGAGTGCCAGGGTGTACAGTGCTGTTTCTAGAGGGTTCTTTGTTGCAGTGGGGTGTGTGACAGTGTGTCACGTGCTGCAGTGCACCCAGATGTAGCATACATTGGTCTGTGAGTGCCATGCTCGAAGAGTGTTTAGCACCCGTCATGTCATCTGTAGCCTTTCAATGGCATGTAATGCAGTAGTGTTTGCTCACAGGCCACATACCCCTGGCCAATGATGCAAATGTGTGCAGCTTACGATGCCCTGTTATCATCAAGTATTATGTGCACATATGTGTGTCTTTGGGACATGGGCCAGGTGTACTGATGCTCTTTTACTTTACATTTGTGACAGGTATCTGGCTATGAGAAGGGTGAAATCTGGCTGGACATCGCCAGGGCTGTCAGGAGTGAGGGGGGGCCTCACAGGAGGCTCAGGAACATCAAGAAGAGGTGGCAGGATATCCGGTGCTGGACCCGCCGCATCGCTAGAGTACAGCTGAAGCTGGAAGCTCCACGCCGGCATGGCGGCACCCGCCACCTCACCCCCAACTTGCTCAGGGTCCTGGAAGTGGTTTTCCCAGACCTCCATAGGCAGTTGCAGGAGGGACAGCAGCAAGTAGGGGGAAGGTTCATATCTGTTTGCTGTGATGTGTGTCACATGCTCCCTGCAGTGCTCCAAGGCATGGTTACACTTCCATAGTTTGAGTGGTGTGGTCAGACAGGCACTCCATGCATTGGCATCAGAATGTCCCAGTTTCTGCAGCTGCTTCTTTACATGCCTTGCCCTACTCCACATTTGACCTGCACTTTGGATAATATTTGTTTTTCACATGTACTCCTATGGTGCAATGTCTCTGTATGCATCTTCCTTTGAACATCATCATGTTGGAGGGGGGTCTGTGACACCTGTTGGAACCTTACATGTGGCACCACATGTGCACTGTGCCTGCCGTTCTTCCTATTTAGGCACTGATCTTGAGTCTAAACATGTGTCTTCTGCACGAGTCAGCCTCAGTGGCCTTTGTCCATGGTACTCTTTCGAATTGTCATGTGTTGGCTACAGGTGCACAATGTACATGTGCAATATTTTGGGCTTATGCATACTCACACTGGGCAGTGCGTGTGTGCATAGTTGCCAAAAGAGTAGAATGTTGTTTGTATATACTATTGATGGTCAGTCACACAATGAGGCTTGGGGTGTCAGCAGCTGTGATGCCAGTGTGAGGTGATGTTACACTTGGTTCAGGTCCCAGGATGCCATCACATGTCAGCTCAGGAAGGATTTTTCCCATGTGGCACAAGGTGTAAGCAAATTAAAAATGTTCAAGTCTGGGTTTGGGTGGCAGGGTGTGTAAATGAGCTGTGATGCATCATCAGCTATCCTGTTGTCAGGCAGTCAATCATCATTGTGTCGCTCATAAATGATTTTTGCCTTGACTGTTGCTTGCATCCTACTATACATGATGCGTAGTGTCTCTCACAATTGGCCACAACTAGACTTTTCATTGTGCAGTGTTCAGTGTCATGTGACTCATGATGCATGCCATGTTGAGGAATGAAGCCAAATGATTTGTAGCTGATATGTCTGGTGTGTACAGGTGACTGATATGTTTTTATTCTTCTCCTTGCCCACAGCATCATCATCTGAATCTGGAGGAGACACAGGCGCGGACCAGGCAGAGGGACACACCGACAGTGCCACCTGCTTTGAGGAGTCAGAGGGAGGCAGTGGCACGGAGGGTGATGAGAGTCTGCAGGCCGGACGACATGTGACTGACACATCTTACCATGCCGACAACTCCGAGTCAGACTCTCAGGAGGAGGGGGAATATGCAGCAATGGTCACTTCATCATCTTTGGCTGGCCTCCCCTCCTCCAGTACCATCTCCACCCTCCCAGTCGTTAGTGTCCCTAGGGTCCGTGCTAGCCCCCGTGTCTCCTTTGTTCCCGGCACCGCAGCCCCTGCCCCTGTGTCCCCTGCTGCTCTCAGTGCTGAGACTGTGGACCTACTCCGGCAGATTGCAGTAGGTCAGACATCCATGCTGACTGTCCTCCATGGACATACACAACTGATTTCACAGTTGGTGTCGTTCGTGGAGGGCATGTCATCGGCCATGTCTGATCTACATCGGAGTGTGGCTGCCATAGAGTCAACACTGACGGCAGCAATGTACACCCAGCAGCATCAGTCTACCCCCCATCCTTCAGACCCATCCACCTCTGCCTCTCCCATACCTACACAACATACACGCAGACGCCACAGGTCAGACACACCCAGCACACCCACACGGCAGAAAAAGCTCAAAGCTCCACGCAGCCAATCTCAAGGGGATGTAGGCACACCCACAGGGAGAGGGGACACAACGCACACACGCATCCACACACCCAGGAGTACAGACTCACAGCCCTCTACCTCCACCCCCAATGTGTCCCAGGGTTCAGGTGGTAGTTTTTCCGCACTGGCTGAGGTGTGCAGCCAGGTTTTCTAAGCTACTTTCGGCGATGCACCAGCCAGTGTGGATGAATCCACTACACCTGCACCCACTCCGCCTGTCCTTCCCTCTCCTGTCCATGCGATTCCACAGATGGTGCCCCCATAGTTTCCTCTGCGGATTAAACGCCATGTGCAGGCAAGTTTGGAGGCATGGAGGCACAAACTGTTGCTCAGACTTTTTTGGACTGGCCATTGGCCTTTAATGAGCAAGGACTCTTATTTGCTTTTCTTTTTTGGAGCAGCTGAATAAAGCAATTCTTTTCATTTTCTGAAGTAGAGTTTGTATGATAATGTCTGTGACTGCTGTGTGCCTGGGAGCTGGTGTGGTGTTCAAATTTAGGTATGTTAACATGTGTCAATCTCCTGATGGTAATGAGGTTAACAATGGTATTTTGTTATGTAACAGCTGGGCACTGGTGGGCACTGGTGGGGGTGTTGGCCACAAACACACTCTGATGCTGGGCACTGGTGGGGGGTGTTAGCCACACACACACTCTGATGGTGGGCACTGCTGGGCACTGGTGGGCACTGGTGGGGGTGTTAGCCACACACTCACTCTGATGCTGGGCACTGCTGGGCACTGGTGGGGGTGTTGGCCACACACACACTCTGATGCTGGGCACTGCTGGGCACTGGTGGGGGTGTTAGCCACACACACACTCTGATGCTGGGCACTGCTGGGCACTGGTGGGGGTGTTGGCCACACACACACTCTGATGCTGGGCACTGGTGGGCACTGGTGGGGGGTGTTAGCCACACACACACTCTGATGCTGGGCACTGGTGGGCCCTGGTGGGGTTGTTAGCCACACACACACTCTGATGCTGGGCACTGGTGGGCACTGGTTGGGGTGTTAGCCACACACACACTCTGATGCTGGGCACTGGTGGGCACTGGTGGGGGGTGTTAGCCACACACACACTTTGATGCTGGGCACTGGTGGGCACTGGTGGGCACTGGTGGGGGGTGTTAGCCACACACACACTCTGATGCTGGGCACTGGTTGGGGTGTTAGACACACACCCACTCTGATGCTGGGCACTGGTGGGCACTGGTGGGGGTGTTAGCCACACACACACTCTGATGCTGGGCACTGGTGGGCACTGGTGGGAGTGTTAGCCACACACACACTCTGATGCTGGGCACTGGTGGGGGGTGATAGCCACACACACACACTCTGATGCTGGGCACTGGTGGGCACTGGTTGGGGTGTTAGCCACACACACACTCTGATGCTGGGCACTGGTGGGCACTGGTTGGGGGTATTAGCCACACACACTCTGATGCTGGGCACTGGTGGGGGGTGTTAGCCACACACACACTGTGATGCTGGGCACTGGTTGGGGTGTTAGCCACACACACACTGTGATGCTGGGCACTTGTGGGCACTGGTTGGGGTGTTAGCCATACACACACTGTGATGCTGGGCACTGGTGGGCACTGGTGGGGGTGTTAGCCACACACACACTCTGATGCTGGGCACTGGTGGGGGTGTTGGCCACACACACACTCTGATGCTGGGCACTGGTGGGGGGTGTTAGCCACACACACTCTGATGCTCGGCACTGGTGGGCACTGGTGGGGGGTGTTAGCCACACACACACTGTGATGCTGGGCACTGGTGGGCACTGGTTGGGGTGTTAGCCACACACACACTCTGATGCTGGGCACTGGTGGGCACTGGTGGGGGTGTTAGCCATACACACACTCTGATGCTGGGCACTGGTGGGCACTGGTGGGCACTGGTGGGGGTGTTAGCCACACACACACTCTGATGCTGGGCACTGGTGGGGGTGTTGGCCACACACACACTCTGATGCTGGGCACTGGTGGGCACTGGTGGGGGGTGTTAGCCACACACACACTCTGATGCTGGGCACTGGTGGGCACTGGTGGGGGTGTTAGCCACACACACACTCTGATGCTGGCCACTGGTGGGTGGGTGTTCTACACACCACTTACACTTACAATCACATAGCAGACGTATGTACCACACGTCTATTGCACTGGTGTAGTGCGGTGACCTAGCGTACCCCGTGGTTGATGACGTAGGTGCGGCCTGTCTCCGTATTGCAATGGTGTTGTGTGGTGACCTGCCGTACCCCGTGGTCGAAGACGTAGGTGCGGCCTGTCTCCGTATTGCACTGGTGTTGTGCGGTGACCTAGCGTACCCCGTGGTCGATGACGTAGGTGCGGCCTGTCTCCGTATTGCAATGGTGTTGTGCGGTGACCTTGCGTACCCCGTGGTCGATGACGTAGGTGCGGCCTGCCTCCGTATTGCAATGGTGTTGTGCGGTGACCTGCCGTACCCCGTGGTCGATGACGTAGGTGCGGCCTGTCTCCGTATTGCAATGGTGTTGTGCGGTGACCTAGCGTACCCCGTGGTCGATGACGTAGGTGCGGCCTGTCTCCGTATTGCAATGGTATTGTGCGGTGACCTCGCGTACCCCGTGGTCGATGACGTAGGTGCGGCCTGTCTCCGTATTGCAATGGTGTTGTGCGGTGACCTGCCGTACCCCGTGGTCGATGACGTAGGTGCGGCCTGTCTCCGTATTGCAATGGTGTTGTGCGGTGACCTAGCGTACCCCGTGGTCGATGACGTAGGTGCGGCCTGTCTCCGTATTGCAATGGTGTTGTGCGGTGACCTGCCGTACCCCGTGGTCGATGACGTAGGTGCGGCCTGTCTCCGTATACCTCGCGTACCCCATGGTCGATGACGTAGGTGCAGCCTGTCTCCGTATTGCAATGGTGTTGTGCGGTGACCACGCGTACCCCGTGGTCGATGGCGTAGGTGCGGCCTGTCTCCGTATTGCAATGGTGTTGTGCGGTGACCTAGCGTACCCCGTGGTCAATGACGTAGGTGCGGCATGTCTCCCTATTGCACTGGTGTTGTGCGGTGACCTCGCGTACCCCGTGGTCGATGACGTAGGTGCGGCCTGTCTCCGTATTGCAATGGTGTTGTGCGGTGACCTGCCGTACTCCGTGATCGGTGACGTAGGTGCGGCCGGTCTCCGTATTACACTGGTGATGTGCGGGAGTGTGTGGCGCAACATGCCCAGACATTACAATCGTGCAATGGAGATGTGCATGTGTTGCAACACGTACAGGTATGTTGTACTTCGATGTACTCACCTTCTGTGCCGTCTTCGGTTTCTAAGTACGAGGTGGTGGGCGTACAGGATAGGGATGAGACGGACGATGGCGGGTCGTGCCGGAGTGTGGTTTTACTGTTGTTTTGTGGTCTCGTAGAAACAGAGCCGTACGGAGTGTGTAGAACACGGATCGTACTTCCTGGTTCGGGAGACGCGGTCTATTTACGTTCGGACGTAGCGTGGAGCGTCAACCGACTGCAAATCGTGTGGACTTTCGATTTGTACGGCGTTTTTTACGTGGCGTACGGAGTGACGCATTAGCTTTTGATCGTACTAGCTCTATGGAAGGCTTGGTGCGATATGCACAGGGTTTTGAACTTTATTCTGTCCCTGACGGGGAGCCAGTGAAGTGACCTGATCCCTGCCTTAGCTGACTCTCTGCGAGGGATCTGGAGAAGGGTGCGAGCTGCACAGTTCTGCGTGCGCTGAAGTTTCTCCAGCACGTATTCAGGGGCTCCCAAGTAGAGGGCGTTGTTGAAGTCGAGCCTGGACTGGATGAGGCCCTGAATAACAACCTGCTTAGCTTCAAAGGGCAAAATCGGCAGGATCTTTCTCAGCATTCGGATAATCCCGAAGCAGGTTGCTGCTGTTTTAGGTGCCTGGGTATTAAAGGTAAGCGTTTTGTCCAGCCATACTCCTAGGCTTTTGATGTCCTCCTTCGGGGTTGGAGGTGGGCCTAAGCTTGCGGGCCATAGCTGGTCGTAGGCGCAGAGAGTAGGGGGGCCGAGGATCATTATCTCGGTCTTGTCGCCGTTAAGTTTTAAGGATGATGTTGTCATCCATCTTCTAACATCCTCCATGCAGGCTGCTAGGTTGGATTGGGGGAGCCCGCTGTTTTTCTGTGTCAGGGAGACCACCAGCTGTGTGTCGTCCGCATACGAGATGATTTTGATACCGTATTGTTGGACGACCCCAGCCAGTGGCCTCATGTACACATTAAACAGCGTGGGGCTCAGGGAGGAGCCTTGGGGTACACCGCAGTTTAGGGGTCTGCTCATGGAGCAGGAGTCGCCGTCGAAGACCTGAAAGGTTCTATTGCTAAGAAAGGAACTCAGGCAGTCGAGGGCGTTTCCTGAGACTCCCAGGTCGAGTAGTCGGGACAACAGGGTTCTATGGCACACTGTGTCGAACGCGGCGCTTAGATCGAGGAGGACCACTGCCACTGACCCCCCTCGATCCAAGATCCTCCTGGATTCTTCCGTGACGGCTAGAAGAGCTGTTTCTGTGCAGTGTTCCAGTCCGGTAAGGACTGAAACATATGGAAAAATTAGGACTAATTGAGAAGGATTCAGAGAGGAATAAGGAGGTGTTTATAGAGGGTTAGGTATGGGTTTTGGGGGGACATGCACCCACCCACCAAAGAGTACGCCCATAACTATTCACAAACTGCAGTTCTATAGTTACTAGAGTAAATCACCCAAAACAACAGTACATTTACTTCAACAGAGCTGGAATAATCCCAGCCCCACATTAGGGCAACCACTGGAACTGCAACACCATACATTTGGAAATAATGGAGGCAAGGCCATAAGAGCTAATAGGAAATAATGTTATATTAAACTAAGGTATTATAACTTTTTAAAAATATAAATGCATTCAATTAAATGTTATGCAAATTATATATAAATAAAACATAATCATTACCTTATAATACATCTTGTTAATAATCTTTTTTCATTTAGAAAAAAGTAATGGAACTATTATTTTTTGAAAGAATTCAATTGTTTGAAATTGATTCTGTACAAACCGTTTAATAAGTATTACTATATAATAGATAAATATTAATGTAAATATAAAGCTTAAGTATATAATTGTAATTTAATGGAGATCTCCACTTATGTATGAAAGGTTACAAGTAGTAACGTTACAATCATAAATTAGGCTCCCCCTCTGGTTTTTGGGTGTGAAGAAATGTAAGCCCACAATTTATAGTAAGTTTTTTTCCCGTAAGTGATGATTAGTGTAAAGTAGTAATTTAGTACAAGGTGTAAGAGTGAACTTAAACATGTAGATTTACTCAAAGGTGAATAGCCACAATGGTTTTCTTCGTTGTTCCTTTTGGTTAATTAACAATATTTGTGCTATTAAAATATGTATTACCCTTACAATGTAAATAACTATAACTGGTCAGTCAGAGATTTTTTTCATACAGAAAAGTTATATTTTAAACCCGAGCACAAGATATTTATAAACATATTCAAAACATACTCCAAGGCACATTAGCCTAACCAATACACAGTGGCTGTCCATTATGAATCCTTTCCACTTTGAGACTGCTTACCGGCTGCCCTCGGCAGTGGTTACCGTTTAATTCTTTGCACCTTAGAAGCAGTTTAAAAAAATTGGTATATTGCTTCATGAAGTGTTTGCCACTCCTTTGCCTTGCAACACATGCACATAGCGACTAACAATGACATTTGTGAATAGCAAAGAAAGTCTGTGCATTGCCAGAGGTGACTTTGTTTTTGCAAAGGCTTCCACATTGTACTGCTGTGTATTTGTGAATTTATGGCGGGTAAGGTATAAGCTATAAAGGTACTGCAGCTCAAGTGTTTCTTCTCTTGATCATCCTTCATCAGAATTTGACATCATACTGTATATGGTGATCCCATGAAAGACATTCGGTTAATCCAATAAAGGACATCAATAACATATATAATACAGTGAAGCATAGACTGTTGGGGCCTCATTTATGTGAGTTTTGCATTATGTTTGCACCACACAATGTGGTATATGTGTGACGTGAACCTCTAAGTCAGATTTTTGAAACCATGTAAAGCCACTTTGCATGTCTCTGAGTGGCTTCTCAAATTTGGAGTAACGCAACACCGCACAAATGGCTGTGTTGCGTTACTCTGCTCTAGGTAGGAGTTCCATAGGCGTTGCGCGGGTCTTCCTACGCAACTCCCATGGGTTTTGACACATCCCCAGATTTACAAGACCTTGTAAACCTAAGGGATGTGCCCAAAACATTCACCTTCCCAGGATAGGCATAACAAGGAGAAATATCTCTGTTTCTCTTTGTTTCTTTCTCTTTCCATGAGTACTGCATTCTGCAGCACACACAGAAACACAAAAACAATTCAGCATGCAACATAGGCTCCATTGCACCATGGTGCAAAAGTGCCTGCATTAGTGCTAGGCTGCCAAAAGGACGCCAGCGCAAAGGAAAGAACAGGAATGCACCATATTGCCTTAAATTCAGTGGATTGTTGTCCTTTTCCTGTCACGCAGTGCAGCACAGCAAGTTGACTTGCTGTGCGGCATGACTTCCTCATAAATGAGGTCCTTTGTATGTATTCTTTAAGATGTAGAGTGTAACTGTCATTTTTTAAACCCTATTGAACTACATGATTGGATGGGGGGAAGTCGACAGACAACGGAATAGTGAAAATTAAATAAAAAAATAAACAAACACTATTTGATCGTCTATTCCCGCCACGCCCCACAGCTGCACCACACTTACCTGCACAGACCGCTTTCGTGTCACTGGTCACATATGTAAGTGTTCAATGGATCATTATGTCATTGTCCAACAGATAAAAAACTGGAATGGTGGATGGTCAGCGTGGCAGCACCTCATGGTTGTTGCTTGTTGCGTTCCTAATAGCACAGATATTATGTCTCATGCAGTCGACAATGCAGTGGATTGACTTCTTGGCTTAAAATACTTTCTTCTAGTTCTATCCATAAAGAGTGGTGGCTAGTGTAAATACTGCTTTACGGCTGGTACCACTGAGCGCAATGCATGTTTGTTCTCCCTCAAACCTTTCCATGTGTCTTCCATAGCAACAAATGTATAGTAAGTAGGTAAAATCAGTAAACTAAGGCCCACCACCATAGCATCTGCATCAGCAACCACCGGAATATTGGGTCCCACCACCAACACCCCCCATCCGGGCCACTATCAGAACTACCAACAAAACCAGCCAAGACCTTTTGTAGGACAGGGCCAAGGACGCCCACAAAGACAAACGAAGAAGAACACACAGGTCCATTGGACATCAGTTGCAGAACAATTGAGAATGACCACACACAGCATGAGCACAGAGAATCTCAGCCCGGCGGGAACAAGCAGCCGACCAGCTTAGTCGTGAACCTCTCTGCAAGGAACCTAGCAGAGACCCAACTAGTAGTAATGGAAAAGGGCCTTGGCTTCGTTCCCACAGCAAACCTCGACAAATTAATACATAAGTGGAGGCAGCACCAGGGATGAAGTCACAGACCGGTCACTTAATTTCAAAAAGTTCTTTATTGATCTTCATACAAAACACTGGACAACAGCTAACGCGTTTCGTTCCTGTGAAAGAAACTTCCTCACGGCTGTAATCAACAAAGGACAACGTATAAATAACCATATAAAAGAACATATATATATATATACATATATATATTCAAATTACACATTAATACATGACAATTGTACATAAAAAACACATGAAGAAACAACTGGACATGACTAATACTTTGACACAACAAAATGGCACTAATGTATCACATAACTACATAAAGACTCAAATCCTAGAAACATACTAAAGGTTGAATAAGTAGGGGTTCAGCTAGCGGTACAACCCCCACTATTACTGTTATTGAGCCTGTATAATATGACAGGGCACTCCTAACGTGTCAAAAAGCCTAAGTATATATTTTTATTTTTATTTTTATTGTTGCTCAAAGGGGAAAATAATTTCAAGAGAAAAAAAAGTCACAAAAGACTGGGCAAAATACGAAACTTTTTAGAAAAAGAAAAGGAAGAAAAAGGAACGGAGTATTGGTATATCACCCTCACCAAAAAATATATGTAGACTTGTTGAATGGACCCAAAGTTACGGCCTTGGACGTGACAATACAAATCCTATTTTCTATCGTCATAGCCAGGATCTGTATATGATACATAGATAGTTGAACAAAGGAAATTGTGAGAAACAAAATAATATATATATATAAGAAAAGAACATATTACTGTGAGTAATAGCCATCCTACAACAGTAGGATGGCTATTACTCACAGTTATATGTGTGGCCACGTAAACTGACTTTTATTTGTACATGCACCAGTCTAGGTCCTATTAGGATGTATCCTAAACGTCTGGAAGCCCACAGATCTTAACACCTACACTACGCAATGGGTAACTTTAGCTTACATGATTGCAAAAAGGAACCTCCTAGGATTAAGCTGTCAAGAATGGGTGTTCGATCCTTCTCTCTGCTGGGTCCAACCATGAGGAATTCCTTACCTGCTGCAATGCGGAGGGAGAAGCTGCTCCCCAACTTCCGTAAACAATTAAAAACTTGTTTTTTTAATCAACATTGCTAATGTCAGACCATTGTTGAGCTGCTGTTGGCTTGCGCTGGGAAACCCTTGTTGGGTAGCTGTGCGCATTATAAAATAAATTAACATAACAACATAACATAACATTGCGCAGCAGTGGGGAGCAGTCCAGCCACCCCAATTGAGGAGATGGGAAGAGGACCTAGACTGGTGCATGTACAGAGAAAAGTCAGTTTACGTGGCCACACATATTACTGTGAGTAATAGCCATCCTACTGTTGTAGGATGGCTATTACTCATATATATATATATATTCACAGAAAAAAACATAGGTTATAGACCATATATAGTTAGGAATTTGCATTTACAAAACCTTGAAAATTCAATGAAAAAACCATAGGTTATAGACCATATATAGTTAGGGATTAGCATTTAAAAAACCTTATTTTATTTGCACAAAACCATTGAAATTCCATATATAGTTAGTTTTACTAACTATATATCGCGGACCCGCAATCCCCTGCTAATGATGTCACATATTACATCATTCATGACATGGTCAGTGACATCACTGATGACATCACTGATGACATCTCAAATGACATCACTGATGACATCACTGATGACAACACCCAGTGACTGTATGTTTCTGTAAAGTTAAAATATGTCTTACATATTGAAGAATGAGTGGATGTATAAGTGTCTGGATGAAGGATTTAGTAGGTGCATGACTGACTGTATGAGAGAATGATTAAATGTGTCTCACTGAGTGCATGGGTTAGTGATTAAAGTGTCTTAATTTGGCAATCATTATTTATGTTGTTCTGTAAACTGCTGCATGTTTAAATCAGTAGCTATATCAGAAACTATATGGGTTATTGAATGGTTGCCCAAGTATTTGTATGGGAGACTGAGTATGTGTGTGGGTGGCTGGGAGGTGTATAACTCTGTGCATAGATGTGTGAGCAGTTGATTCCCTAGGTGTATGGGTTCAAAAGTGCATGTAGAAACAGCTGTATGGACAGTTGACTGTGTGCATGAGTATATTGGTGAGTGAATGGATATCCCAGTGCTACATGTCAAAGTAAGTACATATGTAAAACACACTCCATGTGAGAGTTGACATATATAAATAACTGAACATAAGAGCCAGTGAATGTGAGAGTGGCTGTATGAATCATTGCGAACTTGTATCAAGGATTGTATAAGAGAGTAAATATGTGTTAGTATATGTTTGAATAAGTAAGGTGTGTATAACTGTATAGTTGAGGAAATGGAGATGTGATTGATTCTTTGCATGACTGACTAGGTGTGTGAGTAACTCCATGGATGTGTGACAGTCTGTGAGTGCCTGTTTACACTGAGTGTATCTAAGGTTATATTAGAGTCTGAAGATGTATTATCACATAAATGATATCATCAGTGATGTAATCAGTAATGTCAAATGAGATGTCAGTGATGTCATCAGTGATGTCATTTGAGATGTCATCAGTGATGTCATCAGTGATGTCATTTGAGATGTCATCAGTGATGTCATCAGTGATGTCACTGACCATGTCATGAATGATGTAATATGTGACATCATTAGCAGTGGATTGCGGGTCCGCGATATATAGTTAGTAAAACTAACTATATATGGAATTTCAATGGTTTTGTGCAAATAAAATAAGGTTTTTTAAATGCTAATCCCTAACTATATATGGTCTATAACCCATGGTTTTTTCATTGAATTTTCAAGGTTTTGTAAATGCAAATTCCTAACTATATATGGTCTATAACCTATGGTTTTTTCTGTGAATTTCATTGGTTTTTTAAAAGCTAATATCTTTAGCTGTAAAATACCTTCTTTATTAAGTGACGTATCACGTAGCCCGTGAGACGCCTCATGATGCATCGCATAACCGTGACGTATCGTCTCTGCAGCGCAAGCCAAACCCAAAACGTAAGCGCGCCAGAACACGCTTAAAGATATATATATATTTTTTTAACCTTAATTAGACAAAATCCACACGTGCACATATCACAAACGTTCAAAAAACACAATATGTCGGACTCCCGTTACACTGCCGGTTAGCTGCCCGGTTAACGTACCAGGAAGCACCTTTACCGCGAAAAATCGCAATTTATTTTTTCTTTTGCCCCGCAGGGAACTTTAATAGCCCCCTCATCAATCCTAGGGGTTCAGGAGGGGTCTGCCTTACCCCTTTCATTCATTTACACCTTTTTTTTTCCACCTCTTGTCTCTCGATCCCACAGAGAGACAAGATGGCGGCCGCTCCAGACTGTTTACAATGATAACAGCCAATCAGCTTCTCCTCAGACTCCCGTTACACTGCCGGTTAGCTTCCCGGTTAGCTGCCCGGTTAGCTGCCCGGTTCGCGTACCAAGACGCGTCTCTACGGCGAAAAAATCGGATTTTTTTTTTTTTTTGGGCCCCGCGTGGCTTTATAATATCCCCCTCATCAATCCTAGGGGGTCAGAAGGGGTCTACCTTGCCCTCTTCCTTCATTTCCCCCTTTGTTTTGGCCTCCTCTTGTCTCTCGATCCTACCGAGAGACAAGATGGCGGCCGCTCCGGACTGTTTACAATGTTGACAGCCAATCAGCTACTCCTCAGACTCCCGTTACACTGCCGGTTAGCTTCCCGGTTAGCTGCCCGGTTCGCGTACCAAGACGCGTCTCTACGGCGAAAAAATCGGATTTTTTTTTTTTTTTTTTTGGCCCCGCGGGACCCTTTAATATCCCCCTCATCAATCCTAGGGGGTCAGAAGGGGTCTACCTTGCCCCCTTTCCTTCATTTCCCCGTTTGTTTTGGCCTCCTCTTGTCTCTCGATCCTACCGAGAGACAAGATGGCGGCCGCTCCGGACTGTTTAGAATGTTGACAGACACCGGAGAGCCAATCAGCTTCGCATCGCAAAGTTCCGTTACGCGAAAAGTACGCGAACCGGAGCGCTGCCCGGAGCGCTGTTACAGATATATATCTTATTTTAAACGTTAATTTCTCAAAATCCACTGAAGCACATATATTGAGACCTAGCAAAGGCACATCGGGCTAACAGTCCCTACAATTTTGCCAAGTTTCGTGCAAATCCATTCAGCCGTTCGAGCTAAAAGTGAGGCCAACCGCCCTATGGAAAAATGAATGGGAAAAACGCGTTTTGGGACCCCCCTTTTTTCTCAGCCCCCCCTTGACGGCCCCCCCCCAAATTTTCTGGGGCTGCTCAGAAACAAAATGTGCCACTTTCCTGAAAATTTCAGCCAATTCCGTCCACAAACGCCAAAGTTATTAGACATAGAATTTTCAAAAGTTCCATAGAGAAAAAATCCTAACTATATATACCTACTGGCTATCGCCAGTAGGTAATATATATCTATATCTATCTATATATATATATATATATATATATATATTTATATATATATATATATATTACTGCTGCCACAATCCTTTCACATTCAAATGCGAATCAGAAACAGCACTCTCAGGGGGTTATCAAAGCCAACATTTCTTTATTTGGCAAACCAGCACGGACAAGACGCAATTCGGCGCAGAGCCTTTGTCAATTGCGAGAGTAAACGCGCCGCCATTCTTTTTAAACCACATTACTTTCATCACAGTATGTATGGCATAGACAAAAAGAAAGGACAACAAGATGGAAAATATATCGCCAACTTGGAATGTACAATCTCTAACATGAAAACGAAAAACAATTTCAATAATCATGATCGTTCCTAAAGGGGTAGGGAGAATCAAATATTCTTTCCTCATTGCAGTATTTACAATTTATACAATATTTACAATATTTCATTAAAGCCCTGGATGGGCTTAAACCCCTGGATACTTCATTAATGCCCACAGATGGGCTAAGCCATAACAAATCATACTGTGACAGAAAAACAATGTATTTATCAAAGTTTCAGTTCATCAAGCAAAAATTACAGAAAACGAGAACAAATTCTATTCAGCATAATTTTAACCCATGACCAGTCTTCCCCCATATAGAATATTAATATACTAAATGGACTGCTAGTTCTTCATCTGTATTAAGCCCTGTAGGACTTTTACTCTGCAAATCCATGATATAGCGTGACTCTAATCGCCGTAATTTTTGTAGACGGTCTCCACCTCGTGGGAGGGGTGGCACACTATCCAAGCAAAAATAGGCCAACAGGTCCCTGTTGTGCCCACGAATTTGTTGAAGTGTCTCGCCACGGGATAAGACTCATCGGTATTATTGATAGCATGCATGTGCTCCAATATACGTAATTTAACAGGGTTGATGGTACTGCCGACGTATCTTAGACCGCAAGGACAAACCAAACAATAGATAGCATAAAGTGTTGTGCATGTAAGAAACTTAGTTATTTTCTTCTGGAATTTGAGACCAGGAATGACATATGTGAGGGTTCTTTTACTGATTTTGCAGGCCTTGCAACGGCCACATGGAAAAAATCCATTTAGGGGTATTTTACCTGAAATAGTTGGTTTAACCATGTGGTGACTATGTACTAAGTCATCTTTTAAGGCTCTGGCTTTACGGTAGGTGACTAATGGATTAGATGGTAAATCTTCTCTTATAGTGTTATCCGCTAGTAGGATGTTCCAATTCTTTTTTAGTATCTTCCTGACTTGTTCTGAATTTGCAGAATAGGTAGTGATAAGTCCGAAGGTACCCTGATCATTAGCCTTAGTTTCTTTGGGTTTTAAGAGTTCAGATCTTGGTCGTTTGTTCACTTTTTTTAAAGCTTGTTTAAGCACTCCCTCTTTGTAACCACAAACCCTGAACCGATCTAGGCAGAGTTTAGCTGATTCTTCAAATTCCCTTTCTGTTGTATTGTTTCTTTTTAATCTTAAAAGCTCACCGTAAGGGATGCTTTTGATTAATTTTTTCGGATGATTGCTCGTGGCATGTAATGTACAATTACCTGCCGTATTTTTCCGAAAAAGTTTGGTATGCACTTGTCCTTGTTCCACATATATGGTGAGGTCTAAGTAGTTGACCCTAGAGTCACTGATTTCACCACTAAATTTTATATATATATTTATCGCTCCAAACCAACACCAGCCTGCTGCACTCACGAGCGGGTGCTCTCCGAGGCGGGGGTGTACCCGCCAAACAAATTACTGCTGCCACATTCCTTTCACATTCAAATGCAAATCAGAAACAGCACTCTCAGGGGGGTTATCAAAGTCAACATTTCTTTATTTGGCAAACCAGCACGGACGAGACGCGTTTCGGCGCAGAGCCTTTGTCAATTGCGAGAGTAAACGCGCCGCCATTCTTTTTAAACCACATTACTTTCATCACAGTATGTATGGCATAGACAAAAAGAAAGGACAACAAGATGGAAAATATATCGCCATCTTGAAATGTACAATCTCTAACATGAAAACGAAAAACAATTTACATTTCAATAATCTTGATCGTTCCTAAAGGGGTAGGGAGAATCAAATATTCTTTCCTCATTGCAGCATTTACAATTTATACAATATTTACAATATTTCATTAAAGCCCTGGATGGGCTTAAACCCCTGGATACTTCATTAATGCCCACAGATGGGCTAAGCCATAACAAATCATACTGTGACAGAAAAACAATGTATTTATCAAAGTTTCAGTTCATGAAGCAAAAATTACAGAAAACGAGAACAAATTCTATTCAGCATAATTTTAACCCATGACCAGTCTTCCCCCATATAGAATATTAATATCCTAAATGGACTGCTAGTTCTTCATGTGTATTAAGCCCTGTAGGACTTTTACTCTGCAAATCTATGATATAGCGTGACTCTAATCGCCGTAATTTTTGTAGACGGTCTCCACCTCGTGGGAGGGGTGGCACACTATCCAAACAAAAATAGGCCAACAGGTCCCTGTTGTGCCCATGTAATTTGTTGAAGTGTCTCGCCACGGGATAAGACTCATCGGTATTATTGATAGCACGCATGTGCTCCAATATACGTAATTTAACAGGGTTGATGGTACTGTCGACGTATCTTAGACCACAAGGACAAACCAAGCAATAGATAGCATAAGGTGTCGTGCATGTAAGAAACTTAGTTATTTTCTTCGGGAATTTATGACCAGGAATGACATATGTGAGGGTTCTTTTACTGATTTTGCAGGCCTTGCAACGACCACATGGAAAAAATCTATTTAGGGGTATTTTACCTGAAATAGTTGGTTTAACCATGTGGTGACTACGTACTAAGTCATCTTTTATATTTAACAGCCAACATGGGGCTCTCAGAAAGATCATTAACAAATACTGTGATTTAGTGATATGTGATCCGGTTATAGGAAAAGCTATGCCCAAAAAAACGGCTATCACTTACAGGAAGGCTTATTCCCTGCAAGACGCATTGATAAAATCTAGCCCTGAGCTGGAATTAAGGAAAGATTGGCTGGCAGCAAGTAAAGGGTTTAGAAAGTGCTTTTCTTGCAAGGCATGCACCCATGGGGTGAACAAAACAGAATACTTTACCCCATTCTCTAATGTCCCATGTAAGATCAAAAAGAAGCTTACCTGCAAGAGCGATTTTGCAGTATACGTGTTGGAGTGCCCATGCGGTCTGTCTTATGTGGGCAGCTCTAAGCTGCAAGTACATAAAAGGGTCCTCCAACACCTCAGGGCTATTAACACCAATGACCCAGCATATCCAGTGGCTAGGCACTTCAGGGAACATCACAACAGCAATAGCACATTGCTGAAGTACTTTGTCATTGACTCAGTAGCACCCCTGAGAAGGGGTGGGGATAGAGATGCTGCACTTAGAAGGTTGGAAACTAGATATATCGTGATGTTGGATAGTAAGGCACCGAATGGGCTCAATGCTTCAGAAGACTTTTACACCTGTCTTTGAATAAATCATATCATCAAGCAGAGCCATTCTGAGGGGTTTCTTAACATGATTAATGGACAAACCAACTGACAGGTGCAAATTGTGGCAATTCAATGTAATACCAACTTGCCATTGTACCTGTTCGCTGATACTTGTTATTTCAGATTGTGCATTAGATTATATAGCAGTTTGCGTAACCTGCCATAGTTTGTGTTAGGATGACAGACTGGGATCAGTCTGTTTAACATCTAATCCACGCAACAAAATATAAGTTTTGTTCAGTTTACACAACACCCAGCACTTTATTATTATTTTTCACGTATTTACTCAGTTGGGTGTGAGCTTTTTAGAACACATATTAGCGTGGTTTTTGCACATAAGATACACTATACAGGCGCTGGTTAGCCTACCAAATTTGTAGCATTGATGGTTATTCACTTTTCAAGTATATAGAAAATTGGATTTTTAGACTATCTGTAAATACATGCTTAGCGTTGTTTTATTGGATGTATGTATATATGTATATATCTATTTGTAACAGAATACCTATGAATTATATTGGGACTGTGCACAATAATACGTACTCTAAACATCTATGCTACATGAGTGGGTCTTGAGATGGGTTCCTTTAACAGCTATAGGTGTATTAGAGAAATATGGATTTATCCTATAATCATGTTTAACCCGTTGACACCAGCACACAATACATGATTAGCATTATGCTATTTTATTTTTGTGCAAATGGAATCAAGTGCATTATGCTATTTATTTTTATGTAAATGGAATTATGTGCAATACCATGCTTAGAGGGATTTATCCCAACACTTGTGTTTCTGTTTTCACAGCGCATTTGCATTCTAAGTGTTATCATAACATGTAGTATTTTCACTATTTTCTTTGCGCTGTGATTCGCACACCCACAGTAATTGGCTAAGCCAACTGCACTAGCACTTTAAATTTCTGCCACCGCCCTCTGGGGCGCCATGTGACCAAGGCCTCTGTGAGGCCGAAACGTTAGGCTGTCCGTTGCAGAATAAAGCTTTCACTGACGGAAAAATTGGGTCTCCTGTTCTTTGGCGGCGCTGCGGTAGGATTGAGACTACGGCGTTGTTTGCAAGAACCTGTGTGGATATATATATATATATATATATATATATATATATATATATATATATATATATATATATATATATATATATATATATATATATATATATATATATATATATATTCACTGAAAACACCATAGGTTTCAGGCCTTATATAGTTATATAGTTAGGATTTAGCATTTTAGCATTTAAAAAAACCTTGCAAATTCACTGAAAAAACCATAGGTTTCAGGCCTTATATAGGAATTAGCTTTTAAAAAAACCTTTGAAATTCACTCAAAAAACTATAAGTTTTTAGGGGTGTTATAGTTAGCTGGACATTTCACTCATACAAAACCATTGAAATTGCTCCTATATAGTTAGTTGTACTAACTATATTTCGCGCACCCGCAATCCACTGCTGATGATGTCACATCTTACATCATTCATGACATGGCCAGTGACATCACTGATGACATCTCAAATGACATCAATGATGACATCAATGATGACATCATCCATGTGACAATCACACACCTTTTCATACACTAGTAAAATCTTTCATCACTCTTTGTAAAATACAGAGTATCATCATGAGAACCTTTTGCAAGCCTACTCTGTTAGCTGCCTGCTGTCTCATCGTATAACAATAAGCTACTCTATGATATGTAAAATTCAGATTTTGGTATGTCCTAGTTAGATCACAAATTGTAAGCTGCAGTAAGCACTGTATTTTCATTAATACACTTGATCATTATGTATATGTGGCAAAGAATAACAGCGAAGTTGTTGCAGCGGTACTCCAGAAATAATTTCTAAACCAGCATCACCGTTTCTCCGAAATGTCCAGTCACACATTCATTCACCAGTGTGGCCCATAACAATGCACACTTTCTATGATCACTTTAACTCTACTTCAGGAATTGGTGAAAAACAAAGGAGTAATGCTGTAACAATGGCAGAGTCTCTAAACCTATTTAACTAGTTATTATTTACACCTGCAGTTTTAAAACGATTTACCATGGTTTTCAACAAATGTCAATTTTATTCAGACACACCACCATAGTGGCAATGGATCCGCTAGTAAGAAAAATAGGCGTAGGAAAATACAAGACCAGCTTTAATTTTCCATTTATCTAATTTTTATTAAAAGCAAACTTTTAGCATGTATGACATTTAGGCATTTATTAATTCTTTATTCAAAAAATCTTAAAAACGTTATTTCAAAATGATCATTTATTTTAAAGCTCGGAAAATAGACATTTATTTCAAAGTTCAGTGGGAAGTTTAGCAAAGAACAGATAGTCCCCAATTCATTCTCTCCTAACATCCATATCTAACGCCCTCATCTTATCCTTCAGTCCTGCAAAGAAAACAAGAAATAATTCAAAGAGTCTTACATCCAGGAATCGATCTGCAATCCGACAGCACTTCGAGATGAAATCAAAAAGGAACAAATACTTTGAAGCAAAATCAGAGGTTTTTATACACTAATTTCCTAACTTAATCTATCTAAAAAGCATCTAACATCACCAATTCGGGTTCTGATTGGACAAATTTGGGGTGGATGAGAATCTCCTCACCATTACAGCATGTTCACGGTGAATCAACAAATTATTAAAAGCGCATTGTTTAAGAAAGTCTTTGGCCTAGGCACATCCTCGACTTGCAACTATGCCATAGTTTCTCACGTTCGGAACACTTGAGTGGCCATGTTTTGGCAACCATCCTGACTTCCAGGGTACAGCGGCCTTGAACTTCCCATCCGAGCACAGGCAGCTCACTCTCACTTGCAGGCTTTGGGCGTGCATGCGTAGTCCAGCACTCGTTCGCAGTTTACCAGAGCAGCCATGTTTTCACTAAGCCTCGGAGGCCACTTTTGGAACTATCGTGGAAACAAACACAAATTCATGTTAAATATAGAACTAAAGCCCTTCTGTTTACCTCCCACCGTACTAATGTTTCCCCATTAGTTATTACCTAACAAATAATCCACATAAATGCGTTTTATACTTTCATATCGAACGACTTTCTAGCACAAAAAACGTGCACAATAAGCATATTCATGCTGCATTTGTTTATATTTAAGCTGTGCATTAGTTCACATAACAATAATAGTACAATTAGTTAATTATATTGCTTCATGCAGGCAAAATTAGTATTCCCACGTGTGCATCTTATACTATCGTTGACTATTTCATCACAACACACCATTAGTAAATGTTAACGTTATGGAACATTGACTTCACGAGCGGTACACAAAATTTTGCTTTGCCACCTCGCTCCATCAAAGTCATTTCATGTGAGGAAAGAAGGAATACATTTTTAATGGAGCAGCACATTTCACAAAACGTCAAGCCCTAGAGTTCGATTATAACCTTGAATCACTATTTTAAAAAAGCAGACATTTTCTTTAAGGGAGAAGTAGTATAAATCAATAGCGTTGCCTAGCAAGTGAAGAACGTTAGAAATACATATTAAATAAAGGCACATTTTCTAACGTTTATCTTAATATGCATTTTTATGTTTACTATTTAGCACATTTCTATATTATAATTATGTGGTGAAATGTGAGTAAACCTTTTCTGCTTCCTCACATCGTTCTAATGGAGGACACCTGTTTTAATGTAAACGCAAGAGCAGAAGAAGACTTGGTGCATGTTTACGATTCGGCAAGTGGTTCGCAGTGCAATCATAAAAATAAAATGTTTACCAAAAGCTGTTTTTGCTGTTGATGTCTTTAGTTGCTATGCCTCAACTTATGTAGCTGCTGATAGTGTCACCAAGGCATACGACTACTCCTGAACATTGATTACAAGCACTTCCAGTAACACTCTATCTCTCATCACTTGAAAGCTTATCCTGAAGCTGGTATGCCCATGATTGTAGAAAGAGATGCACCAGTGGACTTCAGTTCTGAGAGCACCATACATATTCCAGGCAATCTATTTGAATTGTTCCTATAAACACTTTTGTCCAAACACGTTTTTTAAAAGGGTAGGGCTTGCACTTACATGAGGCGAGGTTAGCTTTTGCTACCTTTGGTAGGTGGTGCAAAATTGCATCAAAAGGTCCAAAATGTTTATTTTTTTTATCAGGTGTCAAGGAGGTGCATCAAAATGCTATTTTGTTCCAAGCACCAATATCTTTGGACAAGTCCTGCACAAATATTTGCACGTCCATTTGATAGTTGCAAACGCTGCAGGGAAACAATGGGTGCATAATCATGCAAGTGCTAGAGGAATAAACACCGGGAGAAAATAATATATTTGCAACAGTTATGATTACATGGGCTATAATGTATAATGTTCATTCAGCAGAAATGCGAGTGAAAATTAGAATTTCGATGTGGACAGTCTGGCAGTGTTAACCAGGGGAAATCTGCCCCATTCTGCCATAAACAAAATGCTCAGCACCGTGTCTCATCTAATGGAGAAATACATTGGAAAATACCATTATCAGAAGGGGGAGAAAATGGTGAAGGGAGGTGTGCAGCAAAGCGCAACAGTATAATCAAATACAATGGTTGCCCCTAACACTTTAGAGGGCTCTGTGGAACATTGAGCACAGAGACAGGAAAAAGTCTATGAATTAATACATGTTGCTGTTAGATTTAGACTTTTTAGATTTTGACTTCATCTTGTCTGGCTTTAGGACTCAAAAGACATACAGATGATTGATGGAATGCAGAGCAAATCAAACATTTACCCCCAGTCAAGAGATCTGGGTTAAATCAATTGTTCTTTTGCTCACCATGCCACCTCAGTTTAGACCCAGCCATATGCAAATCTGTCTTAACCCTGTTCGTCATGGGAACAGCCCAGCCGGAACTGCCAAACCAGGTCCTTCCTAGACCGAAAAAAAGCATCCTGGGACCGGTTTCGGGGTATCACCCCTCATCATCCAGGCTAGCATGAATCCATTTGCACAGTGAGTCCGGGTCCCACGTCTGGACATACCAGGCACACTTAGGGGCCCATTAGGATGGCGAGTGGATTTCCCCCGCCAGGCTGGCGGTAGCCACCGCCAGCCTGGTGGGGGCAATCCGCCTGCCAACCGCACCTAAATTCCTCCCCGCGATTTTAGGATGGCGGGGGGGGGGACCGCGGCGGACGGAAAGACCCTCCGCCGCTTTTCTGCCCCTGTCGCCTTGCGACTGGGGTGGAAAAGGTTTAATATGGTGGCGGTGTCTAATAGACACCGCCAGCCATAATATGATGGGCTGCTTCAGATGCCTTTCCGCGGTGGCTATGCGCCCCCCAGGAAAGGCATGCGGTCTTCACTCTGGGGCCCCCTGCAGGCCCCCAGAGTGAAGAAAAGGTGGGGGATGCACAAAGGGGGTACCTGTGGTACCCCCCTGCATTTGCATAGACAAAGCGGCAGGCACCGTGCGGTGCCTGCCGCTTTGTCAATGCAAATGCATTAATGCATTTTTAGCATTGTGGCGGGTGGTGCTGAGAGTACCGCCCGCCACAATGCTAAAAATGCAGGATGTGCCCACCACTGTGGCGGGCACATCCTAATACCCCCCACGGGACCCCCGCCCTTATGGCAGGCGGTCCCAATCCCCGCTCCTCATAGGCCCCTTAGTGTGAGAAAGCAAAAGACACACAGATGATGGGCGGAATGCAGTATAAATCAAATATTCCCCCAGTCAAAAATCTGGGTTAAATCCATTGTTCTTTTGCTCAACATGCCACCCCATTTTAGACTCAGTCAGATGCAAATCATTCTTGACCTAAACAGCTCACGCTCTCGCCCTAAACAGGGTAACATTTGCTGCTATCCAATTGGCACATTTAATTTGCTTTTACGTCCCTAGTAACGTTGTTGCCGGCTTCTGTGCCAGGTGTTTTTTTGGCCTTCTTCTTTTCCTTCCCACTTGAGGGTTCCAGGTGAAGGCTTTTCTGGTGGTGTTTGATAAGGACTTGCAGAGGGTGTATGCACTTTATGTTCTTTCAGCATCACTCATGATGAATTGGAGGACCACTTGATCTGATGTTTATACGACTCAGATGACTGTTCTGGTGTGGGCGAGGCGGTGGATCCCAGTTTTCTGGTGGGTCTGTAGAAGTTCAGTCTGGAGTTGAGGTAGACTGGCCCTGTGTTGTGCAGAGCCTTGTATGCCTGGGTTAGCATTTAGAACTTGCATCGCTTGTGCATGGGGAGCCAGTGGAGGGTTTTGAGGTGGAGGTGATGTGATGTGGGCACACCTCAGCAGCTGCGTTCTGGATGGTACCTAGTCTATTTAGAAGTTAAGTGGTGTTAAATTTGGGGGTCTCTAGTGGGCACAGGTAGGTACGTGTGACAAATAGGGACACTCTCCTCTAGTCAGGACAAGGGGATTACACTCCTAAAATAACCCCTGCTCACCCTCTAGGCTGCGTGGCGCGAGCAGTCAAGGCTTATTTCAGAGGCATTGTAAGTTAAGCAGTTGTGACCACATACAGTAACCCAGTGACAACACTACAAATGGACACCACACAGGTTTTATATAAAAAAATAAGTAGACTTTATATAGAGTTACCACAAGACCATAAACAACAAAAATCCTCTCTATGATTACTTTAAGATGGTAGATTTAAGGTTATTTCAGTTCAGTTCTTAGATGCAACACTCTGCGCCAATGAACCTTAAGTTGCGTTGCGCTTCCACGACAAGCAATGTTGCAGTGATGGGAAATGTGGCAAAGTCAGGTACAAAGAAATAAAGACGTGAAGATCTTCCAGATGCTGCACGCTTCTCAGGGATGCGTGAAACTCTCAGTTCGATGGGTGGACTGCAGCGACGACACCCTTACGATGCAACGGCAACAGATCCATCGACGACGCTCTTCTCTATGATGCATGAAGCTTTCGCTCGATGCGACAACTACAGCGGCGACATCCAAGATGTGATGGCAGCAGCTCCGATGGCGGCGCACTTCTCAGTGATGCGAGGTGCTCTTGGTCGATGCGGTGCAATGCGACAGTTCCAGCGGCGACACCCTCCTGCTTCGGAGTTGCGATGGCAGGCACAGCGACGGCGACATGCTCCGACCTTGTTGCGAGGTTCTTCTCTTAATGCGGTGCAGTGCGACAGCTCCAGCGATGACACCCTCCTTCTTTGGAGTTGCGACGGCAGCAGCAGCGACAGCGACACGCTTCCTCTTCGTTGTGGCATGCTTCTCTCCAATGCGGTGCAGTGCTACAGTTCCAGCGGCGACACCCTCATTCGGACCTTCGACAGCAGGCACAGCAACGGCAACACGCTTCTTCTCGTTGAGTCGCGCTTCCAGCTCCCTGCGACATGCAGTTCCTCAGAAGGCCCAAAACAGCAGCAGGCACTTGCACAAGAACTCTGGGGAGCTGGGGGTGAAGTCTGTTGTCCCTGCAACTTCAGCAGGAGGCAAGCTCTTTTCCAAGCCCTTGGAGACCCTTCACAAGTTGAAAGCAGAGTACAAAAAGTTCCTTTCTCCTTCCTTTGGCAGTAAGGCAACCACAGCAGGCCAATCCCCCAAGCAGCACTTCAGCTTGGGAATAGTCTCTCCTCAGTTTCTTCAGGTTCCTCTCCTCAGTAAAGGTTTCTTCTTGTAGTCCAAAGTGATCTAATTTCATAGGACAGGGTCCCAATACTTATACCCCAAAATCCTTTGTTCTCTAAGGGGAGAGGGGCTGTTAGACGGGACCTGGAGGGTCGGCCGAGGACAAGGGGAGAGGTCTCCGGGGAGAGCCGTCTCCAGCGATCGTACAGACAAGTAACTTCCCCCCCACAGATAGGCACCACACAAAGATAAGATTTAACGTTATTTATAAGCAATCTTGAAGTACGGTAGAATGGTACAAGGAGGTCTGGACTCAGGGGTCCCCTCGATTCTAGTCTCTTGGATGGGAAAGGGGGTAGCGGGACAGTCTTATTACCAACTGGTAGTTGCGATGAGATGATGAGTAGCTCACAATCCTCGAGCTCGGTGTTTCTTGAGGGACGGGCCGCGGCAGCGCCAGCAGGTCCCGATGAAGGTGGTAGATACAACGGATCTCGGCAGCGCCAGCCGGTCCTAACGAAGACGGTGATTACAACGGATCGCGGCAGCGCCAGCAGGTCCCAACGAAGATGGTAGTTACAACGGGTCGCGGCAGCGCCAGCAGGTCCCGACGAGGATGTAGGTTGCAGAGGGCCGCGGCAGCGCCAGCGGCAGGACGACAGTTCACAAGGTAGGGCTGCGGCAGCGCCAGAAGTCCGTCAAGGATGAGTTCTTCTCGGTGTCTCTCGACTCCAGGATACAACTGCCTTCCTGCTCTGGAGCTGCCCCAGTTATAGGTCTGGCGGCCTTTGATGTCCGGACCCTCGCACTTGGAGGTCGGGAGGTCCGGGATGAGGGAGTCCAGACACCCAGCAGGGGGGTGGAGCCAGCGCCCGGGGAGGCTGGGGGCGATCGGCACCTGGCGGGGGAGAACCATCGACACTTCTTTCTCCCATTGACCTGCCAAGTGGGCTGTTCACCTCCTGGGTGGATGGTGGTGCCGGGATGTCGGGGCCTGGCCAGGCCCAGGGTTGGGGTCGGGCTGAGGCCACGCGGCCTCGTGGTGCAGTGTCCAAGATGGCGGCCGGGCCGGGCAATGGTGCTGACGGTGGCCCGGGCCCGTGATACAGAGATGTCCGTGAGTAGGAGTCCCGTAGGGGACGGAGTGTGAGTTGCTTCGGTGGGTGGCACCTGGAGAGCTGACGTCCCGGCTCTGTCATGCGGGGAGGGAGTGAGCCCGTCATGTGGCCTGTCCAACATGCGTCCCCCCCAGCTGAAGGCGGGGAGAGTCACCCATCTTCTTGGGGACTCTCCTCGTCGAGGCGGAAAAATCGTGACAGGCCATCCGCGTTGGCGTGCTCCTGGCCGGGGCGGTGTTCCACCGTGAAGTCCATCCCTTGCAGGGAGATGGACCATCGCAGGAGCTTGGGATTCTCCCCCCGCATCTGCATCAGCCATTGCAGGGGGCCGTGATCTGTTTGCACCCGAAAGTGGGTACCGAAGAGGTAGGGCCGGAGCTTCTTGAGGGCCCATACCACAGCGAAGGCCTCCCTCTCGATGGTGCTCCAGTGCTGTTCCCGGGCCAACAAACGTCGACTGATGAAGGCCACTGGTTGGTCGACTCCCTCGGTGTTTAGTTGGGAGAGGACGGCTCCGATGCCATGGTCGGAGGCATCAGTCTGGACGATGAACTCCCGGCTGTGCACATGGCGACCTTCAGCTTTTCGAAGGCCGCTTGACAATCGGGAGTCCAGTTGACTCTTTTTGGCTGGTTCTTGGATGTCAGGGCCGTGAGGGGCCCCACAATGCTGCCATAGTCCTTCACAAACCGCCGGTAGTATCCGGTGAGCCCCAGGAAGGCCCGGACCTCGGTTTGCGTTACGGGCGGTTGCCAGGACTGGATGGCAGCGATCTTGAGTGGGAGGGGGGCCACCAGACCGCTCCCCACTTGGTGTCCTAGGTAGGTCACGGACCCCTGGCCAATCTGACATTTGCTGGCCTTGATTGTGAGGCCGGCCTGTTGGAGGGCCTGCAGGACCTCTCGGAGGTGGCGGAGGTGATCTGACCAGTGGCGGCTGTAAACCGCGATATCGTCCAGGTAGGCGGCGCTGAATTCTTCGAGGCCCGCCAATACCTGGTTCACCAGGCGTTGAAAAGTTGCTGGGGCGTTTTTCATGCCGAATGGCATCACTTTGAAATGGTAGTGGCCATCCGGGGTGGAGAAGGCGGACCGTTCTTGCGCCCTGGGGGTGAGACCGATCTGCCAGTAGCCCGCTGTCAGGTCGAAGATGCTGAGGTAGCGGGCAGCCCCCATGCGGTCGATCAGTTCATCGGCTCGGGGAATGGGGTGAGCGTCGGTCCGGGTGACAGCGTTCAGGCCCCGATAGTCAACGCAGAATCGGAGCTCAGGGGTGGTGCCGGGGGCAGCAGCTTTGGGGACCAGTACGACTGGGCTGGCCCAGGGGCTGTCCGAGGGTTCGATGACTCCGAGGGTGAGCATCTTGGAGACTTCTTCCTGGATGCAGGCACGTACCCGATCTGGCACGCGGTACGCCCGATGTCTGATGGGGGGACTGTCCCCCGTGTCCACGTCGTGCAGGCACCAGGGGGTGACCCCTGGGGTGAGGGAAAAGAGAGCTGCGAACTGCAGCAGGAGAGCCCGACAGTCTTGGCGCTGCTCTGAGGTCAGGGCATCTGACAGCCGGACCCCGTCTACCGAACCATCCTTTTCACGTGTCCTCAGTAGGTCAGGGAGGGGCTCGGAGTCTTCTTCTGTCCCACTGTCTGTAGCCATCAATAGGCTGAGCTCCGAGCGCACAAAGTGAGGCTTGAGTCTGTTGGCGTGGAGGACCCGGAGGGGGTTCTGGGAAGATTCCATGTCGATGAGATAGGTGACGGGGCTCTTGCGTTCGACCACCTTGAAGGGCCCCGTCCACTTATCTTGCAGGGCACAAGGTTCGGTGGGGGACATCACCCATACTTGCTGGCCAGGTACGAACTCTATGGAGGAGGCGTTCTGATCGTACCATTTCTTCATGTCCTCCTGACTGGCTTCAAGATTGGCTTTGGCGATTTCTCGGAACCGCCTGGTCTGATTGCGGAGGGTCAGGAGGTACTTGTAGACGTCTGGAGGGGTTTTCAGGGGGGCCATCTCCCAACCTTCCTTGACTAGGCTGAGGGGCCCTCGAACAGGGTGCCCGTACAAGAGCTCGAAGGGGCTGAAGCCGAGGGACTTCTGAGGGACTTCTCGGTAGGCGAAGAGGAGGCACGGGAGGAGCACATCCCACTGGCGGCGGAGGGGCTCTTCTAACCCCATAATCATTCCCTTGAGTGTACGGTTGAACCGCTCAACCAGTCCGTTCCCCTGTGGGTGATAGGGGGTTGTGAATCGGTAGGTGACCCCGCACTGCTGCCAGAGGGATTTCATGTATTTCGAAATGAAGTTCGTGCCTCTGTCGCTGACGACTTCCCGGGGGAAGCCCACCCGGGAGAAGATCCCCATTAAGGCTCGGCCGACCCCCGGTGCGGTTACAGTTCGAAGGGGGATGGCCTCGGGATAGCGGGTGGCATGGTCCACCAGTACCAGAATGAAACAATGTCCTTGGGCTGTTCGGGGGTCCAGGGGCCCCACAATGTCTAGTCCCACCTTTTCGAACGGGGTGGTAACCACCGGGAAGGGTTGCAGGGGTGCCTTGAGTTTGCGGCCGCTCTTCCCGCTGGCCTGACAAGTGGGACAAGACCGGCAGTGGTTGAGTACGTCATTTCTCATTTTGGGCCAGTAAAAGTGGGTCACCAGGCGGTTGTAGGTTTTGTCCTGACCCAAGTGTCCGGCCAGGGGGACATCGTGGGCCAAGTTCAGCAGGAAGTCTCTAAAACGGAGGGGCACCACTAACACTCGACTGGCCCCCAACTCGGCGATTCTCTGTTCACTGTACAATAGATCATTGTCCCAATAGATCCAGTGGGCCACGGCGGTATCTCCCGTGCTCTGGGCAAGGGCTTGTTGTCGGAGTCCCTCGAGGGAGGGACATGTCTTTTGCTCTTGACGGAATTGTTCCAGGGTGGGTCCCCCTTCTTGACGCCACTGAGCCAGGTCTGGGAGATCCTGGGGCTGAGCGAGTTCTTCTTGGGTTTGTTCTGGGGGGTCGACGGTGTCGGCGTCCCCCACTGGAGCGATCGGGGGAGGAGGTGCTGGCCATTCGGGTTCTTCTGGTCGGGGGATGGCGCGGGCCGCCATGGACCGGGTGGTTACGCACGCCCAGTCCGGAAGGCCCAACATCCCCAGGTGTTCTCTTCTTTCTACGGCGGCCCATGGGGAACTCTCGAGATCGTTCCCCAGGAGACAGTCCACGGGGGCATCATCGCGGACCGTCACCTTCAGCATGCCGGATACTCCTCCCCACTCGAAGGGGACGCAGGCCATCCGACACATGCTCTCTGAATTGTCAGCTGAACGGACGGGGCAGAGAATGTTCGGTATTATTTGCTCGGGGGTCACCAGGTGACAGCGGACGGCCGTCACACTGGCCCCTGTGTCACGTAGGGCTTCGGCCTTGCGCCCATTTATGCTCACCCACTGACTATACTTTCTAGTGTTGGCAGGTAGGGGAGCCCGCGGGACCATGTCTCTCCCCCCCAGGCACGCCAGGACCATGGCGGCCGGTTCCCACTCTTGTTGCTCGTGTTCGTACTCTTCCTGTTCCTCGGAGACTTGCTCTTCTCCGAGGGCGGCGGCCGCTACCTGGCGGGGCCTCGGAGTCTGGTTCTGTGGACAGTTCGGGTCATTGGCGTAGTGACCGACTCGCTGGCATCGGTGACACGTGACACTGGCTCTGAACCCCGGGCGCATCGGGAGGTTGCCCCTGTTGGCCGGGGGCGGGGTGCTGGTAGCGGGAGCGGCCGGGACGGTGTCTTTCCCCCGGCCCTGGCCTCCTCCTCCTCCTCGGGGACGGTGATGGCCTTGGTTGTTCCTATTCTGCTCGTTCGGGCCACCCCGGCCCACTCGGGTGCTCTCCCATCGGTCAGCCTCGGCGGCGAGCTGCCGTGGATCAGTCATTTTACTGTCGAGGAGGTGCTGCCTGAGCTCGACAAAGCAGTTATTGGAGAGGTGCTCCCACACAACAAGATTAAAAAGCTGCTCGTAGGTCGTTACGTTGCTCCCCTTGATCCATCCCTCGAGGGCTCGGCTGAAATAGTTCACATATTCCACCCAAGTGGTACCCGGGATTTGGGTGCAGTCGCGGAACCTCTGGCGGTACATTTCGGGTGTTAGCCCATATCGAGTGAGGAGGGCGGCCTTCATGTGATCATAGGCCGTCATTTGGTGATCCGGGAGCTGTAACAGGGCATCACGGCCTTCATTGACGAACCTCCCCCATAGACCGGCTCCCCAGTCACTTCGACCGATCCGGTGAGAGGACATGGCGATTTCATAGGCCTTGAACCACTGCTGTATGTCGTCGTTTCGGTAGAACTCTCGGACGACATCTTTGGGAATGTGGACCTTTGATTCTGAAGTTCCTGGGGTGCGTGGTCGCTCGGGCACCCCCAGGTCCTTGCCTTGCTTACGTAGTTCTATTTCGGCTAGTTTGCGCTCGTGTTCATATGCCAGTCTTTTTTCTTCAAGCTCTCTTTGTCTTTGTTTTTCCTCCCGCTCTTCTCTGAGCCGTAAGTGTTCTAGGTTCAATTTTTGTTCCGCTAGTTTTAGTTCTCCATCCATTTTGAGCCGTGCCAACTCTAATTCATGCAGTCTGGTTTTCTCTCGCTCTTGGATCTTTTCCCGGGAGAGACCTGCTCTCCTTTCCTCGGAAGGAGCGGAGTTAGTTTCCGGGGCTTCGCTGTGTTGGTCCCGGGGACCAGCGGTGTTTACCTCTGCCCATGATTCTAGGGCGTGTTTAAAGTCATCTTTTGTGCTCAGACCGGTGGTAGCAATGCCCAGTTCTATACAAAATTGTTTTAATTCTCGATGGTTGTACTCCTCCAGCTTGTCCATTAGGAATTTCTCTGTAGACCCGCTTTCCTGGGCCGGCATTGTGGTTTAGTCGTGGGGTGAGTTGCTTTCTTGGTTCGGATCGCGCCGCTGGCCACCAATGTTAGACGGGACCTGGAGGGTCGGCCGAGGACAAGGGGAGAGGTCTCCGGGGAGAGCCGTCTCCAGCGATCGTACAGACAAGTAACTTCCCCCCCACAGATAGGCACCACACAAAGATAAGATTTAACGTTCTTTATAAGCAATCTTGAAGTACGGTAGAATGATACAAGGAGGTCTGGACTCAGGGGTCCCCTCGATTCTAGTCTCTTGGATGGGAAAGGGGGTAGCGGGACAGTCTTATTACCAACTGGTAGTTGCGATGAGATGATGAGTAGCTCACAATCCTCGAGCTCGGTGTTTCTTGAGGGACGGGCCGCGGCAGCGCCAGCAGGTCCCGATGAAGGTGGTAGATACAACGGATCTCGGCAGCGCCAGCCGGTCCTAACGAAGACGGTGATTACAACGGATCGCGGCAGCGCCAGCAGGTCCCAACGAAGATGGTAGTTACAACGGGTCGTGGCAGCGCCAGCAGGTCCCGACGAGGATGTAGGTTGCAGAGGGCCGCGGCAGCGCCAGCGGCAGGACGACAGTTCACAAGGTAGGGCTGCGGCAGCGCCAGCAGTCCGTCAAGGATGAGTTCTTCTCGGTGTCTCTCGACTCCAGGATACAACTGCCTTCCTGCTCTGGAGCTGCCCCAGTTATAGGTCTGGCGGCCTTTGATGTCCGGACCCTCGCACTTGGAGGTCGGGAGGTCCGGGATGAGGGAGTCCAGACACCCAGCAGGGGGGTGGAGCCAGCGCCCGGGGAGGCTGGGGGCGATCGGCACCTGGCGGGGGAGAACCATCGACACTTCTTTCTCCCATTGACCTGCCAAGTGGGCCGTTCACCTCCTGGGTGGATGGTGGTGCCGGGATGTCGGGGCCTGGCCAGGCCCAGGGTTGGGGTCGGGCTGAGGCCACGCGGCCTCGTGGTGCAGTGTCCAAGATGGCGGCCGGGCCGGGCAATGGTGCTGACGGTGGCCCGGGCCCGTGATACAGAGATGTCCGGGAGTAGGAGTCCCGTAGGGGACGGAGTGTGAGTTGCTTCGGTGGGTGGCACCTGGAGAGCTGACGTCCCGGCTCTGTCATGCGGGGAGGGAGCGAGCCCGTCATGTGGCCTGTCCAACAGGGGCCTTTGCCCAGTCCAAACCAGCTCTGAAGCACTCCTTTTACCAGACTTCTCCTTTCCTTTCCCAGTGCAGGGCAGAAACATCAGACGCCCCACAAGAGGTGGAGCCAGCATTGTGGAAGACAAGCACAGTCCTGGAGCACTTTGTTTACAGGACTCGTTCTCTTCTTTCAGTGTGCAGGGCAGAGACATCAGCTGCTCCCCAGGGGGTGGACCAGCATTGTGGAAGACAGGCAAAGCCTTATTCAAGGTTCAGGTGCAACTCCTCCCTCCCATCTAGATATAGATCTCTCTATTCACCACTGGGTGACTCAGCCTGTCTCCTGGAATTCCCCAGCCCTGTCACTCTCAAAACCAGACTTAGGAATACACAACCTAGCAGAGGCAGGTTTGAATGGTTAGACAAGCAATACCTACTTTCTAAAAGTGGTATTTGCAAACACAGAATATTAAAATAAACTTTACTAAAAGATGTATTTTATTATTCTGAGTTCAGGCACACTAAACTCGGATTTCTACCATGTTCTCTGAGACAGTTAGAATTATAAAATGTAACAATTCTAACAGCCCATTCTGGCCTATGGAGAACAGGTAGCCTTGCAATAGCGAAAAATGAAAATGGCTGTAATTCACTATAAGGACATGCCACACACTCCAGGGCTTGTCCTACTTATACTTACAATGCACCCTGCCCTTTGGCCTACTATAGGGGTGACTGATATGAAGAAAAGGGAAGGTTTAGAGACTCGCAAGTGGGTGCACTTGCCCAGTCAGCATGACAGTACCAGACTGCACACAGGCTCTGCAATGGCAGACCTTAGACACATTTTACAAGTCTGCTTCTGTGGGTGGCACAACCAGTGCTTCAGGCCCACCAGCAGCATTTGGATTTACACGGCCTGGGCACACTCAATGCACTAGACTAGGGTCTGAAAAGTAAACCAAATAGCCAAACATGGAACCACTGATTAGTACAACAATTTACAATAGGGGGCACTTGCACTGTGACACTGGATAGCAGTGGCACTGTGCCCAAAGCATACAACACCAGCAAAATACATGAGGCAACAGCAAAAATGGAAGGGAGACCTACGCCAATGGTGCCAGGTCTAACAGGTGGTGATTCCCACGAAGAGGGAATTGTCATTATCCATGCAGCTGGTGATGAGGGCCTGAGTGACGATCCATTTCCATAGCATGCGTAGAGTGAGGAATCAAGCAGAGAATCCTTTATTTGGCTTTTCTTGGTGAGCCAGTTCTCAAGTATGATGCTGAGGTTCCTAGAGTGTTCTGAGGGTGTGGGGGCAGGGCCCAGTTCAGCTGCCCACCATGCAATGTTCCATGGGAAAGTGTTGTTCCCGAAGATGAGCACTTCTGCCTTGTTGATGTTAAGTTTAAGGCAGTTGCTCTGCATCCAGGTGGTGACACTGGTCATACATCTGTGGAGGTTTGCTTTGTTGTTAGTGTTGTCTGCAGATAGGTAGAGTATGAGCTTTGTGTTACCTTCGTATGAAATGATGTTCATACCATGGGCTCTGACCAGGGTGGCTAGTGGGGCCATGTAGGCAATGAAAATGTGGGATTCAAGTAAGACCCTTGATGAAGACTACAGATGATGTTCTTGTGGTGCGAGTTGTAGGGTGGGAGGTGGATGCTTTGTGTACTTCCAGTGGGAAAAGATACTATCAATTTGAGGGCATCTCCTTGGATACCCATCTGATGGAGTCTGTGTAGGTGGGTGTGGTGGGATACTGTTTGGAATGCTCCTGCAAATTGAGCAGTGTCCCCTTGGTCGAGGAGGGACCTGATGAAATCCCTGGCTAACTATGATATTAAAACTTTTCCTGACAGATTAGTCCACAGCTGCCATCCGATTTGTATTACAATTCAAGGATACTGAATATGTAACACAAAACAGACGCATAGAAATCAATAAGCACTCTGCTTCTCAGCTAGGCATGCCTGTAGTATAGAACCTGGCCTGTGAGAGACTCAGTTGAAACAAAATGTATGTTTCTCAAATAAAGAACCTACAAAAGAGTCCCATCAAAGCCCGATGTTCTAGGACCCAAGCATTTACTTAGATTCTAAGAACAGGGCCTGAAAGTGTCAGTTCTAAAGCTATTAATGGTTTCACAGCCTGTAAAGTAGTTGTATGCCACAAGACAAGGACAGTATTTTTCTCTCATTGGTTACTCCACAATTCTTCATTTTACTCATGCTTCAGTGATACTGTCCAGGCCTTAGGTCTAGCAGATCAGGATAAACCTGAAGCCATAGGATTCATCCATGAGAGACCTAAAGAGGAAATTGCTCAGGACAAACTATCCATCCATACCAATGGGCAGAAAATCTTGTGATCCCTTTTCACATTTCACTCAATATGGTCAGGAAGCCTATTTCACAACAGGTCTGTGCACCTTTTAAGTCACACTCAAAAGGGAAAAAAATGAAATAAAAAAGAAAACTGGAAAACACATTGCTAACTCAAAATGTTGTCAGTCACCCTTTACCAGAAATATAGATTAGGCACTATTTCAGACAAATGTGACTATGTGATGTTAAATTATTGATTCCTTCCTTGAAAAGAAATTGTCATTCGTGATTTTCAGAATAAATCACCCCCATATATTCCCTGTAAGTAGATTGCATGTCACCGAGAGGTTCCAAACAAAGGACCAAATAAAAGAGCAAGATCAAAGTTCAAGGGCCAGATGTAGGTAGCCCAATACCGGTCGGAAACGGCTGAAAATACTGATTTTCGGCAGTTTCCGACCGGTATTGGGCTATGGAGATGTAGGGCCCTTGAAAACATACAGAATCAGTAATTTTACCGATTCGGTAAATATACCGATCGGTAAAATTACCGATTCTGTATGTTTCCAATGTAGGTAGCACTTTTAACACTGCTACAGGGCTTTCAGGATTCGGTATTTACCATGCAATACAATTGCATGGTAAATAATGAATTCTTGTGTACATGCACATCTGTGCATGTATACCTGTGCCATGTGGCACACAAGTCAGAAACAGGGGTGCAAAAGGGTGTCAAAGTGACACCCTGTCCCCCTTGGCAATTCAGTATTTTTACCGATTCGGTAAATACCAAATCGGTATTTGCTATTGAATCCTATGGGCTTCAAGGCCCTTAGGATTCAATAGCAAATACTGATTCGGTATTTACCGAATCAGTAAATACGGAATCTTACCGAATCAGTATTTTTTACCGATTTTTTACCTACATAGGTTTTACCGATTCTTAAATACCGAATCGGTAAAATTCGGTATTTAAGAATCAGTAAAACCTATTTACCTACATCTAGCCCCAAGTTCCTTTATGAAGGCATGGCAATCAGAGGTAAATAGCAATATACTTTTAATGTGAGGCAAAGATATTTTATTTCTTACAATACATGGTCACATCCTCACCCATCGAAAAAAATTAACATGAAGAATAAAGGCAAAATATGTAGGGCAAAATTAAATAAACTTTACTGTGTAATATTTATTTATTGTTTCAGCTAGAATGGACCAAAACACACTTCATAATTTGTTACAAAAACATATTAGAATCAGTTCAATGTAAATCAGATTTTAAAAAGGCCGCAACTCAGAATGAGTATCAACCTGCAGAGAGAATGATTCTTCCTTGTAATAAAATATGGTGTGGAAAAACATTAACATGTTGACGTATTTCTGTCCTCTGTGCAGAGGCACTGTTAATTTTAGAATCGAGAAGACCATAACAAGGAAAAGGGTGCGAACTGTAGAGGTGATTGAGTCCATTACAGTGGCCCTCTCTATATCCCACTGGACCACTTATCTAACCCCTGGAACTTCAGGCAGCCTTCCTGTATCGGTAAGATGCTGTGGAACATGCTGCAGGATGACTCACTGCTTGCACTGGTCTCTGGTTTACTGTTGCTCATTGTGTCCCAGTAAACACTGAATGTGGGAACTTGTCCTAATGTATGAGTGTACACATCTTGACGTCTGAATGCGTCATATTACCTGTCTTTTTCTTTAAATTACACATGTATCAAATGATGTGTGGTGCTCGGAGCACAGAGGTATGGCTAAAATACATTTTCAACCATCACTGTGAGCAGCCTTTGTGCGTAAGTCTCCCACACACTGTTTCAGCATGAGAAATGTTAACAATTTCTCTTTTGTACTCTCTGTCATATATTCTTTCGTAATGCGAGCATGTAGGCTGCCTTCTAGAGTACGCTGTTTTGCATCCAGCAAATTGTTATTGTTTGGCGGGTCACTGCCAACAGGCGATTAGCTCAGAGCTCTTAATGCTTTGAAACACCTGCTGTGTGCGAGGCATATTCAAGCAGATGCTGAGCAAAAACTAGAATAATGGATGCAGGGCGTTCTTTCATTTTCCGCATCCATAAACTGATGTATAAACTAACGGCCTTACTTCATGCCGGTGCAGGCAGGCTCTGTGCCGCTCACACTAACATTGCTGCCCCTGGTGGCATGGGTCATTAAAGCAGAGACCGAAATCGAAAAAAAATGGCCTCTGTGAGCGCCTTTGCCTTATTGTAGCTCCCACGCGAGCCTTCCCGTGCTCGCTCCACAGAAATACGAGATATTTGATTGGTTAAGAATAATGCCAAGGGTCAGCCATGTAGTATTTTGGCAGGGGTCAAAGGATGATGCCACTTCTGATTCCCCAGGGATTCTGAGAGTTTGGCCCACTGCAATAGTTCCTATTTTGGGGTGAAAACTGAGCTATAAGAGTCTTAATTTGAAAAAATGCTCTGACTTAGAGTTCACAGGCTGGTTCCTGCGAATTTAGTCTCTGCCAGTTTTATAGTAACATAACACCTTGATTGAATAATGCATTCCTATGGAACACCCAACCCTACTATAGCATTGGATGTTTTTCACTGTAAGGACATGTTTAACAATAACCTTTTAATAACCTACTTTTAAATACCATGCACCCTGCTTTATGGGGAGTAAGGTTGACTTATTAATATATAAAAGGAGGGTTTAGGCCTGTCAAAAAGGGGTTATTAGTACTGGTCAAAAATGCATTTTAAAACTGCATAGCCATGCGACACATGGTAGGCCTGCACTGTCAGTGTAGTGCTGAAGTCCACTCGTGACATTTAATTTACAAACCCTGGGTACATCTTTGTACCATACACTAGGAACTAATAGATATGTTAAATATGCCAATTAGCGGTATGCCAGTGGGGAAGTCCATGCACTTTACCTCTTATTAGCAAGGGTAAAGTGCACAGACTTCTACAGCCAGCAAAAACAATCAAGGCAGAAATCTGGGTGTAGACCGTGGAAAAGATTCACATTTCCAGCACCATTGAACGTTCAAACTCTTGCTGTGATGGAGTAATTTCACCCTGAAAAAAAAGTTGAAGACATTGGGGCTGGTTCACAAAAGCATTTATGGGTGAGAGTGTGACTGAATGAGTGAGTGCACGTGAATGAAAATGAATGACTGAGTGAGTATGCGTAACAAGCATTGGAAATGCAATAGGTCTCGCATTAGAAAAGTTGGAGCTATTGGTTTTGTAAATAATTTTTTTTTGGTTGATTTTTGAAATAGTTAAATTGATAGTTTTGTCATTCACAACGCCAATAGTTTTAACTTTTGTGAATGTGACTCCTATAGCATTTGGAATGCAACATGTTTTGTATGTACGTGACTTTGATGGCAGGTCTTGTTGTTATGCCACATCTCTAGAGAGCAGGAGAGTGCAGCAGGGGAGAGAAGCACAGCAATGCAATATGTCTTGCATTCATAGAGCTCCTAATCCCAATACTTTAGTTAGTATTTAGTGCGTTTCTATTGAGGATTATGACTTTAAACCCCCCCCCCCCACATACGACAACCCCCAAAGTAGACCAACCTCTGTGTCTAGAAATGTCGAAAGCTCAACAGGGAAGAGGAGATGTGACTAATTTAGTTCTGAAACTTTGCCACCTCACCAATGTGCATAGTCTTGTTAAAATGCTGAATTATTGGGTTTTGAATATTTGTTTTATTTTTTATTTGATGCATGCTTTTTGCATAATGTTCACTATTAATATCCTGTTTTTTTGTAGAAAATGTCTTGAGGGAATACAGTCAGTCTGCCTTTGCTGTATGTGTGGCGCTAGCAATACCCACCTCATTACTTCATCTATCTTGCCTGACCTTTGTATCCAGTGAACAACTTCATGTAAAATGTTACTAAATAGCAACCTTGTGAAGATATTTTTTTTTATTCTGATCTACAAGTTAACAATCAAAACCACATACATTAGTTTCTTTTGATTGTAAAGTACCCTTGTGTATTTGTGAAATGGGGTGGATGAAGCAAACTGATTACCCTGCAAGCTGAGCGTCCTCCCATCGCACACCCATCTGTGGCTTGTGTGCTGTGAGGGTGAGGGGTGTGAGGGTGAGGGGTGTGAGGGGTGTGAGGGTGAGGGGTGTGAGGGTGAGGGGTGTGAGCATGAGGGGTGTGAGGGTGAGGGGGTGTGAGGGTGAGGGGATGTGAGTGTGTGTGATGGTGAGGGTGAGTGAGGGGGTGTGAGGCTGAGTGTGTGTGACGGTGTGTGAGGGTGAGGGTGTGTGAAGGTGAGTGAGGGTGTGTGAGGGTGAGTGAGGGAGTATGAGTGTGTGGGTGTGTGACGGTGTGTGAGGGTGAGGGTGCGTGAGGGTGAGTTATGGAGTGTGAGGGTGTGTGAGTGGGTGAGTGTGAGAGTTAGGGTGTGTGAGGGTGAGGGTGTGAGGGTGACTGAGGGTGTTTGAGGGTGAGGGGATGAGGGTAAGGGTGTGTGAGGATGAGGGGTGTTGATGGTGAGAGGTTGCGAGGGTGAGAGTGGGCGAGTGTGTGTGAGGGTGTGTGATGTTGAGTGTGTGAGGTGTAGTGAGGGTGAGAGTGTTGTGAGGGGTGTGAAGGTGTGAGGGGAGCGAGGGTGTGTGAGGGTGAGGGTTTGTGAGGGTGAGGGGGTGTGAGTGAGTGTGAGTGAGGGGGTGTGAGGGTGTAGGTGTGTGACGGTGTGTGAGGGTGAGGGTGTTTGAGGGTGAGTGAGGGAGTCTAAGGGTGTGTGAGTGGGTGAGGGTGAGAGGGTGTGTGAGGGTGAGGGTGTGAGGATGACTGAGGGTGTCTGAGGGTGAGGGGATGAGTGTAAGGGTGTGTGAGGGTGAGGGGTGTTGATGGTTAGAGGGTGCGAGGGTGAGGGGGTGAGTGCGTGTGAGGGTGTGTGAGGGTGAGGGTGTGAGGTGTAGTGAGTGTGAGATTGTTGTGAGGGGTGTGAGGGTGTGAGGGGAGCGAGGGTGTGTGAGGGTGAGGGGGTGTGAGGGTGAGGGAGTGTGAGTGTGTGTGAGGGTGAGGGCGAGTGAGGGGGTGTGAGGCTGTGGGTGTGTGACGGTGTGTGAGGGTGAGTGATGGTGAGTGAGGGCGTGTTAGGCTGAGGGTTTGTGACGCTGTGTGAGGCTGAGGGTGTGTGAGGGTGTGTGAGGGTGAGTGAGGGTGAGTGAGGGTGAGTGAGGGGGTGTGAGGGTGTGGGTGTGTGACGGTGTGTGAGGGTGAGGGTGTGTGAGTGTGAGTGTGAGTGAGGCAGTCTGAGGGTGTGTGAGTGGGTGAGGGTGAGAGTTAGGGTGTGTGAGGGTGAGGGGATGAGGGTAAGTGTGTGTGAGTGTGAGGGGTGTTGATGGTGAGAGTGTGCGAGGGTGAGGGGGCTGAGTGTGTGTGAGGGTGTGTGAGGGTGAGGGTGTGAGGTGTAGTGAGTGTGAGAGGGTTGTGAGGGGTGTGAGGGTGTGAGTGGAGCGAGGGTGTGTGAAGGTGAGGGGGTGTGAGGGTGAGTGAGGGAGTATGAGTGTGTGGGTGTGTGACGGTGTGTGAGGGTGAGGGTGTGAGGGTGAGTGGGTGTGAGGGTGAGGGGGTGTGAGTGTGTGTGATGGTGAGGGTCATTCACAATGGGGGACATTAAAAAGGCAAGTATGTCTTCATAATCTACAAGTTGAGTTTAATGTAACTTTCCCATGAAGTCGGTGGTGTCCTTGATGTAAGTACTAAAGTATATAAACACCCCACAAAGCCACCTTGTAGACCGATAGTGTCAGCGGGTGGAAGTCCACACGAACCTAAAGGTAAAAACCTAGATCGATTTCTATAAACAAGTGTTATGTCAATGAGCACAAAGGTGTTCCTTATGGAGCTTTTAGAATTTACATTATTACAATATTACATATAACGTGAGAACTATTGGATAAATCACCTAAGCTCTTTGAAGCCCAATGGGATGAATGAACGTTTAGAATTTCAATGTTATTTATGATTAACTGTCATGTTCTAATCATATAATTATAGCGCACCCTCAGTGTGAGTGTTAACACCACCCACAACCACACGTTGTACATATCAAATAGTGGACTTGTTTCACTGAGACACTATCACACAGGTTTAGAGATGCCTGTTTCGTTTTTTTTAAAATGTAGTTTTACCATTGATCCTTTTTTTTTCACTACACTGTTGTTCACCACACTTTTTTTCACATAACTTTATTTATCGCAGCTATCCTATCGCGAGTATAGTCCGTTTTCACTGATCATTGAAATCTAGCGGTAGAGATTTAAACCTCACATCCGACATAATAACACACCCACTGAACCCGATAACGGAGAGAGACGCGACATACGCGCTGAACGGAAGACAGCGGTAACCCTAAAATCCAACAGCGTACTAATGTTGGTAATGGTGCGCCTTTAATAGTATTACCATTTCTTTAAACACCTCTAAGCACCAACGTGGCTCAACAAAGATCCTGTTACCAACAGGAGTGTAATTTTAAATAATTCACGGAACGCATAGAGCACATTTTGTCGCTAATGGATTTGAACAGGAGTAACTTCTACCATTGCACTGCTTGTCATCAAAGATGAGCATAATATTTAACGTATAGGTTGATGTTTGTATATAGTTTTGAACCACTCACGGAGCTTAGAGCACTTCTTAGTCGCTTATGGACCTGGAAAGTAAACAAGATGGAGGGAAGGCAGAGAAGGGGAGGGGGGAGGAGAAATGCGACACGTCAGGCAGGGGAGGGGGCCGAGCGATGGAGGAAAGGCAGAGAAGGGGGGGAGGAGAAATGCGACACAGCGGGCAGGGAGAGAGTGTGAAAGCAGCAGGGGCCTTTGAAGTGAAGCTAAGCTTCACTTTAAAGGTGTGGGAGGAGTGCGGCTGAGGGAACAGACGGCGATTTGATGATGTGCACGCGCATTTTAGGTCAATGCGCTTGCGCATTGACCTAAAAGCCACGGGCACAGCACCAAATCGCCCAGTTAGGTAAAGTCTGTTTAAGACGCTATAGTCTTGCTCTGCTCAATGCGCTTGCACATTGAGAGGCGAGACCTAAAAAGGAGGGTGAGTGGATGTAAGTGACCATGAGTCAGGATATGGTGTTATGCTTGTGAATCTGTCATTGGCCCTGGAATACTAATGGTAATTCTTGGTTTACATACCCATGCCAAAATACAGTCCCAGGCAAGCTTGACTCAGTTCTTAGAGTGACACACACCTGTAACAAAATACTGGAACTGGCACACTGGGCATAACATTAGCATTAGCACACCCATCATAAAATAGTGGCAATGACATACTTCATGTGTTTCTTTGCATACGGTGCAACCTTGTAAAATACTGGCACTGGTACAATTGAGGGAATTCTTTGCAAAGAGGCAGCAATAGAAAAATGCTGACTCCATCACATTGGAGTTAATTCTTGGCATAGAGGAAGACACCCATGATCTATGGGAGGGAGCAACCATGACAAATAGTGACATTGGCATACTAGAAGTAATTTTTTGACAGATGGGTCACCCATGACATATGGCTAGCATTAATGCCAACATTCTAGCACTGCATATTGTATCTTATTTTTGTCATTGAGGTCACCCATGACAAAATGCTGGCCTTGGTACAATGAAGGGACTTTTTTGATATAAGTAAGCTCCTATAGATCATTTTGATACAAATGAGGTCAACTTCTGAGCAGAATCAGATTTTATTGCCTTGGTTAACCATAAAGGACTTGATTAATTAATGAGTGCCCCTTAGGAACCTATGGCTTTAAAATACACTATTTGACCTTATTTTTACAAAATGTTCCCAGGTGGAGAACTTCTTTGAACAATTCCCTCTATGAGATCAGACTGACACACTTCACTCACTCACTATAGTTCAGGATATGTATTACACACCCCATCCACACACTTTCAAAGATCATGTCAGAACTCTATTATCAGTGGTATCTAAAACATGCATTTGTCTGGATTTTGCTTTATTAATCATAGTTATTATGGACGTTTATCAATGTGCATAACTGTCCTGTCAGTAGGATTAAGGTCATATGACCCTACTTCATCAGAACATTGAGGTTCATAGGTTTTATGATGCCACTTCTTGTGATGTCATTAAGGTCAAAGGGTATGTGATGTCACTTCCACTACCTCTGGCATTTTGGTAAATCAACATCCATGCCGGTTGTCATTGCATCACTAGGGATCATCATGTTCACTCATTATGCATCTTATGGCTTCTTGATATACAAGAAAATAATCCAAGGGTATTGCAGGAAATCCTGTAAAAAATCTTCATTTCCTGTTGTAGTTGTTTCATGAGATTGACAAGAGTGCAAAAGACAAAGCCATTCCATTCTTCCCAATTTGCACCACTTGAATTTCCTTCTTCCTTGGATGCAGAGGTCACAGAAGCGAGGGGGGAGTGCTCAAGTAGCATTCCAACCCCAAAGAAATTCACAGAATGGGTATGCTAGAGTAGCAATGAGAGAATTTAGTGTCAAGAAAGGACTTGTTTAGATAATACCCAAAGTAGAATTGCTCTATTACCAACAAACATTCAAGTCAATCAACTGCAGGTTCTAAGAAGAAGAAATAAAGTTTCATAGGAAAAAAAGGTTTACAGTCACCTGCAGCTAGGCAGATGATAATACGTTATTTTACAGACACTTGTGCTGAAACAGTTCACTCCAGGTGGTGTATCCCGTGCTAACGCCATGTCAATAGGGTACTGAAACAACAAAATCTCACAAAGAGAGAAGATTACAAAGCCGGGTTTTCATTAGCTTATTAGAAGTCGAAAAAGTATGACATGTACTAATATGTGCAGGTAGCTTGTTCTGATAATATGGTGCAAGATACGAAAAAGAGCATGCTCCATTTCGGGTACTTCAAATACGGCGGGGGGGCAACAAGTGTGGATAGAGATGATCTCAAAGTCCTTGCCAGGTGGGAAAAGCTCATTCAGGAACAGAGGTACAGCGGACTCACCCCATTCAGGACCTTATCAGTAAGGCAGAGAAGCTTAAAAATACTCTGTTTCCTAGTTTTCCTGTTTGGTGATCTCAGCACTGGGCTTATTTGAAAGCCTACAGGTAAATGGCACACCAAGCGTTGTGTCATGTTCTGGACCACCTGTAGTCGAGTCACATGGGCTTTAGTCATAACCACCAGCACTGCATTTCCATAATCCATGTGACTAGTTATGAGTGCCTGTGTAACAGTCTCAATACAGTCAAGAGGCAGCCACAGAAATACCTTTCTACGAAGGCGTAGTATACCAGAACAGGTACCACCAATTGTATTGACTTGGTCTACCATTGAAAGCTTATCATCCATTAAAAAACATAGTTTTTCACTACTTTTTTTGGGCATGGTGGATTACCTAATTCCAGGGGCTACCAGCCCTCTGCAAAAATTCAGATTTACGCTCACTAAGTTGGAGAAAACTCTGTTTCATGCATGCAGCCACAGTACACATGCAGTCCTCAAATCTATTTATTTATTTATTTATTTATTTATGAGATTTGTTAAGTGCAGGCAAATACCCAAAGGCGTCTCGGCGCTAGATAAAGACAGATCAGAGAGAGAGATAACGAGGATTTATTGGTTAAAAAGCCAGGTCTTTATTTTCCTTCTAAAGAGAGTAAGGGTGGGGCAGGATCTGATGTCCATATCAAGTGAGTTCCACAGTTTAGATGTGGCAACAGTGAAATGGCGGTCACCCCATGAAGCTGTTTTAGTTCGGGGCACATTCATAAACATGGCATTCATAGAGCGCAATGTTCTGTTAGGGGCATAGAATGCCAAAAAGTTGATAAGAAAGCGGGGCCCTAATTTACGGGAGGCTTTGTAGGCAATACAAAGTGCCTTGATTTTGATTCGGTTGTTTACCGCCAACCAGTGGTAATTTTTAATCACTTGGGTAATGGATTTAAATTTTGGGGTCCCAGAGAGCATTCTTGCAGCTGCATTTTGTACAGACTGAAGTTTGCGAATGACTTTCTGTTGAGCATTGATGAAGAGTCCATTACAATAGTCTAGGGTTGACATAACAAAAGCCGTAACCAATGTTTTACCTGAGTCAGGAGGTAGAAAAGGAAGAATCTTTTTGATGGATTTGAGTTTGTAAAAGGCAGTTGAGACAATGGAGTTTGCGTGAGCAGCAAATGTTAATTTATCATCTAGTAGTACCCCCAGGTTTTTTACTTTAGTGGTTGGTATGGGCGGTGAGCCTAGTTCGTCAGGCCACCATGCTCCTGGCCAGTTAGGGGACAGATTTCCAAAGATCATTACCTCCGTCTTATTGGAATTTAACTTGACACAGTTGGTTGTCATCCAGTTACTTATGGTCACCATACCTTGTTGAAAATTAGCCGCAATTTCATCTCCGTTGTTTTTTATTGCTAATATCAATTGGGTATCATCTGCGTAAGATGTTAGGCTCATCCCAAAGTCCTTGATAACCCTGGCTAGATCTGTCACGTAGACATTAAATAGCGTAGGACTTAGGGATGAGCCTTGGGGGACGCCACAGGGAAGTGTCATCCGGGTGGAGCTGAAGTTTCCCAATTACACCATTTGTGTGCGGTTGGAGAGAAAGGAGGTAAGAAGATCCTTGGCCTTGTTCCGAACACCTATAGCATTGACACGATCTATCAAGATGTTATGATCGACCGTGTCAAAAGCCGCAGACAGATCGAGCAAGATAAGTATTGCCGTCCCGCGTTGATCTAGGATTGTTCTTATCTCGTCTGTGGCTTGGATAAGTGCTGTCTCGGTGCTGTGGTGTTTACGAAAGCCAAACTGGGTGTCATCTAATAGGAGGTGATCTTCAATGTACTGTGATAGTTGTATATTCATCAGTTTTTCTGCTAGTTTTGCTGGATATGGCAAGCTGGCAATAGGCCTGTAGTTGTTGGGGTCTTCACCGTCCTAGTGAGATTTTTTCAAAAGATTTGTGAAGTCTATGTCCTCACCAAGCAACAGCAACCATTGGATGTCATCTGGATAGGACAGACTCTCAATATCAACTGACCTAACAAGCTTACCCAGAGGGGCTACATAGGTATGCGAATATATCTCACAGTTGCCTATGTCATGTAGTAACCTCTGACATCTTGCCCCCTTCCCTTCCTCTCCCCTCCCCTTCCCCATAGGCCAACAAGACCTGAGCCACAGCAATAGGGCCTTAGCAAATTGTTTGCTTCCAACAGACAGCAGTGGGCTATGGGACAAGAATGGCCTCCCCAGAATGACCACCATAGGGTCCTTCAGGATCTGAGTATCAAATACTTTATTTAGGTCATCCTGAACCCCATACCAAAATCTCCCCAACCTGGAACAGTGCCACAAAAAGTCAGGTGCCAACAGGTCCAAGCACCCTCAAAACATGTCCCCCTAGACAAGTTCCATTTACTGATTTCCTCTGGCAACTCATACCAGTAAGTCAGGAGTTAATATTGTGTTTCACAGAGAACCGTATCTGTTGTGAAGGTGTACACCATGTTATATAGGTGTTCCCAGTCTTTAGTAGCCTAGACCTGCTGCAGTTCTGTCTCCTACTTGTGTTGACCCAGAGATTTGTCTTGGGGGATGGAGTCAATTAGAAATTTGTATAGTATGGAAATGAGCACTCAGTCAGGTGGTCCATCCTTGAACTATTTTTCGAGGCTATTTTCGAGGCCTGTGAGTGGTCAAGATGTCCCAGCCTTCATTGGGGGATGAGGGACTTAATGTTGGAGCTGTGTGTATGAACACCACTCCATTCCCGGTAACCCAAATGTGACCTTAAGGTCTGGAAAGAAGAGAATTTGCTGATGCTTGAAATGAAGTTCACAATGAGGCACCTTCCCTCTCAACAAAGTTTGAAGGCTGAAGGTTCTCTAGAGGGTGAGAAATCTGAATTGTGGAAATTGGATGCAAGAGGGGAAGGAAAAGTCATGAACCCTGCTGATGAGGGTGCTTTGTTCCAGATCACCATTGTGACTCTTCTGATTTGGGAAGAATATAGCCCCAGCTTCTCAGCTGTGAAGCCACTGAACTTGCCAGAGAGGTGGTGTGGCTATAATGCAGTCTAGAAATCACCATTGCTTTTCTGTTTCCTTATTCCTCCATTCTATTAGAGCTTTGAGGCCTGAGAATATGACAGTAAGTAGGAGAGTGCCATCCCTCCTTGTTTAACAGGGCAAATCTAGATAGCAAAGCAGTGCGGCTTTTTGTGACATATATAATTGTTTATTAGGGCCTGCAGCTATTTAATCAGTGTGGCTGGCAGAGGTAGAGAATATGGGATAGGACCCTCATCTTGACGACTGCCTGGTGCCCCAACCAGGGGAAATGTTTACTGAGCCATTTCTAGAAATCTCAACGCAAGTCTGTGAGCAGTCTAGCGTAGTTTAGGATTACTATTTGCGAAGTTGAACATGCGTGAGAGATCCCCAGATGAGTTAGAGAATCACTAGATCATAGGATGGGAATGAGACTGCTCAAATCCAGAACCTGGTGAAGCTTGGGGTGTGTAAATAGTGCCTCCAATTTGCTGAGGGTAGTCTTAAAATTAGAAACAGATTAAAAGCTGCAGAGTTCCTCCACCACATGCAGCTCTGAGGTCAAGGAATCTGTTAGTCAAGGCGTGATGTTGTCAGCAAACTTTGTAAGTTTAAACATCTTCATGCCAATTGAGGCTTCACTATTGACCCATTCTATACAACTACACTGACAAATGGTTCAAGAATGAGGGCAAATATCATGGGAGAGAGAGAGGGCACCCATGTCTAGTTCCTCATTTGATGTTCATTGTTGTGGATGTTGTACCATTGGCTTGGATCCCAGATGTAGGTTAGCGATAGCTCACTATAATCCATTGCAAGAGATGAGATCCAAACACCAGGTGCTGCAAGACACCGTCAATGAATGTCCAATAGAGCTTAACAAAAGCCTTTTCAGCGTCAAGAGATAGGAGCTAGACATTCTTGCATTGCTGTTGAGTATTCTCGAATATGTGCAGCAGCTTTTATGTGTTATCACGGTATTGGTGACCAGGAATGAATCCCACATGGTATATGTCTATTATGACTGGGAGATAGTAGTCATGTCGTTGTTCTAAGATGCCCGTGAAAAGTTTTAGGTTTATGTTCAGAAGGGAGATGGGGCAATACGAAGCGCACAGGGTCAGGTCTTCACCTTTTTTTAAATAACTACCACCGCTACTTCACATATTATTTTGAGAAGCTCGCCAGAGTTGGCAATGGTGTTAAAGAGCTTTAGAATAAGCTTGTAGAAGTGGCTGTGTAGCCATCAGGGCCTGAGGATTTCCCAACTTTAAGATTAGATATTGCAAATATCGTTTGTTCCTTTGGGATAGGTTCTTCCCAGGAGTGGCACCACTCTGAGGGGATGGGCCTGGGGAGGGCTTTAGCACATAGATGGAAACTTTGTAATGGTTCCATTCGTTTCTTCGAATACATCTTTTAGAAGAAGCCACGGAATGCCTCTGATTTATCATCCTAGGCTAGGTCCACCTTGGCTTGTGGTTATTTTGCAATATGCCCACAGGTGAACCGGGCCTTTAACTACACTGCAAGATATTTCCAAGCTATGTGGTCAGATGATTAGTAGCTATGTTTTCTGTGGAAAAGGGCGTATTGCACTTTATCCCAGTCCAAGGCTTTTACCTTTGTTCTGGAGGCCCATACCTTCCTGTTTTTTTGGAGGATCGGAGCCTATTTATGGCAATCAGTCACGTGTTTCAGAGCAAGTTTCAAGCTTGTGTGTTTCATCGGCCGGTCTTTATTTTATACCGGGAGGCTATTGATATAAAAATAGAGGTTCCCAGAGGGGTGCAGGAGTATTGTTCACCTGTAGCAATCTCCTTCTCCATTTCAGATCTATTGGCTGGGTCCCTCACTAAGGACACATTGAGCTTCCAAAGGTATATAGAGGAGGGTGCATGGAGATCTACCGTCATTGTCAAGGGGCATGATCCGTGAAGGCAATGTGCCCTACCTCTATGTTCTGGACTGGATTACAGGTATCAGACTAAGCATATGACCAGTGTGCTGAGGAGTAAAAGCTATGGGCTCTATTCAAGGTGTGGACAGATCTCCAGGCATCCAACCTCTCACAGCCACTCCTGAATGTAATAATAGGCAGTCACTGTGGTGTCATATTAAGAGTGCATCCTGTCTTCTGTATTCCCATTGCGACATTTAGGTCACCTCCAATCAGAAGAGGCGCCTTTGAGTATTAAAGAGCATCCAATATGGATGTCCGAAGGATGGGCTCCTGGTGGGTGTTGGGGGTATAAAGGTTCACAACTGTGTAGGATTGAGAGCCACTCTCAGGGGCATATTAACAAGCGGCAGCGAAAATTAACGCTGACCGCTGTTAGCGTAAAAAAATATATCGCTGGCTATCCCTGGCGATAATCGCCATGGTAGCGCAGTATTATCTACACTGAGCGCCATGGCGATAAAAAAAAACAGGGATAGCAGGAATATCGCCGTTTTACATTGAATAAGGCTGGATTTCCAGTGATATTCAATGAAAAACTGCAATAACCTTGGTGATAGTGACTGTGGTTGCAGTCACATAATCCACCTCCCATTACAGGTATGCCTAAGTCTGAAAATAAGCATACTTTAAAAAGCAGCGTTAACAGTGTTTAGGGCTGCTTTTGTTATCTCTAAGAGGGTTAGCGTGAAGCTTGATAATAGGAGATATGTCGCTTTGGGATATTTCTCCTAATATTTTGCTCTGGAACACCCCCTTTGCATCTCATTAGAGATGCAAAGGGAAGCTTTTAAAGCCAAAAAAGCGGAGATAAATCCCTTGTTAATATGCCCCTCAAGAACATTCCCAGTGCCTTGACCTTGTCGTGCAAGTAACCCACAAGTACTTCCCCCTCAAAGGAACTACTACTATAGAGATCCACACCCTCTTTTCCGTGGTTGGGGTGAAAAATTGTTGAAGGAAGAACTTGGATTTCAATCTACTAGTGTCATAGACTAACAGATGGGACTCCTAGAGCAGGCAAATGTCAACTCCGGAGTCACAGAGGAGCCAAAGTATTGCCAATCATTCAGTCGGGGAGTTAAGACGCCTTCTATTAATCTGTGTCAACGAAAAGCACCAAGCTGTATGTGCTGAGACCAGTGTGTCAAGTACTGTATCTGTGACCCATGTGCAGAGGGGTGTTGTACTGTATAAATCATATGAATGTCTGCTTACTCGTGATCAATTACCCCTCCCACAATAATCAACATAAAACAACAATCGCATTACAAGAACATAAGGTCATAAAGTCTACTTCTAGTGGGGAAGGTTCATCTTCTGATGGAATTATCGTCCTCATCTACCACACACACCTGCTAATTTGTTCTCACCATCCTGCGGTGCCCTTCATTAGTTAAGTGTTAAGAGTTAAGAGGTTAAGAGGTTTGCTTGCTCAGTGTGGGCTTAAGTTTCCTCTGTCACATCTGTGGTATCATCTGTTTGAGAAGTCACCTCTGTGATTCTTTCAACCTTTCTGAGGTCCTCATTTTTGATGGTTCCTTAGTTTAGTAGGGGGAGAGGAGCTTATAGAGTTTCCTAGGGGTGCCCAATCGCTGGAGCATGTCTGATCTCCCCTTGGGAATGGGTCCATCAGGCCTCACGTCTTCTGCATCACTGAGTTCAGGAATTTGACGCTCCTCTGTGTCTGACATAACCTGTTTCCTCCGCCCCTCCCAGGTGAAAATGAGACAGAAGTGGTAGTCTCATTGGTAGGAGATGTTATAGGCATGCAGGTGCTCTGTGATCCTGATCAGGTGACGGCACGTCTGAAGTGGGGAGTGAGCGATGTTGTTAAGAAAAACTGTTTATGGCCGTCATACATTACGTGGACCAGGTAGTGGACCTCTGCTTTTATCTCCTCCTTTTCCTCAAAGAAGTGCACTCTGGTGAGAGGGTCCTGCAGAGCCTCTTTGCTTTTTCTCCCTGAGTGGGTGCTGTGCGTGTGGTCTAGATGCAGTGGAGGTTCTGAATATGGTGAAGCAGTTTCTGAAAGTAGACAGCAATATTGTCACCCTCTGCATCACTCATTATACCCCTTACTCAGGTATTATTTCACCTGCACCTGTTTTCAGGGTCTTCTTGCATGAGTACAAAGTAGTCATCTCATTCCTTCAGAGTGTGTCAGGTCTGTTTGATCCCACACTAGGCAGAAACATTTCTTACTAGTTAGTTGGTTGAAGTGGGGTTCGCTTTATAAACAAGGTTCATTGAGTTGGAGAGAGTTGTTTGCTAGGAGATGTCACTCCGCCGCTGTTAATCTGCAGGAATCATCACAGCAGAAATCCAATATGGCGATCTAACTCTGAACTGAGTTAGCGCTCTAGTGTATCTGCTTGGAATCTTGGTTTGTCGGTTATTGTGTTATCGCACTTCAACCGTCGAATTCTCGAGTGAAGCTGCATTTGCAGGGCGCACTTCACTTTTCAATCAGGAGAAGTTAGCAAGACTTTTGCTACAGTTTCTGGATATCGTCCCTCTGCTCAAGTTTCTCAGAGGTTTGTTAGGTGGTTCCCAAACCGCTGTCCAGGAGTTCACAGGTACCTTCTTTCTTGACAGTTTTGAGCTCCTCACATTATGAGGTTCTCTCACGGCTGGTTCAATTACTTTTTTGAGTCTGTCTTACAGGCAGGAACAGACTGTTATCAGTTGTAGTCTTCAGAGTAAATATTGAAACCAGTTCCTTGTTTTATGAAAAGACTTTCATGTATCCATTTTTTTATATTTTCAAGCTCAGACAGAGAGACTTGTTTTTTGGACATTTAGAGCTTGACAGAACTAATATTAATATCAGTACTAATTGTGCAGTTACTCTTCCTAATTGACTGAACTAAATTCATTGCGCAAAAGATTCTTATATCAGCTACTAAGAAAGATGTAGTAAATGTCCTCTCTAATGCTCTTCACTAGATAGACTGTACTATGTCATCTGTGATATAGTAGAATGCTTGGGTCACTCTCTGGCTCACAGTGTCTCTCTCTGCCTGACTGGGGCTACCATTGGCAGGTTGTTGAGGTGTTTCCTGAGTAAAATCTTTTACACCCTGCGCTGTACCCTTCTTTGGTGAAGTTGTGTGCTTGTGGGTAGTTTATGTTAATTTTTGTTTCCTAGGGTAATATCAAACCTTATGGTGTATCCTGCATTGGTAATGTTGTAGTTTTGGGTTATCAAGGGAGAGTGACTTTTTTGTTTTGTACTCTTGTTTGGTGACGTTGTAGTGTTTGTGGGTAGTCAATGCCCCATTCATGTTCTCAGGGTTGGTTACCTGCGGTGTACCCTACATACGGGAGGTTGCGTGTGTGTATGGGTAGTCAATGCCCATTTCTATTAGTTTTCTGAGGTAGTGGTGTGTGCGGATAGTCCATGCCCCATTTTGGTTCCCAGGTATTGTCCTGTGGTGTACCCTACACAGGGGAGGTTGTGTGTGTGTGGGGGTAGTCAATGCCCATTTCTATTAGTTTTCTGAGGTAGTGGTGTGTGCGGGTAGTCCATGTCCCATTTTGGTTCCCAGGTATTGTCCTGTGGTGTACCCTACACATGGGAGGTTGTGTGTTTGTGGGTAGTCCATGCCCCATGTAGTGGTGTTTGCGGGTAGTCCTGTGCCCCATCTAGTGGTGTTTGTGGGTAGTCCATGCCCTATTTAGTAGTGTTTGCGGGTAGTCCTTGCCCTATTTTTGTTCCCAGGTTTATTATCCTGTGGTGTACCCTATTTAGGGGAGGTTGCTTTTCTTTTTAATCTCAGAGTTTCTACTCTGCGCTGTCCCCTGTTTTTGGTGGAGACTGTTTGTGCACCATGTTCTGGTCTAAGTCTACCTCCTTGTAACTCGTGGCCAGGGTTTCATGTTGGTAAGACTTTGTGCTGTGAATTTATCAGTGTCAGCACGTCTTTTTCAGGGGAAGCCCTAGTTCTTTGCAAAGCTTTGTTTTTTTTTTTGGTGAATTTTTGTGAAAGGGGTTTGCTCTCTTAAGGTTGTCTTGAGTGAATTTTACCCCTATGTGTCTCTCTCTAGCGTCTCCGTCTACACTCACTTTTGTTCTAGGGTGTTTACCCTGTGGTGTACCCATGTGTGGGGAGGTTATGAGTGTGACCACTTAGCTTAGCTGCTTTGGTTCGTTAAGGGAGGGGGATGAGGCATATAGAATTAAATTTATTTTTCTTTGTTCACATTTCTGCTAATGATACCTCATGCTAATGTTATCTTTGTACATCTCTTTTGGTTCATTCATGTACTTTTCTGCTGATGTTGCATTTGAGGTATTTTGCCTATTGTGTTCTCTGTTCTGTCCCTGATGTTGCATTTGAGGTATTTTGCCTATTGTGTTCTCTGTTCTGTCCCTATTCCATAAGGGAAGAGGATGTGTAGTAAATGTCCTCTCCAATGCTCTTCACTAGATAGACTGTACTATGTCCTCTGTGACATAATAGAATGCTTGGGTGACTCTCTGGCTCACAGTGTCTCACTCTGCCTGACTGGGGCAGTTGGTTAACTCAGGCTGAGCTGCTTACAGCTAGCTCCTGGTGGGGTCCTACCTCTGTACTTATCATCTTGACCTGTCTACCTGTCTTGGAAGGAACTTACAATAAAGGATCTTACATACACAGTGGACTGTGCATCTTCCTTTACTACAAAAGACTCATTCTCTTCCATTAACAATGCTGCACTCTTCATAACGACTTCAAGTAAATACAAAGACTTTTTATTTACCACTCTCGTGGCTTGACAGAGAGCACCTATTTGGAAGCCTGATAGAAGCCTGCTTGTGCCAGTACCCTTCTCTCGCCGCCGCAGCATCTGGGATCCGAGCGCGGCCGCAGACCAGGGGGAAACTACATCTCCCAGGGTCCTCGGCATCAGGAAGCCGACCCTGACCACGCCCACAACGTGCCTGGTGGAGCTCTAAACTCCGAGAGTCCTCTGGTGGAGTGGGGAGACTTTTTCTTTACCTGTCTGGTGGCTTGACAGAGAGCACCTATTTGGAAGCCTGATAGAAGCCTGCTAGTGCCAGTACCCTTCTCTCGCCGCCGCAGCATCTGGGATCCGAGCCCGGCCGCAGAGCAGGGGAAAACGACATCTCCCAGGATCCTCGGCATCAGGAAGCGGACCCTGACCACGCCCACAACGCGCCTGGTGGCGCTTTAAACTCCGAAAGTCCTCCCACATCGCGGGACGCGTGCGGGCGTTGCCCGGGAGAAGCACAGGACAAGGGCGGGAACGCTTGTGTCCGTTAGTGGCCGGGTGAGGCCGGGCCGGGCCAACCCTCTTGGGTTAGCGAACTTATGTTTTCGTAGCCTGATATTATTATTGGGTTTTATTAATAGTAATAATTAGCGTACAAAAAGTGTTTTTTAACAATATAGTGATCGCTGTGCATAGGATATAGAGTGTTTACTCCTTGTACTTTTTAACACGTAATATATAGTGTTGCATCTGTTGGCATCCGTTGATAGCACAGCACGTGTGTCCACAATACTTACCCTTGTACCCGTAGTGGCAAAAATGGGGAGGAATAACCCTGTAATACCTGCACCTGCCCCAAAACCAAAAGTGGTTTCAAATCCTCTGCTACCCAGCCTGACAGCAATTGACAGCATGCTGCAGAAAAACATTGGGGTGGTGGCAGATGCCATAGAAAGCACAGAACGTCGTCTCTCACTCCCAGCTGGTTTTCTTTCCCCCTTGCCCTCTACCAATATATCGATGTTCACCATTAATTCCCAGGACTCGATATTGGCACCATCTTTTGTTGCTCTTCCAGGGGCCCGTCATACTCCAACTACCCAGGATATTCCTCCTATGATGGGCAATGCATCCCCCGAGTTTCTTCCCTTATCCACAAGGCTATCACTAACCCCCTCTACCTTCCTAAATGAGGCCATTCCCGATCCACCTCTCCAGGAAACGGATGCTACAGATAATGGGTGCTGTGACATGCCACTAAGTTCAAATTCGGTTTCTGACTCACGGCTGAGCGCAAATAGTGACAGCCCGTGTGTCACAACCAGAGGGCAGAAGGCTAGGCATAAGACAAAACAAATTAATAGGGAATGCCTAACTGTAAAAAATGCTAAGGGAGATTTAGGTGGTAACAAACAGAAGAAAGTGGTTGCTAAGCACAATGCAACAAAGGGGAAGAATGCTAGCAATAATGCATCTGACACTGTATCTGCTTCAACCAATGATAGAAGCTCACCAGCTGATGCAAGCTTTTGGGAAAGAATGGAGACTCTTATTGAGAAACCCCCTAACATTCCAGCAATCAGTGGACCAAATAGTGGTAATCCTGCCCCGTCACCTATTACCTACCCAGACCCAATGCGCCCCTCAAGTTCTGTAAAAGAAATGACCCTTATTGCCCCTACTGAGCATATTGTGAAGTCCCTGGTTGTTATCCTCCAAGTCCTCGGAATCAGCGTGATGTAAAACAAGGGCCACCTCCTGATCTATCCAAACCCCGATTGCTGTTATAGCCAAGGGTTAAGGAAGGATCAGGCGAGGGCAATAAAGCCCGCGGGGAGGGAAGGGAACTGCAGGGAAGGAGATCTGAAACGACAAACATAAATATCGTGAGGCAAATCATTCACTAGTCCTTACCCGCAAAACACAACTTAACACGCCCCAACTCTAGCCCCTTCGTAATGTCTACCTGTAAATAAAATGAAAAGGCTCTGAGACGTGGAAGATACTTCTCTTCACACACACACCCGGAACTATGTTCTGCTGAAAGCAACGCTATTCCCACCTGTAAGACACAATGCACAACCACCATTCAACTCTGTCCTAATACTAAGACTGCGTGAATGCATATAACACAAGATGAATAGCGTACATACCCTCCTTAGTTATAGTTCTAACTGAGAAAGGGACCTCATGAAGGAAAAATGAAGGCAGCTGAAAACGTAGTCAAAATAATCCAGTAAGGGCTAATTCACCCAAGCAGAATGTACCAACATAGACTTGTAGAAACAGTATCTTACTCCGAAGAAGCAACAAAGAATGGAGAAAGGAAGTAGGCACTTGTGTCCAACCTTGAACTAGTATCCACGTGCCTTTATATAGGGTTATCAACAACACCAAGGTAATCCTAGGTCAGGGCAGCCAGACGCATTTCCCAAAAGCACAGCCAGAATACCAAGCCTGGTAATTGTAGCGTTTTCGTCCTCCACAAGAGCCACTGTGACGGCTCACCAACGGAGGGCAATGTCGCAATATACTGCACTCCGAAATGCCTGGTATTTGCAAACACTCGTCCTCCGCATGAGCTTGAAAACAGCTCTGCCAACGGAGGGCAATGTCGGGTCGGGCTTCAATCTGCTCGATCACAAAACACTCGTCCTCCGCATGAGCTTGAAACCAGCTCTGCCAACGGAGGGCAATGTCGGGTCGGGCTTCAATCTGCTCGATCACAAAAACGTCCTCCGCATGAGTCACCTGACTCGCCAACGGAGGACACAGGGGCGGAGTGTTGGTATCGGTAAACTCACCGATCACGAATGCCAAGAAGAGCCGTCTAGAAGCTGGGGGCAAGGAACTCCAAAGTACTGCAGCCGCAGCACTTCCAACCGGGGCCGAAGTACGAGAATATCCGACACAGGAAACAGGAAGGGAATCCCCTAAGTAACTTCCCGTGTCCTGCAAGGTCCGCTGGGTAATGTAGTTTGTTCGTGATTTCCACATCGCTGCTCATATTACTGCCTGCAGCGGCGCTTAACCGGGAATTTAACAGTACATCCCCTTCCTCATAGTAAGCGCCGCAAAGGCCCAGGACGCAAGGGGTACCTCCTATGGTACAACGCCACCAGTCGAGGCGCATGAATACCCGACATGGGTTCCCATGTATTGTCCTCCGGTCCATAACCTTTCCATGATACCAGATAACGAAGGCCTCTTCCATGCCATTTCAAGTCCAGGATTGCTGCCACTTCGTACTCCAAGCCGTCTTGAACCACCAAAGGTGGCGGGAGCCGACGCAACGCGGAAAGGGATGGCTTTAATAAAGACACATGGAACACCGGGTGCACCTTCAGATGCCTAGGGAGTTTCAGCCTCATTGCCACGGGATTGACACAACGCTCAACAGGGTAAGGACCAATATAGCGAGGGTTGAACACGCTGTGTTTGCGGAATCTGATGTTCCGTGTAGACAACCACACCAAATCCCCTACCTGATACAAAGGTCCAGGACGGCGATGTTTGTCCGCCGTGCATTTATACGCCGCCTTGGCAACAATGAGATTGTTTTGAGCCTTCACCAAAGTATCCTTGATATGCAGCACTCTTTTCGCCGCCTCTGGCACCTTATCCTCCTGAACAGGACGTAGAAACGGAAGGAAACGAGGATGACGCCTGTATGTACAATAAAAGGGAGACACTTCCGTGGCACTATGAGTAGCATTGTTGTACGCCACCTCAGCCAGCCACAAGTAATCCACCCAATTGTCCTTCCCCTGATCCACATAGCATCTTAAAAATTGTTTCAGGGTCTGATTGAGACGCTCCGTCTGGCCATCCGTCTGCGGGTGGAAGCTGGTGGACAACGCTGTCTTGATGTGCAAAGAGGAGCACCACGACTTCCAGAACTGTGCAGTGAACTGTGATCCCCTATCGGAGACAATGACAGCTGGCAGCCCATGCAGTCGAACTACGTGCACCATCAGCAAGCGAGTCAATTGCCCCGCTGTGGGAACTTGTGGGCAGGCGATGAAATGTCCCATCATCGTCAGGTAGTCGATAGCCACCAGGATTGCAGTACACCCCTGGTCTCTAGGTAGGCCTACCACAAAGTCCATCGAAATACGTTCCCACAGAACCTGTGGTGTGGGCAAAGGCTGCAACAGCCCGGCAGGGCGACGATGATCCGACTTGGCAGTAGCACAGATCACACATCTTGACACCCATTCAGGGACATCAGCCTTCAGCGAAGGCCACTAACACCTACGATTGATGTACTCCACCGTCTTCTCCACCCCAAGATGACCAGCACAGGGAGAACAATGACACCACTGGTACACTTGTTTCCGTAGGGGAACAGTAGGAACCAAAAGCCGTCCTTGGTACACAAGGTAACCATCTAGCATTCTCCATTCCTTGTGACTACGCAGCCAGGACCTCCAATAGAAGGTATTGACACCCTTCCTAATCCCTTCCAGAAATGCATCAGGTTGCATGACACACACCCATTTTCTTGGATCGATGATGGCTTTCTCCTCCACCTCCTCAGGGGATTGCGAAGAGGATTGGCGGGTCAAAGCGTCTGCCTTCCTGTTGTCGACCCCAGGCCTGTATGAGATTGCGAAATGATATTCAGAAAAGAAAAGCATCCACCACAGTTGCCTGGGCGTGAGATGTCAAGCAGCCGTCATAAACTGGAGGTTACGATGGTCTGTATAGACCGTAACCAGATGTCTTGCCCCCATCAGGAAATGTCTCCATTCCGTGAATGCCACCTTGATTGCCAGAAGCTCCTTCTCAGCAATACAATAATTGCATTCAGCCCCATTAAGCTTCCGGGACATGTACGCAACGGGATGCAATTGTCCTGTCTGGTCATGTCTCTGTGATAGTACCGCTCCCAGAGCTACGTTAGAGGCATTCGCCTCCACGATAAAGGGTTTGTCAGGATTCGGGTGTGCAAGTATCGGAGCAGAAACAAATGCCTCCTTCAATGTTACAAACGCACTATTGGCAACGTCGTCCCAAACAAAAGGTTGAGCCTTTCTCAGTAGTCTCGTGATGGGAGCGACTACATGAGAGAACTGCTTAATAAAGCGTCTGTAAAAGTTAGCGAAGCCTATGAAGCATTGCACATCCTTCACATTCCGCGGTATAGGCCACTCTTTCACCGCTCTGATCTTTCTTTCTGCCATTTCCTGCCCAAGAGTGTTGAGCATGACCCCTAGAAATTCCACTGTGTCGACATGAAAGTCACACTTACTCAGCTTGCAGTACAGGTGATGTTCTTGCAATATACTCAATACCTGCTGAACATGTTGTACATGGACTTCCTCAGAGGTGGAATAAATGAGAATGTCGTCAATGTATACAATGACGAAGCGGTCCAGGATCTCACGCAACACATCGTTCAAAAAGTACTGGAACGCCGCAGGGACATTGCATAGCCCGAACGGCATCACCAAATACTCAAAAAGCCCATACCTGGTCTTAAAGGCGGTCTTCCACTCATCCCCTTTTCTCATTCTCACCAAATGATAAGCACCCTTCAAGTCTAACTTAGTGTAGATGGTGGCTGACTTCACCTGTTCTAATAAGACACTAATCAAGGGAAGGGGATATCTATTCTTGGTGGTCACTGCGTTCAAGGCCCTGAAATCCACACACGCCCTCAATTCTCCATTGGCCTTCGGTATAAAAAAAAGAGGGGAGGCCGCCGGGGACATTGATGGACGTATGAAACCAAGTTTCAGAAGTTTATCCAGATACTCCCTCAAATGCACATTTTCGGGTTCAGTTAAGGCATACAATCTCCCACAGGGAACCACTGCACCCGGGACCAGATCTATTTGGCAGTCATACTGCATATGGGGGGGGAGTGTTTCCGCTTGTTTTTCATCAAATACCCCTTCATATTCCTTGTACACCTCAGGTAATTGCACCTCTTTTTCAGCTGCAGTGGCCACATACTCAATGCATGCTAATGACAAAGAAGGCCTCTCTGAATCCTCGTAACAATTTTCCCTACAATACAAGGAATTCAAAGTAATGGTATCAGTCACCCAATCGATTTCTGGATTGTGTTTTTTCAACCATGGGATGCCTAGAATGACACCGTATTGTGGAGCCTTGATGATACTGAATGTGGCCTTTTTGTGATGACACCCAACCCTCATGTCTAAATCATCTGTATGGTAACCAATGGGGCCTATGTCGAGCTGTCTCCCATCCACTGAGAATATGATTTCAAGTGTTTCTCTAGGAATCAACCCTATCCCAACTCTTTCTGCTTCCAACGCATCCATAAACATGCCTGTTGCTTCTGAATCTACCATGGCGTGCATCGGGACCCATTTAGTCTGTACTAACAACATGATTTCTATGAACAGATGTTGAGTCCCCATTACATTTTTTAGCAATGAAGGGATGTATTTCTGACTCCAAGGAACCCCTTCGTTCACCTCAGAGTAATCTAGTTTTCTAAAGGCTTATCAATCACTGCGGACACCCCCTTGGTGCTGCGGAATTTAGACATCTTGGGCTTAACAGCACATTCCCACACGAAATGCCCCTTTTTCCCGCAATAAAGACAAAGACCATGCTTACGCCTTAGTTCCTTCTCCGAAGTGGAGAGGGCAGCTCTGACCGCTCCTATATCTATAGGTTCGGTGGCATGGCCTGTGTCTTTCTCTGTGGTTTTCGAAGGCCCAGAAGAGGGGACTGTCCTTCCCTGTAGTTTAGGATCCCCTTTACGTTCCCGTAATCTGTGATCCAACCTTAACACCGAGTTAATTAAATCCTCACAGGTGGCTGGCTGGGGGTCGATTTGAGCTATAATGTCCTTCATGTCCTCTCTTAACCCTTGATGGAAAAGAGAGGCTTGCTTGGCATCAGGCCATTTCGTTTCAGTTACTAGTCTCCTGAAGGAATTGAAATAAGTCAACACATCATGATTTCCCTGTCGCAACTGTAATAACTCCCTATCTGCAGTATAGGAATCAGCCCGACGATCAAACACCCTAATGAACTCTTCCTTAAACGCTTCCCAATCGTGTACGACTGGGTCATCTCTGTGTATCAGTGGTACAGCCCATTGGGCTGCATTCCTGGCCAAGTAGGAGATAAGGAACGCCACCTTAGCCTGATTAGTAGGGAATGATCGGGGTTTACAGGAAAAATGCAGCATCACCTGCGTGAGGAACACTTGTACCGAACCTGCGTCCCCTTTAAAACTTTCCGGATTTGCCAAGGGAATGGAGACTGGCATTTCCACAACCACCGGACTAGGTGGTGTGGTACCCGAGGCCCCTGCATTGAAAGGGTTCCTCTGGATTGTATCTAGACGGTTGCGGAGATCCGTCGTCTCCTGTCTGGAGGAGATTAATTCTGACTGAACTGTTACCAGGGCTGCCAACACATCATCTAGAGTAGCCATTTTAGTACACCCACTGATCGGGAGGATGAAATAACTTGGGTTGGATATTCTGTTATCCTCCAAGTCCTCGGAATCAGCGTGATGTAAAACAAGGGCCACCTCCTGATCTATCCAAACCCCGATTGCTGTTATAGCCAAGGGTTAAGGAAGGATTAGGCGAGGGCAATAAAGCCCGCGGGGAGGGAAGGGAACTGCAGGGAAGGAGATCTGAAACAACAAACATAAATATCGTGAGACAAATCATTCACTAGTCCTTACCCGCAAAACACAACTTAACACGCCCAACTCTAGCCCCTTCGTAATGTCTACCTGTAAATAAAATGAAAAGGCTCTGAGACGTGGAAGATAATTCTCTTCACACACACACCCGGAACTATGTTCTGCTGAAAGCAACGCTATTCCAACCTGTAAGACACAATGCACAACCACCATTCAACTCTGTCCTAATACTAAGACTGCGTGAATGCATCTAACACAAGATGAATAGCGTACATACCCTCCTTAGTTATAGTTCTAACTGAGAAAGGGACCTCATGAAGGAAAAACGAAGGCAGCTGAAAACGTAGTCAAAATAATCCAGTAAGGGCTAATTCACCCAAGCAGAATGTACCAACATAGGCTTGTAGAAACAGTACCTTACTCCGAAGAAGCAACAAAGAATGGAGAAAGGAATTAGGCACTTGTGTCCAACCTTGAACTAGTATCCACGTGCCTTTATATAGGGTTATCAACAACACCAAGGTAATCCTAGGTCAGGGCAGCCAGACGCATTTCCCAAAAGCACAGCCAGAATACCAAGCCTGGTAATTGTAGCGTTTTCGACCTCCGCAAGAGCCACTGTGACGGCTCACCAACGGAGGGCAATGTCGCAATATACTGCACTCCGAAGTGCCTGGTATTTGCAAACACTCGTCCTACGCATGAGCTTGAAAACAGCTCTGCCAACGGAGGGCAATGTCGGGTCTGGCTTCAATCTGCTCGATCACAAAACACTCGTCCTCCGCATGAGCTTGAAACCAGCTCTGCCAACGGAGGGCAATGTCGGGCGGGCTTCAATCTGCTCGATCACAAAACTTCCTCTGCATGAGTCACCTGACTCGCCAACGGAGGACACAGGGGCGGAGTGTTGGTATCGGTAAACTCACCGATCACGAATGCCAAGAAGAGCCGTCTAGAAGCTGGGGGCAAGGAACTCCAAAGTACTGCAGCCGCAGCACTTCCAACCGGGGCCGAAGTACGAGAATATGCGACACAGGAAACAGGAAGGGAATCCCCTAAGTAAGTAAGTAAGTGTAGTTTGTTCGTGATTTCCACATCGCTGCTCATATTACTGCCTGCCGGGAATTTAACACTGGTATTGCCGGTACTCGAGAGGGTAAAAGTCTTGGCAGAAAGATTGGATCGCTATGAACAAGGGACCCTTGATAATTTCTTCTCTTTAAAGGCTTTTATTAAACTAAACTCTAAAAATAGCCATGAAATAGATGAAGAGAAGCAAATTCCATCAGTAGTCCTCTTACAAAAGGGCGAACACTTACCTTCAAATTAAAAACGTGACTTCTGGGCCCCAGAGCGGAACTAATTCCCCGGCGACATAAGGGAGCTCGTCACAGAGTACATATTCAGACTCAGAAAGGCGAACATACTGGTAGTAATGTTGCAAGGCAGGGTAAGGATCAATCTAACCCACCCCACAAGCCTGTTCAGGCAGGTATTGCTGGTACCAGTTCTACTCATATCAGCTTGCCTCCTGCATGTATGCCCTATGTAGTTGTTATGACGGGATTTCCACGGCTTGCGCCGGGTAAATCTGAATCATATAGTGAACTTAAAAATAAAACGTACTGGCTAAACAACAATAGACCTCTTTCAAGGCCACTTGATGGTCAGGTCCTTTTTGTAAGAAGAGTTAGCTGAGTGGGCAGCAGGGCTAAGGATATTCCAGGTGATTGCATCCTTGTCAATTTCAGGGATGTGCAAGTTGTAAGGTCCATTTGTAATCAACAGAGTGGGCATGATTGCAGCGGAATTGGCACATATGACTTGGGATATTTCCATTTACAGCCTGCACAATGGCGAAAAAGGCAGAGCAATGGAAACCTAATGGGGGGAGGGTTCACAGGTGACTTCTATACTCACTCAAATTATGTCTTTGGCAGACGTTTAGATTGCCATGGTTTTGATGATGGGTATTGACGTAGCGATCATTTACTTGCTAATCCCGTGCCTGTCCTCGATGATAGCAAAAGGCCCAATAGGCATCGGACCCCAATTAAACTTTACGGGATTTGCCTCACCCCCTCCAATCTTGCTCTTTCTGATCCAACCAAATTGGGGGAAAGTCTAGGGGTAGTATTTCCAAACGCTGTGAACAACTGCTGGAGCATCATGGGGGAAGCATCAGCTAATAAGCCTAAGTCTGGGATCGGTCTGATTAACGATCAGGATACCAAGGTTTGTTCCATAGCTACTTGTGAGACCCCAGCAGATCAACCTATTAATCTGAGCAACGCCCCTTTGTCGCATGTTTCCATTCCGCTATGTTTGGCAACGGAGACTGTAGGAGCGCAATCCAATCTGTTAATTCACCAGACATCTTAAGGATCTCACTGAGAGGCCCCCACAGGGGGAGGTCTCTCGATATATTCAATATAAATGCCAGGGGCACTAAAGGTGGCACCTTATCTCCTACAGTAACAATGCTTGAAAGCGAACTTAGAGATTGCCAAGATGGCGTGCATGTCCTGGTCGCAGGGGACTTTAATTGTACATTCGAGCCCCTTGCGGCCGAGGACATCTTAGATCTTGCTGAGGACGATGCTAGGAGGGGTATACCAACACTAACAATTCAGCCAATAAAAAGATGGTTGTAAAAGGCCATACAGCTGAATGCTCTGACTATGGAGTTTGGTTTAAGAGCAGCAAACGGTAGAACTATCTCAGATTCATTCAGGGCTCATACGTACAACAGGGTCAATCATTCATCAAGGATTGACTACATCCTCCTTGACCTGAGGCTTTGGCAATTTGTGCAGGATATGGCAATATTACCAACTGTAGACAGTGATCACAACTTGCTTTCTCTGAGCTTGAACCACCTGTGGCCAAGCAAAAATGGCCCAGCTGTACTAAGTAAAGTAAAGTCTACTGCAAAAGTTTTTCCATCAAATTGCGGAAGGCGCCTTAAGTGACGCAAAGTTGCCCTGGACGCAGAGAAAGTTCAGACTATAGGGGCATTGTTGGTAGCCTCACAAAGCGAACGGGATACGATTTCTTTAGATTACTGTGACCCCTCAAGGGCAACAGCAGTATTTCAGGATACCACTGAAAAGGTGGTGAATCTATTCCTGGTGCAAATACGAGGGGGGGCTGAGAGAGGGCTCCAGATGCCCAAAGGCAAACAGGGGTGGTACACAGCTAAGTGTGGAAAAATGAAGTCTGCTCTAATTAAGGCAGTTAAGGCGAAGTCACAACCTCTGATTCAGCAGGCTAGGAAGGAGTATAAGCTGGTGATAACAAATGCTAAAAAGGAGTGGGAGGATCAGTACTGGCAAACACTAAAAGAGGCCAGTGTTGGGAGGGATGCAGGTCGCTTCTGGAACACCATAAGAGCTAGGAATAGTCCTGATAGCGATCCCATCACGTGTAACATTACTGGCCAAGCATGGTTCCACCACTTCTCAAAACTGTACACGTGCCAGCGAGGAGCTGCTAATGATTTCGCTCCATGCAAACTTCAAACATCCTCAGGAGATAGCACTACATATCCGTTTACAATCAAGGAAGTTGAATACGCGATTAGTCGCATTGTGCCTCAAAAGGCTGCTGGCCTGGATTGCATCCCCGGGGACCTGCTTCGTTTTGATCTGACAAAATGGGGGAAGCTTATACACACTTTACTCATCGCCATCGATAAAGGTGCCGCCATTCCTGAATCGTGGAAGGGGGCTGAGGTCGTCCCTATTTTTAAAAAGGGACGTAGGGACGACCCTTCGAATTACTGGCCAATAAGCTTAATAGATTCCACCCAGAAGGTTTTTGGAAAGGTGGTACTTGAGAGACTCCTCCAATGGGCTAAAGAAAATTAGATCCTTTCAGATTATCAAGCGGGATTCAGGGCTGGCACCGGGACAATAGAGCAGGCATTTAGATTACTGTTAATTTATTGGAAAGTGGTTGTTAGAGGCAAAGGCAGTCTTTACCTTGCATTTATTGATCTCAGAACTGCCTTTGACCTTGTGCCTCAGGAATGCCTTTGGGGGGTGTTGTCCGATATGGGGATTCCTTCTAATATTTTGTCAATCCTAGTGAGGCTTCACGAAGGAAACTTTGCGCAAGTGAGGTGGGGCTCTGAGGGTCAGAAAACTAATAGAATCCCAGTGGAGAGAGGTGTCCACCAGGGATGTGTTCTTGCTCCCACATTTATTTCATTATATGTGAATGGTGTGGTTGAGCACTTGCAGGAAAAACCATCTGATGCTCCATCCCTGGCAGGCAAGCGTATTCCTACCCTCTTATTCGCTGATGACACTCTTTTAATATCTAAGACCCCAGTGGGCCTCCAGAGCCTCCTAGACAATTTTCAGGCCTTCTGCACCAAACGAGGGCTTGTAATTAACACAGACAAGACAAAGTATTTGGTGTTGAGCCCCCCCCCCCTGAAAAAACTTGGGCGACCCCCAGTATTAGACCTTGTATCCTTGGAAAGGGTCACTGTATTGGATTACCTAGGCATACGTATTTTGGATACCATGCAGTGGACCCCACATCTATGTAAAATGTTATTAAGACATAAGAGGGTAACGGGGCTCTCCTTAAAGAACAGCGCTCTTCCTCAACTAGACCCATTGCCCCTGTCATCGATATCTACAAAGCAAAGGGAGTCAGTTCTGCCCTTTATGGGGCAGAACTGTGGGGTACTTCTAATATAGACCATCTAGTAAAGTCTGAAAATAAGTTCCTAAGGGCCCTTATGTCACTCCCGCAGAGTACCCCAATGATACCCTTGCTACTGGATTTAGGTTGTCATTCTATTAATGATCTGGCAAAAGACCGGCCGCTGCTGCTATGGGCCCGGCTGTGGCGAGCGCCGGAATTGGAAAAGTATGCAGAAGGGTTAGCAGAGGTAATGTCGATGGCGGGATGGCACAAAATAAAATGGCTAAAAGATGTACAATTCCTACTTGGTGAATTGGGCCTTAATGAAGCCTGGGCAAGCAGATCTTCTCCCCCGAAGGCAACCCTAAAGTCCCTTTACTGGAGATGGGTCGCAAGCAGAACTGCCACTGATCCAACCCTTGGCAGACTAACTGAAGAGTTCCTAAGGTTTAAGGATGTGGCATTTCGGGAACCCTATCTTGATATTGTTTGGAAATCTGCTGATAGGGCTTTGTATTTTAGATTTAGGGTCGGGGCTCTTCCTGTACGCGTCTTAACTGCTCGTGGAAAGCCCCGTCCCAAACAACACCATTTTGCCCTATCTGCATAACAAGAACAGAATCTGTTGCCCACATCCTGTTTGCCTGTCCCGAATATGCGTCGCCAAGGAAATGCTGGCTCAAACTAAACTGTCGGCTGATGGGCACTAGACACCATAATGAGGCACTGCGTATCTTGATGTCTGACACATGGTCACTTTATGTTTGTGGTCTTTCAAAGTTTTTATCATGGGCATGGTCCATTAGAATGAAAAAGGCTTAAACAAAATATTTGAAATTTTAAAGAACATGGATTAATTGTGATCTTAACTTGTAAACCGTGATTTCATTTTTCCCCTGATTTTAAATATGGTGTAAATGGACTATCACATTTTTCTTTTAAATGTGTAAATGTATTTTATAAATGTGATGCTTTTAACATATGTTTTTATCGAATGATCCCATTCTTTATCATCTGGAGGAGTGCAAGTTGGAGTTTATGCGCATTTTTGATAGAAGAGCCATTTCACAAACTTCCAATATTTAACTATTGGATGTGAAACAGGGAAATCGAGAATTGGTACCCTACTTAGCACACTTTAATAGGTTGATAGTGGAAACTAATTGGCCTGAGGCTAAGAGAGCTGCCATATTTTACAGAGGGCTAAAAGATGAGGTAAAGGATGGGTTAGCTCAAATTCTTAAGAGACCAACGGAGTTATCTGAACCAATTGATCTGGTCGATCAAATAGATCAATGACAATTTGAGAGAAGAAGTGAACGACGGAAGGAAGCAAGACCTCTACCACCCAGATTTGATCGGTTCAAGACAGAAGCTTCCAAGTCAAGCGAAGTAGGGTCCTGAGAGGAGCCTGCACAGATCGGTTCCGTTCGTTGCCCTTTAACTAAGGAAGATAGAGAAAAAAGAAGTGGCAAACTATGTATGTATTGTGGAGGTGTGGGCCATTTTGTAAAAGAATGTCTGAAGAGGCCCAAGAACAACACATGGGTAAAAGACAGACCCCACCAGTAGATTGAGTTCCTCTGGTGGGAGCAGCTGAGGAGACAACTCCAAACGTTCAGTCTTTAGCAAATACGTTGCAGTCAGCTGCACCTCATCTAATTATTTCTAGTCTGATTAGATTTCAAGATGTTGAGGTTGATGAAATATCAGTTATGTTGGATTCTGGGGCCACCAGAAAATGTTGTGACATCAAATTCGCAAAGGTCTTAGGAATTCAATTTGTCAAGAAAATGAAACCGGAGCCTGTTCGTGCGGTGGATGGTACCAATTTATCCTCTGGCCCAATCATCCATGACGCTATAGAGATCACTTTTATTGGACTTAGATGGGATCAGAGCATATTACGATTTATCCTCATTGATGCCCCTCAATTTCAATTGATTTTGGGGCTGCCATGGTTGACCGAACACAACGCGAAAATTGACTGGGCTAAAAGAACTGTCAAATTGGATTCAGGATATTCTCTGAAGCATTGTTTTGACTCTAGAGTCGAAGTTTCACAGCCATCTCCATCAGTTCTCTTGGCAGATCAGGCATAAATCATTTGTGCAATTGAGATACAGAGCATTCCAGAGGAATACCAAGCTCTGACTGCGGTATTTGATGAGAAGGAGGTAAAGAAATTACACCTGCATCAAGAATATGACTGCAGGATAAAACTGGAACCTAGGGCATCTTTGTCTTGCAGTCATATTTATAAACTGTCTGAAGTGGAGAACCAACATTTAAAAGAGTATTTGGATCAATATTTAGCCAATGGGTTCATTCAACCATCTCAGTCTCCCGTCTCTTCTCCGTTGTTTTTTATTCCTAAGAAGGATAGAAATTTGAGGACCTGCATAGACTATCGAGCCTCAAATCAAGTCACTTGAAAGAATCGATACCCCTTACCATTGATTTCGATGCTTTTGGACCATGTCAAAGAAACCCATATCTACAAGAAATTGGACCTAAGGGGACTTATCATCTGGTACGTATGGCTGAAAGACATGAGTGGACAACCGAATTCCGAACTCGATTTGGACTGTTTGAATACCTGGTCAGGCACTTTGGCCTCTGTAATGCACCAGCTGCTTTTCAGAACTTCATCAATGACATTCTACGTATGTTTTTGGGTCGCTTTGCCGTTGTCTATATTGATTACATCCTCATTTTCTTCCAACTTGGAGGAACATGTCCGGCATGTACGACCCATTCCGGAACGATTGTTGTAGAATCAATTGTGCATAAAATTGGAGAAATGTGTTTTCTATTCCAGTCTAGTGGAGTTCTTGGGTTTTATTCTCTCCCCTGATGGAGCGTCAATGGATGACACTAAAGTGAAAGTAATTAAGGATTGGCCTGCCCCACGTACGATCAAGGAAATACAAAGTTTCCTGGGTTTTGCAAATTTTTACAGGAGATTTATTCTCAATTTCTCAGGGTAAGTTAGTCCCATCACTCGCTTGCTCAAGTAGAAAGAAGGAAAGGTTTCTTTGGAATGATGTGACAGAGAATGCTTTCCAGCTACTAAAGAAAACGTTCATCAAAGCCCCAGTGCTAGTTCACTCATATCCCGAGGAACCTTTCTATGTGGAGGCAGATGCTACTAATTTGGCCATAGGTGGAATCCTCTCTCAAAGGAATAAAGAAACTGGCCAGCTGCATCCTGTAACATATCGCTCTTGTAAACTAACTGCTGCAGAGATTAATTACTCCATAGCTGACAAGGAATTGTCAGCTGTAAAAGATGCATTCCAAGAAAGGAGACATTATCTGCTGTGAGCAAAACATGAAATCACTGTCTTTACAGATTATCGTAATTTGCAATTCCTCAAATCTGCAAGAACACTCACTCCACAACAGCTTAGGTGTTCACTCTTTTTTGCAGATTATGATTTTGTCCTGACATATAAGCCCGGGTCTGCTAATGGTAAAGCTGACGCGCTCTCTCGTCTACATACAGGAGAAGAAAAAGAAATTCCAAAAGAAGGTCATATGATGCCAGAGGAAAAGATTGTCGGAACAATTGTGTGCTCGGAGTTAGAAGACCAGATAAAGGCTAGTATGTCACATGTAGAAATCCAGAGTTGGATTTTGGAAGGACCAGAGAGAGAGAGATCAAGGAAGGAAACCAGATAACAACTTGCATAATGAAGTCATTCAGCTGTGCCATGAGCATCCTTTAGCAGGACATAAGGGAGTGAAGAAGACCTTGGAACCTTCCAAAAGATCAATTTGGTGGCCAAGCATGGAATCTCAGTATGTGACATCTTGTGAACATTTTTTAAAAGCGAAGGTCTGTAGACTGGCACCTCAGGGACTCTTAATGCCTCCACCAGTAGACAGATACCCCTGGCAAACCATCTCAATGGATTTTATTGTCGATTTGCCCTCCAGCCAAGGGTATTCCACAATATGGGTGGTGGTAGATCACTTTACCAAGATGAGCCATTTTATCCCTTTGGTAGCTCTTCCAATCGCCATTCAGTTAGCAACCTTGCAGGCACGGCCCGTGCAGGGCGTTATACCGGGTGGTGACACAGGCTGGGAAGGGTCCGGGTGGGGGTATGTAAAATGTGGGATATGGATCATTACAGGTAAGTACAGGAAAAAAAAACGAATTTCGTTTCCCGCGCTGCATCACATTTGCCGATGCAGCGCGGGCAACAAAATTTGTTTTATTTATTTTTTGGGTATTTACCTGTAATGGTCCATACCCCGCATTTTACACCCCCCCCCCCCACCCTGTCCCTCCCCCGCCTGACATCACTGCCCGGTATAACGCCCTGCACGGGCCGTGCCTGCAACCTTATACACACAAAACATAGTAAAATTTCATGGAATTCCAAAGGTGGTAATTTCCGATCGGAGAGCACAATTTGTGTCTCACTTTGGAGATAATTTTTGAAGAATTTGGGGGTAGATTCTCGTTAGTCTACCAGTTTCCATCCTGAGACTGATGGACAGACAGAAAGAGTGAATCAGGATTTAGAACAATACTTGCGTCTGTATGTCATGGATCAGGAAGGAGATTGGCCAGCGTTGCTTTGGTCAGCTGAATTTGCCTATAATAGTTCAGTACACTCTTCCACAGGTTTTTCTCCCTTATTTTTTAAATCAGGCAGGCACCCCAACATGATGACAGACAGGATTGAGAGTGAGGTACCCGCTGTGGAGGAAGTTATACAGAATTTGCTTAAGGCTTACCAAGTTGCTACTGATAATTTAGTGAGAGCAAAGCAGGCACACAAAAAGCAGACAGACAATAGTAGAAGAGAAAGTCCAGTCTCATAGCCTGGAGGTCAGGTTTGGGTCTCCACTTGAAACATGCGGATAAAAGGAACCAGGAAGTTTCAACCCAGATTTGTAGGGCCTTAAACTGTTGAAAAGATGGTAACCCCTGTTTGGGTCAAATTTCCCCAGAAATTGAAGATACATCCAGTTTCTCATGTTTCCCTGATCAAAAGAAATCCTCCAAATTTAAGGAAGGGTTTACCTCCAGCTCCCGTTCAAGTGAGCTCAGGAGAGGAGTTTGAGGTAAAAAGAATTCTTGACTCCAAGTTTAGAAAGGGTCAGTTATTTTACTTGATTGACTCTGAAGATCTGAAGTTCACGCTCCTAGATTGGTTAAAGATTTCCATAAAACCCATCCACAGAAGCCTAAAAAGGGAGCGGGAGGAGGATTCTTGGTGGGGGTACTGTCAGGTCTGTTCGATCTCACACTAGGCGAAATATTTCTTACCAGTTAGTTGGTTGAGATAGGTTTCACTTTATAAACAAGGTTCCTTGGGTTGGAGAGAATTGTTTGTTAGGAGATGTCACTCCGCTGCTGTTAATCTGCAGGAATCGTCACAGAGGAAATCTGAGTTAGCGATCTAGTGAATCTGCTTGGAATATTGGTTTGTCATTTATCATGCGAACTCACCTGAAGCCCTTCGCACTTCAACCGTCGAATTCTCAAGTGAAGCTGCGTTTGCTGAGCGAGCTTCACTTTTCAGTCAGATGAGGTTTTCAAGGCTTTTGCTGCAGTTTCCGGATATCGTCCCTCTGCTCAAGTTTCTAAGAGGTTTGTTAGGCAGTTCCCAAGCCGCTGTCCAGGTTTTCACAGGTACCTCCATTCTTTGACAGATTTGAGCGCCTCACGTTATTATGTTCTATCACAGCTGGTTCAATTACCTTTTTGAGTCCGCCTTACAGTCAGGAACAGGCTTTTATCATCAGTTATAGTCTTTAGAGTGTATATTGAAACTTGTCCTTGTTTTATGAAAAGACTTTCATCTAGCCATTTTTTTCAAGCTCAGACAGAGAGACTTGTTTTTTGGACATTTAGAGCTTGACAGAACTAATATTAATATCAGTACTAATTGCGCAGTTACTCTTCCTAACTGATTGAACTAAATTCATTGCGCCAAACATTCTTATATCAGCCACTAAGAAAGACCCATTATCTTCCACTAACAATGCTGCACTCTACATAACGACTTCAAGTAAATAGAAATATATATATAGTTTTACTTACCATCTTTAACCAACACTGTTGCTACATCTTCATCGTCCAGTTCTAAAGCGACAGAAAAGAAAGGCTGTTAGTGGCTTAGATGTTGGTATACATAAAAACTACTAGTGGCAAGAACAAATTCTGAAGAGAGAAGCTAGTCCACTGTGTTATTCAGGTATTGGAGGATCAGAGAATCACAAGTATATATATGCATAATAGAAAAACCTGTTAATTAGAGAATGGAGTAATTTGTGTTTTGTAATTACAGGTAAAGGGAGTGCAGATTGGAAGAGCTCCTAGAAAGGCACCATAGAAGCAGTCTCTCTTTGTTCCCATTCCCTTTTCCCCCTCCCTTCTGCAGGTATGGTGAGTCTGCCTATGCCGGCCACCATGTCCTAGTCGATTGAGTTCAATGACTGTCCCGCTGTCCAAGTTCTTTTTGTCCCTGGTGGGACAGCGAGTGGCTGGAGTCTTCGTGGAAGTCTCGAGAGGCAGCTGCAAAAAATATAGGCCCTGCAAGGCATACAGCGAGCAGTACAAAGGCAGCGGGCTGAAGCCAAATGTCATTGCAAAGAACATTGCAGAAAAGACCCATATTCAACCCAGTTGTTGTACATCTACATCCAGTAACATTTCAACAAATGACTTTCCATGTTTTCTTGGGGCGTGATTTTGCATCTGTTATGCTTGGGAATTGGGCCGGAGCTGTAGCGCAGCTTCAAATCAATATCCAGATGTATTTGTATGCCACTGTAGCATTCATCACTTGGAGCTAGCAGTGGGAGATGTTATGAAGAAAATTGCAGGGGTAAATCATTTTTACATTTTATTTGCTAAGCTATGTTCTCTGTATCATATTCAAATCTCATCTAAAAAGGTAGTGCGCTAAAGATATCGAGCAGTGTTTTTTGTGAATGGACAGATTCCCTTTATTTGCTGGGTTGTTTCCAATGTAAGGAGTGTAAAGGGTGATTGGCAGAGCTTTTCTTCACTACACTAGCATTACTCAACAGCTGCTGCTGATCGTGATTCCAGAGACATAGAAAAATATGCAGACCCTAACAATATTCTTACCTCTTGCTCATTCTTATAGGATATTAGAACATTGGAATGTTGAACGCAACGTTGAAAACAATGGAGTGCTACGGGCTTCTAATGGTCGGTAGAAGCCTGTAGCATTTCAACCTCCTCAGGTTCTGTGATGCCTCTGTTTTGCAAAATAGAACACTCTGCCCTCTAGGGGCGGATGTTCTATTAGCCTCAGCCCTTTGTAGAGGATTCTACCGTCCGCTTCCTTGTTAAAGGCCCTCACCTTCGGCTAGCTCTAAGGCTATCTTGGTTTTATATTGATGTTATATTGAATGCTCTTGTAGAACTGTGAGACTTGTATCGCTAGCTTCCACCCCCATGATACAACTCTTCCAGATCTGAAAAATTGCTCACAAGAGCAGTCAACGAATTTGAAATTACAATTAACACCCCTGGTCCATACACTGAAGAAGCCATGGAAGCCTGCAGCAGCCTTACTTTCAGGGATGTAAACTTGCATGAAATGATCACATTTCCACCAAAAAAATGCAGCTCGAAAGCCTAGCTGCAAACTTAAAAACAAGATTTTCCCCCAAAAAAGCATTCCTTGTCCGTTTTAAAGTGGGGTCATGCCTCCAAAAGACAACATGAAATTGTGTGTCCAGCACATAAAACTGCCTTGTTCCAGAAAATGGTCAAAAGATTGCATCCATACTCAAAATATTGACAAGGAGCAATCAATCAAATCGGTTAGTATGGCTCAGCTAATCTCCCGAGAGGGTATTCAGGCGCTTGTAGGGTGTGAGGGACTCAGTCAAATAGCCATGTCTTGAGGGCTTTCTGGAATTCTGGTAGAAAAGGGGAGGTCTGAAGCTATAGAGGGAGGCCATTCCATGTCTTCACTGTGAGAAGGAGAAGGAGCGTCCTCCATTTGTGCTTCTGTTGATGCTGGGAGTGTAGGCAAGCAAGAGAGAGTTGGAGCGCAGTTATCTGGATTTTTGGTGGAAGTTAAGGCGGTAGTTGATGTAGGTTGGTTCAAGGTTGTGGAGGGCCTTGTATGAATGGGTCTGCAGCTTGAACTGGCATCCCTTCTGTACAGGGAGTCAGTGAAGTTCCTTGAGAAGAGGGGTGATGTGGGCCCATCGGACGAGGTTATGGACAAGTCTTGCTGTAGCATTCTGAATGGTCTGTAGTCTTTGGGGGAGGTGTACAGTGATCCCTGAGAGAATTTCCGTAGTCCAGTCTGCTGGTGATGAGGGCGTGTGTTACAGGGCATCTAGTGTTTAGGGGGAGTCACTTCAAGATCATTCTTAGCATGCACAGAGTGAAGAAGTAGGCAGAGGAGTCCGCGTTGATCTGGGACTTCATGGTAAGCTTGCTGTCAATGATGATGCCAATGCTTCTAGAGTGATCCGATGGGGATGGTGCTAGTCCTAGTTCAGTGGGCCACCAGGAAGCATTCCAGGGAGTGTTGTTGTTGCCGAAGATCAGTACTTCCATTTTAGCAAAGTTGAGCTTCAGGCAGTTGTTTGTCATCCAGTTGGCGATGCTCGTCCTGCACCTGTGGAAGCTGGTTCTGGCAGAGTGCTTGGAGAGGGAGAGGATAAGTTCAGTGTTGTCTGCGTAGGATATGAAGCTGGACATATGTCAATAGATTGTTGGAATCTCAGTAATTATATTTTTTTAGAGCTTAGAGCAGACTATAAATTAGTGTTTTGTCCCTGCCTTCATGCTCGGACTCGCTCTAGTGTTGAACAGTTTGAGAAGGCAAGCATGTCTCAGCCAGGCGAACATACAAGGTAGAGGGGAAGCGCTTTGAAATTCGCAGAAAATTATGCTTGTTTTTAGCTTCTTTAAGAAGGTGGTAGGCTAACAGACTAAAAGAAATCTCCAAGAAATACAATCAATCACGTAGAAGTTGCATCGTGAGATGTCAAAATAATCTAGGCCATAGGAAGTAGGCCAGAAATATAAATGGGCTTCTTGTTGTGCAACAGCAATGAAAGAGCTGCACAAGACAAAAGCACTGCTCTGGGGTCTTTCATCACCAGGCAAGCACAGGCTCAGAAAATAAATATATTAAAAAAAGCATTCAATTTGAAGAGAGGTACAAACTGTCCATGAGTTACTTGCTTATTGTACATCACACCAAATAAATTCTTCATGCAATTGGGTCATAATAATTAAGAGCATTGAGCCTGAGAGGGAAAGCATCCCCTTTGTAAGGCACATTGCCATGCTCGAACAAAGCCAGGCAGAAGGGTCTGCACATCTTCTAATGTATGAATACTGTTAAATCGAAAACAGACCATCTTCCTGGAATAAAGGAACACACTTAAATCTGACCTACATGGAACTAAAATACATGAAAGTGAAAAGTACATGCACTATGTCCCCACCAGAGGCACTTAATGCCAGATGAAGAATCCAGCATTTTTTTCCTGGGCAAATGGTTGTCCAGAATAACAGTTTTTTAAACATTGTATCCGATATACAGGAATAGTAACACAACATACCTACGTTAACCTTTCTTTCTTCAAATATCAACACGAAGTAAAAGAAAAATAACTTTTTTGCTGCTTACTGTCAGTGCTGTGCCTCACTTTAATGTATAAAACTGCACCATAAACAGTAAACAATGTTAAACTATAGCAGGACAAATTTGTTTGGCGACCAAGAGGCAGTAACTCTCTGCTGTATTCTCAGTACCAGATTTACAAACAGTTTAGGTTTGCGTAACGTTTTTAAACCAAACTTGACTCAAAGTGCAGTGTTGGCATATACAGCCCACCACAATTCACAATTTATTTTGAGTCGAGGGCCATTTCATGGGCATTCCCATGCAGCCACTCATGGGTTTAGATGCAAACCCATATCTACAAAGAATTGTATACAGGGATTTAGAGAAAAATCCTGTGCCTCCTTGCATCACACATTTGGAGGCATAATGTGGCTTCCTTTATGCCTCTTTGCATGTGTTCTGCATTATGCAACACACATACAAAGTGGGAAATGCCTTAAAGTATCATTTGTTTACTAGAAGGGACCCCTTCCCGTACAAAAACTATGCTTTCCACAATGCAGACACCCTTGCACTATATATTACCCTTGCACTATGGTTCAAGGGTGTCTGCTTTGGTACCTGGCAGCCAGAACTGCACCAGTGACGGAAGAGAGCAGAACAGAGCCACATCTTGGTAAATATGGTGCTATTCTGCTATCTGCCATGTATGCAGCACAGCGTTGCAGCGTTGTGTTGCATGATTGTTTTGTAAATCTGGGCCTCAGTGTGTTCTGTAGAAATATCTTCATTGTTATTGGGTTGTGTACTTAACTTAAGGACAGAGTAGTGCTAACTATACTGGAAAAATACACAGAAGTCGGCAAAATATTTGCAGAAATATAACATTTGCACATCCATCTGCAGTGTATGAATTTTCACAAAAGTAATGTGTGGAATTCCTTCCACAAAGAACAGTGGAAATCGTGCTTTCATTCTGAACTGCATAAACTGGGTGGGCCAGGCATTGTGTTGCATGCCCACATTTACAATGGATCAATATTCAAGAGGCTTCTGCTAACTACATTGTGGTAGACTGTAATAAATTGGTGCTGATGTTTTAAAAAAAAGTGTTAAGCACCAGCAAACACGGGCACAAATTAAGTACTTCTTATGCTGCTGAGCACAGACTACATATGTCCATCCATGGTAGACAAAACTAAAAATATAGGGGCATATTATCAAGGGGATTTATCTCTGCTTTTTTGGATTTAAAAGCCAAGAAAGCGGAGATAAAATTATCTCCCTATTACCTAGCTGTCGCTAACACCAGTTAGCGACAGCTAGTAGGAGATAGAGATCATCTTGGGCCCCACTTTGCATGTCAGTGATATTTATCACTAATGACATGCAAAGTGGGCGTGCCAAGATGTTAGCGACTGAAAACAGTCGCTAACATCGCTATCTCCTATTACCAACTTTTGGAGATATTCGCGCTAACACCTGCCCTGAGCAGTTCTTAGCCATGTTATCCAATGGGAGGTGGATAACATGGCTAAGAGCATTAGCTCGGTAATGCATGAATATCGCTGACTTTTCAGCGATATTCATGCATTGCGATAAACCTTGGTAATACCAAGGTTTATTTGTGGTAAAATTCGCCGCAGCTCAGCGGAAAAATTTTGTCTCTAACCCAGCAATAGCGATAATTATCGCTATTGCTTGGTAATATGCCCCATAGATACTTAGGGGGAGCAGGCAGTCTTTTCAGACTCTCAATATATGTATAAGGGCCAGATGTACGACCATTTCATTTAGTGCCACGAAATTTGCGACAAATTGCGAGTCTCAAATTGCGAGACGCTAAATGAAATGTACAACAGTGTGTTTAACACTGTTTGTGATTCCCAATGGGGTCGCAAATTGCGAGGCTCATTAATATTAATGAGCCTCTCACAATTTGCGAGCCCATTGGGAATGCCAGCTCTCCCAGGGATGGGGGCCTGCTGGGCTCAGCAGACCTCCATGTCCGGGACTGCTTTTAAATAAAGCAGGTTTTTTAAATGCATCCCGTTTTCCTTAAAGGAAAATGGGATGCATTTAAAAAAAAAAAATGAAATGTTTTTGTTTCATTTTTTAAGGACAGGCAGTGGTCCCTGAGACCACTGTCTGCCCTTAAAAAATAAATTTTGCATGCATTTGCACTTGAAGTAGGTGGTAATTGCGAGTGTTTTGCGACCGAAATTGCGGTCACAAAACATTAGTACATGGTTCTAAGACTCGTTATTTGGAAGGGAACACCCCTTCTAAATATCAAGTCACAAAACCTATTTAACGAGTCGCAAAAAAAATTGCAACTCGCTAAATAGGTTTGTACATGGCCCATGATGTTTTTGCATGCACAAACGGGTTCACAAACCCGTTTGAGCATGCAAAAACAGTTCGTACATCTGGCCCAGAGACCCCAAGTAAGATGTGTATGAGTTAGTGTCTGTTTTTATTTCCATTTTTAGAGTTTACCACAATAGCTAAAAGTACCATTAAACCCTTATATGTTGTGAGTCTCTTTTCCACGTGCTAAGTACTTGTTTGACATTTGGGCCACTTTGCACTTAAGCTTTCATAACTTTTAATCGCAAAGATATCCAGGTCAAGTGTGTGTTATTTTTTTCCACATGCTGGGAATTGTAAAGGTAAACAGTGCTCGTGATTTTCTTTTAAAGACCCTTAGAAAATAGTCAAAATCTAAAAATATATATTTTAAATAAAAATAGGAAAAAAGTGCTTTGCAATAAAGAACGTGGTTCATTTTCTAAAAAATGGCATAAAATTAATTTGATGCACTAAGATACTCTACGCCTAGCTTTCAGAAATGGGCAGAGTTGAGGGAAAAAACATGTTTTTCACCACAGGTTTGCAATTTTCTATTTGTGGTTAATATTTCCTATTTTTTAGGGTTCTACCAGCTTGAACATTTTTGGGGAAATGAGTGTAAAACCTGTGGGTGAACCAAGAAAACAATATATTTCCAAACACTGGACAATGGCCTGCATTCAGCAAGAGGTCACTTGTGCAATTAACCCATTGTTTTGTACGATTAAACTAAATGTTGAAGTCATAAAATATTGAAAGTAGATGTGAATGTAGATGAGGAAAATGAGAAATAGGCAACAACGCTTTCATATATAGGTTTATGCTGTGAATGTTGATCCACAAAAGTACTATCGCATAAAAACCAACAGACTTTTCTAGTATCAAAGACACAAACCCCCACATGCATCAATGTAGGATTTTGCATTTCTGAAATAGCGAAAATTAAGGAATCGCTATTTAGGAAATGCAAAATGCTATGCATCATTTTTTTCGGTATTTCTTTGTGATTCGGTAAAAATCGCATTTTTTACCGAATCCCAAAGAAATACCGAATTCTTAAGTTAATTTTCGCAATTTCCATTGATTCCTATGGGCCAAAAGGCCCATAGGAGTCAATGCAAATTGCGAGTGGCACTTAGAAAATTTCATGGGTGCAGGGGGGGGTCCAAAGGACCCCCCCCTGCACCCCTGAAATGTATTTTTCGCATCATGTTGCACACACACATGTCCTAAGGACATGTGTGTCCGTAACATGAATGTTGAAAAAAAAACATTTAAAGCATTTTAAACACTTTTTCCAAATTTACCGAGTGGTTCAACCACTCGGTAAATTTGGAACCCTAAGTGCGAATTTTCACTTGTCAAAAGTGATGATGCATTGCTTTTAAGAAGTCGCACATCTGCGACTTCTTAAAAGCACCCGCAATTTTAGAACTCGCAACAATGTTGCGAATTCTAAAATTGCTTCATGCATCCCAAAAAGCACTTTTGCATTCGCAAACGGCCGATTTTAAGGAATCGCACCGTTTGCGAATGAAAAAGTGCTTGATGCATGTGGGGGATAGACTTTGTAGGTTGTACAAAAACCTGCAATACCCAAAGCTACCATTTGAGCAGTGGCTTACAATGATTATTTATTGTGTTTCAACCCCACATCAATTATTAAACCAAAATACAAGGAATAAAAATTGGGTAGGAAGAAAAGATAAGTATATTTGGAAAGTACTCAATATTCTGAGATTAGAGATATGTGGCATATGTACCACTTTAACTTCTAGGTCATTCTGAGAGTATTTTCACAAAAATGGTTTTTATGGACACTGTCACACATTTGAAAGCTATATCTGTAGAGAAGTGCAACAGATAATAACACATGTCCTGCCAGCCTGCATTTCCACACTTCACCCAATACCACGTGGCCCCCTCCAAAAATTAAAAGAATAATAAAATGCAGGGCAGGCCCCAGGGTATGGGGTCCATGGGGCCAAAACAGGCCCAGGGAAGGGAGGCCACGTGGCCCACCTTCCTTTAAAAAACCCCAACATTTTTAAAATAGCCGGGCCCTGGAAATCGGCCATGGGAGGGAGGCCACACGTCCCATCTCTCCTTTGAAAAGAAAGAAATTAACAAAGGCCCAGCCCCAGGGGATGGGGTCTCCAGGGCGCAAAAAGGGTGAAGGGAAAGGGGGCCACACAGCCCTCCTTCATAAAATGAAAAAAAAATCGGGAACCAGCCACTCACCGGAGGCCCTGCCCCCTTTCGCCACTACTTTGGAAGCGAGCCTCCAGGCATGCTCTGGGTTGGGGGATGAAGTCCCCTTCGCTGCTGAGGGTCCTTAGGGGCCAACTAGCCCACCTCTTACCTCCAGTAAGCCCCACACAGTGGGATTGCTGGGAGGTGGCCGGAGGCCATGCCCCAATGGTGTGACGATCCGCTATGTAGAAAGTTAAAATGTAGGGAATTAGGTCAACTTGCAGGACAAACGGCCTGCATGCTCCTGTCCCCCGGCAACGCACACAATGGGACTTCCTGCACACTAGAGGTGTTGGTTAAAAAACTCTATCTCACAGTACTGTCTGGTTGAGTCTCATGTGCATACACACATTTCAATGGTGCATGACACACACCGGTTTTTGGCTGCACCTTGTGGCAAATTATTAGGACATATATAATTGTTTTCAGGACGCTCTTCCTTGTTGGAATTTGTGGCTTAGTATATTCATACACTTGGCTTAACACTAGAGCCACGGTTTATTTAGCTGTTAACTTAGCCATACTTTCACGTTCCCTAAGGGTTGCATATAGTGGATGTGCCTTGTCCCCTCCTCTTCCTTTTCCTTTACAAGAGGAACACGGAGCAATCCAAATGTTGGGAATAATTACAACTCAAACTGAGTGATACATAGTTCCTTCACAAGAACTTTATTGAACTTGCACAATTGACCAATCTATACTAATATAATAAAGAGAGAGCCCAAACCTTTGAGGCAGGTAATCTCAGGAACCACAGCACCAATCACAACACCCAATACAGCGTTAAAAGGGCAGTTGCAGCAGAAGGACATAGGCTATGCAGACGCCCACCATATACATTTAAAAGGTAAAAGAACCGTGCCAGCAAAGTAGTCTCTTGTGGGCGTGTCTGCGTTTTGCTGTGGGCGTGTGCTGGGCGCGTGAAAACTGCTGGGGGCGTGTGGTACGTTCCGCCCTTCATGCCATGTCTCATATTGTGTGCTGTGGGCGTGTGCTGGGGGCGTGGGCGTGTGCGGGGCGGGGGATTACATAAAAAAAGCGAGTGTTGTGCCCAATATTTCATTGCTTTTTCTTCCCAGGTTCTGTACATTCCAGCTCCGGGTGTCCACCCTGCTCCCTTTAAATACCCCTGCATCCCATAATCATAACCCACCCTTACTCCTTCTACCCCAACACCCTTAAACACAAACCCATCTTAACCCTATAAATAAACCCTGTACCCCAAAACCCAAACCTATCCCTAAACCCTAAAAATAACCCTCTACCCCAAAACCCAAACCTAGCCCTGAACCCTATAAATACCCTGTACCTCAAAACCCAAACCTACCCCTGAACCCTAAAAATACCCCTGTACCCCAAAACCCAAACCTATCCCTGAACCCTAAAAATATCTCTGTACCCCAAAACCCAAACCTACCCCTGAATACCCCTGTACCCCAAAACCCAAACCTAGCCCTGAACCCTTAAAATACCCCTGTACCCCAAAACCCAAACCTACCACTGAACCCTAAAAATACCCCTGTACCCCAAACCCCAAACCTAGCCCTGAACCATAAAAATAACCCTGTACCCCAAAACCCAAACCTACCCCTGAACCCTAAAATACCCCTGTACCCTAAAACCCAAACCTAGCCCTGAACCCTAAAAATACCCCTGTACCCCAAAACCCAAACCTAGCCCTGAACCCTTAAAATACCCCTGTACCCCAAAACCCAAACCTACCCCTGAACCCTAAAAATACCCCTATACCCCAAAACCCAAACCTAGCCCTGAACCCTAAAAATACCCCTGTACTCCAAAACCCATACCTATCCCTAAACCCTAAAACTACCCCATAACCCAAAACGATATCTGAACCCTTAAAATACCCAAACACCCCAAAACATATACCTCAGTACCCCAAAACATATACCCCTATACCCATACTTACCTTATCCAAACATTAAAAAAAAACATGCTTTTACCATTCATGCATTTGCATGGTAAAAGCATATAAAATGTAATGCTATGCGTTATAATAGCATTGCGGAGTCATGGTACTTTTGTAATGAAAGTATGCGGAGTGATTGTATGCGGAAAGAAAGTTGAGGAATAATGGGTGTTTACCCTCCCCCGGTAAGTACATTGGTGGCATGGCGGCCCACATCTCTAGCAATTTTCTCATATTTTTTCACCACCGATTTGAGCACAGGTCTCTCTCATCGATGGCCAGCACCGACATACACTTTTAGACACACCTCCCGCCACAAGTTCTAGAATTGCGAACTTTAGAGCTGGGGAGCTACGTTCGAATCTCGGCATCCGCTCAACATCCTGTGATTCCAGGCAAATCGCTTTGCCTCCCCGTGCCTACCACAAATGAACGTGTTCTTCTGTAATGTAAATTGTGCTCATGCCATGTTGTCGAGTTCGCACTATATAATATTGCAAGGAAAAATAAAGTAGGGAAACTCGAGTACACACACTACTGAACGAACACTCTTAAGTGCATCAGCAGTGCACTGCAAATCGGAGCGTTTCACAGGCCTGTCACAGATAAGAAATGCTATCAAAACGAAATCCTACAAAACAATATACTACTGGCCGGCAGCAATTCATACCCGGACAACGTCGGGACGGGCTGCTAGTGATATATATGGGCATACTCTCTCTGACTGCAGGGAAACAGGCACAGAAGGAGAGCTGGCCTTTTTCATCTGATGTTTTCGATCACGAATTTGAGTTGACTTGGTCTCCACTTTCATTTTGTTTGTTGCTATAACCTACATCTAGAGATGACATTAACGTCACAGCCTTTATCGGACAGGTTGGAAACTTGTTTGCACCTTAAGCATTTATGCTAAGGACAGCTGGGGCACTATGCCTAACTTTTGCAGGTGAATGCTTTTTGTCTAAGACAGCCTTTTACAATGTCATAGTAATCCTTAGGAATTGGAAAACACCCGCTTTGATAGTACAGTTTGTGGGTGTTAGCTGGGCATTCTTTCCTTTTCTTCCAACACATGTTTATGTGAGATTCTTTCTTGACATAGTTTGGAGCTTTGTATTTGCAAAATTGTCTGAGTTAATATTTGCTTTGAACTGTTAACAATCTGTAAATTGCTTGGTATGTTGGTTATGTCCCCTCACAGATACCACCAGTGAATACACCATCATGCTGTACTTGGGGCACTGGTATTGTATCAAATTCAATATACCAGCTCTTTGCCCAGATGTATAATTATTTCACCCCGTTTTTGTAGATATCACTTTCACAGCAGTAGCCTACTTAATATCCTGAAAAAAGCCACAACACTTTCTAGGTTATTGGCTGAAACATGTCGATCTGAGTTCAGTACGATTGGATCTAATGGTTTCTGTTGTATCCTCTGTTTTTAATCCTAGCACAAGGTAACCCGAATATAATATATGTGGTAAACCCTGTAGCTACTTTTAAGCCACTTCACTATCAGCACTGCACCTCTCACACCATCTTACTAGCTCACATTCGGTTTAAGTAACAACCCCTCTCACACACAAAAAACATCCCTGAGTTCCTCCCTCGCAGCTAGGGGGTTGCAGCCCGCACCATGTCCAGGCTTCATGGTGTGAGGAGGATTCCCAATGATGAAGCATGCCACCTTTGATGGGTGAGGGAATCTGTCCTTTAAAGGGACGCCTTCTTTTTAGCCAGCCATTCTAGTCTTCCTCCTTCTCTTGATGGACCCAAGGGCTCCTGTGTGTTCTGATATTAGATTCGGGGAGTTCACCCTCCCTTGTCTTAAAAATCTCCTTGCCCCCCCCTTCTGTGTTTATATGTTAAAATAAGCTTTTATTGCTGTTTCTCTGTGATAATGACTTTGTTGATAGTTTTTTTAGATAACTACCTGAGCACAACATGACCTGTACTTTGCTTTAGTTCCACATTAGGTGACGTCCAGCTAAATATTATTAGCTGCTATTTGCACTTGTTATATTCTTTTATTCACCCAATGTACTGTATATTTTACGCTGATCGCTTTATATGATGCTATTTTGGTTGCTGTAATGCTCCTTGCTAAAGTTTACTGATTGATTGAACTCAAATTGTGTGTAATTACATTGAGTGGCAAAATGGAGTAAATTCAGGAATTCTGCATAACAAAGGAAACATGAACTTATACAGATACACCAGTGCAATTTAAATTTTGCCTAGATGTATACTTAGAAAGTCTTGCTAGACCTTTTCACCAAGCCATTGGTATGCGGGTCGTGTACTGTGATGAAGTGGTAGTTCACACCTGTTTGCTTCCATATCTCTCTCAAGTAAGAGTAGATATTGGTAGTTTCTTGGTCAGAAATGGCAGTCTTAGAGGATTCGACCATTGGAAAGATCCCTAGGATATCTCCCGGTACTACTCTAGCAGCACTATTCCTCAGAGGAACTGCATATGCATGATCTACTACAACCAATCTGTATTTACTGCTTAATACAGAAAGGTCAAATGAACCAAAAATGTTAATAGCCTTCTGCTCCAAAGGAACATCTACCAAAGACAATGGAATTAAAAGTGTTTCCGTATTACCTCCTAACTTACGAATTGGCAAGTATAACAGGCTCTACAGAATAAACTCATCTGTGCCTCAGGGAGACAGAACAAAGAGTACATCCAAACCTGGGTCTTTTGATATATCCAAATGACCTGCTAAATGCACTTCATGGGCAGTGTCAACAGGAAATTCCTAGGCACTAGAAGAGCTATTAGCCTCTTGCTGTCTCCGGGCTTAATATTCAGAGGCTCTCTTAGTATAAGTACATCCTCCCACCCAAAATAATGCCTTCGAACCACTGACTTGATGACCTATTCCTTGGATTGATTTTGAAGTTTTACAAGTGCAGGGCACTCAACATGTCACAACATATTAACTGTAGCATGCGCCTCACTGCTGATGGACCAAGGTTTTGCACATAAAGAGACTTGCTCGGATTCAATCCTCTCGAAGTGACATATAATGCATTAATAAACATGTTTCGTATTACTAATAATACACCACACAACATTTCTAGTATCTAGGGGAAGCTTTTCAATGTGCTTTTTACTAACCGTAACTCGACTGACCTAATATGGCCACCTCAATGTGGGAACTTTTCTGCGCATGCATCTGTCACACTCACGTGACATGACGTACTCTCTGCTTTGGTGGGAAAACTTTGCTTCTGCGCACTAGAATTAAAGATGGCTGCTTTAATGTTTCACATGCTAATGCTTGCACTGCTGCTTGTACTAAACCTCGTTCGTTCTGCCTAATCACTACCGCTATAGCTAAAATAAAGTTGAGGGAAAAGAGTAGAAATAAGTGGTATACACTGCATTCATTTATTCTTTGTTCTAAAACTGTTTCTCTTTGACTTTGGGCCTGATGTTACCTCGCTCCACTCCATTTTAAAGAACTGCGCCTGCGCAGAAGAACCCAAGAGTCTTCAAGTCATGGCATTAAACAAGTGCCAGCAACAGACTGGCCTGTGAAACTCATGAGAACTTCACCCTTCGACCTCTCAAAAGGAAGCTTGGATGTACCGAAAAGGTATACATTGTATTTGTTATTGAAACATCCATTGTCGGGTGGAATAAAAGTGCATGGGAAAATAAAATTATGGGAGGGAACATTAATTTGAATAGTTGAATGAAATGATCTCATAACTGGTATGGTGTGATGACCTCTCCTCGCTTTTGACCAATCAAATTGAGGGAACACATGAACTTGCAACATTGGGGGTGGTACATTGCCCTGGAAAATTGTATATCCAAGGTAGGCTCAGCTACTTAGATTGTCCAACTTGTCCGAATAGCTGACCTGTCACTGACCCAACGCACTCAATAGGCGATCGAGAGCAGAGGTGCTGGCAGAACCCTCTGTCGGGAGAATCAATAACCCAATCGGGGTTCTGAGGAAGAAGAATCGATAACCCAATCGGGGTTCTGTGGGAGGAATTTGATAACCCAATCGGGGTCAGACTGTTAGCTGAAGAGAGGGGTGTGACGCTGGCGTTGCACTTTAGCTGTGGGTGCAGGTCCTGACCTGTGGTGGTCCTGTCCTGATCAAACTTGATCCTTACTTGTCCTGAATCTGGTGTGCATCTGTCCTATCCTGTTGGCACCTGAACTATCGGGAGTCCTGTCCTTTATCCCAGCCCGTGGCCAGGGTTGGTCTTCACACCATTCTAGGTAAATATTCTGAATGGGTATGTCATTGTACTGTTTCCTTTTTCTTACCCTTCCTACGTTTCAATACTTAAAGAAAGTCTCGTAATATTTTCACATCATCTTGCTTTGATCATTTTCTTCTTAATTGACAGAGCTTTAATTGAATTGGTATAGACTCTGACATTTAAGAATTTACATATAAAGTGTTTAAAACTTCCCAGAGATTGTGGTTATTTTATGAATGCAAATGTTATGTTTATTTACTGCCTATTATGCTAATGGCCTTGATCCCTTAGGACTATAGGTACCGGTGACAAGGAATGGTAAGTCAATGGTATACGTCCTAAAAAGGTTAATTAAAATCTGATTAGCGTAGGTTTACCTGTTCAAAGTGTGTATGTTTTTATGGGCCCAGGTGAGTATGGTAAAACGAGCAGGTGAGCCCGTGCTCTATCATTATTCTTTTGGTAGCAGCATGATGGTTAGGATTTAGTTAAGATAGGTAGTTAGTCGCATATTGATTATTTGATTTTGTATTTCATGCATTAACCAAAACCTGTTGGTATTGTTCTATGTTTGTTTGGAATCCCCGGGGGCCAAATAGCGGGTGGTAAATGGAAGCCACAGTGCCGTGGGGTCACTGGTCTGAGGAAGTAAGTGCGTATAAAGTTAGGAAAAACTTGAAACACTGATTAGGGATTTTCTGTATGAATGTGAGAATAAATTATAGCAAAGGAGTTCACTGGTCAAACTTAGGCCTTATGTCACCTAGAAAGGGTAAGCCTGAAGGAGTAACAGGTTCTTTAATGCTTGTATGAAGAGTAAGCGGAAGGGATTTACTCACAGTGTATGAAGAGTAAGCGGAAGGGATTTACTCGCAGGCAGTGAAAATTATCTTTCCTTTGAATTAGTCACTCAGGAACAGTGGCAAATGTTTTTAGTTTGTTAATTAATTAATATTGCATTTAAAAGTGAAAAGAAATACGTTTTTGTATTACCTTGCAAAGGAGGGAGTCAGTTGCGGTGCTGCGCTGACGTCACCAAGAGCCGTGCTGGTATTGATAGAGACAGCGGGTGTGTAGCTGAGGTAATAATTGTAAAGGAAGGGTGAGTGCAGGAGCGTGGGAACTTGTCCCAAGAGAAAAGCTGCGCAGTTATGGGTCGAAATTCATTTGAATTCTAATCACTGATTGGTTATTGAAAATAAGATACGCGCTGGTATTGGTAAAGCATTTAGTAAACAATTGAGTGTAGCTGCATATTTATTTTATCAGTGCAAATCATATGTGGCATATAGATCCAGCAATTATGGGAAACAGACCCGATAGGAGGTACTTAGGGTTTGCGCAAGAGCAATACATAAGAGGAAGACCTCATATCATGTACGGAGGAAAGAGAAAAACATTGCTTTTAATGAAAATTAGGAATTTCTTAAAGAAAGATAAAACGATTAACACAAGAGAAGGGATTGTTATTCCAACACCAAATACGCCCGCATCATACATGATGGTAGAAAGGGGCTATCATACTTGTTGTGTGTGATTGGAAAACTGGATGGAGTACACTAAAGATGATGGTATTTTGGCATTTCCAGAAAATGGTACTTTTAATGGTAGAATTTTGTACAATCTAAGAATACGCATAAATGAATTAGATCCCAGACCTAGATTTACCCAGAACGAAGCATTAGAAGAATGAGAAACTGAGGCTTTTGAGCGATATAGACCTAGAAGTGACAGAAATTGGAGCAATTTTATCCCAGATTTCCTAAAGAGACGAGAGATAAACAAATGAAGAAATGGAGACAGTCAATGTTAGTGGAAGGATTATATCCTGTACTGACTGTAGAAGAACCATCAGGAAGCAAGTGCACAGGGAAAAGGAAGAATTTAATGACTAGTGGTGACTCTGATGATGATTATCTGGAGGATTTTCATTTTTTGCAAAGTTTTATATAGCGCGAATGTGACCCGAATTGGATATCAAAGCACTTTACATAGCACAGGTTACGTTACGTGAGGACACACATTCATTTTTGTTAGGCACGGGGAGATTAAGTGATTTGCCCAGAATCACAGGAGGTTTAGTGTCATTACCGAGACTCGAACCCAGTTCCTCAGGTCCGAGGACGAGCGCCCTAGCAGTTAGCCATGAGGAAGCAAGTAGAATTAACCCTAGTGCCCCTTCTTAACACCACCTTTGGTTCCACAAATTGTACATGAACCCTCACTAGAAAAAGTCTTACAGGAAAGGGAACGAGAGGTAATAAATAATCAAACAGAGAAGTGAGTTGATTCAGAAAATTTCCCAGTTAAATACAAGTCCTGAAGCATTAACTATACCAATAACTATAGGTCCTGTTGTTCCCTTATATGGAGATAAACAGATCTGTTCTAAAACTCCTGTTCTGACCACACCTGTAGTACAGCCTAGAAAGGAAACATTGATTGTTGATGACCAAGCAAGTGAGTGCGAGTCAGTAATATCCCTAATAGATGTACCTATAAGAGAACCCAGAAGTAGTTCAAACATGAAAACACTTATGGAAGCCATAGAGAGGTAAGAATGGAAACATCCTCAGGTACAAGAAGTGCTACTGTAGTATCCCCAGAAGAAATAGAAAGGTGGCCTCGAGAAATAGAAAAGCCAAAATCACAGCCAAAAGCATTGGCTATTTTCAAATTAAGGGTTGAATTGGAAGAATTGCTTACTGGAAATGTAGGGTTAGAAAGATTAAATACATTCAGCGAGGATGAATTGTTGTTTATATGTCGAAGTATTACTCGAAATACAAAGGTGTTCCTTGAGAAATTAATGAAGTTGGCTTCTGATATGGGAATTGATATTGGAAAGTCTAAAGTGTTACAGACACCTTACCGAGCTGAATATTCTGACAAAGATTTAGAAAACATGAATGTATCAGGACGAAAAGTGCAAACAAAGGAATTATTGTCATTGCTGTAAAAGTAGGGTGATTTAGACAAGTGGAAATCTAGATGGACAAAGAAAAAAGAGGAAGCCCAAGCAAAAAATACAACATCTGAATATTTGCTAAAAGAATCAGAAAAGGTAGAAAGGTTGTATCCAATCAGAGAAGTGCCAGGAGGAGGGTCCCATGGTCCCGACAAGATGTTTTATCATTTACAAATGATTTCCCGAAACTCCGAGAGAATCGTGTAGAGTGGTAAAGGCAAGTCAAAAGATTTGTGAAAGTCTCAAAAGTATTATTGAAAGATTTAGATGGCTTGTTTGATATTGTAGTCCCCGCAGATTTGTGAAAAGAATGTAAGATCACCATAGATTGGCCCAGTGATGAGTACCCAAGAGATCCAAAGGCAGGAGCACCCTCAGATGATGTGATGAAAAAGTACCATCAAGTCAAAACCTTTCTGAAAGGGAAAGTAGCCCCAAAGGAAACAGATTGGACAAGAATAGACAGAACTACCCAAAATAAAGATGAATCAGTACATGCATATTATGAGCGCCTTTTGCAGGTATTCAAGCAGTACAGTGGGTTGGAAAACATTGATGCAAAAGACATGACACATTTTATTTATCGGTTTGTGTCAGGATTGAAGCCAGAAATTTCGCAAATGATTAGAGATCATAACATTTGCTGGCAGGCCAAGCCTGTTGATGAAATACTCAAGTATGCAAAATATTGTGGGGATGAAATTGACAATAAACAAAAGAATTTTGATGAAAAAGTAATGTGGGCACAAGCAATATTAGCAGAGAAGCAAGAATTCTAGTTGAATCAATTAAAAAATAATCAGAATCAAGGAGATGGAAATGGGGTTAAACCAAGAGAAAGAATGAACAGAGAGGAGGCGACGAAAAAGTTTACTTGTCATGGATGCGGAAAAATGGGGCAATGGAGGAACGAGTGCAAGGCTGTATTAAGTAATAATGTCCAACTGACAATTTGAATCCACAGACGCAGAATGGGGTGTCAAGGAAACAACAGCAACAGGTAATACAGCAGAACCAGTTACCACTTGCGCCTATTCCAGATTCTGGGAGCCAAGCTAAATACAGTGTGGAAACTACGAATTGGGAAGGAAGTGGAAGGAGAGACGCAGTGACATCACAATTTCTTTTGAGTGACACATTTTTTGAGGAAGATAGTTACTGACGGTGCCTGAGAGGGGAGGGCGAGGAGTGCGTACTTGGCGCATCCTTGCTGGTTGATCAGTCAGGTCCATACATTGAGGGAAAAGTTGAGGGAAATGATGTTACCTTTTTGTTGGATACTGGCGCTACCCGTTCTACTGTGAGAACAGCAGACGTTCCAAACCTACCCCTCTCGGAAGAAGCGATCCAAATAGTGGGTGTTTCTAATAAAAACAAATTAGTACCCCTGATACAGAACCAATGGAAGTCAGTATAGGGAATTTTAAAGAAATGCACAAATTTGTAGTGTGCAACTCCAGTCCAGTGAACCTATTAGGTAGGGACTTGCTGTGTAAAATGAATTACACAATCTTTTGTACCCCAAGTGGTGTTGAAATTCCAACCCCAGATGAAGATGGAGTTTATAAATTAATGTTAGCTAAACAAGAAACTGAAAATAAAAAGATGATAGTGGAAGATGTACCAAAGGAATTACAGCATACAGTGAATGCTGAAGTGTGGGATTTCTTTGGAAAAGATGTAGGATTAATGGCAAATGTGGACCCGATAAAAGTTACAGTGAAAGAAGGTGCAGTTTACCCAAATATTCAACAATACAAATTGAGACCAGAAATAAAAGCAGGTGTTGCAGCAGAAATAAAGCGTTTGGTTGAGCAAGGAAGTTTGCAAGAAATTATGAGCAGTCCATGTGATTCACCTGTAATTGGCATAAAGAAACCGAGCTGAAAATATAGGTTCGTGCAAGGCCTCCACAAGGTTAATAAAATTGTCGTCCCATGTTGTCCGGTTTGCCAAATCCTGCAGTGATTTTGTATCAGATACCGTGGGGAGCCGGATGGTTCACGGTAATTGATTTGTGCCATGCATTTTTCTCCATACCATTACATCCACATAGCAAATTTCTTTTCTCGTTCAAATTTGACAACCATGTTTACGTTTGGAATCGTGTCCCTCAGGGGTACACAGAGAGTCCAATGATTATCAATCAGATATTGAAAAAATGTCTTGAATCTCTGGTCCTGCACGGACAGTCTGTTCTGGTGCAGTATATAGACGACCTGTTGGTAGCGTCTAAAACTCGAAATGACTGTGTTGTTGATACCATTGCATTGCTGAATCATTTGGCTGAAGGAGGGCATAAAGTGTCACCTGAAAAGTTACAATTCTGTACCGCATCAGTAAAATATCTGGGGCACCAGATAGAGAGAGGTGTCAGAAGAGTTACCTCTGAAAGAATCAAAATAATCAGAAACATGAATCTGCCTCAAACACAGAATGAAATCAGAATGTTTCTCGGAATTGTAGGTTCCAGCAGGCAGTGGATTGTGGTATTTGCAGTCCTAGCTAAACCTTTAATACAGATGACAACAAAGAGAGCAAAGGACCCAGTAGAGTGGGATGACGAAAGCATGACTGCCTTCTTAAAGCTGCAAGAGTGTCTGTGCTCAGCTCCAGCTTTAGGGATGCCTGATTATTCAAAAGAATTTTCACTGTTCTGTGATGCACGTGACAATTGTGCATTGTCTGTTCTGACCCAAGCTCACAGTTTAATGAGACGTCCTGTGGCATATTTTTCTGCTACACCAGATCCAGTGGCATCTGCATTGCTCGGATGTCTGAAAGCAGTAGCTGCAACCTGCATGAGTCTTGAGCAAAGTGAATCCATCATTATGGGACACCCTGTTACTGTGTGTGTCTCACATGCAGTGGTGATTCTATTAACCAGAACACTTACTCAGTAGTTAACTTCTAGTCGGCTGACTAAGTATGAGCAAATCCTTCTAGGTGCAGGGAATGTGACCATTGCCAGATGCACTGTTCTGAATCCAGCTACACTGTTACCTGATTCACATTTTGAAGAGGTAAAAGAGAAAGTCGAGCATGATTGCATCGACCTCTCAGAATACAGTACTAATAAGTGGTATACAGTGCATTCATTTATTCTTTGTTCTAAAACTGTTTCTGTTTGACTTTGCTACTAGATCGTATTTGGGCCTGATGTTACCTCGCTGCACTCCATTTTAAAGAACTGCTCCTGCACAGAAGAACCCAAGAGTCCTCAAGTCATGGCATTGAACAAGTGCCAGCAACAGACTGGCCTGTGAAACTCATGAGAACTTTACCCTTCGACCTCTCAAAAGGAAGCACGAATATACCGAAAAGTTATACATTGTGTTTGGTATTGAAACATCCATTGTCGGGTGGAATAAAAGTGCATGGGAAAATAAAATTATGGGAGGGATCATTAATTTGAATATTTGAATGAAATGATCTCATAACTGGTATGGTGTGATGACCTCTCCTCGCTTTTGACCAATCAAATTGAGGAAACACCTGACCTTGCAGCATTGGGGCTGGTACATTGCCCTGGAAAATGGTATATCTAAGGTAGGCTTAGCTAGTTAGATTGTCTGACTTGTCCGAATAGCTGACCTGTCACTGACCCAACACACTCAATAGGCTATCGAGAGCAGAGGTGCTGGTGGAGCACTCTGTCAGAAGAATCGATAACCCGATCGGGGTTCTGAGGGAGAAGAATCGATAACCCAATAGGGTTCTGAGGGAGGAATTCGATAACCCAATCTGCGTCCGACTGTTAGCTGCAGAGAGGGGTGTGACGCTGGTGTTGCACTTTAGCTGTGGGTGCCGGTCCTGACCTGTGGTGGTCCTGTCCTGATCAAATTTGGTCCTTACTTGTCCTGATTCTGGTCTGCACTTGTCCTATCCTGTTGGCACCTGAACTATCGGGAGTCCTGTCCTTTATCCCAGCCCGTGGCCAGGGTTGGTCTTCACACCATTCTAGGTAAATATTCTCTATGGGTATGTCAATGTACTGTTTCCTTTTTCTTACCCTTCCTAAGTTTCCAATGCTTAAAGAAAGTCTCTTAATATTTTCACATCATCTTTCTTTGATCATTTTCTTCTTAATTGACGGAGCTTTAATTGAATTGGTATGGGCTCTGACATTTAAGAATTTACATAGATAAAGTGTTTAAAACTTCCCTGAGTTTGTGGTTATTTTATGAATGCAAATGTTTATTTACTGCCTATTATGCTAATGCCCTTGATCCCGTAGGACTATAGGTACCGGTGACAAGGATTGGTAAGTCAATAGTATAGATCCTAAAAAGGTTCATTAAAATCTGATTAGCTTAGGTTTACCTGTTCAAAGTGTGTATGTTTTTGTCGGTCCAGGTGAGTATGGTAAAACGAGCAGGTGAGACCACGCTCTATCACTGCGGAACACCCTTAAAGGCTTGTCCCTTAAACCACTATTACAAATGATGGCAGCTAAACACACCCCATCTCCCTGAGAGGGAAAGCTGATATTTTAATAGACAAGCTCATGGTAGGGAACTATTGTCACTTATTTAATCTCCCGAAACAGGCCTCGCCTCCCCAATTCCACTATAGTTTGGCCACAGGAGACAAAATATATACAGTCTCTGGACATTTTTAAAATTTTGTTACAAACTAAAAAAAGATAACAAATTCACTCTCATGACAACCGTATGGCAGGCTATTAGCAGCCCCAGAAATAGGATAGCCCCTGCATATTGTAATCTGGCTGTGACCACTTTTAGTGCAGAACAATTATGGGTTCTGCCCCTCTCACACGTCGCTTTTAATAGAGTGATTAATGGGACGAGCAAACAACTGTCATCCTTGTTGGGCAAGAGGCTCTAGCGAAAACACCCTGTGCTTGGATGGTAATTGCATCATAAGGCCAACTAAAACCCCAGAATTATCTGGGGGGTTTGAATGGTCGCAAAGCTAAAGCTTATGAGACTTCGGTTAGGCAATTTTCATTTCCGTAGCAATTTGCCGGTTTGGAAAAGGCCGGGCAATTCAATGTCATGTTGCCTCTGTAACTACTACAGACAAGCTGATATTCACATACAGGTAGATTCATCAACACAAATTGCGATTGCAATAGTTGCAAAACCGCTATTGCGATCGCAATTCCATGAACCGCAATTCATGAACAGAAAAACAACCAAATTGCAAAATCGCTAAATATATTTTGCGGCTTCGCAAATAAAATCGCAGAATCAAGGTGGAACCCCCTTTGCGATTCTGAAATAGCGAGTTTCCATTCATTCTGCGATTCTATTTGCAAAATCGCAAAATAATCGCAAACCAAATGCATGAAAAATCGCAATTAGCGAAAAAGCTCAAAATCGCTATTAGCGAGGCGCAAGTTAAGGAGAACTCAAACCAGGTGGTAACCATAAAGTAAAAAAATAAATAAAATCTAACTAGCTACAGTTGCGGGGCTGAACAAACACACTTAAGGAGACACAGTAGGAGCATGAGGACATTCACAATGCCAGGACTCTACATGGTGGTAAGGCGGCAAAGGCTCCAGGCTGCAGCCAGGAACAGACGCAGGATCCAGGAGCGAATTTTCCAGCAGCAGGACACACTCCTGGGCCATACTGAGGAGGACATCTACTCAAAGTACAGGCTGAATAGGGCAATGATTACCAAGCTCATCCGGGACCTTGACCCCCTGATGCAGCACCCAACGAGGAGGACCAATGCCGTGCCCACCCATGTCCAGGTCTTGTGCTACCTGCACCTCCTGGCCTCCGGAAGCTTCCAGGGGATAGTTGCAGTTGCAGGGGGGATGTCCCAGAGCACACTGTCCCACTGCCTAAGGAGTTTCCTGGAGGCCATGCTGACCCAGCTAGACCATTACATTACATTCCCAACCACCCAACAGGACTTGAATGAAACCAAGCTACAATTTTACAACATTGCGCAATTCCCCCATGTAATTGGATGCATTGACTGTACCCACATCCACATCTGCCCACCAGCTGAGACAGAATACATGCACCGGAACCGCAAGTCCTACCACTCAGTGAACATCCAGATGGTCTGCAACGCAAAGACAATCATCACCGACATAGTGGCACAATACCCGGGGAGCACGCATGATTCCTTTATATTCTGGCACAGCGACATGCACACACACCTGGCCAGGGGAGACTTTGGCGAAGGACACCTTCTAGGTAAGTACACATGCCAACAAACAGTACATCAAGACCATGTAGATGTGCATAACAGGCACTCACCCTCTGCTCCTTTCATTCAGGTGACAGCGCCTACGGCCTCCGGGAGTACGTCCTCACCCCATACCTCAACCCTACCACACCACAGCAACGGCGTTACAATGCTGCACACATTCGCACTAGAAATTGCATTGAGTGGACATTTGGGCTTTTAAAGAGCCGATTCCGCATCCTACACAAGAATGGTGGAGCCCTCAAATACCAGCCTGAGGTCTGCTGCTGCATCGTGGCCGTGTGTGCAATACTCCACAATATTGCTACCAAGCGGAGGATACCTGTGGAGATCTCTGGCAGTGAGTCGGAAGCGGACAACGGCCCACCTGCACATGTGCATCATGCACGCAGGGAGAATCCTGCAGAAGGACACAGGTGCCGCAACCAAATCCCAATGAACTGTTTTTAGTGCCCCCATTCCCCTCACACAACACTGCACTCATGCATGACAAATGTAATAATGACATGAGTCGGATTTACTTGTGACTATAAATTCTTATTGTTATTTTCACAATAATGTGTCTTTAAATTTTTTACAAATTACATGAGAACTGTATTTCTTCATACAGCCCCATAATAGAGAAGAGCTTGTCTAATCAGCATGGCCCTGCTGGTAGAGTTCATAGAGTCACTGGCGCCTCTGGCCGGACGCACCCAGTCGCCTCTCCACGTCCTCACCGACACTATTGGCCCGTGATGCTGCAGTGGGCCTGGTGCTGCGGCGGTGTACGGTTACCGGCGGCAAGGACAGGCTGCTGTTACTCAAAGTGCCCTCACTGGCATCATCACCCCCACTTGCTTGGACATGGCCAGACGCCTGCAGACTCTGCACAGCTGTTGTGACTTGTTCAAGGGCCCTGGCGACGTCCTGGCAGCATTGAACCATCTGTATTTGCATCGCAAGAGAGCGGCGCGAAAGTTGGGAGGTGGCATTTCCGATGAGATGGTTGGATCTTGTGTATGCTGACAGGCGGGTCAGCAGCTGGCGGTGGCGGCGGCGGGTGATGTCCTGCTGGGACACCAGGATCTGGATGTTCTCCCTGACAGCTGCCGTCATGATCTGCATGCTTTCTGTGAGCTGGCTCACGTTTCGCGCTGTTTTGTTGAGCTGCAGGTGGATGGCTGCCAAGTGCCGTGCCTGCTTCTGGTGGACAGCAAGCATCCGGCGTTCTATGGCCAGCCCAGGATCTCGGACATGTTCCCCCCTGCCAGCGCGTCTTGAGACGTTGCGCTGCTGTCTCATCAGTCCGCTGGACTGAGATCGCACAGTGGCTGTGCGCTGTGTCTGCCTCCTGGGTGGTGGTGGTGTGGCCTGTACCACTGCCATGGGTGTCACATGGGGTGGTTGCTGTGCTCCTATGGCTGCAGGGGTGGCCCTGTCCACATGGGGAGGTGGTGGTACTGCTGCTGGTGGTAGTGATGGTCCGGGTCGTGGGGCAGGATCGCCCTCTCCCTCGGTGTCCTCAGGGTTCTCCTCTATGTGGAGGGCCTCTCTGTCTGTGCTGGGTTCTTCGGACGCACCTGTGATGTAAATGGGTGCATGATTAATGATATGTATCTTGCACATGAGATGTTGATACATGCATGCAGGCGTGCTTTACCTGACTGGCTTTTGGAATTACTTTGATTTGACAGGTCTGGCTGTGTTGAGCTATCTGGGGAATTATGATTTCACCACAACTACCACAATGTAATGGGGCATTTCAGGTGTGCATGGCCTGCATTACTGGGGATGTCATGTTGCTAGCTCAGGAGTCATGGGCATTGTTGGGGGACAGGGTCGCAGTCGCATGGCACTTACCTTCTGATTGTTGGCTGGGTCGGGACGAGTTCAGCTGAATTACCCCCATGCAGGCTTCTTGTGCGAGGGTGTCCTCTATGAGGTCCTCCAATGAAGTGTTTGGTGTGGCAATAGGATCCCCTCCACCGGTGGCCAGTCGCTCTCCAAGCTTCTCGGAAATGTGCTCTTTTGCACGACCTCTCAGGTCGTACCAGCGCTTCTTGAGGTCATCAATTGACCGCTGGGTCACCCCGACCGAATTTACTTTCGCGCGGATGTGCAGCCAGATCCGGCGCTTGTCTGCCTCTGGCACCCTCCGGGAGTCTTTGTCTTCACGTAGACCGTAGGCGCTGTCACCTGAAGGTAAGAAGCACAGGGTGAGTGCCTGTTCTGCGCAGATACATGATCACAGTGTACTATTTGGGGGCATGTGTACTTACCTAGTAGGTGTCCTTCGCCAAAGTCTCCCCTAGCCAGTTGTGTGTGCATGCCGCTGTGCCGGAAGATGAAGGAGTCATGTGTGCTCCCCGGATATTGTGCCACTATGTCCGTGATGTAAGTCTTGGCGTTGCACACCATCTGGATATTGAGGGAGTGATAGGACTTGCAGTTGCGGTACATGTATTCCGTTTGTGCTGGTGGGCAGATGTGGATGTGGGTACAGTCAATGCATCCTATTACATGTGGGAATTGCGCAATGTTGTAGAAATGAAGCTTGGTGTCATTCAAGTCCTGTTGGGTGGTGGGGAATGAGATGTAGTGGTGTAGCCGGGTCAGCATTGCATCCAGGAAACTCCTTAGGCAGCGGGACATGGTGGGCTGGGATATCCCCCCTGCAACAGCGACTATTCCCTGGAAGCTTCCGGAGGCCAGTAGGTGCAGGCTGCACAATACCTGGGCATGGGTGGGCACGGCATTGGTTGTTGGGTGCTGCATCAGGGGGTCTAGGTCCCGGATCAGCTTGATGATCATTGCCCCATTCAGGCGGTACTTAGAGTAAATTTGCTCATTAGTTTGGCCCAGAAGGGTGATCCGCTGGCGGAATATTCGCTCCTGGATCCTGCGTCTGTTCGGTGCTGCTCGCTGTAGCCTTCGCCGCCTGACCACCATGTAGAGTCCTGGCATTGTGAGAGTCCTCATGCTCCAGCTGCGTCTCCTTAAGTGTGTTTGGTCAGGCCTGCACCTGTTGGTAGTTTATTAAAGTTTTTTTTTTTTTTTTTTCCTTACTGGTTACCACCTGGTTTGGGTTCTCCTTAAATTGCGCCTCGCAAATAGCGATTTCTGGGTTTTTCGCTGTTTGCGATTTTTCTTGAATAGCGATTGCGATTATTTTGCGATTTCACAAATTGATTCGCAGAATCCATGGTATCTCGCAATTTCCGATTCGCTAATGGGCTTCTTACTGGATTCTGCGAATTTATTTGCAAACTCACAATTTTACTTTAGCGAATTCGCAATTATAGAGTTTTCACTATCAAGAATTCCTTTTCTTCAAATTGCGCTCGCTCTATTCTTGTTTCGGGAAGCCCTCCACCCTCTCTTCAAAGACAGATACCTTAATGGACCTAAGAACAAGGCGTTAAGGTCTGCTAACAAAAGACCGCGCATCTACATTTGTATTGTGCAGGTAATTACGTATTCACGCTGAATGTATTATACTGTTCAAACCTATTGAAATTTGAATTATAATATCCTACAACATTTGTTGCCTATATCAGACCCTGTTCGTGGGGCCACAGGGCAGACGGGGGCCCCTGGGCAAAAACAATGGTGATTGAGATTGTTAGCTTTGGTGTCCAGAGGTCTGCCCTCTTAGGGCTTTGAAAAGGGGTTCAAGTACGCCCTTTTCACATTTTATTCTCGGGGTAGCGTGGTACCAGTCAGAGATTTCAGTCAGAGGCAGTGTGAGGGGCAAAAGTTGAGAGCTCAACAGTTAAACAACAGGCACAATAATATATTTCCACCCGTGTACTTATCTGTGACTTAAATGAAAGTACTTTCACCTTACAGAAGAATGACTTACTAAATTCTCTAATGGTAGTTTGGTGCACGGTTGCAATCTCCCTATGCTGCTTTTTGAAATACTATTTCTTTCTAAGGTTTCCACTTCCCTACCTGTTGCTCTCTGGGGGTTCCCATCTGTTTGCGTTAATCCCAAACAAAGGTATGGGTGTATTGTATACTAGGCACAGGCGAAGACCACTATTAGTTAACAAAAAATGTTAGTTCTTATGTCAGTTCAAATTATTTTTAGGTCTAATAAATTCATATTGACAAAGAATATCGTTCTAGCAAGAAACTTCCACTTTGTGTATATTGCCCAATCCCAAAGTTTGCATGGATGCAGCTCAGTGTGACCTGCTCAGGCGGTGTGGGTCAGAGTGGTCAGCATCTAAGCACACCTGAACTTCAACATTAGTGAAGGAGTACTGTGGATCGTTGTCATGCTCCTCCCCGAACAAGTGGGGTTGAATAGAGCACTCAGCTGGCCTGTCAGCCCTTGGGGCTTCTGGGCTTCTGCCGGTGGGTGTTCATCTTCGCCAGTTGCAGCTTCTGAGGGTCGTGCAGCTGTACACGCATGTTTGACAGTTGCAGCTCCCTGGGTGAATGCAGCCTAGCATTCATCTTTGGCAGTTTTGATTTCCAGGCAATCCCGGTTGAAGTGTGTCTCTGGTAGTTACAGTTTCGAGGCTGATACAGTGGTTACTGAAGTGGCTGTGGCAGTGGCAGCACCAGGTCTTCAGGGTCAGACGAGAGAATGCCAGCAGCATAATGAAGGGCTGCTGCACAACTTCTTACTCGATTCACACACAGGAAATGCACTGGGAGACAAAGCACCGTTTGCAGGTTGGGTGGGAATGACTTTGCTCCCTGGTGTAAGATAGGCACGTCTGGGTGAACCGCACACCAGGAACTCCTTCTGGACAGTTTGTCCTCCTGTAAGGCCTGTCACTCTCCCTCCCTCTCTGAGTAGGCAGGCAGGTTTCCATTACTTTATGCAGATCTCAGCTTCCACAGAAAGTTGCATATAACAGATAATGTCCCTCACCGCTGGGCCAAAGGCTGTCGTGCAGATACCAGCCCTGGTCACACAGAAGTCCTTAGAGTACTCTGCAGAGCACGTATTTCCTTGGTAACGAAGAACTTGGAATTGGAACAAATTCTTGTTGTTTGGATCCCGTTTTGATATTCATCTTCCAAGCAGGGAATGTGGATTAATTTTCTAAGGCTTCAGATCCAGTTTGGGTTTGTTCTCCTTCAAATGTCGTTTTATTGCAGTTCCTCAGATTCTCACAAAAGATAGCAATGGTACTGGCTCCTGGTGGGATTATCCAAACAAGGCCACAACGGAGAGTGAGATCTCAGCACTTGACTTTCATCAGCCTTCTTGAGCCGTGATCAGGAAGAGAAAAACGAGCAGGCCCTGCATAGAAACGTCCTTGCATCGCACAACAGAAACTGCAACCCGAATCCTCACTCCTATCAAGTGCCAAATGGCAGAGATCAGGTCGAACTAATTAGCCCTTCGTTAACAAGATCCTCACTGAATTTCAAAAGGCAGCCCTGTCACCAGCCACCCTCAAGTCAGTGTCTAGCTCATCATTACCCACCAGTCACAGGAACTGTCTGGGAAAGCTGTATCTATCTTCAATCTTGTGCCAGGCTAAATCAGGGACCAATCAAAATGGATACAATGATCCTATTAGTCAGACGCTCAGTATGGACAGAGTCCTTCTATCACACATGTCACACACTTATAACACATGCACCCACTCAACATGCACACAGAATATCAGGGCAAGGTCGGAGTTTTACATGCAAAGTGGAACTTTACATGCGAGGGGTCATAAGACCTTGCTCTTTCCTGACATAGAAAAGGTTCTGGTCATATTAAAGATTCACAAAACTCATTATCGCATTACGTGACTTACCCCGGGCAGTAGTAGTCCTATGCCTGCTATGAGGGGACTCTTTGGGTGGCCACCAAGGTCAAGATTTCTGGACTTCACATCACCAGGGACAGGCTTAGGCCTCGCAACAAATGCTGGATTACCATGACATCTGGGCCAACTAAAAAGGCAGGATACCAGTTTCACATACAATCAGGCTCTCAGTGCAGGGCTGCAATCCCAGTACCCATGCAGGGGACGTTTATGTCCCAATAGAGGAGGGAAGTTATTAGTTAACTATTTTAAAGCCAAAAAGGAAGGGTCAATTATTATAGCGATAAAAAATTGCTGGGGAACTATCAAAACTAAACTTCACAAAATATTTCAAAAATTCCCGAATTTCCACAAAGTACTATGTACAAGAGAAAGATATCCATCAAGATTTGGCCTACTTACATACTTCAACACCCCGGTACATTCACCACTGTAGATCTCTTGTTTTAACACCTTCGCTGCTAAGGCAATTCCCCTCCTGTGCTGGAAATTCGCTATTTTCATTGTTTTATGACGAGCTGGGCTCGTCATCAGCACACGACCACTGTGCACCATGACGAGCCCAGCTCGTCATCAGCATCGAAAGGGTTAAAAGCTGATGGTGTAGTGTTCACTGGGCACAAATCGTGTTCCACTCAACTATATATTCCTTTCTTTGTTCTGTTGTCAATAATTCCTACCACAATCTTGGTCATTAGTATTTGATGCTCAGTGATCTCTATAATATGATCCCTCCTGATCATTAGTAAGCTCAAATTAGGAATGCACATTCAATTTGGAAGGAATAAATCATGATAACTAAACAATTAAGAAATAAATGCATCATCCAATTTCATCAGGTAGTAAACAATTCAGGAAATTCTAGATAGATATACCGAAGCTAAAGCCTTCATGAAGGGACATAGAATACACCTGTTCAAGCGGAGACTACAAAGACGCATATGTCATGGGCATCAGTTCGAAAGTGAAGATAGGTGACTCTGCATCCGACAAATTCAAAAGATAGATTGGATTTATGCAAACTCCACAATGGATAATCAGCAAACCATTCATCACAATCAGCCAGCGAAACTCCAAGACAGCAAGACTGCAAGAAGCAGCAGCAATGTCAGCAGCCAGCAATAGTAGCAGACGGCATAGACAGCATAGACTAGATAGATAGCATATATTGCTCTGATGACTTAGATGGCTTCCCAAAAAAGCAGTAATATATTCTGAAAGTTCTGCGGGTGAGACCTCCTGGAGTCACCTCATCAGGTCAGGCCACTCAGTTCATTGGTCAATTGGTATAGGATGAGTATCAGGCGACATAAAAATGACACAAAATGTAGAGAAATAGGTGGGACAATTACGTAGTCCTTAAGCAATTCAGTGAGTAAAACATCAACACAATGCTCCTTTAGAAAAAGTACATGAGCAAGTTCAAGATGATAATTTCCCAGGCAGATAGTCCTCGCTGTAACTAAAATGTAGCAATTGGTCTGGTACAGTACATGAGAACTCAGGAAAGAAAACACTATTTCACATTATTTGTTATATAGAGTAATTCTCTCATGAGCAGTAAATTCAGCAAGTCAAGAGACTTCACATTTTCAGACAGGCCCACATTAATAAGCTAATTTAATGTAAAATATGTATGATCATTTTACATATGTTCCTAGAGAATATAAGGATTTCATGATTGTAAAATAATTCTGATGCATTTGAGATCATTTAGTGTAGTTACAATTTGTATGTGTCAGTATGATATAATACCAGTAGCGGTTGGTGGTGGAAGTACTGCCGGGCAGTGACGTGGGGCGAGCGGTAGTAAACTACCGAATATGGCCAAATACAGGTAAGTAAACATATAAATAAATAAAACGAATTTCGTTGCGCGCACTGCATCACCAAATTTGATGCAGTGCGTGCAACAAAATTAGTTTTATTTATTTATATGTTTACTTACCTCCACTGGCCGTATTCCATAGTTTACTACCCCCTACCCTGCCCCTCCACCCCCCCAGGTCACCACCCGGCATGTACTCCCACCACCGACCGCTACTGTATAATAATAATTTTTAAGGGACTAACGTGTAAAAATATTTTACATCAAAGTATCAAACTCTTGCTGTAGTCATGTAACCTTAGTGGATGTGTAAAATACATTCTCTGAAAGTTTCACAAATACATCATTAATTAGAGATGTGTAGCACATATTTATTTTGTCATTAAGGGTGCACAAGTTTACAAAGAAAAAATATATTCTAATTGCATACTTCAATTATTCAGATTAATTAATGATAATTATCTACTTTCCATTAGCTATACATGCATATAAATGAAAATAAAGAATGATTGCAAGTAAACTAATTTAAGGTGAGAGTTCACCATTTACAGATTTCAAGCACGTTATTTAAAAATGATACTGTAAATTAGTACATCACAATCTATATTATAAAAATGAATGGATTCACCTAGACTACATCTTTTTCTGCATGCTTTTATGATGAAGTAACTCAAATTCTCTAGTCTTGTCCTGTTTTCTCGAAAGTGTAGTTTGTGCACCTTTATACATTTTCTCTAAAGCGATTCAGTTTCTCAGGTCTATAAAAGTTCAATGTAATCTCCTCTCCCACTCTGACATCAATGAAGGAGAAACAGCATCAATGCCCTAAAAAAGAAGAAGGCACCAGGCCCAGGTGGATTCTCATGAGAGCTCTGAGCCTGCATGGATGTCATATGGGGGTCATCAGAAGTTGCAGCTGCTACCCATTGCTTTTACTTTGTGCCCACTGGCACTAACCTTGTGACCATGGGTCGGATCTTGCCAGGAAATCAGATTAAAGAGGTCTCTATCTGAGCCTTGTTTTCTTTCTGTTGTGCAAATCTCTTGCCTCCTAATCTTTCGCTTTCATTTGCATGCACTTTTCAATTTTGGAAGTGCCCACATGTGAAATATTTCCAAAATAAAACAGGAAAAATATCTGCAATATGAATGTGAAAACAAACAGAGGTAAGAGTGTCTTCAGCAATCCAGTAAGATGCTACACTAAGGCATTTTAACTATATGCAAACGAATCATAGTTGTGCTCATATTAATTCGGAGGATTTTCAAATAGCATTTCTGTGTGCTTTACCGTAAATCAGAACGTTGGAATGTTTCTTACGGCTGGAGCTTCAACATTCCAATGTTTGTCTTTGTTCGCAGATGTTGCTGTGAACAAAGGCCACTAGGAGCCCGATGGGATTTAAACCCCCTCGGGCTCCGAGAGGGTTTTTTCTTGTTTTAATAAGAACATTCTTCTCTCTAGGGGCAGAATGTTCTAAGGACCTTAGAGCCCTCCCTAGCGGGCTCTGCCAGCCATTAAACGCCTGCTTCCTTGTGAAAAGTTCTCGCCTTTGGTTCGGGCCTTTAATACTGGATCAGGCCTTTAATGGCCGGTAGAGCAGGCTACTGCGGGCTCTAAGACTTGAGGGGACTACAGTGAAAAAAAGCATATCCGTACATTACTAACAATCATCAACTATCAGCATCCTAAAATGTTGCTTTGTTTGACGCCATCTGTGGGGCTTCTGTAATGTGTTGTGACATCATTTACTGGATGACCGCTTTATTGTGTCTTTTGTGACATCATTCACTGGATGACCCCTTTATTGTTTCTTAGTGTAATGTGCTGCTCACTACACAAACAAAAGTGTACTGCAGAATCAAAGAACGTGTCAATTTCTATAAATTTGCCCATGTTAAGGATTGAATGATGTTACTACCTGTGATGTCATTGAGGTCAAAGCTCATATGAGTTCACTTTCTGTGATCTTTTTGTAGGGTCACATGAACTCAGCTGTTAATTCTGCTCCCCTATCCAGTGATATAACATAGGCTCCCCTCCCCGCGGTGCCACAGGATGCCCCCTCAGCACAGTACCCCTGCCTGAGAGGTCCTGAAGGAGCCCGGAAGGGGGCCCCTCTATGTAGTTTGCAGGGGGTCCCGTTCACGCTAGTGCCCCTAGCTTTTAAGTGAATTTACGCCCATGGAGCTCCCATCACTCTCAGGGTGCTGCATGACATTCTGTCCAATTATGCCCCGGTGGGCCAGAAGTGAGTGAGAAGCAGAGGGGGCGAGAGAGAGAAAGAGAGAGTGTGTGTTAGCTTGGAGAGGAAATTCCCTCCTCCTAGCCCAACTGCTGCTGTGAATTAAGTTGCTACAATGGGGCAGCACGAGATCATCTTGCGAGACCTTTTTCATGGAGATGGAGTGATATTAGTGCTGAAAAATACAATGGTTTTCCAAACTGTGTTTTAATGCCATTACTTACGGCAAAATAATAAAAATAAAAACTTTCTGTAAAGCTAATAAAGAAGAAAAACGATTACACTGTACACACAAATGGTGTATCCAAAAATAAGGAGAAAAACGGTAAGACTCATTTTTATTTACGTCATATATTAGAAAGTGAATTGCCTTCCTTTAAATGAAGACTAGAGAAGGATGTTTCAGCACATAATACTTCGGTAATATTTGAACAAAAATAGTAAATAATAAAAAAAGAGCAGTAAAATCCCTGTGTCTATATTTAATTTTGTAAGTGGGCAGGTTGTTTTGAATGAGCAGGTGGAGGAAGAGAGGTCACTGGTTTATTGTGGCTCGAGCCCTGTTACGTGTTGGTTGAGTCAGACCTTGCTCGGTGGACAAACAGGAAATTAAGGCATTGTAGGCTCTTAATGTCTTTCACCAGCAAGCGTGCTTTTCATGAGAGAAATGTAAAATTAACTAGGCCATCTCTTAAGTAGCACGGACAGCTCAAGGATTTTGAGGGCCGTGGGTCAAATGTACTTTGGGGCCCCCTCTTCAGAACAGCTTTGAATATAGTGCACAGTCACACATTTTAAATGTGTTTACATCTAATATTCAAAGATAGTGGTGTGTGATGCCAATATTGTAACACAATAGCAGCTCACTAACATTACTGCAAAAAATCTCTGTGACATCCTCACATTTCCAATATGTGAGGTCCTGTTTGATCTAAAATATTTTTTTTTGATGGCTGGTGCTTGAAACATAAACACAACGGGGCAGATGTATGAGGCCGTTGTGCCTCTTTGCGCCGCAATTGCGTAACTTTATTTGACGCAACTGCGGTGCAAACAATGCTCCCTATTTACAACGTGATGCATCTAGGAGATGCGTCACGTTGTAAAGCACTGCGCCATAAGGAGGCGTTCCTGCGCAGGGGGGGGGGGGGAGCGTTCCTGCGCAGGAACGCCTCCTGAAAGTGGCTGAGTGAAATCTATGAGATTTCACTCAGTCACTTTCAGGGCAATGCTGCATCAAAACCCTGCGCCTGCTTGAAGCAGGCGTAGGTCTTGACGCAGCATTGTGCACATGGTGTACCCCCGAGCCTTGCTGGAGCTGCGTCGCGCTTGCAACGCAACTCCAGCAATGCGCCACATTTCCGGCACAGATGCGTCACGCTTCTGTGCCATTTTTGCACTATGGTGCGCCGCATTATAAATGCGGCGCACCATGGGTGGCGGAGCTGTGGCGCACTGTGGCGCATGTTAACTGGCACATCCCTGGGGATGCGCCAGTTAACATAAATCTGCCCCTACATTTCTCTGCAAAATGTCTGTAATAGATGCTGACATATCACCCCCATTAAAAATACATTAAAGGTAAAAAGTATTTAAAACAATCTGTTTAAGAATTATTCAAGGTCATCAGGGCTGGACTCTCTGCAGAACAGAGTTGAGTGTGGGGGGGGGCTGAAAGACAAGGGCCCTGGGCATGAGCCCACTTTGCCCATTCCTTAAAACATCTCTGTTTAGCAGCGATGCATGCAGGATGCTTTTTTCGTCCTCTTCAGTGTTGGAGATAAATTTTTTTATTTTAAAATCACCAAAACAGGCGTCTGGAAATAAGGCCCCTGATAATTTCCATATTTCACCATTTACTATAGATAGAGAGGAGCTCTGAAAGACTCTTATGTGGAAACCGGTCCCAAGATGTTTGTTTCCAGTCCAGGGAGGACCTGGCCTAGCAGTTCGGGCTGGACTGTTCCCAGGAGGAGCAGGGTTAAGACTGATTTGCCAGACCCCCTGTTCCCCCCAACCCAGATAGATACACCTATAACATGGAGCAATTAAAACAGCTAAACTCAGTCTATAGACTGAACTGCAACCACTCTATTAACCCTAGTTGCCTTGTCTCTAGTTGTGAGTGCTGTACATTTAAGGTCTGGTCGCACTCACTTACCTCTACCTCTGCACACCCATCGGTCAAACAATTTAAATTGCTACTGCTTAACTTCAGATCCTTGCCTAAACACGCTAAAGAGTTGTTTATGCTTTTAATGGATGAAAGACCCAATGTTTTATTCCTCACCGAGACTTGGACGAACGCAGGCTCTGACCCCAACATCATCCAAGCTCTCCCTCCCAACTACGCATTGCCAAGGCTGGACAGAAATTCAGGCAAAGGACGAAGGATTGCTATCATCTATAAAAATCACTTCATTTGCCGAACCTTCGGGAGCCCTTTGCTTGACTGTGAGAACCTCCAGTTCTCAATAGGATTCTCACCCACACTCTCCCTTTCGGGTATTTTTGTTTATCAACCCCCCCCCGGACCCATGGGTCAATTTCATAAATCATTACCAGAAATAGTGGCAGAATTAGCAAGCACTGCCTCAAATGTTATTCTTCTAGGCGATTTTACCATTCACTTCGATGATTCTTCCTCAACTACCGCAATTGAGCTCTCTCATGATCTTGCAGCTCTCCAACTCATACAGAGAGTTTCTCATACAATACACACACAAGGACACCTCCTTGACCCTATATTTTCCAATGTAGAGGAGTTACTCTGTCAGGAACCAATTCTCATTCCTTAGTCGGACCATTCCTTGATTCCCATCTGTTGGTCCCCCTCCCAAGTCACTCCTACGACCCGGCAAACTCAAATTTTCTTTAGAAAAGTTGGTCTCTGCGCTAGAAAATTCTATGCCACCCCCACACACCAACCCTATATTGGGTGTGTTGGGAGCCGCTCTGACCTGGCTGCAATCATTCCTGGAGGATAGATCCTTCCAAGTCTTTGAGGGAGAGGCTATCTAAGACCCCCTGCCTCTTCACTGTGGGGTCCCGCAGGGGTCATCTCTGAGCCCTACACTTTTTAATGCATATATGGCCCCTCTTGCCAATATCGTTCTTCCTTTTGGGGTGCATATCGTCACTTATGCAGATGAATCCCAATTGGTTGTCACCCTGAACCATGCTAACAAGGCCTCCATCCATCTCCGTCCTTGCCTTGAAGAGGTAACAAGTTGGATGAAACTATCTCACCTTATGATAAGACCGAGCTCATGCTTCTCGGCAATCCCTCTCTTTTTGAGGCTGACACTATATGGCCAGTGTGCATGGGCCCTGCGCTCACCCCTAAGCCAGAGATAAAGAGCTTGGGTTTCTGGCTTAACTCAGACTTCAGCTTCACAACCCAAGCGAGGAAGGTTATGTCGTACTTCTTTGGTATGCTAAGAATGCACCGCAAAGTGCTCCCTCTGCTACCATTTCAAGCAAGAAAGCTTATGATTCAGGCACTTATTTTGGAAACGCCCTTTATCTGGGCGCCCTATGTTTGTCCTGGCAAAACTTCAAACTGTGCAGAATTGTGCCGCAAGGATTCTTCTGGGGATCCCGAGGCGGCATTCAGCTAAACCAGCCTTGAAGTCTTTCCATTGGCTCCCAGTCCAGGAGAGAGACTTTTTCAAGTTCTTGTGTATTACCCACATGTTGATCAGTGGGAAAGGACCAGCCATCATATCCTCTCTGGTTCAGCCCTACAGAGCTAACAGACGACTGCACTCAGACAAGCTCCATCTAGCTTCGGTTCCCAGTATTAAGAGGGTTAGAATTGGTGGTCGGCACTTCTCTTATAATGCAGCCAAACTCTGGAACTCCCTCCCTCTTCAGATACAAAAGGAACCCAGTCATCTGGCCTTCCGTAAGGCTCTGAAAACATGGCTCTTCCCCAAATAACCACGAAGTAGTTTCAGCTGCCCTGCTCAGCGCTGGGATGCCTCCAGATAGCCATGCGCTTTACAAATGTTGTTTCATTTCATTATATGTGGGTCCAAACTAGAGTTGCAAAGTGAGCAATGGTATGATGGATTCAACCCAGATCTCTTGACTGGGGGTGAGTGATTGAGAAGTTTCAACACTTTGTCTATCATCTTTTGTTTGCCATGTGCCTAAGTGGTCATGGGTATGCCCAGATGTGGGTGCCTTGCTCACTGTGCCCCTAGATTCAGGTTAGCCTGGTTGATAAGGGGTGATACCCTGAGATTGTTCCCAGTATGCTTGTTTCTGGTCTAGGGAGGACCTGTCTTGGCAGTTTGGACTGGTCTGTTTCCATGAGGAGCAGATTCAAGACTGATTTGCATATGGCTAGATTCAAACTGTGGTGGCATAGTGAGCAAACAAACGATGGATTCAACCCAGATGTCTTGATTGGGGGTGAGTGGTTGAAAAGTTTCAGCACTGCTTCCATCCTCTTGTTGTGTTTGCTACTTTCAGTTGTTAGCAGAAGCACTGCGTTTTCATCCGTATCTTATGGGAATGGTGCCGTCATCGCACTTGTTTTGGGGGTGATGAACTTGAGCTTACTGCTTCATATTTATCCCTGCCTCTGGTACTCCTTGTTTCTTTTTGTTTGCCTTGTCGCTTCCAGAGGTGTCAGAGTTTGCTGGTGGCAACTCCCTCTTTCAGCTACGTTGATAGGGCCCTTAGATTTCTTTTTTCTCATGTTCATAGCAATACGTGCCTCCATTCAAAAATTTTGTGTGTGTTTGTTTATTCATTTAGAAGTGCGATACAAAAATGCAGTTGTCACTACACAATGGTATCATGACAGTACAAATACCACAAAAGTCACTGCACATGTTTGCTTGACCTCTTACCTAGTTGCCAGGTGATGAGAGATAAGGACCAGTAGAAACAACTGAAGAGGAGCTAACAAGGAGAGGTGAAAGGTGTAAGGGGGGAGGATGTGGAGGGTCATGGGGTGCGCAGAGAGAGCGGAGTGACTCGATGTTGGTCTCCCAATCATCAGTTGAGGCTGCAACGTGGACGTATATGGCATTACGGGTGGGGAGGTTTGATTCTGTATTTGGGGCCATTGTTGTTGTGCCATTCAACTATCACTGATTACCCTGCAGGAAGGGTGACAATATGAGAAGGAATGTTTCAGCCTTATCTTGCAGATTATAGATACTTTTCTCATAAGAGGCTGTTTTATACTTTTATAGGAGCCATTCCTCTTGTGTGGGTGAGTGTGTGGGAGCACCAGTGATGGAGAATACACTGTTCAACTGCCATCAATACACTGTTAAGCAAACTGAGTTCAAGGTGGGTCAGTATGGGGAAGTCTGCTGTTTCATGGAGCATAATCAGGGGGTGCGGCATCTGTGTGGGGCTCTCGATCACCCCACTCAATGTGGGTCCTACTTCATCCCAGAGGATGAGGACGTAAGGACTGTTGTGCAGTATGTGTAGGACTGTTGTGCAGTATGTGCAGGACTATGTTGCCGCGAGTATGTCCACAGCACCAGCAGTTAGAGTGATGAATTAACCCTGCCATATTGAGTTTCATCTGCATCCAGTGCCATTCCTGTAGCATTTTAAAGAGGTAGAATTTCATCCCAGTCTCTCTCGCTCCTAGGTTCAGATTTTCTAGGGTCTCAGCTCAGTCCTCTGCCTCATATCCGACCAGGATTTGATCCTGCCACTTGGCACACAATTTCACTGCCTGCGGTTGGGAGTACAGATGATGGATTAGGAGATTATAAAAGCCCAACACCCCTCCCTTGAACTCTCCTCAGGTATTCAGATATGTAGGCACCAGGAAAAACATGATGACTCAGGGTTGGGGGCCTAGTGTAAGCATGAGTGTAAGAAAATGACTCTGTTTATACTGGACCAAAGTAAGGTACAGTGTGTACAGAGACCACAGTCCCCAGAGGTTTGGCAGAGGCTAAAGTTAGATATAACCTTACTCTCTAAAGTGGTAGCTTGGTCGAGCAGTAAGCCAGTATCAGAGGACAGTGTAAAGTATTTGTTGTAAACACTCAGCCAGCAAATGGTCTCACACACTCAAGAACTGAACTCTAGGCCAATTGTTTTGTATCAAAAGATATAGTTGATTAATTTTAGAGCCAACAAGGTATCAAAATATAATTTCTCAGATTGGATTCCTTTAGTTAAATACTTTTCAAATAGGCAATAGACTCTTTGAATACAATAGTCACAGTTTGTTGCAATAGGCAACACAATTTCAAATGCAATGCAACATTGAGCTCAATGGGAATTTCTAGTTAAATGCAATTAGTTACTTTGTAGATTACTTTTCTAACCTAAAGACTGGATTCTAGATTCAGTTCTGGGACATGTCCTGTAAACAGTTAAGTAAAAGCGTTTTGGTTACAGTAGTGATTTTTAAGGAGTATTATTGTATTTTTAAAGTTGACACTTAGAAACTTTTTCAGTTGAAATTGCCAATGTTATCCTATGGAAGGAAATTCAGTTTGCAGGTAAAGTATGTTTACAATACTTTTGTAAGTTCAGCACTGGGACATCTATCTAAAACAGGCAAGTAATTACGTTTTTAACATTGGCACGATTTTTAAAGAATATTTTCTAAGTTTCAAAAATCGACACAAACTTTTTCAGCAAAAAGCAGGCAATGATATACTTTGGAAGGAAATTCAAGCTACTGGTAAGTACGGTTAGAATTACTTTTCAGGGTCAGTACTGGGTTCAAAGATGCAGCACTGAGGTCTCTCCTGATAACACAACAATAAAGCGGAATTCGTTGTTCGGCTAATTTTAGCTGAATATTTAAAGTTCCAAAATTCCACACTTAGAAGAATTTCCAAGTGAAACCAGTCAATGTTAGCCTAAAGAAGAAAAGTGAGTTATCGACTTTTAGGGAAGTACTTGACTGGCAGAGTTAAGGTTCTGGGCATAGGCTCAGGGGTCTCCCAGGGTCAGGTAGGTACAGTTGGTACACCCTCAGCAGCACAGGGGCAGCTGGATGCAGAGGTTGTTAGGCCCAATGTTATCCAATGAGAGGCAGGGGGCCTTCGGTTGGTGGTTGCTGGCTAGCAGGCCACGCGGCTGTGGGAGCTTGGCTCCTGGTTACTTGCTCAGGGCAAATGGGAAAGTAGGATAGGACAAAGGTTACACTGCCAGGGGCACTCGGGCGGCTGGGTGCAGGGTGCTTTTGAGCCGTTGGGCGCTCAATGTTAATCAATAGAGATCTTGAAAAGTGAACAAAGGCTGCAGGCTTGGGGATGGAGGATCTTTTGCAGCGACCAACACTTTAAGGGGTAAGTTGGGATCCTGGAGGATAGGTAGGCACCCCGGAGTTGGGCACAAGGGGCCGAGGGGCGCCGGGTGTAGGGGGTCTTTTGGTGTCGGGAAATATTACCCTCTGCTGGTCACGGTTGGGGTTCCCTGGTTCTGAGGCTACAGGTGTCTTCTGGTTCGTAAAGAGGGTCCTTGGGCATTGGATTCCAGGTCAGAATCACCGGGGGACGTCCTCAGGGTGTTTATCCACTTGGGCACAGGCTGGGCTCGCTGGGTGCAGAGTGGGCTAGATTTGCGGTTCCTGGCAGGCACCATGGGTATTGTTGTTTGAGCAGAACCACTGCTCATGGGAGTCCCAGTCTCTAAGAGGGTCAAGGCAGCCTTGTTCTCCGGGTTTCTCGAGGTTGCTGTCCGCAGGAGACGCCGAGATTTATCAGGAACAGGTTCAAGGATCAACCAGCCTGCATGGCTGGGGCCAAGTCAGTTGGTGTCGGTCCTCTTGTTAGCAGCTGCACGGCAGGTCTTCTTCTTCTTGTTCTTCTTTCTTGTTTCGAAATCTGGATCTGAGGAAGGAAGGTTCAGGGTGCCCCTAAATACTAAATTTAGGGGCGTTACTGGTAGGGGAAGGGCAGGGTCCAATAGGTCCCTGTCCTGGGGTGAGTACACCCCCTGTCCTGCTCCTCTCCTGTGGGAGGGGGGCAGGATCCTATCTCTGATTGGGCAGGGCTCCCCATCCTCAAGATGGCCGGAGCCCAGAGTTGTGCTTCACCTCGCCTCTCCCACCTGAGGGGTGGAGTTGGCCCAGGCTGGCACACCCCCTTTCCTCACGTAGGGTTTCCCACCAATCTTCCCACCCGAGTGGGGGTCAGGACTGGTGGGGGCCAGTTGCTGAGTACATCAAATGGTCTGGAGAAGCTCTCAAAGGCAGTATGCCTTTGAAGCTTCCCCGTGCCCATCCTGGTGAGGAGATCTAGCACCTCGTCCAGGATGTGCATTGTTGAAGGCCTAGGAGAGCGGGGGCTCTCCACCCAGGAGTCCAGCAAATTGTCTGCTGTATGGCAGCCTAGGCAGCCTCTCAGACAAGATGTGGATTGTAGGTTAGGTTTCAGGGGGCATCTCTAAGATGCCCTCTGTAGTGCATTTTACATTTAATCCCACACTGGCATCAGTGTGGGTTTAATGTGCTGAGAAGTTTGAAATCAAACTTGTCAGTCTTCAGTGTAGCCATTATGGTGCCATGGAGTTCGTAATGACAACCTCCCAGCACCATATACTCTTAATGGCATCACTGTACTCACAGTGCCAAGGAATGGCCCTGGGTACTTTAGGGGCACAGGCCTCATGCACCTGTGCCCACACCACTGGCATAGGGCACCCAGCTAGAGGGGTGACTGATGTATGCCAGTAACAAAATACAGTTGCCCCTCGAGCAACCATTGCAATCTCCTTAATTATTCACATTTATGATCAATAATTCAAAACCTGCAGGAGAGAAGTATGTAAACATATACATATATCCAAGTATACCAAAACATGATATTTATTTTTTTCATATATATTCTTTTAAATGTATCTTATGATATTTGGCAACGGACACAATACTGAAAAATATCAACTTGTTTACAGTAGTGTAAAAACACCTTTTGCTGAATTTATGGACAATTGAAATGCCATGTTAGAGAAAATCAAAATCATGCATAGCATTTTATCAGATGCGAAGTCAGAAATAAAGAAATAAGCTAAACAGTGCTGGGCGTTGACGTTTCGGTCCCCCGCTGGTCTAAAAGATTCACAGGACCATCATCAGGACGATGTAGTTGCACATATATACATCTAATATAAAAGAACAAACTTACACTTAATACTTAATGATCCCTGCATAAAAAGGTATCGATATTGCTTCACACAGAAAGACAACAAAACCAACATAACCACCCAAGTGGATTCAACAGACTCAAAATACTTAGTAGTGTCACATCAAACAACCTTTAAAACATGCCACCATCTCTTTTTGTGCCAAACCGTGCAAGGAGATCACCCCAAGGTTTCAACAAGACTTACAAAGAAGTGTGAGAGTAACAGGAATCGTCTCCTTAATTTCTGGAAGCACCACTCAAAAACGATTCTAGTTGAGAGACAGTTACAAAGCCCTTAGTCTAAACACTCCTCTAGTAACTCAAAAAGCTATATACAACACTTAATCAGGCAAAGTACTCACATTTATCTTCACCAATGATCACCTATTACCTAAAACGACATAATATAAATACACTGAACTCAGAATCCACACTGGCCATGCCTACTGGTTGAAAAACCACTCACACCACAAGTGTTGTGTTACAAAAATACATGTACTCACAATATATTTATAAAGAGCTTCTCATCCCCTACAATGGAATAGACAGCGTCCTAGTCAGAATCAGCTCATATAGCCTCAACCCACTTTTCCGGGGGTAATCATTTCCAAGCATTATTCAAAACGCGCAGCTCACTTACTTTAATAAACTTGAATAACAGGACCCGTATTAATGAGTCCGTTTCCTCGACTTCCAAAGACCGGTCTTTCAAAGTAATAGGTAATAGTGATCATTGGTTGCTGTGCGTATTCCGCCTTGGAGGTAAAGAGTGAATTGACATCCATGCATGCTTTCTCCAAGCAGCACCTGATGGTAACAGAGGGTGGGCCAAAGTCAGGCATGTTAGGTCACCTATGGCTCTCTCCAAGGCACTCTCCTGTTCTGACCTCTGTTTATTGAATACAGCACCACCTCTCATTAGGTGACCCCTAAGGGTCACCATGGCCGCTATACATAGCGTTTGTGCTAATGCAGGTGGAAACCTGAGATTTGAGCCTTCCGTGCCTTTGTGTTACATATAATCGGAGAGATTGAGGTGCCATGATTTGAGGAGCGGCATTGCATATCCCATATCAGCCAAAATGTGGATCAGTGAGTAATCAGAGAGCGCTTCCTCAAGTAAAAGAATATCACTCATTATGGTGATCATTGGCTGGGAGGTGATAAAAGAATACAGCCTAGATTGGGTGCCATGTACCAGTGAGATATAGGTGTACTCTCTAGTTGTGGGGTGGAGGAGGCACTAAACATCAAGAAGGCTGTGCTCTGTGAGGATGTCACCCATCAGGGTGCAATACAGTATTGCATCCTGTGCTAGGTTCCAACCACCCTCTATGAGCAGATGGGTGCCACCTATCTCTGTCAGCAGATGGTTGAGCTGCAGGAGTGTTAGACTTGGCATCTTTTGGCGTGTTCCCCTTGAGTCTTCGCTTTCTGCCCTCCCGGTTTTTTTTCAAAAAAATCATTTGTATTTGAAAAATGACAGACAAATTCACTGTTGCTCATACAATTCACAATGCAAGTTACATTTTGCGTCATATTAAGAACCAAGTTCAATTAAACATACATCTTACACATTTTGCTCCCCATCCCTATGCCTTCGCAATTCCAATTCCACTACAGGCGATACACAAATCTCACCCATATACAAGTTCCATTTGGACCATTTCCTGTCCCACTTCTTAGGGCATCCCCTCGCAAAAAACACTTCTTTCTCAGCTATCATGCACCTATCTAGCTCCCATTGCCAAACCGCCACTACAGAAGGCCTTACTCTGCCCCATCCCCTAGCGATTTCCCTCTTAAATAATGTGAAACCTAACGTTACAAACTGCTGTTCTGTCTCCGTATGGTCAGTTGCCTCCCATATTTTTTGCAGGTCCAATCGTGGCATCAAATTGAGTGGCTTTCCCAGCGCGGATGCATATGTGTTGTGATTCTGTCCCATCGGCTCTGCACCATCGGGCATTCCCATATCATATGGTTAAAGGTAGCTGACTGCCGGCAGCCCCTCAGACAGAGATCATCCGGCATAGACCCAATCCTGGCAAGAGTGACCCCAGTCAAATATGAGCGGTGTAAAATACAGAGTTGAATAAGGCAGAATCTAAGTGTGATGGTAGCCTCTCTGGAAGACATTATTGCCTGCCTCCAATCTTCTTTCTCAATTGTCCCTAGGTCCCCTTCCCATTTCTCTTTAAGCTTTCTGAAGGAATCAGGCACATTATTACTAAGTTTCCTATAAGTGAGGGAGATCGCCTTGGTGTGCAGCTGTCTATCCAACAGATGATCCTCCAGAGGGGACGACTCCGGTATGTGTACACAACTGGGGAACGCCATCATCAAAGCATGCCGTATTTGTAGATAACGAAAGATCTCACTGTGCGCCAACCAGTAGGCCTTCTGTAGCTCCTCAAACCGAAGGATTTTAACCTTCTTGGTCAAGTCGCCAACTGTTGAAATACCGATCATATCCCATTTATCGAATCCCGAGTGATGGCAAAGCATACCTAGGTTCTGTGAATACCACAATGGCGTCATTTTAGTGAGCTTGCCTGTCCAACCCAAATGAGAATTGGCTAATCTCCATATCTACAACGTGTATTGAGTGGGACCTATAAAATGCTTCTTCCTAGTGTGGGAGTAAAGCACCCCAAGATATCCAGATCTATCCATCTGATACCTATCTGGAGCACAAGCCAGATCATCCGGCGGGGCATATCGCCACCTATTCACAGTCAACAGTTGCGAGGCCCCGTAATACAGCCGTATATCAGGTAGCGCAATGCCTCCATCATACCATCCCTTCATCAATTTCTGAAGCCCAATCCTCGGGGCCTTCCCATCCCAGAGTAATGTACACACCTCCCCTTCAACTGCAGTAAAGTTGGCATCTCGAACTTTATGTGGACAGTTTTAGAGAATATATAGAAACCGCGGGAGAGCCAGCATCTTAAAGAGAGCAGCGCGGCCGACCAATGACAATAGCAGAGCTCTCCAATTTTGGACATCAGCCCGCAGCCGTGCCAACAAGGGCGCTAGATTGCGACTATAAAAGAGAGCAGGATCAGGCGTGACGAAAATTCCCAGATATCTAAATCCATCTTCCAAGACCATTAAAGCACAGTCTTTTGGAAGACGTGGGGTCTGTCTATGAAGCACATACAACACCGACTTGCCCCAATTAATAGCGTACCCAGAATACTTCCCAAAATTTGTGAAAATATTGAGGACCATATGGATGGACCTGTATGGGTTTGCAAGATATAACTATATATCATCTGTATAAAGCGATATTTCATCTTTGCAATAGTGGGATCACCGCAAACCCCTTGTCATAACATCATGCCGTATCCAGGCCGCCAAGGGCTACAGCATAAGCGAGAACAGCAGCGGCGACAGAGGGCAACCCTGTCAGATGCCTCTCCGGCGAGAGAACTGCCTGGATGTGTAATTGTTCACTCTGACCTGCCCTGAAATGTCCATATAAAGTAGCCGTACCCACCGTATAAATTTATGGCCTAACTCTGCTCTTTCCAAAACGTCAAACATGTAGGGCCATTCAATTAAGTCAAATGCCATGGAGGCATCAAGGGACAGTATGACTGCATCCTCTTCTAGATATCGCTGACGCACCAGGACGTTATGGAGCCGACGGATATTAAGAGCCGTATTCCTCCCAGGCATAAAGCCAGACTGGTTTGGGTGCACAAGGGAGGATATCACTGGTCCCAGCCGCATTGTGAGCACCTTGGCGAAGACTTTCGCCTCTACATTAATCAATGAAATCGGTCTGTAGGAGCGACAATCATCCACCAATTTACCAGCCTTGTGAATAGCCACAATGCTCGCCCGCCGCTGATCTGGCGGTGGGGTTCCCTTCTCCCAGCTTTCCTGATACATTCCTCGCAAGTGCAGGACCACCTGGAAAACCACTGCCTTAAAAAACTCCACCAGGGTACCATTCAGCCCCATCGCCTTTCCAGATTTAATTTGGCAAATGGCCTTCCGAATCTCCTCATTGGATAGGTCCGCATCAAGTAGCTCTCTATCTACTTCCGAAAGAGTCGGCACGTCACATTCTGCCAGCAATTGACATGAGTCCTGCACGGTATATGAGGCCAAGGGCGACTACACTGTTATGAAATAATTAGCAAATGCATCTGCTATTTCGCCTGGGCGATAAAGAATTTCCCCACTCGGCATCGTCAGTCGGGCACCCACCTCGCACCTTGCTCCTTCCTTTCCAACCATGCCAGCGTCTTCCCTGCCCTATCTCCAAGCTCATACAACCTGTGATGAGTAGCCGCCTGTTTAGCCAGCATATGCTCCCAAGCCTTTAGTTTGTATTCCTCCTTCTTGAGCGTCAGGCTAGGCAGCGCCCCATCCGAAGGATGAAGCGCATACTTTGCATCAAGCTTTCTAAGTGCTTTCTCCAGATGCTCCAGATTCTCACGCCGTTTTGTAACATATTGCACATTCAACGATAGGGCATATCCCTTCAGAATCACCTTATAAGCCTCCAATATCGCCTGTGCCGATGCTACCGAGCCCACATTTTCCTCCAGAAAGTATCCAGTCTGCACCCGAGCTCCTCCCTGATATCCGGGATTTTAAGCAACCATGGGTTAATAACTATAGTGCGGCTCTGCTGCTTTTCTCCATTAGTAAAGTCTATCCCTACTGGGGAATGATCTGATAGGCCTCGAGGATATGTCCTAGGCTGCCTGAAGTTGCCCACTGAGGCCGCTTACGTTAGAAAGTAGTCAATCCGGGAAAAGCTGCCATGCACGCTAGAGAAATAGGTAAAGTCTATAGGACGCCTTGTAACGCCCGCCCCACATCTGAGAGACCCAGTGCCATGGAAAATTCTGATATAAACTAATTTGGCCTCACACCCTGCCGTCTCGGGTGCCTATCAGTTGAGTCATTCATGGTCATACTTTAGTCGTCCCCCCCATTAAAAAAACACCATCTGGGAGATCAGTTAGCACCCGGCCCAGCTCTACCAAGGCCACCTACCCAGCGCCGGTGGCAAATAAACTGAAACTATATTTAAGGGTCTCCCCTCCCACTGAGCCTCAACCACTGCAAACCGCCCAGCAGAGTCTGCCCATGTATTGAGAACTATCAAGGGGTTGTTTTTCCTAAACCAAAATACCTGTACCCCGAGAGCCGGTGGTGTAGTCAGCATGCACTAGGAGCTTGTGCCCCCATCTATTCAGGGCCTTACTTTTTGTTGCCAACCAGTTGGGTTTCCTATAGGAGGACTAAGTCTGGGGAATGTCTCTTCAGGTATTGCTGAATGATGCTCCTTTTTATTTTATCCCCCAGACCATTAACATTCCATTCTTTTTGCAGTGCAGGTCTATCAGGGCGGTTCCTCCTCCGATTTCCTACCGGGCTCCAGCCCTCCATTCAGTCCCACACTGCCTCCGGTCAGTCAAAGAACCATGACTTGTCATCTAATTCCACTCGCAGTAGCGCCGGGAAGAACATTGCATATTTCACCTCTCGTTCCCTCAACTTCTTTTTGACCGCTTGAAAACTTCTCCTCTGCACCTGGACCTTGGCCGTGAGGTACGGAAAGAATGCCACCTAGTAATTATCCACTTTCAAAGGGGGGCCGGACCTCGAAGTTTGCAAGATTATGTCCCTGTCAGGGTAGTTGAACACCCTGGCAATCAGCGGCCTCGGGGGTGAACCTGGTTTTGGTCAACCACCTGGCACCCTGTGAGCTCTTTCAATAGAGAATTAGCTGGACTATGTCTTGGGCTTCAGGTGCTTTGTGATTAAGTCCTCTACATACAGGTCCGCGGCTTGCCCTTCCGTCCGTTCCGGAAACCCTAAAATTTGAATGTTGTTGCGGCCGGCTCGCCCTTCATAATTATCCGGTTGTTGCAACATCCTTTCCTGTTTTTTCTGCATCACTAGCATCTGGCTCTGGAGCTCCGAAGTTTTCACCTGCAAGGCACTCGTCACAATTTTCAATTCCTTCACCTTCTCGTCTATTTTCCTGAAGTCTGCTCTTAGCAACAAGACCTCCACTGTGACTGAGTCGACCAAGGTACGTATCCCACCTATCTCCGCCATAACATCATGAAGAATCGGCTCCTGTCCTGCCGCCTGGGTCACCACTGGTCCCTCCTTGTCCAATCGCGGTGAGTCACCTTTTTCTGTTCCTTTGGCCCAAGCAAATTTCGATAGCTGCCTCTGGGTGTTAGATTTTGTGCCTTTTCCCCCTGCCGTCATTTTACAGAGATCCATAAACCCCTCACAGCCAGATGAGGAGAGCAGGCCTCGTAGATTTATACTAGTAGAGTCCACCACTTTTCGGAGTCTGGTCCAACCGTCCTTCACCAGCACCGACTAGTAGTAAAGAGGACAGTCCCTTCTACATCTCAGAGCCCATCACCTTTCGTCCTGCTGCAGAGTCCAGGTAACACTCGCCACAGCACACAGCCCCTTCAATGAATCCTTTCAGACGGGCCTGCCTGGAAGATCCACCACTCACTGTTCCCCCCTAGATCTTCAGGAAGGAGCCGCCGGCGGTCACAGCACAGCTCTGGGATCTGCAGTCACGGGCACCACATCATCCCCCAGCAGAACAATCAGGCTGGACAAAGCCCGCCAGCAAGCCTCCGCTCTGTGCAAATGCAGTTGCCCCTGCACCTACCGACTTCTGTGGGAGATTATTTTGCTCCACTCTCTCCACCTCCAGCAATCTCCCTCACCTTGGTCTTCACTGGTGGGCTACCCTCTCGGCTTCACACACCCTCGGACAGGGAGTCAATACCACTCTGGGTGGCTACTATCTCACCCCAGGAGGCCCACACAGCTGCTCCTCAGGGAATCCCGTCACCGGTGTCCGCTGCCTGCCACCAAGGTCTCTCCAATGAGCCCCCACAGAGCATCCATGAGGCAGTCTGGCAGCCTGACACTGGAGCATCACCACGTCTCCACTTCCAGACCCCCGGGCTCCCACTACTTTAAGAAGGAGGGCCGATTGCAGCGCCCCTCCCCCCCCCTGTGGCACAACTCCCGCTCCACTGCTTTGCTGGTTTCTCGGCTGGGCCCCAACCACGTCTCTCACCGACGCTCTGTTGTTCCTCCCCTGGGCTCCGCTTAGGCCCCAAAGCCAAGGCCTCGATTTTGGGCAGCTCCCAGTGCCGCACGCAGGTTCGCGCTGCACCGCCAGGGGTGCCCCAACGCCGCCTCTGCGGGTCTTCAGCCTCCACTCTGAGCTCACTGGTATTCCGCCGTTGAGCTGCACTGCTCAAGGGGGACAACACGCACAGCCCCGAGCGGTCGCAGGTATCAGTCGCGGGCCTTGGCCGCCATCTTTCTTTCCCAGAGCTCCGGGGCCCGGGCTGCGCCAGTCAGCCGATCCCGCTTCAGGGGGCCAGACGATCACCCACCATATGGAGTGGGGGGGCCTAGGTGTAAAGCCCCCGGCCTCCAAATAGCCGCACTCGGTCCTCGATGGCTGCAAGTCAGGAAAATATTCACCAAAGGGCAGGAGCACGCTCAGGCTGCGGCAATAGCTCTTGGCTGCAAGCCACGCCCCCCTGCCCTCCTGGTTTTGACTCTTTTTGCTGGCGTAGTGATTCTGTGCACTTTTTGCACTGCTGATCAGTGGTAAAGTGCAAGTGCTCCTGTGGTAAAGTATGTTATGGACTGGTGTTTCCCTGATTGGCTGTTTGGTTTTCTTGTCAGCCCCCAATAAAGAGCACTGAGTGTGACAGGGCCTGCAGCACGGAATGTGCCACCCACATGAGTAGCCCGGAAAAGGTACCTCAGACCTGCCAGTGCAAAGTCTGTGCCCAGTTTGTAACTGTCATGTCGACTTGGCCCGTGCACACACTGGCCAGTCCCTAACCTTCCATTTTCTTACATGTCAGGTACCCCTAAAGTAGGCCCAAAGTACCCCTGTGGTTAGGGTGCAGTGTATGTGAAAGGTAGGACATGCCCCAGGTGTGTGTGGCATGTCCTGATAATGAATAAGAGCCCATTTCGTTTTTCACGATTGCAAGGACAGAATGGGAAGTTTGCTATAACATCTAATAAACATAACGGCCCCTGGGAACTAGGTGGGAAAATACAAATTAGCATGCCTGAACTCAGAATCTAACGATGCATCTTTTAGTAAAAGTAATTTTTACATTCTGTGTTTGAAAATACCAATTTCAGGAAGTAGGTATTTTCTTGCTCAGTCATCCCGTGTGCCTCTGCTGCAATGTGGATTGCCTGTCTGGGTTTTGGTCGACAAATGGCTAGGAAGCAAGGATGGCTCCCGATAGTCTATGTAGGTCAGGAAAGGGCTGAAAAGACCTGGGCTGCGATGGGGGAAGAGGGAGGAGATTTCCTTGCACCTCAAAGGGCCTGGTCTGCCTCTGACAATGCCGTCATCACCCCCTGCCGGGAAATCACACCAGAGAAGGCAGAACTGGTTCTGGCTGGGCACAGACACCCTCTGCCTAGAGGATCAAAGGATTTTTGGATACAAATACTGGGGCCCAGACCCCTGAACTTTAGAACTCTTTTAGATCAAGAAGCCTGCCAAGAAGAAGAGCTGGAGAAGCTGTGAGGCGGGACTACCACTTTTCTGTGTGCTTTGCTATGTTGGCCTGCAGTGGCTGCTTCTGTCTTGGGCAGTGAAAGGACAGGACTGAACTTTCTGCAATCTACTTTTGTGAGTTTCTCCAAGGGCTTGAGGTAGAGCTTGCCCCCTGTTCAAGAAGTGTCAGGAACAGCAAATACTTCAAGCTCTTCTGCCCTCAGCACTGGGGACTGTGTGTTTTGTGCTGCGACAGAAGAAAAGCAACTTGATGACGTCTACAATGCCGCTGCCGACTCCATGTCCTGAAGGCACCACAGAGGGCACCGCCGCAACGCCACAGCGACCCTGGTCTCACTGACTACACCTGCTGATGCCGCCACCAAGCCACTGCTCGCACCGCGACCTGTGGGCACCGCACACCGCACTGCCTCACTTCACGTCAAAGCCTGGGTACAGCAGAGAGCACAGCCACAACGCCGCACCGTGACCTGGGTCTCACCGACGACGCCTGCTAATGCCGCCACCGAGCTATTGCCCGCACTGCGACCTGTGGGCACTGCACTCCGCACCGCCTCTCTTCACAACAACGTCTTGGCCTCCATGACGAAGATGCTCCAAGCCAAAATCGACGCTGCTGGTTTGAGGGCACCATTCTTAAAGTTTCACGACGCACCGCCCTCATCCCAAACCGCAGCCTTTGCATACCAACGCCGGCACCATCGACTCCCGTTCGTCAGCCGACCAGTGGCGTCACTAGGGTTGGTGTCACCCGGTGCGGGTAACTCATGGTGTCACCCCCTCTCAATTTACAGGTTGGACCAACTCACTCTCTGCCTGCACCATGTCCCCTCTGCCTGCCCCATCTCTCCCTCTATCCACACCATCTCCCCTCCGCCTGCATCCGTTCACCCTCTGCCTGCACCATCTCCCCCTCCGCCTGCACCATCTCCCCCTCCGCCTGCACCATCTCCCCCTCTGCCTGCACCATCTCCCCTCTGCCTGCACCATCTCCCCTCCGCCTGCACCATCTCCCCTCTGCCTGCACCACCTCTCCCTCTGCCTGCACCATCTCCCCTCCGCCTGCACCATCTCTCCCTCTGCCTGCACCATCTCCCCTCCGCCTGCATCCTTTCACCCTCTGCCTGTACCATCTCCCCTCCGCTTGCACCATCTCTCTCTCTGCCTGCACCATCTCCCTCCGCCTGCACCATCTCCCCTCTGCCTGCACCATCTCTCCTCTGCCTGCACCATCTCTCCCGCTGCCTGCACCATCTCCCCTCCACCTGCACCATCTCACCCTCAGCCTGAACCATCTCCCCCTCAGCCTGCACCATCCCTCCCCCTCCGCCTGCACCTCCTCCTCCGCCTGCTCCTCTTTTAACCCTTTCCTCGTCGCCTTCTCCACCCCCCCCATGGTTTCTCCCTCACAGTTCGTGGCTTTTCTCAAAGTGGTTGAAATAAACACATGAAATACGCTTTGAATTTGTGCGCGCGCCGCTGAGGATAAGTTTAAATAGACACATAGCAGAGGCGAGCAGTGGCGGCTGGTGAGGTTTGAAATTGGTGGGCCGGTAAGTTATCGTGGTACCGCACTGAGGCGAGTGAGTGTAGCGAGCAAGCCTGAACAACCTACAGTGGGTTGGGGGATCTCCCCCAAGAAATTTTTGAAAAAGAGTGGATAAGTGGAGCATTTTCAAGCAAATTTGAGGAAGCAGGAAGGTTGATAAAGCAAATGCGAAAGTTTTATGACATCAATAGTAGAGATTTCATATGATAATGACGTTGGTAGCCACTTGTTCAGTATAATCAGAGAACTTAACTTTACAACCCCCAAAAACACAACACACTGACTCACCGGTAAGCACTATATTTTCGTTTACAATTGCCTTCTCAATATTTTGGCAACTGTGTACCTCCATCACACACAGTTGCACAGAATCACAATTGCAACTTAAATAAGTGACCTTTGCTTTGATTGTTCAGCAGAGAGGCCAGGGGTTGGATGGCCAAGTTTTCTGAACACCTTATAGACCCACTGACAGGCACTGTGAGAAACTGACACAGCCTTCAGCCTTTGCTCTAAAGTTCTCAATGGTGGCCCGTTAAATATGACTGAACGAGGCTCAGTTCAAAGTATGCACTGTACAAGAAATATGCTACACAACAAAATACAGCATCCTGGAAATAGTGGGCACTCTTAAGGACTGCAAGATTAATTAAAACATGTGAAACATAAACAAAAACCATATCACTGACATGGAATACCTTAATGTTTTATACATTCATTGTTCAGAAATCAGTACTTTCCCAGTTGTGGATGGGTGGATGCATGCATGCATGCAGGTATGTATGTATGGATAATTGGTGATGTGGAAGGATGGGTGTGGAAGTGAATAAATATGTTTGAAAAGGATGGATGGTTGATTGGGCAAACGTGCTCATGGGTGAATGAATGGATGTGTGGGCCATGGGTCTATGGATGAGATTCTTGGGCGAATAGTGGTATGCAGTAAGTAAGGAAGGGGTGTGACAGTCAGAGAGAGGCTGAATACGCCTGGTCCAGTGCTCATTGTGAAATTGTGAAATCATTCATTCAGTGTGGATTGGGCCCGATTGACCCCCGGACACTACCGCTGCGCCGCGCTTCATCGCGCTTCATCGCAGCAGTGGCACAGTGCACAATGAGATATGAAAGCGGACAGGTTGGGAGGTCATTAATGTGATCGTATAGGAAAGATATGGGTGCAAAAATGGAAAGTAGGCACGCAGTCAGTGGGGAAAAAGTGAGCAGGCGATTGAACCTAAAAATGGCCTTCGAGGGTGTGCACGTTAAGTGAAAGATCAAATTGTCAAGCACTGGTCTCTTTCGAGGACAAAATCTCTCTACTTGCTTTTGCTTTTCTGAATATGATGGGTCTGGAATAGAGAGGAAATGAACCCGGTATAGTTAGTACGTGCAGAGTATTCCCCGGTGCAACCACAGCCAATGCGGATACAATTTTAATGCCTGCTGTGTAGAAAACAAATGTTCTGAAAATATGTAATGGTTTTAGAGTGGCATCATTATCTGCGGCCATCGGGAAGTCTAGAATAAATGTTATCGTACAGAAGCACCATGGAGTCAGAGATGGAAAACAGACATTGTGGCTGTTGTGATTGTGAAATCTGTTTGGTAACACGTAATTAAATGTGCACATGTGGGCACCAGCACACTCAGTGTAAGTGCAAGGAGTTGCCGCCGGTACAATTGTGCCACAGCAGCATCCTGTGACTTACTGCAAAATATCGATCAAGCTCATTTGGAAAGGAAGCTCACTTACTAGAAAGGCTCATCGGTGCTGCAGAAGTCGCTCTGCATTCAGAGAGATCGTTCTGATAACAAGCAATGAATTCACAAGCATCTGTTGAAAATAAACAGAGCCAGGGTCCCGATTCCTGGGTTGAGTTTGCCGCCTCCATCCTCTAACCCCACCCTCTCTCACAACTCGTCACAAGATGGGGTCAGTGATGGTTGCTCCCACCCAGTCCTGCCAAGTATCACGCATCCGGTGTGATCCGCATCACCGCACTGAAATGCATTGTCACGCATAATGGTCATAGCTGCTAAGGTTTCAGATTGCTGTGTGACATTTTCATTTTTTCAGTGTAAATATGAGTGACATTTCACTGACTGAGTAACAATTCCTTGGGCGCAAAATCAAGCAATGAAAATGAGGGAAACATATAAATATGAGAAAGTACACCTATTTGAGCAATGGGATGATGGTCTTTAGGATCATGTGTTCAGCCACACGTAGTTAAGCTTAAAGGGTGTGGACCAGACTGGTGACCAAAAACTAAAAAAAATTATAAACAGGCAATTGACTTTCTCCATCTATGCATGAATGATCTGGACAAACATTCCTGTAACCATCAGGACTACCTCAGCACTGCTCAAACTGAGGAAAGAGTTGTAGAAGAGCATGACAGTGTGGTACACAAACAAGGATGCGTAGTCCAGGTGTAGTGGAAGATCCCTCTTTATTGACAGGTAGTTAGGTGGCAGGTTATAGGATAGGAAGTTACAAGGAGAAACCCCACCAGGAGAGAGCTACCAGCTCCTCAGCCTCAGATGACCAACTGACAATCTTTACACAGAGAGGCACACCAACATTCCATGATGTCACAGGACATTCTCATAAAGTGGTAGAGAGGGAAAATACATAGAAGCATTTACCACACATCCTCTTCCGTTAACAAACAACAGCAAGAAAGAAGTTAAGACGGAGCAGAAGGATTCAGAGGAGACTGTAGACACAAAAGCTAATCAAAGGGACATATTGAAAAGCAGGAAACTCAAGCAAGAAAGCAGAAACAAAGGACAACAAAAAGAGGCATGTAGAAAGATAAACATAAGATGCACAGATAAACTAAATGCAAATTATATAACATGCCCATCCACCCTCCTTAATAAAACAAGGTAGCGATCCTGGCAAATCAAGCAGGGTGTAACAACATAATCACAAAATCAGTGCAGATGGAAATAAGCACAAAAAGATGAACATAGCAACCTACAGAAAAAGGAATGCCTTGCAAAAGAGACTAGTGCATGACGTGCACTAACAACCTCCCCATAAAGGGTACACATAGAAAGGCAACCTTAAAACCGTGGAACAAAACAACTCCCAGGAAAGGGTACACCAGAGGAACATAACACCCCTGGAACAAAATAGACAGTAGCCACGCAAAAGTGGCACAACTACACCAAGAGGTAGCGCTGACAACGCACCCCGACAACCCACATAGAGTGATGCAACTCCTCCCCAAACAAAAGGGTACACCATTAAACAATGTAGGAATTGTTCAAGATAACATCACTAAATGGCGGCGCTGACAACGCACACCACCTTCCCCAGAAAAGGGTACACAAAGAAAACTAATCTTTGAAACCTTGGAGAAAAATAGCTACATGCAGACAACCTCCCCAAATAAAACGTAACTTCTCCAAAGAGTAACGACAAGACCCTAAGAAACCACATGTAGGCACTGACTGGCACCACAACCCCACAACCTCCCCTAAGTAAGGGTACACCATAAATACTAACCCTAAGTACATGGATGGGGTAAGATGAGACACAAACACCCTAACTGCACAAGCAGGGTGACACACAGGATACCCACCCTGTGAGACCAAACGTCCCCTATAAATAAATATACAGGGTACACCATAAGGTACAACATCACCCTAGTTACAAGATATGGCATTGACTGGCCACAGACCCTCCCCTAAATAAGGGTACACTGTAGGGTTAAAACATTGCCTTAGGAAACAAACACAGACACCACTACTGTGCAATGTAAAATAAAAACACACACAAATTTAAGAACAAATTGAACTCCAACACATCAATAAAAATCATGAGCTCCACACTTTCCATAAGAGCAACACAAATTCGCCATATTAAAAAAAAACACACACCACATTCCAGAACAAGACTGTGATAAATAACATGCAGTGAAAAGTTAACTGCTACGCAAATAAATAAATGACACTAGCTCCGGTGAGCGACCTCTCACCCGGGTTCCTGTAGACAGCTCCCTCGGAAAGTAACATGCCTCGAAAATGCAGTGGAGAAGGCTCCAGACGATCCGAAGTCAAAAGCTGAAGTGACAGAGGTGAAAAATCACGACCATTCCCAAGAGGGATGAGTTCATCATATTCAGTTGTACTCCGAACTACCAGCGAAAAGTCACGACCATTCCCAAGAGAGATGAGTCCATCATATTCAGTTGTACTTGAGACGAAGTGAAAGCTTGAGAAGAATCGAGTCACGTAAGTGTCATGTTCCGCTTATCACATAAACAAAAACGGAATTGGCAGAGCTGCGTTTAGGGGAAAGACAAAGGTAGACGCACTCGAACACACTGCGCAGACCTGCGCAGACACTGCAATCAAAATGGAGGCACGCTGACACGTTCGCGCCGGATGGCTCACGGCGAAGACGTGCTATCCAAAGTTGAGAAGAAGAGGCAGACGTCACAAAGGCAAAACTGCAGGCATCATGAAACAGGTAAGGTTGCGCGTGTAGAGTGCATGCACGCGATGTGGTGTGATGAGCAATTTGAAAGTCGGATGTCAAACTGCCACGGAGGTAGGACCCTTGTTGAACCACAAAATCGGCAAAATTCAAAAAGACACACAGTGGTTCAAACACAACACTAGTGCGAATTTTACCACACATGCGTGACGGGCTATCACTCGTAGCACACAGACGCTGAAAATCACTTGCGCAAATTAGCTCACCTTCAGAGCGAAATGCAGAAATACGTGGCAAACACAAGGGATGAGTCTTGATAGTGGTGGCTGTTGTGAAAGAAGTACTGCTTGCGCCCAGAGCATCCATGAAGACAAAGGCAGGAAAGGCTCACCCAAGAAACGTGGGAGAACACACAGCTGTCTAGCCAGTCCCACATCAAATGTAGCGAGGGCGAACTGTCAAGGAGCAAAAGCAGCAGGGACACAACAGGTTGATCAGGCCAGCTGGGTCAGACTCGCTTTTGAAGCTGGAGGCAGACAATCTCCAGATGACAGTAGAACAGCAGTTAGCTCCTTCACAAAACAGACGCCCAGGGTGGAGGCTGTCCAAGATGAAAAGGACACTGGTGGGGTTAGCTGGGCGTTACCTTTGAGTTTAGGTTCAGGTTCCTTCTTTTAAATTGCTTAGTCCTTAGGTAGACACTTGTTCTTGGTTGACACGTAGATTCATCAGCTTCAAAACGTCGCCAAACTGTGGTACACAAACAATGATGCGTAGTCCAGTTGTAGTGGAAGATCCCTCTTTATTGACAGGTAGTTAGGTGGCAGGTTACAGGATAGTAAGTAACAGGGAGAAACCCCACCAGGAGAGAGCTACCAGCTCCTCAGCCTCAGATGACCAACTGACAATCTTTACACAGAGAGGCACACCAACATTCCATGATGTCACAGGACATTCTCATAAAGTGGTAGAGAGGGAAAATACATAGAAGCATTTACCACAGACAGCACAATGTAGTAATATTACATGTCTCCTCAGTCCTCACAGAACCCAGGTACTTCTCCCATCACTCGCTGACTGTACTTGTGCCTATGACCCTGTGCATCACTCCACTTGTCTTGGTTTGTGCTATTAAAATAGCATATACTTAGAATAATCTCCCTTCACTGACATGGAACTTCTGAGTACACTGCATGCACAGGTACAAGAATGCAAACGTGTTGCTAAGTCATTTATGGTGACTACTAACTAGAATGTAAGAAGAGAAGCGATGTTAAATACAATAATCAAATAAAACAACCCTTTTATTTAAAAAGTAGCACTACAGATCTGGAATAACAATGTTGGAGTTATTTTAAAATAGTAATGTATTGCCAATGAACGCTTAAACAAATGAAAAATGTTTATTTGCTATCATTCTTGCACCCGAACACGGTCCCAACAGTGCACCTGCCTGGAAGCCCTCGCTGCCTGTGTACTTACTTAGCTCCAGCAGTTCCTAGAGGCCCTGGCTGCCTGTGCCGTGGCTCGGGTGTAAATGTCCGAAAATCCCCCTCTGCTCTGCAGACAGAACACGACTGAAAGGCTTTAGAGCAGCCCTGCCTGCAATTGTGTCTGAAATTAAAGGAACAGATCTTGCAGTGCGTGCGCTCGGCTCAGCGCTGTGTGTGTGACAAGTTACAACAGACACACACACTTCAAGTCTGAGTGGCAGCAGGCTGCCTGGCCAATAAGTACTTAAAATACTAATAAACGTTAAGTGCTGCTTTCAGAGGTGGAGGTCGGAGCCGAGCCCAGTGAAAAACCTAAGGTCCGTGCCCTCCACTGCGGCCTGCAGATTATTGTCTCATTAAAAAGCATTCTCAGAGCATTCCTATCTTGCAGATAAGCCAGGCAGAAGGATGAGAGCAGCCCTGCCTGCAACTGTGTCTGACAAAAAGACCACAACTTCACACATACAACGTACGTCAGTGGCAGCATTGCACATGCACAGGCAGCTGCCTGGCCATTACTTACTTCTATCTCTCTATCGCTCGTCTCGGAATCACGTCACTGAGCTGCAGGGGGGTCTCCAGACTCTCCCACTGCTGCAATATGGATGTTTACACTGCCTGATGCGCGGGCGGCCCATGCTCAGAGTCAGTCATGGACAGGTGTGGGGCGCCGCGGTAATTATTACATTTTTAAACGCACCCTAGGCCCCGAGGCAGCAGAAGCTTGACTCTCTGCCTCTCTCCAGTTCCCCGCCACTTCTAATGACTTCTTTCCTGTGTTCTGGAGGCAGCCGGAATCGAGGTTCCAACATCCGATAATCCCCCCCCCCCTCGCCTCTGCTCTGTTGAGCTAAGGGCAGGAAGTCTTCAGTGATTGACAACCGCGCCAAGGGCCCGGGGTGCGCCGGGTCCGTAGCAGCGGCAGATTGCAACATTGTAGCATCTCATAGAGTCTCATAGGAGAGACAGATTTAACTGTGACTATCTGACGGAGCCAGCTGCTGTAGTAAGTCTGCAGCGCCGGGGAGCAGCATGGTGTCACCCCCATGTGAGGGTGTCACCCGGTGCGGTCCGCACCCCCCGCACCCCCCTAGTGACGCCACTGCAGCCGACGACAGCGCTTCAGCAATGACGCCGCCTCTGCTTGCACCGTGACCTGCCAGCACCGTGACGAGCACCGCCTTCAACTCGCACCGCGACCCTGGTCTAACCGACGATGCCATCTGATGCTGCCCCCAAGCCGCTGCTCGTACCGCGACCTGAAGGCACCGCATGACGCACAGCTGCAGTTTGCACTTGAGCACCCGACGCCTGTCTACGCCAGCACTCCTGATCCCAACAGAAAAGAGCTCGACCTGCAACACGAGACTCTTCAAGGGCCTCTGCACCCTCCATCTCTAACAGGTACTGTTTGCGGGTCTTTCGAACACCGTAGCTGGTCCGGGACGCCGCAACCAGCCTGAACTGTTTGGGTTTGTTTGCTCACGATGCCCTGATAGGCCCGGACGGAGCTATCGACATCAAGGAACTGTTTTTAAAGCGTATGTTGATAACTGTAGATTTTTAAGTACTGTATTGAGGATTGTTATCGGTTTTGGTCTTGTATATAAAAATATTGGCTATTTTTCTAAACTGGTGTGGTGTTCTTTTGTAGTGCTTACACTGTATTACTGTCAGTTAGGTGCAAATGCTTTACACACCGCCTCTAAGAAAAGCCTGACTGCTCATGCCAAGATATCAAGGGGGTGAGCAGAGGTTATTTTAGGAGTATAACTCCCTCATCCTGAGTAGGAAGCAGGGTCCCTACTTGGACAAATGTGCAAGCCCTTGCCAACTAGAGACCCCCATTTCTAACAAGGAGGAACAAAAATTTTGGACCTGTGTCACAAATTCACATTTTTACAAACGCGTATGAACCCTGGTTGATGCTGTTAGCACTGTGAAAACGAGTGACTTGTGCAATAGAATAGCTACTGCTATTTCCGGGGCATCACAGTCCCATCGTCTGGCGACGGTGGGTGGCTGCTGTGGATAACCTTGCCCACCCAGTCACGCCGGAGTTTCTCCTCCTCAGTGCTTGTGAGATGAGTTTCCTGAAGTAATGCTATGTCTACATGTTTGGAGTTAAGGTATGTGAGCACCTTGTTGCGATTTATAAGGTGTGTAAGGCCATTCACATGCCATGATATGACATTCAGAGCTCTCGGCACTGGCAGCCACAACCTGGTGCGCAGTGCCAGTAAGACAGTGTGCTATGACCCAGGGTAAGCTATATTGATAACAACATCCATTATTGAACATTAAACATTGAAACATCAGACAGATAGGCGATACTCATCTGCCAACAGAAGGGTCACTCTGTCACCGGTCCGGTCTTCAGCAAGGTTGGTCTCTCCTTTAGCCGTAGAGTCCAAGCCATAGGATGACCACTGGGCCTCTTTGGACTCAAATGCCTCTTGATCCGGTCTGTACTGTAACATCTAATATTCTACAATTTCTTCAGGAGGCCTTTGATAAGGGGTTGTCTGCAGCCACTCTTAGATTGCAGTTCTCTATTCAAGCATGTGGTTCTCCTTGGAATGAACTTTCACCTATTGAATCCTTCACTACAAAACTGTTCAGAGATTTTGAAATTCTGAGACCTAAGCTGTGCAGCCCATTCCCTTCTTGGAATTTACCTTTAGTGTTGGTGTCCCTTCAGAGGGCCCCATTTGAGCTGTTAGAGACAATATTGTTAGAGTTCCTCACCTATAAGACCTTTTTCTAGCAGTCATCATGACAGCTAGCTGGCTAGGTGAGTTAGGGGCCCTTCTTTCTAGACAACCATACTTATAGGTATTTGAGGACCCATATAGTGCCCTCTCTAGATCCACAATTCCTGCGGAAAATCAGGAAAGTGCTAAAGGGAGTGTGAGACTTTATGGATAGGTTCTATCCTCGGCATACAAAGGGAAACAGCTTGGGAAGCAGTGACACAGATATAGTGAACAGGCACATTCACTGAATTTTTACGGACTAGGACGAGTAAGGATGTATCGGAGTACCAGGAAGTAATCCATCCATGTCTTCCAATAGGTGAAGTTATGATTGAAGTGTGATGACTATCACTATTAAAACATTGCGAGCATAAGTTTATAGTTTGGGTTTCAATGCCCTTGATGTTGTGGTGCTTTCTAATTTCTTGGAAAATAAATTAGAGAGCTAATATATACAGGAGAGGAAACTGGGGCAGTCTTGTTGGGTGCTTCTTTGTGAGTTAAATCTTGCTGAAAGGGAACAATTAACCAGCATCTCAGCATAAGAGTTTATGTAGAAGGGTTTGAAAAGTTCTTCAGTTTCAAAAGTAGCCTATGCCTTTCAAGTGCTTAAAATGAAAGGTCTATTCTAGTTGGCCAAAAATGTTCTCTTTATGAAGAACAAACATGCACCTTATATTATCATAGGTGAACTGTGAGAGTGAAATTATATTGGCTAGGAGTCTCAAGACGGTTTGATGAAGGCAGACTGATCAGTGTCAATTAATTGCAGTAACATTGATTCCCATCACTAGGCAGAATTTTATCTAGCATTTTTTAATTTGAGTTGCTAAGTGAGATCAGGTATTAATTCCTTTTTCCTCTGGATCCTTATCAAGTTTTTGGTCATTCTATAATTGAACCATCATGGTTTCATGGATATCTATTCAACAAAAAGCCTGGGGTAACAGAAGAGATGGCAGACGGCAGAGGGCACAAGTGAAGTGAAAATTAATCTAACACAGACTGTATTTGTACTCATTAACAGGGGATCCTGGATTGTCTCAACAATATGAACTTAATTCCGTAGACTTTTTCATTGGTCTCTCTTTCTGTCCTTCTGTGATCATATGAAAAAAAACATAAAAAGTCCACAGTCCAGGACCTCGACTTTTTTCCAAAAATTGACAGTGGCTATACACTACTCACTCATCTCCCAGAATCTTCATCAACAGTAATCAAAGCCATTTTTCGTGAATCTATTTTTTTAATCATGAACATAGGAAAGCTTAAGTGCATCTACATTACACTGAAAGATTTGCATTGACTCCCTAGCTCTCCCAGAATTCACTTGAAAACCTATTGCAAGAGCACATCACTGGCCAGTCTGGAAAATTGAAAGACTCATAAAGAATATACACACCAAAAGTCTTGCTCTGAATGTGGAGCAAGAATATGGATAGCTCTCACTGTGCATCTCAGATTTGTTGTTTCATTGGCGAAGGACCAGAGAGACCTCAACTTACTCTTGTCACAACATTCCTCCCATCCTAGGGTATATGCCTAGTGTCCTCCACCTCACTTCCCTATGATACTGTGGGGCATATTACCAAGCAATAGCGATAATTATCGCTATTGCTTGGTTAGCGTGAAAAAATTATCGCTGAGCTGCGGCGATTTTTATCGCAGATAAACCTTGGTATTACCAAGGTTTATCGCAAATGCGATAAAAATCGGCCGCAATGCATGAATATCGCTGAAAAGTCAGCAATATTCATGCATTAGCGAGCTAATGCTCTTAGCCATGTTATCCACCTCCCATTGGATAACATGGCTAAGAACTGCTCAAGGCAGGTGTTAGCTTTTGGAGATATTCGCGCTTAGCGCGAATATCTCCAAAAGTTGGTAATAGGAGATAGCGATGTTAGCGACTGTTTCCAGTCCTAACATCTTGGCACGCCCACTTTGCATGTTATTAGTGATAAATATCACTGACATGCAAAGTGGGGCCCAAGATGGTCGCTATCTCCTACTAGCTGTCGCTAACTGGTGTTAGCGACAGCTAGGTAATAGGGAGATAAATTTATCTCCGCTTTCTTGGCTTTTAAAGCCAAAAAAGCGGAGATAAAGCCCCTTGATAATATGCCCCTGCGTTTCTAAAGCATGATATGCATTGCTGTGAGGTCATATCATAGAAGTACTTGTTTATCTTTGTCTCCACGCCGGTTTCCATTGTTTTTTTTTGCTATTAAGGGCACTCGGTTGCCCTAAGAGGACAGATTTGTTCTTTATAAACACCACCAATAAAATAAAAATAAAAACAAACGTGCTTTTTGGAAGGAATCTGAAGCATTACAATAATTAAACATTACTGCCCGGCAGAATACAGACAATAAGGGTATTCATATTTATCCTTAAATCCCTAGGTCATTCCCTTACACAAATGATAACTCTCAATGTCTGCTTCATATCATACTCCTCATTCTGATTGATTTGTTTAAGTTTTTATAGGACAGAGTGATCCAAGAGCAATAATTTTTTAGGCGCAATGGGATTAAGTGCAACGCCCACAGCAACACACATTGTGCAACCCTTTCACGCTGAGTTATGCGTGTAAAGGGGTTTTATTCACAAGGAGCCATTAAGCAGTTTAAGGCAGTTTACCGCAGCTTTGTAAATATAGAGCAGGGCGTAACGCCATCAGAACATTGCTAAAAAGTGACATTCTTGAGCCGCTAATGACTTGTACATATTCCCCTATGGAGGATATTTACAAGAAAATGCTGGAGGACAGTGTTACGCCAAATTTAGCAACGCTGCGCACCAACATTTCAAAATGTAGAGATGCGCCGGGTTTAAAAACCTACGGTGCACCCCTGCTTTTCCCCTACCACTGATGCTAAAAAAGCTGCCTAGCACCAGCACAGGCACACTTGCGCCATGTTGCTAAGGTGACTGCATTGCAGGGATGACTGTTTATGTGCAGCAAGGGACACCTTCCTGCACATAAACAATCAATAATGGTGATATGCTCTTTCTATTTGTGCTGCAGAATGTCACTGTAGTGTCAGAAAAAGTGACGCTCCTGTGGCGTTAGGGACTTGTAAATATAACCCCATGGAGGATATTTACAATAAAATGCCGGAGCACATTGATGGAACAGGGTTTCGCAAAAAGAAACCTGCTTGAATGTATACCCCTATAATACGTACTAACAGTAATTAGTTATAGGAAAACTAAAGTATACCCAACATAAACACAGGGGAAATTGCTTTGCGCATGCTTGAACTAACTCAAAATAATATATGAAAGAGCTAACATTTGTAATAACGGTTGTGTTTTGGAAGAAATATTGCATGACCAGGCCGCATGTGTACCGGTGATTGCATGATGAATCCTGCTTTAAAATAATAATTAATGCCGCTTTTTGCACTAAGCTTATGCTAGCTAACATTAATGGAGAATAGTGCAAGGTGGGTGGTAAACAGTAAAGGTTTCATTATCATATAATTAATAAATGTTTATTTCTATTTACTATAGTGTGCTGGATGAGTCCGTCATCTTCCTAAAGTTGACTAAAGTGGAAGGGGTTAATTCGAGGAGTGAGTCTGCTCTGTCAGAATCAAGATAGATGCCCGTGCACCGCAGATGACATGAGAAGGTTAAAGGCCAGAATGTCCAACAACTGCCAAGTGAACTGCCCAGCCCTGGGACCGAAGATTCATTCTTTGGAGGATGTTAAATAATGAATAGAATTTTTTTAATTTTGTATCATGTGAAGTAAACGTGAGAACGAACTAAGACCCAAACCCTGGGAACTAATGTAGAACAATGAATTAGTTGCATTAAAGGTGTAGTCATGGTGCTGTGACAACCCCACCTCCCACCAATTTCTGTGTGAGTTTTATGAAAGTTTGCAACAATTGTGGGACGGACATGTCAATTTTAGGGTATAATTGGGATGCCCTTGGGGGTGTGGTTTAAGCTAAGGCTGGCAGGAGAGAAAGGGGGAGATGCGTCGCTGTCCGTCGGTTTGCAGAGAGGCCTAGCTGTTCCTGACTTGTCCTGTCCTGTTTCTGTCCTTATACCCTTTGAACCCTGATCCTATTTTGGGGAACCCCACCATCTCCTAGGCCGAGGGGGTGGTTTTTCTACAGACCGATAGGTTTGTATTTAGTCTAACTCATACTCAGAATTATACTTATAAATGTATTTTTCGTCTCTGAAACTTTGTGTCTTTACCTATCCACTCCATCAATGATATATTGATATGCATTATTTAGATGAAACTATTGTCTCTTCATCTATCCCCTCCATTAGGTGTATTATGTTTCGCACATAAATTTTGCTGAAACTTTTGTCTCTTACTCTATCCACTCCTTCATTGCATAAAGTCGTTGTTTTTTTGGATGAGTTTGTATTCATTTAAGTTTGCATATATAATTTCATGAGATTCAGTGTTTGTATTTTTGTGACAAATGTAGTTGAGCATTAATCCTTTATATTTGAGATTAAATTCATTATTAACTTTACCAAGATTTTTTGATCATTCAATTGACTTAGGGCCAGATGTAGGAAGCCTAATTCCGGTCGGTAACGTCCGAAGTTACCAACCGGAATTAGGCTTTTCAGATGTAGGTGACCAAATTGTAAGATTCGCTAATTTACCGAATCGGTAACTTAAGGAATCTGTAAATTACCGAATTTTTAGCATACCGATTTGTTAAATTACCAAATCCTTAATGTAGAGAGCACTCAAGTGAGTGCTTTTTACATTTAAGGATTCGTTATTTACCACCAGCTATTAGTTGGTGGTAAATTCTGAATAACTTTTAAAAAGCAATTTTGTGCTTTTTATTCAGTGCCATGTGGCAGACATACATGTATGTCCGCCACATGTGCACCCATGCACTATACAGGGGTGCAACAAGGTGTCAATGTGACACCCTGCCACCCTTGTAGGTCTATCCCCTATTACCTATTCGGTATTTACCGAATCGGTAATTCTCATTCATTCCTATGGGCCTCCAGGTCCATAGGAATGAACGGGGAATACCGATTCGGTAATTACTGATTCTGTAAAATTTACTGAATCATTAGCTACATATCATTTACTGATTCTGAAATACCGAATCGGTAAAATTCGGTATTTTAGAATCGGTAAATGATATTTACCTACATCTGGCCCTAATTGATTAGTAAGTTAATAGTTATCATTGCCATCAACTATTCAACTAATTGGTCCATCGACCAAGTGGAAGGAAAGTTGACGTAAAAATTAGTTATGAGGTCTCATTTAAATCAATGAAAAGGAAAGACTTGAATGTATGTATAAATTGACCCCAGGGTATCAGGGATTCTGGATGAATGTGTATTGACCATTGTAATATGATGTTATTGAGTATTGATCCCTGATCAATTATTGGTGTCCCGCTGGATCAGCGCAATGTTATGCCAAATTTGGAAACTCCGTGCTTCGACATTTTTTAAACGCAGGGATGAGCCGTATTTACAAAAATACGGGACACTCCTATGTTTCCCTTTGCGCTGGCGCTAAAAAAGCTGCCTAGCACCATGTTGCAGGGTGTAGGAGTGATTATTTATGTGCAGGAAGGAACACTCGTCTGCATGTAAGCAATTATTAATGGTGATTTGCTCTTTCTATATGTGCTGCAGAATGCAGCACACATTGAAAGAGCTCAAATCAAGGAGAAATTCATAATTTCGCATCGTATCACCATTCTAAGACCAGGTATTACCTGACCTTCACTTTTGGTGCTGCCCCAGACTTATAAATCTGGGGCAGCGTCAAAAAGCAATGGGTGTTGCGGTGGAACGCCCACAGCAACGCCCATTGGCCACCCTTTTGCAGAGCAGACTGCGGTGGAAAGGGGCATATTTACAAGGTGGCGTTAAGACACGTTAAGTGGCTTAGCGCCACCTTGCATATAAGGGGAATAGTGCAACGCCACCGGAGCAGTGTAAAAAGTGACGCTACAGTGGTGTTAGGGGCTTGTAAATATGCCCCTACATCTCTTAAAATTGTCAGTGTCCAACCGATATAACTATTGATGTTCCGGTGCAGGGGATTTGCATATAGATCTAAACATTACTTTTCAGTTCCTTCCCCTACAAGATTCAGGAAAATGAGGCTTGCTTGTGAATATCTAATTGCACCAAATGCCAGACAGAGAGCTGTAACATACAGGAATTCAGAATGGTTTGAGAAAATGTAGCCTCACTCTTTTTGGCTGGAACAATATGCATGCTCCTATATGTTTCCTGCACTAGCAGCATCAGGGAATATATCATTATAAAATCATTGTAATATGTGGTTATCTCAGCTTTTTTCCTGGGTTTTCTGGTAAACGAGCCAGCGGTGAGTAATCAATCTTGAAGAACGCCTGGAACAGTGTGATTTACCAAATCTATGAATAAAGCATGAAATAATTGGACGAGGCGAGGAAAGCCGCGCGCTCCGCTCGTGCAGAACGCTATCGGAGATGCCAGTGCTGGTAATGAGACTGCTGCTGGGAAAAGGTGTTCGGGCTCGGAACCTGAGTCATGTGCCGCCTTGTCAGCTTGTTTGTTTAGATGCGGTGCTCAGAATCCTGAAACGGGTGTGCTTGCTCCTTGCCGAGCTGCTCGGTAAAGCCCCCTCCTTCTGGATGAGACGAGCAGATGTTACCGGAAGCAGTGAAAAGGATGAAGATGCTCCAGATTTGCTGGAAGTCACGTGACATGCCAAATTCCTGGAATTCCATCATGTGAAGAGGTGGCGTGTAATACGGACCGAGCCCCTGAGCTTTTCGTATGCAACACACACATGCACATGTGTACATATATTTATGAACATATATGGGTGTGTATGCATTTATATGCAGCCCTGTCCTTGAGCATTTACATACATTCTGTAATATCTGTATGTAGAAGGGAGAGCTTTCTGAAGGTGTTCTCTGCAAAGTCGAGCTAAAAATGAGAACTGATTTCAATTTGAATATAAGGGTCTTGTTTATTGTTCATGAATAGAATACTGATTTAATAAAGGACAACAACAAGCAATGCATAGAGGTTTGGACCTATTAGTATGATGATGATGTAACATATTTTTCACACTATCCCATATATACAGATATATACATATGTTTTAGCGAAACAAAAAATTAACAATCTAAAAAAAAAAACAGCGATACTAGGCATTTATAGTTTGCGGCGCCAACCATAGCTCGTGCCATTCCATTGTGCTAAGTATGACATCACACATGACATCACTGATTACATAATTTATGACATTACCACTGATATCGCTGAGCACATCACTTCTTCTTGGTTTTGTGTTAAGAGTTAGTGTTCTTTGTGTTTGTGTCCTGGTTATGACTCTTTTGTGTTTTATCTCCTTATCTATTTTTTTCTTTTTTTACACCAGAGTGCAAGGGTGCCTGCGTTGAGGGGAGCGATTGTTTATGTGCAGGAAGGAGTCCCTTCCTGCACATAAACAATCTGAAATTGCATTTTCTAACTTCTACGTGTCCTGCTTTGTGCAGCACACATAGAAGTTGCAACTCCACATTTTTGTTTAATGATTGTTTATGTGCCAGAAGGGACACCTTCCTGCACATAAACCATCAATGGCATTTTGCTGTTTATATGTGTACTGCAAAACATTGCAACAGCAAAAGCGAGGTGAAATAAAGCATTTCTCCTCGTTAAGCCATGTTAAGACCAGGTGTTCCTAGGTCTTCTTTATGATATTGCCCAATATTTAGGGAACCCTTGTCAATGTGGGGCAGCGGCAAAATCAATGGTGTTGCAGTGGAACGCCCACCCCAGTACCCATTACCCACCCCTTTCACACTCAAGTATTGTGTGAAAGGGGGCCTTATTCACAAGGCGGCGTTAAAGAACATTAAGTGGCTTAACGCTGCCTTGTAAGTACGGCAAAGCCCATATTGCCACAGGGACGTCACTAAAAGTGATGTTCCTGTGGCGATCGGGGCTTGTCAATTTGCCCAACAGATTGAACTCGTACCAGAATGAAACTTTCAGACTGCATGTTATGTTGTAAATATTCTGTTTTCACCTCAAATAAAATGCATTAATGTGTGCCAATATGTATGTCATGCCATTTTTTGTGCAGTCATACTTTTGTTGTTTGCAGAAAAAAGACAATAACCTATTCAAGGAAAAGGCAAGAACATAATCTCATTCATTTTTTCTAAATGTGCAAGCAGTTCACAACACAATGTTAGCACATTATTTCTACATAGAAAATGGATAACACTACCACGTAGTTGCAGTTCATGCTTTGCCTAATAGTCACAAATGGAATACAATGTGCTCCTGTGGAATTTAAGTATGTTCAGAAAGCAGTCCAAGCTTTCTGAGGCCTGCAGCTAAAAGTAATGCAGAATGCAGCAAAGGGTAACAGAGTACTGCAGAAAAAGGTAGCTGAGCCTGCAAGCGAGGGTACCTGAGGCCTTCAGTAAATGATAACTGATCCTTGTTGCATTGAAAGTAAACGATATCCGAAGTCTGCAGTAAAAGGTTAAGTGAACCGTGCACTTAAAAGAAAGAGAGGCCTGCAATAATAGGTAACTTAGGCCTGCAGTTAAAGGCAACTGAGGTCTGCAGTTAAAAGCAATAACAGAAGCCTGCAGTGAACGATAACGAAAACCTACAAGTAAAGGTATATAAGGTTTGCAGTAAATTAAAAGGCAGGCCCGATGTAAAAAGTAACTGATGTTTTCTGTACAAAAAAGCAGCGAAATGCACTAAAGCTAATTCAAATCAGCAATGAAAAGCAAATCAGGTCTGCTGTCATGGTAACATGCCTCCCTCCCTTCACTCCAAAGACATCAAGGTACTTTATGTATCACAGGTTCCATGTCGTCTGCCCCTGGTAGCTACACCTGGGGTGACGTACCTAAAACATCTATCTGCTCCTGATGGGGTCTGACTGTATATATATACATATTACCTACTGGCGGTCGCCAAAAGTTATAGTTAGAACCTAGGTTCTAAAGAAAAAGCATTTTTTAATTGGCTAATAACTTTGGCGTCGTTTGACGAATCTTCGGGAAATTCTAAAAAAAAATAGTTTATCTAGGTCAGCTCCTATCCTGAAAGTTTAGGGGTGATTTGGCAAGTGGGGGCTGAGAAAAAGGGGGGCCCCAAAACGCGTTTTCCCCATGTTAATTTCCATAGGAAATTTTGAGACAGGCTACAGCCCGAACTGCTGAATAGAATTACCCAAAATTTGGCAAAAGGGTAGTGCTTGGTTCAGAAAGAGACCTTTTTTTTTAAATGGTGTAAATCCGTTAAGTAGTTGGTGAGAAATTAAAAAATAAAAGTTTCAATATCTATTGCCGCGGTGGAGTAGCGACCCCTCCAGACCACGAGCTTCATTCTAATAGGCTGTCAACACTCCAAACTAGGAAGTGTTGGCAGCCATCTTGTGACTCAGTAGAACCGAGTCACAAGAAAATAGTCAAACAAAGGTGAAGAAAAAGAAAAGGGGGCAGGGTAGAAACACCCTGACACCCTAGGCCTGCTCAGGGGGTCCCAAAAGGACCCCCAGGGCCCAAAAAAAAGCTTCTTTATTTGTTAAATCGTCCGAATTTGCGCTGGAATTATTTTTGAAAAATGAAGCGCTGGGTCCATCGCTTCTTTATTTTTAAGCCCCGGGGTGGGCCAGGTCCCGGGGGCATGCAAAAAAAATATAGCGGGCCACCACAGCCCTGGGAACTGCCACCTCCCCGGGGCTTCATTTATGTTTTGCGGGGGCAAGCAGCCGCAAAACCTCCCTGGGCTCTATTTAAAAAAAATATAATTTGTGTGGGGGTGGGGGGGGGCTCGAGCCACCCCAGCATGCTCCAGTGGCCATGGGAAGGGGGGCCACGCAGCCACCCTCCCAAAAAAGTAAAAATAAACAGGAAAATAAAAGGAACCAGCAAATTGCCGGAGGCCCCGCCCCCTCCCTGCACCATTGTGCAAACGCACCCCGTGGCACGTTTTAAGGTGGGGAATTAGTTCCCCTTGAATCGTGAGAGTGCCACAGAGTTGCATTGCAGAGAGGAGTAAAAAGGGGCATGGCCTCGGATCACCTCTCTGCAATGCAGCCTTGTGGCATTTAGTGGAGGTTCCTGGTGGGCTAGTGGGCTAGTTGGCCCACAGGGACCCTCAGGATTCAAGGGGACTAATCCCCTAACTTTAAACGCGCCACAGGGTGCGTTTGCACACTTGTCACATCAAGCCCCACCTCCTCCCTGCGCCACAGTGCAAACGCGCCCTGTGGCGCATTTTAACTTAGGGGATTAAGTCCCCATGAATCCTGAGGTTCCCTGGGGGCCAACTAGCCCACCAGGTACCTCCAGTAAGTGCCACACAGCTGCATTGTAGAGAGGTGTAAAAAGGGGCGTGGCCTCGGACCACCTCTCTGCAACCCAACCCTGTGACGCTTACTGGAGGTACCTGGTTGGTTAGTTGGCCCCCAGGGACCCTCTGGATTCAAGGGGACTTTAACCCCTAACTTAAAACATGCCACAGGGTGCGTTTACACAGTGGTGAAGGGAATGGGCAGGGCCTGATGTGACAAGTGTGCAAATGCGCCCTGTGGCGTGTTTTAAGTAGGGGGATTAAGTCCCCTTGAATTTGGAGGGCTCCTGGGGTCTAAGTAGCCCACCAGGTACCTCCAGTAAGCGCCACAGAGCTGCATTGCAGAGAGGTGTTCAAAGGGGCAAGGCCTCGGACCACCTCTCTGCAACGCAGCTCTGTGGCGCTTACTGGAGATACCTGGTGGGCTAGTTGGCCCCCAGGGACCCTCAGGATTCAAGGGGAATTAATCCCCCAACTTAAAACCTGCCAGGGGTGCGTTTGCACAGTGGTGAAGGGAGGGGGTGGGACTGATGTGACATGTGTGTACTTATCCAATCACTCCGCCAAAACCCAAGCACTTAGAAATTCACTGTGCGCTCTCCTTGGAGTACTCTAATCATCCAGTCAGTACCCATGCACTCATGCAATGACACATGCCCTAACTCATGCACTGCTACAATACCCTGGCACTACCCATGCAGGCCAGCCATCACCCTGTAAGTACCCATGCCCTCCTTCAATCATCCAGCCAACACCATGTACTTATCCAATCACTCCACCAAAACCCAAGCACTTATAAATTCACCATGCACTCTCCTTGCAGTACTCTAATCTTCCAGTCAGTACCCATGCACTCATGGAATGGCCCAGGCACTAACACATGTACTGCTACAATCCCCTAAGCACTTCCCATGCAGACCTCTAACCACCTACAAACTACTGATTCACTCCTCCAGTTACCCAGGTAGTACCCATGCACTCCAGGGGCCTCATTTATGAAAAGTGACGCAACGCTGCGTGAAAACAGCGATGCGTCACATTTCACTGCGCACTCCTTGCGACACCAATGATGCGTCATATTTAATGTATGACGCATTATGTCGCAAGGACTTACAGATACGTCAGTTTTTCTGACGTATCTGTAAGCGCAAAAGTGACGCATTGCTGGAGTGTGTCACAAAAGTGACGCAACTCCAGCAATGCGTCCTTTCACATGGGGAAAACCCCATGTGAAAGGGCTTGCGTCAGTCTTACGCCTGCTGTGAGGCAGGCGCAAGATTTTGACGCAACAGCATCCTAAAAGTGACGCAGTGAAATCTCATAGATTTCACTGCGTCACTATTACGAGGCTTTTTGCGGGGGAACGCCCCCTCTGCATACATTATACCTGACACAGGTATAATGTGGCGCAGGGGTTTAAAAAGTGACGCATCTACCTAGATGCGTCACTTTTTAAATATGGCACAATATTTTACGCCGCTGGTGCGTCACAAAAAGTGACGCACCGGCGGTGCAAAACTGACTCAAGGCCTCATAAATAAGGGCCCAGAAATTCCTCTGTCACTACCCATGCACTCCTCCAATCACCCAGCCACCCCTATGTACTTATCCAATCACTCCGCCAAAACCCAAGCAATTAAAAAATCACCATGCACTGTCCTTGCAGCACTCTAATCATCCAGTCACTACCCATGTACTCATGCAATGACCCAGTCACTAACACATGCACTGCTGCAACCCATTAATCCATTGAGGACTACCTTTGCAGTCCAGTAATCTCCCTGGTATTATCTATGCAGTCCTCCAATCACCCTGCCAGCACTGTGTACTTATCCAATCACTGCGCCAAAACCCAAGCACTTATACATTCACAATGCACTCTCCTCACAGTACTCTAATCATCCATTCACTAGCCATGTAGTCATGCAATGAACCACGCACTAACACATGCACTGCTACAATCCCTGTGTACTACCCGTGCAGTCCTCTAACCACCTCCACACTTCTCCTTCGCTCCTTCAATTCCCTGGGTAGTACCCATGCAGTCCAGGAATCACCCTGTCACTCCCCGTGCAGTCCTCCAGTCACCCAGCCACTCCATGTACTAATCCAAACACTCCGCCAATACCCAAGCACTTATACATTCACTTAGATACTCTCCTTTCAGTATTCTAATCTTTCCATCAGTAGCTGTGTACTCATGCAATGAACCAGGCACTAGCTGATCACTGTTACAATCCCATATGCCATACCCATACAGTCCTGTACCCACTTACACACTTCTCATTTGCTCCTTCAATTCCCCAGGTAGTACCCATGCAGTCCCGGAATCACACTACCACTCCTTGTGCACTCCTCCAGTCACCCAGCCACTACCATGTACTAATCCAAACACTCCTCCAATACCCAAGCACTTATAAATTCACCAAGCTCCCTACTTGCAGTACTCTAATTATCCACTCTGTACCCATGTACTCATGCAATGACCCGGTCAATAAGACATGCACTGCTGCAATACCTTGAGGACTACCTATGCAGTCCAGTAATCTCCCTGGTACTATCTATTCAGTCTTCCAATCACCCAGACAATCCTATGTGCTTATCCAAACACTGCGCCAAAACTCAAGCACTTATAAAATCACCATGCACTCTCCTTGTAGCACTCTAATCATCCAGTCACTACTCATGTGCTCATGCAATGACCCAGGCATTAACTCACGGCATATTTAGAGGAGGTCATACTAATCACAGGGGTATCCCAGCGCATAGTGTTCCCTAGTGTATGTAGGTGTTTTCACTGTATTTTAAGTGTCTTTTTGCATAGCACTGGCTCTAGGCCTGGTTAGACAGAGCACCCCAGTACCACCAGCACCCATCAGCAAAAGTTGGGAGCACAGAAGGACTTTCTACTCCTCTGTTGGTTCTTTCTGCACATCTCTTCTTCTTCCTGCACTTTTCTTCATCTGTCTGGACTTCTGTTGCCTCTTCCTGCCTTTGTCTTGCTTCTGTATGCGCTTTTCTTCCTCTTTCTTCACATGTACTACCTTTGTAGGCATAGTTAGAAATTAGTATTTAAAAAACCTTAGAAAATCACTGAAAAAACCATAGGCTTCAGGGACGTTATAGTTAGAAGCAACATTTAAAAATCTTTAAATTTACTGAAAAAACATAGGTTTAAGGGACGTTATAGTTAGAAATTAGCATTTTAAAAACCTTAGAAATTCACTGAAAAAACCATAGGTTTCAGAGACGTTATAGTTAGTTGGAGATTTCATTCGCACAAAACCATAGAAATTCGGCTGTTATAGTTAGTAGCCCTAACTATAACTTGCACCCCCGCAATCCACTGCTGATGACGTCACATATTACATCATTCATGACATGCTCCATGAAATCACTGATGATAGCACTGATGACATCTGAAATGACATCACTGATGACATCATCCAGTGAATGTGTGTTTCTGTAAAGTATAAAAATAATATATATATATATATATATATATATATATATATATATATATATATATATATATATATATATATATATATATATATATATATATATATATGTGCCACGAACTTCGCCAAATCCCCCAAGTCAGACTCCAAAGGAAATAACGAAACCGGACCCAAGTGGATGTTTTGCAAGTTGGTTTATTTCATCCTTAGTGCACGGAACACGCCGCCATGACGCGTTTCGGGACCTCAGCCCCTTGATCACATGACGATATATATATGTATGTATATACTGAAAAAACTATAGGTTTCACACATTATGGTTAGCTGGACATTTCACTCATAAAACACCATTGAAATTCCCCTGTTATAGTTAGTTCAGCTAACTATAACTCGTGTGCCCGCAATGCACTGCTGAAGATGTCACATATTACATCACTCATGACATGGTCAGTGACATCACTCATGACATCACTGATGACATCTCAAATGACATCACTGAGGTGTTCAGAGGCCAAGCCCCTTTTTACAACACTCTGCAAAGCAGCTCCGTGGCGATTACTGGAGGTTGAAAAAGGAGAAGTGAAAAAGAGGGTCTAAGGGGAATTCATTTACCGACCTTGACATCTCAATACCCCTATTCAATAATAGCAACAAAAGAAGGAGAAATGTCCGGTCAAGGAAGAGTGTGTACTGTTCTGGATATTAAAGATGTAAATCGACAAGATTAATGACAACAGGAGTTAATTACGCTTCTGTTTAGCGAAGTGTATTTTCTCTTCGTTTGTGTGTTTCTCTGTACTGTTTTCTTTATGATCACATGGATACATGTAAGCAACCATATTATGTATTTGTGCATTGTCTCTTTTTCCTTTATAGGAAAGGACAACTTATTCCTTATCACCAGAGTACATTGGGGATCCAAGTTCCTGGTAGAATAAAGTGAACTTTAATAAATGCACCATCACACAACTCTTTTTCACTTTTGCAGTAGCTTTTCCATCTTTATGGTCCTGAAGAAAGCCGGACAGTAGTTTCCGTTTTGGCTGAAACATGTCGACCTCTCTGCACTACGCCACTGTGTAGTTATAATTTAAAACTACTGGGCGTTATTTTAATCATGACACTAGGACAATCCTGATTAAACTTTATTTTTTGCCCTAGTAGCCATTTTTAGATTTTCACTCACACCTTTTCACAGCACTGCACTTCATTAGCACCACTTAAGACACACCTTGGCTAGAGTTAACCTACTGATATCCATCTCTGCACCATCAACTGATGGATTGGACTGTTAAAACCTAGACTGCAGTGTCAACATTATCGGCGCCATCTTGTTTCCCTTTTGAGCCCATTCATGCGCGTAAGCGGCAGCCATTTTAAAATACCATGGCTTCTCTGCCCATCGCCCACAGCCAGCGCGTCTCTCTCTCTTTCTCTCGACCTCGCAGGTATCCCCCGCGCGCTGACAGCCCCCGCTCTCATATGCATTGGGCCATAAACCCCTCTTCAGCGCAACTCTGCCTCGGAGCCCCATCCTGTTCCCAGCTCAACACCTCCCTCCATTCCTTTCATGATCCTGGGTCCTTTGATAAAACCCCCCTTTCCTCTATGCCTGATTGTCTTACTCGTTCCCAGGCCGCCACCTGGCCCTGCGGATGCTGTTTATTGCCCCCCCATACAGTAGGAAGCTCCTCCCATCAAAGGATCCCTGAGTTGATCAAAGCCCCCACCCCATGAGATCCGATCAACCACATACATTCCGTGAATCGGCGGAATGTCCAGCTGCGCAACAATCGTCGCCTGTTGAGACCGGGGTGGGGACTTCAACTGTAAATGTGTGTGGGAACGGGCCTGAAGCGGGGATTCCGAGGATGTCCTTTCATACTTCAAAGCATTTGCAAGAATGTACCACATGCAATAAACTGTAAAAAAGATCATAAACCTGTGTATAAGAGGCCAGGCCTGAGAGATGCGGTTAGAGCACCTCGAGAAGATACCCTGTTGTCTGATTTGATGTGTTCTGCTCCGTCGGAATAAAACTTCTGTTTCCTGCCTTCCAGTCTCCAGCGCCTGCCTCTTTGTTTGGTAACTTGAGTGGTAATAGAGGCGGTTAACGCCGGGCAACTCTGAAAAAGGTCATTGCCCCTACCTTTTTCTACAGGGCGAGGTTTGGATTCACCATCTAAATCCCACATGATGATGCTCCGCCATGAGGGTGGGCTGATGGGAGTTTCTCAGCCTGGTGTTACCTCTTCTGGTTGCTGTATGATTCCTAGTTTTCTTTAGTATCCAGTACATTACACACTCTTCCTTGGCCGGACATTTCTCCTTCTTTTGTTGCGATTACTGGAGGTACCTGGTGGGCTAGTTGGCCCCTAGGGGACCTCTGGATTGAAAAGGAATTAATTCCCCAACTTAAAACGCGCCACAGGGCGTGTTTGCACACACATCACTTCAAGCCCCGCCCCCTACCTTCACAACTGTGCAAACGCGCACGGTGGTGCGTACTAAGTTGGGGGATTAAGTCCCCTTGAATACTGGGGGTCCCTGGGGGACAACTAGCCCACTTGGAACCTCCAGTATTCGCCAGGGGGCTGTGTTGCAGAGAGGTGTAAAAAGGGGCATGGCCTCTTTACACGTCTCTGCAACGCTGCCCCCTGGCGCATACTGTAGGTTCCTGGTGGGCTAGACCCCCAGTATTCAAGGGGAATTACTTCCTCCAGGGGGCGCATTTGCAGACTGGTGCAATCCGTCACCTCTAGCCCCACCCCCACCCTGCACGTTTGCAAAGGGGGAAGTAATTCCACTTGAATACTGGGGGTCCCTGGGGGCCAACTAGCCCACCAGGAACCTCCACTATGCACCAGGGGGCTGCGTTGCAGAGAGGTGTAAAAAGGGGCATGACCTCTTTACCTCTTTATTGTGATCAGGCTCCTTCACGGAGCGAAACGCGTCAAGGGAGTTATTTGTCTGTGAATTTTCTGATTAAAATGGAACACACTGCTTACACAAACTTTGGTGTGGTGGCTCGTTACTAAACGAGGGATTTTGGGGAAGCGGTCCGCACCTGAACAGATCCACCTTGTTATTGGCGGTCAGGAACTTTGCTTAGATATATATATATATCGCCAGTAGGTAGTTTAATTAGGACCTAGTTTCCATAGGAAATCCACAACATTCTATTTGGAATAACTTTGGCGCCGGTGGACGAAGCTTCACAAATTTCTACAAGAAAATGGCCTGCTCAGTTCCGCTCCTTCCCTGAAAGTTTGGGGTTGATTCATCAAAAGGGGGCCAAGAAAAAAGGGGGGTCCCAAAACATGTTTTCCCCATCCAATTTTCCATAGGGACATTTAGACAGCTGAACGGAATTACACGAAATTTGTCAAAGAGGTAGAGTTCTGTTCGCAGATTGTGCTTTTTGTTAAATGGTGTAAATCTGTTCAGTAGTTTCTGAGAAAATTGCAAGTAAAACCATAGCGATATCTAGAGACGGAGTTCAGCACGCGTACTGAAATCTGTTCAATTACGAGCGTGAGCTGCATGCTGATTGGCTGTGAACTGTCTGTCAACACTCAAAACCAGGAAGTGTTGGCGGCCATCTTGTGCCTCGTTAGAACCGAGTCACAAGAAAACAGTAAAACAAAGTTGAGGAATAAGGGAAGCGGGTAGGCTAGAGACATTCTGACCCTCTAGGCTTGATCAGGGGGTTGTACATGGATGTTTAGGCTCTATTTTTTTATTTTATTTTTTAAAGAAAAATCGCGGTGTACGTGTATGGAAATACGTACAATTACGAGCAGGAGCTGCATGCTGATTGGCTGTCAATACTCTAAACCAGGAAGTGTTGGCCGCCATGTTGTTTGTCGGGAGAGGAGAGTCACAAGAAAACAGTAAAACAAAGTTGAGAAATAAGGAAACGGGGCAGGGTGGAAAGATTCTGAGGCTATAGGTCAGGGGGTGGTACATGGATCTTTAGGCTCAATTTTTTTTTTTAAATAAAAAATGTCGGAGGTTCATGCAGTACTTGTACGTGGTGGAAAAGGTGAAAAAAAGTAGAAGTCCGTTTTCTTCATTAGGTCCCGGGGGGCAAATTACGGGGGCAATTTTTCTCCATAAGGGGGACATGTAAGGTGCCCCGAGCAGTGGGGAACGGCACTCCTCTGGTTTTATTTTGAAGTATGAGGGGGGTTACGTTCCTACTCCCCACAGTCTCCGTAAGCGGCACCCCTCGGGTCTTTTTAAAAAAAAAATATGTTTTGAGCTCTCTCTCACTCTCTGTTCCCGTACACGTCGCGGAGTACGCCACATTTCTGGGGCAGTGATATGTAAAATTACCTTCCAGCTCCGGGTACCTGCATTGTCTGGAGTTTTTTATTACTGTTGGGAGGGTGGGCTTGATAATACGTCCATGTAAATTCCCAGAGAAGCCTATGTTCTGGTGTTAACATGGGCTTCTATGGGAAATAACAAGGCCATATTATGAAGCTCATTATCTCCACTTTATCGGCAGTTTCCTGTCGATAAAAGCGGCGATAATGTATCACCTTTTGTGGATAATATGGCTCATTGATCTTTTTTTGACCAGTAAACTTAGGTGCATATCATCAAAGACCGGTGTTACAATTTTCATTTCTATGATAGTATGTAAAGCTTTCCTTTTTTTGTTTGGGTGTAGCAGTTGTACTCTCTTCGCATGCTCAGCATCATTTCGAAGCCCACGTTTTTTAGGTCTCGCGACCTATCAATGCGCGCAAGCGCATTGAGCAGAGCCAGAATTCATGTCCTCGAAATCCTCGTCAAACCAAGGGCTTCTTGCCCTGCGGTTTTCATTAAGTTCACGTGAATCACGTGACCAAAGAAGCACGCGCATCAGCCTCCCTCCCTCCTAAGTGCATTTTTTTTAACGGCCGCACAGCACATCAAAGGGCTTCGCCCAGCGTGCGCTCTGCGGCTTCTCGGCTTCTTCTCCCTTAATTATTTATGGCTGGCCGGTAGGCCGTACTTTCAGTTTCCCAGCCGCTCGCAGCACATCAAAGGGCTTCTCCCAGCGTGCGCTCTGCATTCGCAGTTTCACAGAGCATTCGGAAAGTATTCGTTTCACTATCCTGTTATGTTCGAATAAACTTGAGGCTGGAATGTCTTCGCTTTTTACCACACACGTGTTGGGGATCGTATACTTCCATAATCCTCTGCAGCGAAAGCCAAAATCCTTAAATGCTAACTTTTTATACACCCTACAGTTTAACTTTCAGAGTTCTCTACGTTTTTAATAACTTAAGTTGCTACCACTAGTGATATTGGAGACCGCATCTTGTAATTGGTGCAGCATCAAGCTGTTGGAGCATAAATGTTAACCCGAGCAGAGTTGGAAACTGTAACTGTTCCTCCTCCTCTGGTTGCAACTTGGTGTTGTGAACCAAGACGAGACTCCTTGCATTTGGCATCGTCCACACCGTTTGTTTGTTTGTCCGCCCTCTCGAGATCTCCCTCTAATTCTGTTCCTCCTCCTCTGGTTGCAACTTGGTGTTGTGAACGAAGACGAGACTCCTTGCATTTGGCATCGTCCACACCGTTTGTTTGTTTGTCCGCCCTTTCCAGATCTCCCTCTAATTAAACAGCCCTTCTTTCTGTAGTGGCTGTACTTTTTCAGTGTTAACTTGGTTCTTGGAGGCCAGTCTATGCAAATCTCTTGTCTGCCTCTCATTTCTGAATATCTTTTTAGTTGTTCGATGTGCACAAGTTACCTATAAAACTGTCCCCCTAAGTATCTCCACCTGCACACCCCTTGATATTTATCTGCTGGTATTTTACCCATGCCTTTGCACGACAGCTTGCTCCTATAATTTTCTCTTTGTGATGTTAGTTCCTACATTGGTTACATACAAATTCTTTGGGCTCCTATATCTGTGATATGATTTAATTAACATAGGCGTTTTGCTCTCGGGTGGCATCTTCAAGGTGCCTTTATTCTGGCCATTAATGACTGTGCTAAAAAGGTTTTGACGGCTTTGTGCTCGTACAACTCTTTGACTGCACAACTTTTTTTCTCCCCTGTTAGGTCCCTGACAGTCTCCACCTGCTCCTTCAATCATTATTTCTGACAGTTAACCCTTACGCGAAAAGAGGATCTATCAGTGAACTTCTTGCACATCTTTAAGCTGTATATCCCAAAATAAATATTTTTCTCATCCACATATTATTAAAGTAATAACTTAGTGGGTAGAAGGAAAATTGGAACTACTTTACCTTTTTTGTCTTAGTTTTGCATATAAGTAAGGATTGTACTATACCCATGTTTGTAGGTGAAATGGGCGTTCTAATTTGTAGAGCTCTATGGCGAAAACCTATCGGACTCTAAACATTCTACATAGAGAAAGTAAGTTTACCATATTTAATTTTAAAATACAGATCTCACGACCTAAGGTGCAGCAGCAGATCTGAAATAACCACCCAGTCTCCAGTAAGATTTCACTATTGTTCTTCAGACACACACCTAAAACAAACACTTTTATAGGCGCAAAGCCTTGTGCTTCTTTACATGGTCTTCTACTTGGACCCAACTCTCTTGCCTTTCTAGGATTCATGAAGACTCGGGGGCATATTATCAAGGGGGTTTATCTCCGCTTTTTTGGCTTTAAAAGCCAAGAAAGTGGAGATAACATTATCTCCCTATTACCTAGCTGTCGCTAACACCAGTTAGCGACAGCTTGTAGGAGATAGCGACCATCTTGAGCCCCACTTTGCATGTCAGTGATATTTATCACTAATGACATGCAAAGTGGGCGTGCCAGGATGTTAGCGACTGAAAACAGTCGCTAACAAGGCTATCTCCTATTACCAACTTTTGGAGATATTCGCGCTAAGCGCGAATATCTCCAAAAGCTAACACCTGCCCTGAGCAGTTCTTAGCCATGTTATCCAACGGGAGGTGGATAACATGGCGATATTCATGCATTGCGGCGATTTTTATCGCATTTGCGATAAACCTTGGTAATACCAAGGTTTATTTGCGGTAAAAATCTCCGCAGCTCAGCGGTAAATTTTTGTCTCTAACCAAGCAATAGTGATAATTATCGCTATTGCTTGGTAATATGCCCCTAGGTTCTCAGTTCTTAATGACCTACACCCAATTTTTTTGTCAGAGCAAACAAACCACTTTCACTTTGTACAAATCAGCCACTAAATGTCTATTTGCCCCCCATTTTTACCTCAAATGTTAATACGTTTTTACCTCCGTGCATGAGGGTGACAGACACCCCCAAACACCCACACACACACACACAACCCCACACACAACCCCACAACCATACACGCATACAACCACTCACACATACAACCACTCACACATACAACCACTCACACATACAACCACTCACACATACAACCACCCACACATACAACCACTCACACATACAACCACCCACACATACAACCACTCACACATACAACCACTCAAACAACTACACACACAACCACACACAACTGCACACTCACAAACACACACATCTGTCGCCCTCACTCTATCTATTCCCCTCACTCTATCTATCTATTGCCCTCACTCTCTATCAATCTATCTATCTATCGCCCTCACTCTATCTATCGCCCTCACTCGATCTATCGCCCTCACTCGATCTATCGCCCTCACTCTATCTATCGCCCTCACTGTCTATCTATCTATCGCCCTCACTCGGTCTATCTATCTATCGCCGTCACTCTGTCTATCTATCTATCGCCCTCTATCTATCTATCGCTCCACCACAGCATCACTCATGGGCACCACAGCATCACTCAGCACCACCACAGCATCACTCAGCACTACCACAGCAGCACTGGTTCAAATATGTTCTCTCAATGCTTGAAGCTTTATTGCAAATGTCACAAAAAAGTTAATATTTCACTTCTGTTCTTGGATTTTAGTCACTGAACATAATCTTCACAACAGTTATTTGCAAAAGTTTAAGCTATTGCCATTAAAAATTACAATCACTTTTATTTAAGTATTAATTATTTTAAAAAAATGAAAGCCAATGTTAATTGTAATATCAATACATCTAAGTAAAGGCAATACAAAACATGTGACATTACAAATACTAAAAGTGTCACATATGCTAAAGTGAAAAGTATTGGCATTGTAAATCACAAAACATAAATAGAAAATGTAATTTACAAAACCAATAGCTCCAACTTTCCTACTGCGAGACCTATTGGCAACGCCAGTGCGTGTTCTTCAAGTCAACAAGCAAACCTTTCTTTGTATCAGTTAGTAAATCTGTTGCTTTCTTTACCTGGTTCGTGTGTGTCATCCGCTGCTGTACTTTTGTACAGTATTAATAGTCATATTTGGTATATATTTATTTGAAAGGTAGTGCCGAGGCGCCAAACGTTGATTACCTACTCCGTCCATCGCTATTTTCGTAGTTTCTCACCATTGTTTTTATTATATCTGTTAGTTAGAACTCAGTAGTTTTCAATCCTAGTCTTGAATATCTTACTATAGTATTTCAACATTATTTTTATTGTGCGCCGGCATACCTCTCCCCCACAATATAAAAGAAATATGCAGGTTTTTTTAATTAACTTTTATTAAACAATAAATATCAACAAAACTCAATTATAACTATATTAGAACTGGAAAAATAACTTAAACAATGTTATGAACAAATTGTGAAATGGATTCTAAAAGGTGTCCGATTGGTAATCTGCAAAAGAAAAAAGAAAATTAGAGTTTAGAATTATGTGGATGTGAGTAAATGAGCTGAAGCATTACGGGACATATTATCAAGAACGGTGATAAAATTATTGCTGTTTCAGCGGCAGGAAACTGCAGCTAAAGCGGCGATAATGGGCTTGATAATATGCTGTTGTGAATTCCCATAGCAGTGCAGGTTCTGGTGTTACCTGGGCTACTATGGGAATTTACAAGGGCATATTATCAAGCCCATTATCGTCGCATTAGCGGCAGTTTCTTGTCGCTGAAACAGCGATAATTTTATCCCCGTTCTTCATACTATGCCCCTACAAGTTTTGGTAACTCTACGGTTTTACGTGTGCAGTGTGACTCGTACATTCCAGTTCTGTTATAGTGCTGCGTTCAAGTGGTGTCTATATGGAAGTGCCTAGTGTGTTACTGACGCCCGTTATGGCGACTAATGCGTTCCTGTGAAGGCTTTGTAGATCTAGGCCTCTGTGCTTACCATTGTATAAAACTTGCGGGTAAACATTTCAAGGCAGTTGGTGTCACTACTTATTCTGAACAATTCTTCTACATGTCTACACGTCGAAGACAGCAGTGTCTAAGTTTAAGGGAGAAAGAGAAATGATGTCACAGAGAGTGAGACAGAGAAAGAGAGAGAAAACAACATTAAAATTGTGTCGCAGAGTCTGGAGTTGAGATTTTTTCCTTGTGTCACTTTACTCATGTTAAAAGTGACTCAAAAGTGTCGTAATAAGGTTGTGGATCTGTTTGTCAGACTGTTGTAACCTATTGTTGTAATTGCTTGGAGGTAATTATAGATCAAACCCATTATAGCCACTTTAGTGGCAGTTTGCTGCCGATAAAGAGGTGATAATTTTGTCTCCAAGGCTTGATAATATGGCCCTCTCTCGTTTCACAAATAAAGCTAACACTACAGTTTTACGAGTGCAGTGTACCTGGTACATTTTACTTGTTATAGTGCTGCGTTCAAGTGGTGTCTATATGGAAGTGCCTACTGCGTTACTAACGCCCATCATGCCGAATTATTTCTAATACATTCCATCAAAGGATTTGTAGATCTAGGCCTCTGTGCTTACCGTTGTATAAACCTTGCGGCCAAACACATATGGAAGTAGACTTCACAACTTCACTTCAACAATTCTTCTACACGTCCAAGCAGACAGCAGTGTCTAAGTTTAAGAGAGAAAGAGAAATGATGTCACGGAGAGTGAGAGAGAGAGAGAAAACATTAAAACTCTGGGTCGTAATATCAAGCCTGGGCGACAAAATTATTGCCACTTTATCGGTAGGAAAGAGTCGCTAAACTGGCGATAATGGGTTTCATAATATGCTCTATGGAATTATAATCGAAGCTCATGTCTGATGTCTTTCACATCTAACATGAGCTTCAATTGGAATTCCATAGAGCATATTATCAAACCCATTATCGCCACTTTCCTGCCGATAAAGTGGCGATAATTTTGTCGCCCAGGCTTGATAATATGGCCCTTCCTCGTTTCACATATAAAGCTAACACTACAGTTTTACCAGTGCAGTGTACCTGATATATTTCAGTTGTTATTGTGCCACGTTCAAGTGGTGTCTATATGGAAGTGCCTAATGCGTTACTGACGCCTTTTATGCCGACTTATTTCTAATCCATTCCTATGAAGTCTTTGGAGATCTAGGCTGCTGTGTCCACCTTGTATAAAGAGTGCGGCCACCGGAGTTCACCACTCCACTTGAACTCTGCTTCTATACGTCAAAGTATATTCAATAAGTTGCAGAGAATTCCATTGCTGTTGCTTGATAGGCCGTGGTTGCTTCGGAAGGAAACAAAAGGACATTTTGATTAGTCATCGTAAACGGAGTTGCGTAACTACTATCAAAAGTGAATTTTAATGTGGGTTCCTAATATTCCCTAGTTAAGACTGTTGCAGCTCCAGCAAACAAAGGAAGATCAATAAGATAATAGAGGCCTGGGACGGCCTCGTGACCCAGAAAAAAAAATACTATCATGGACGCCCAATTAATAATAATAGAGGCCTAAGCACGTGGCGTAGTACAGAAATATGACACAGAAATTTATGCACGCACAATTTTTAAGATTATAGGTGTATCGGACCTCGTGACTTATAAAGAAATATTTCAATTACGTAAGTACAATTTAAAACCATTGAGGGGTAGGAAAGCCATATGAGGGATAAAAAAATAGTATTATGCATATACAATGATCCGTGGAGGCTGATGTTGTGACGTCTTCTCTTACCTTTGATTTTGTCATCTTTTGTCGTGTCTTGAAAGGCTGTGGTTTCCCTGAGTCTGGGGTGTTTTCGAGAGTGTGTGTGTCATCGCAGCAGAGGCAGGCAAAAGAGGGAGCGCTCACGTCAGTGCCCGCATTATATGGGAACCGCGGGGGCTGACCAAACCAAGCCCTGGGCCGTTATTGGTAGTGTTTTCATGGTGTGCAAGAATGATGGCCCTGGGAGACATCCCATTGGCTAATGTATTGGTTTCCAGGTTAAATGATAGCAAGCATGCTTGGTGGTGGCATGTGTGTAGTGTGGGCGGGCGTGCACCGCGCTTGTGCAAGTATGAGTGTGTGCACTAACAATTAACAATAGAGAGAGATTGGGGCGTTGTTATAATGTACGCAGAGGCTGGCCCAGAATCGGATCTGCAATGAGTCAGCACTTCTAATCATTCTCCTTAGAGCGCCCTGAGCTCTGATTTGTCACTGAAAGGTGATCGCACCATAGTTTGTACTGCTTATCATACTCAGCGTGTACCCGCGCATACAGTACGAATATGCTTTGACATTACGTGTCGCATTAAAGCTTCGTATGACGTCATGTACAGCATTCTGTATGCGAAAGGGGGCAATGTTTCTACTTGGTTTAAAACATGTATGTATTTAATGTACATACTAAGAGCAGACATTTGGGATAACTGTGAATTTTTTTTAATACTTGTAATAATCATTTATTACCTTTAAAAAGAATGACACATATCGCGGTAGAACATCATGCGTACTCGTATTGAAAGAGTTGCACAAGAGCATCATAAGCGTACCCACAGCCATGTGACTTAAAAAGTAGAGAATTGATTGGTTCATAACTATTTTGCGACTGTTGAAAGTTCCATCCCAATATAATTATTCGACTTTGACTTTCTAAGAAGAAGCATTTGTTCTGAGAATCTTCTCAAATAGAAGGAAGATCACAATAATAAGAGCAATGGAGTCATCTTCCAGCAGTTCTACAGAGGGAAATTTCATTTCTGAAGAACCTCCAAAGAAGAGGAAAGAAGCTCTAATTTGGAAGTTTTTCACTTTTCCAGAAGGTCAAAAAAAGGTTAATGCTCCAAAAGTAACCTGTAAAATTTGCAAAACAACACTTTCAAGGGGTTATCCATGTCAAAAATACTCATTTGGCACAGCAAATATGGTGCGACACATAAAGAACTTGCACCCCAAGAACTTTGCTCGAGCTGCAAGACGGAGGTTGCGCGAGAACCCACCTGCTGCTACACCAAGAACATCAACTGCGGCAGCAGGATTTTCAGCAAGCAGTCCACACCCACATATTGATTCTGACTTTGCTAAATTTAAAATTCTATGCATTTATTGAGATAAACTTTTGTGTTATGGGGAACAGTTTATTGACTTCATGAAACGCAGGATGTAGGATCATTGCTGTCCTCGACATTAGTTGTTCTTTTTTTCATTCTTTTGTTCCGCTTGGAATTTGTTGAGAAAACTAAAAAAAAAATACAAACCAAAAAAAAGAGTTCTTTTTAGAACTACCTTCACTGGTCAAAGAAAGAACTATATTTCTATGTTAGTGTATAAAAGTTTGTCAGAATGAATGTGTAGTTCATAAAGGAATGAATGAATATGTTACTAGTGTATGGAGAATGTGAAAGTGCAGAACTATAAGGAACTGCTACAGCATAAATCTATAAGGTGTTTATCAATAGTATACTGTAGTATGTCCGAAGCACTTGGATGTATCATATGTAAATAAATATGTTAGTAGTCTATGTTTCAATTTGCGTTGCTGGTGAAAGTGCCTGGGTGAATTTGTATGTGTTAGGGACGGATTTACAATCCCCTTGTGCCTCTTTTACACAGCCGTTGCGTCACTTTTGTGACACAGCGGTGGTGCAAAAGATATGCCATGGTGTGTGCTATTAACAATGTGACGCATCTGGAGGGTGTATTACATTGTAAAGCGCTGCACCAGAAGAGGCTTTCTTGTGCAGAAGGGGGTGCAGCAAGGCTTCCTAAAAGTGACTGAGTGAAATGTATAACATTTTATTCAGTGACTTTTGAGGTTATGCTGCCTCAAAACCTTGCACGTGCTTGAAGCAGGTGTAAGGATTGATACAGCATTGTGAGCATAGGGCCGCAAGAGAATTGCTGGAGCTGTGTTATACTTGCAAGCGACGTCAAGCAATAATTCATTCAAAAATGACTTTGCAATTTAGTTTTGTTATTATTTTATATTAAGAATAGGAAATATAATCTAAAAAATAAAATAAATATAAATATTTATATTAAAATATAGGAAATTAGTATAAAAAGAAAGACATAATAATTAATACATTTATAAATTATTATCTACAAAACCTATGAAATTCACTGAAAAAAGCATAAGTTTCACACACGTTATAGTTAGGAATTAGCATTTAAAAAACCTTGCAAATTCATTGAAAAAACCATAGGCTTCACATGTTATAGTTAGCTGAACATTTCTCTCATACAAAACCTTTGAAATTCCTCCGTTATAGTTAGCTCAGCTAACTATAACTTGCGCGCCCGCAATGCACTGCTGATGATGTCACATATTACATCACTCATGACATGGTCAGTGACATCACTCATGACATCTCAAATGACATCCCTGATGACATCACTGATGACATCATCCTTGTGGCACACCTCCTCTTACTGTAATATAACCTTTGATACACACGATCAAAAATAGAAACTAACATTTTCAAAAAAATGCCGATACCAATTCTAGTTAAAACAACCTATTGAGTAATCCCAAAATCTACATACACATCCACTCATTCACCAACAGTTCTAAATAGTCATTCATACATGTACTGACTCATCATATGTACTCATACACCTATATATCCTGTTATACACTGACACTCATCTATAGAGTTAGTCACACACATACTCACACATGCAAATAAACTATCAAATATTCATTTACTTGCATATACGGCTATACACCCACCACTACACTAACTTCTACAGAATCGTAGACACACTTACTCCCTTAAACAATCACTTATAGAAACACATACTTATTTATACAGGAAGTCTTAGAATCTGTCGCTCTCAGATATACTCACTTATATACATCAATACTCACATATACTAGTTTAAAACATATGTAGTTACTCATAAAGATACTATTGAGACAGTCATTCACTCACTAACACACCCATACACACATTTATCCACCCATACAGTCCTGCACACATGCTGTCTTCAAAACACATACAAACAGTGAGTCAGTCATTCATGCATCTGTGCGCTAAGTAATACTCCCCACCGAACCGTACGAACATTTTGGTATTCAAAAAAACAACTAATAACCCATATACACACTCATGTAGCTACTCTCCAACCCATGCAGCCACTTATATACAAACTGAGACACTGATACAGATATTTAAATATTTAAAGATTACTCGCTAGTACACCTATTCACGAAGATATACTTAATAAGTCAGTTATTCAATGAATTTAAAAAAAAACATCCATTTAGACACTTATTTACCCATTTATTCTTAAATCTAGCTCAGCTTTGTAAATAGATACGAGGCTGCAGTAAGTTCACTTGACCGCACAAACATGGCACCTAGAATCTATATAGTAAAGGTGCTATCAAACTACTGCTCAAAAAATGGCCTAAAAAATAATAAAGAACATGGAGCTTTGGTGATTCAAATGAATAACAGCTTCCCTTTGACATTAGAATAAAGAGCTGATATCCTGGAAGTTGGAACACGTAGTGATTTGTAGCAATGCCATTGAACTCACATATTTAAACATTTTCTACCTCTGCATATTTTGGAAATATGTTGGAGGATCAGTGATGTTTTCATTATGAATTGTACATGCAAATTAAAGATGAAAGTACAGTACGTACCAAATATGTTAAATAAAGGGATTGTAAGTGGAGTTAAAGCTGAGAATAGAGCCTGGAATGCTGGTGTATGTACTGTTTGATTGTCATAAAAAACAAAAACAATACTATTGTGAACACATTTTTTGAAAAATGCGGGTAAGTAGTAATTATGATGTAGACTTTTCTAAGTAAAACGTAATAAGGGATCTAGTATTACCAAAGAGCATCTTTACTAATATTTCATGCAGTGGCGGCTGGTGACATTTGAAAGAGGTGGGGCGTAAAGTTCGTAATGAGTGCGGGTGAGCGTGCGAGCCAAACCGTCATAAGGGGGTCGGGGGGGGGGGGGGGGAGTTTTGCAAAAAGAGTGGGCAATTGGTGCTTTTTCAAGCATATTTGAGAAAACAAGAGGGTTAATAAATAAATAAAGAGACTTGATATGATAATGACATAGGTAGGTGCTTATTCAGTATAACCACGGAACTTCATAATGACATAACCATGCTGAGTACCCCGCATACGTTAATTCATAGTATGCTGGGAAAATCACATCAGAGAAAAATTATTGAAGAGGCCCCTTAATATTTGAATGTTGGCAAATACATGTAAGGCAAAAATAACCATGCTGGAGTTCAGGTGATTATGCAGTTAGGAGGCCTTTAAATGTTATCTTTATCTTGTCACATGCACATGATTTGCTGGGGAGGTCAAAGACAGAGGTGAAATGTCAGGCAGTGTCTTCTGACAAATTGCTGCTTTTCTCTTCTGATTGACATTGATGTTTGCTCTGACTGCAAAGTGAGAGGATGTTGTAATGGGAAACAAATGTGTGACAATCTTGCTGCTTGTGCTAAAGGAGGTGTGAAACTGAGGAAAAAGATGTATTATCAAAACATATTTGCAGCACAGTAAAATGTAATAAATGCCTTCTAATAAACTGTACATATGTTTCAAAATATATCAACAGTTAGGAAAAAAATAATTATCCGTTCAATTGACTGAAAAATGGCAGATGCATGCGCAATGCTTGTAAAATGAGACTCGCTCATCTTTGAACAATAGATACTCTGTGAGAACCAAGCTAATCTAGAACAGAGCACCAAACCAAAAAATGCAACCCAAAATAAGACGATCAAGAAATACTCTACTTTCTGGACTGTCTTGTAGCTACACTTCTAGCGAGTTACTGCCCCTCACAGCCCTCAGATCAAGGCAAGAGGAAAATCCAAAACTGAAGGTTTCATGTGTTTTTAACTAGTCTTTCCGGTTTCATGAATACAAACTACTGTAACCTTTGATTTACCAATCAACCATGTGCCACAAAAGAATAAAACCATTTAATGACAAACACCAAAAACATTACTATATGATGATGTTTTATGCCTGGAACAACAACACCCCTGATGTTGTGCATGTTATTACAACCACAGAAGGACAATTGTAATAAGCAAAGTCTAATAAAAGTTGCATTAATTATAACAGCTCTAATGACGTTCTTCACTGCCTGCCATCTAGACACACACTCAACTATATTGCTAACCTCTGAAACCACTCACATCACCGAACTTCATTTACATTTCACATCGTAACCACATTAAGTTGTAAATGGGTCATAAAAAGCTCTCCTAATAACAGCGTTATCGCCAATGTAAGTTAAAATGAATGTACAGATCTAGCTAGGATGAGAGGCTGCATTGGAGCATCGGTTTCTGCAGGAGGAGCTTAACAAAAAGGACTGCTGTGCTGTGATTTTGTCAGTCATTAGTCTTCTTTGTGATTTTTAAAGGTGTCTAAAGGCAGGCGCGGGCAACCTTCACTAGTTTTGTTTTCTCCTTTGTATGTTTGGACTTGCACAGCAGCCAATTTGTAAAAGGGAAAATGAAAACTACTGGCACCAGAATACGACGTGAAGACTGGGCGTAACACTCGCGCCTAAAGCCACATACTTCTGGTTCTTTTAACCCAAGCGGTTTGCAGAAAGTAATGTGCCCTGCAACACAATCAGCACTGCACTGGGGGTCTACAAGCACGTAGCCCCCAGAATACCTTCTTGGACACCATCATCCGGAAATTCGAAGGGCAAAGTAAGTGCTGCACACACCTAGTTGTTTGCACCAATGCCAAATCTCATTATGGTAAGATAGCACAGTGGACTAATTCACTGACTGGTGTGAAGATGTGTAACACGTGTAAACATTGCCGCAAGGAGGCCTTGAGAATCTGCGATATATCCTGGTTTACGCAGTTGACCGATATTCTCTGCACCTGGATGACACGCTTTACTTTCACTCTCCGTGCCTCATTGCCCTTGTTTATCAACACTGCTGCGAGCGCTTGGAAAAGGTTTTGCATCTATATTTAAGTTAAAAAGCGCCATTATATTTAGTGTGAAAGGATCAAACTAAGGCACTTTTCAAGTCTATTTGCGAAGTTGCTGTTTAGGTTTATATTTATGGCGCCATGAATTAATAAATAAGACACAGCGACAGTCACTCAGCACTGGAATATATAAATCACAGCCCTTGTCCCTATCCCGGCCGAGGTTTTCTTGTCGCCATGTTTGTTGGCCGGGGAGAGGGATCGGGGTAATTATAGCACAAGCATTACACACCTGGGTGAGCGCCATTTACAAAAGTAAAGCACCCGCTACACCTTTCTTGACACATACCTTAGTGCGTGACCCCGCCAGAGAAGTGGGAAGCAGTAGGCCGTCAGGACCGTCCGTCAGTAGTAGCAGCCAGGCACTGGCCAGTCACGCGGTCCACTCTACTGGTCCTGACTCTCAGACTGAGTGGGTCACTTCTACTTTCACTTTAGTTGTGGCACTGGCAGCACTGTCTGGTGCGCCACGCGCGAAATGGCCAATCACCTCCACGTGGCTGGATATAGCCGTATGTGATTGGCCATACAGTGCGGGCCGAATGCAGAGCAGCCAACACCCATGCGCTGCAACATCCTGCTGCAGCAGCCGCCAATCCTGAACAGCGCCACTGCGCCAGGATTGGCTAACGAGCAGGTACTATTCTGCCCTTAATGAGGCCGAGGCCCCGGGTCCCTGCCACAGTCTCTAGTGCTATTAGGGGGTTGGGGGGGGGGGGGAGTGTACCAGTCTACGCATGCGCGGGCCAGGTGAAATAATTAGTACTCCGGGATTTCACATGCGCAGGCCGCTCGCTGCTTCCACGCTATACTCTTTTGGTTGCCTGTTACTCTCTGCCTCAGCCCCGCCCCCCACGGCCCACTTCCATGTGAGATGCCTGATTCTGTCGGGCTTGTCCCGGGGCGGTAGTGCGCAGTGCGGGAGCCTGAGTCACTGCGCGCCGCTCAGATTCAATTAATTTTTCAAATCCTTTTTAATTCTTGGTAAGTTGGCAGTGCAGTCCTCCAGCTAGTGGGGCAACGCCCCAACGCCCCCAATGGACGCACCGCCACTGATTTCATGCAATGAAGCAAGAAAATTTGCTGTGCTATGTTGTGTGAAAGGGAGGGAGCAGAAATGCCCCATATCTCTATGATATAGCGAACTTCTGTTGTCTCCATATGCTGACACGCTGTTTGCTTCCTAGAGCTTAGGCAGGCACTATGGTGCCAGGCTGCAAGTGTACTGCGTTTTAGGAAAGATTAGTTTTGTGCAGGCTGAGATTCCTTACTGCACAAAAACAATCTTAAGAGGCAAATTCCTTTTCTGTGCCTGATGCAAAGTGCATCAGGCACAGAAAACGGGAGTAATGAGGGGAATTAAAGGTATTTCACTTGATACGCCTCTCTGTGGTAGGTGCACCATTTTGGCGTATTTCCAGGTTTACTGCCTTTAGTTAACCTGGCAATGTGTGCTAAAGCGGCGATAATTTTAACTCCGTGCTTGATAATATGCCCCCTGGTCCCTTGCATAGTTTTGTAAATCCCATTTAAGGACTTAAAGTTTCCTTGCAACAACTTGCGTCATGCAAGCACAAGGCAAGTCCTGGGTAAATTTTCCCCGAAATATTTAACTTTTACAGAACATATCTTCTGAAACTGCCCTTGGGTTTGAAAAACCCAATATTCCACAGCTGTTTCTGTATGTAAGCGCACAGATAGCCACGAGATGGCAGCAGCATCCCATCATATAACCACAGTTATTACTAAAGTCACCAAGTTATCGAAGCAAGTGAGTAAAGGTGCATTAACATTGTGTTAATAGAAAACAAATATGTTCAAGTATGTGTCACGTTCACCGAGTGAAAAACAATTGTACAGTCAAATGATAAGGACTCATTTGACAGCTGTACATATAGTTATTTTTTTCATTGCTTTTTTATGGTGCTCACTCTGCCTTTCCCCTGCTGCAGAGCATAGGTGTAGATATACAAGGTGGCGTGGAAAAGGTGGCGAGGAGCTGCTGAGACTCCCACATTTCAGAGATACTCTTAGCCTTCGTTTGAAATGGGGAACCCTGAAGGGCGATCCCTCAATTCCCCTGGACTGAAGGAGTCTGCTTTTTTTTTTTTTTTTGCAGATTTATATAGTGCAAACTTGACCCGTGAGTATCAGAGCGCTTTACATGAGCACGAGTTGCATTACAGAAGGACAAATTCATTTTTTTAGACATGGGGAAATTAAGTGATATGCCCAGAATCACAGAATGTTTGAGACAGAGGAGGACAAAAGCACTGAGGGAAAGATTACCTGCAGAGGCGCAACTAGAGCCAAAATTCGGGGGGGTAGGGGGAGGGGGTTACTAAAAATTTCGGAGGGGGGGGGGGCTGACTCTTCCAGCAATATGCAGAGTGGAGATGCAGGGGCTCTAAGAAGGGGTGAAAATCAACAAGGCCTCATTAACAAGTAAATAAGGGCATATTATCAAGAACAGCGTTAAAAATTATTGCCGGCGATAATGGGCTTGATAATATGCCCGAGAATTCCAATAGAAGTCCATGTTCTGTTGTGAACATGGGCTTCTATTGGAATTCTCCAGCAGTTTTTTGCCACTAATCCGGTGATTATTTTAACACCGTTCTTGATAATATGCCCCATGGTCTTTTAAAGACCTGTGAGGTACTCGGTGCGGGCTGCAAGAAGACGGACGCCAGACCACAGCAGCTCAAAAACTGTGTGTGTGTGTGCCCAGGAAGCTGTCTCAGCCGGGCTGACACACATGACGGTGGGGGCTGAAGCCCTTTGAGCCCATTGGGCGTTGCGCGCTTGATGTTTGGTGTAAGAGGATAGCTTGAGTCCATTTCTTGTACTTTCCAAAGTTATTTTGGGAGGATTGTGAAGGACTTCCATAGCTATGGGCCATATGAATGTGCATTACTAGCTATGTTACTGCAGAGTCAGAGCCCAGAGTTACAAAGATTTTGCGCTGGGGGTTGCATCAGCTTGATGACACATGACCTGATGCAAAATCCTTTTTGGTACTTACAAACCCACACAAAAGGTGATTTGAGAGACTTTACAGGAAAAAGTAACGCAACGCAGCACATTGCAATGCCTTGCATTACTTTGCGTAAGGTAGGGATTCTAAAGCAGGGTCCTGTTGTACTATATAGGACACAGCAGGCCCACCTTGCTACACCTGAAACATGAGACCTGTAATACCACAGATTAGTGTATATTTATTTAAAGTGCATATTATAGGGCTATTCAGGGGTCACCCTGCCTCCTTCATCCAAGTTACATCTTTAACGAGTGCTGTCCTCTTGACAGTATTTGACGTCCTGGGCATCGACGGCACCCCAGTACAAAGTAAGCTACCCAGAATTATCACCCTGCAGCAATTCCATGGGTAGTGCATGGACTTCCTGTGCATCCACCTATGGATTTTGAAGAAAACCCATATTTACAAATAGATGTAGACACGAGTTTGCGCTAAAATAGTGCACCTTCCTGAGGCGGCCATAATGAGGAGAAAAATATTTCTTTTGCAGCACACATACAAAGAGGAAATAGCCTCAAAGAATGGTTTTCGTGCGGGAAGGTGCATCTTCCTGCATAAAAACTATCATGGCAACAACACACCTACTCTTGCACCATGGCGTGAAAGTTGTCTACATTGGCGCTAGGCTGCCCAAAGTGAGCCAGTACATGAAGCGAGCAGAACTGTGGCATTTCTTTGAAGATATGATTAGTTCTACTCTTTCCAGGTGATGCAATGCAGTGCAGAGAAGCAACTTTGCTTCCTGTGCTGCGTTGTGCCACTTCATTTGCCCCCATATTTTTGGGCTAGCATGAGTGCAATTACTCCTGGTGGATTTACCTGACCCGGTGGAAGTGGTGTGCTGCTCAGGTTAGGTGGAGACGCTGATCTATTTGGCCCTGGGTTTGGGTTGCCACATTACCAGTATTTTACCAGCCGGGACGGCATTGTCATATCAAGTCAGGTAAAAAAATGAGGAACATAAACAAAATTCTGTATTTTTCCATAATTGAAATATATACATAAAACCACATTTACACAATGAAAACACATCAAACGTTTATTGCAACTTCCTTAAATAGTCACAAATTACTTCATAGCATTAGAACCTAATTTTTGGGTTTAGAAAAGAATACAGAGGATTTTACACAAACTGTAATACCAGGGCTCTTCGAGAACCTAAAAAAACCAAATGGCTGGTATCATTCTCTGAGAAAGGGAGAACCTTATGTAAAGGTCTCTGCACCCTCAGTGTTTCCAGGAGGTGAGCCACTTTTTGGTTGGTCAGTGCTTTACAATATTCATCAGCAGGGATGCTGCTGGAAGCAGAATACCCATCTTGGGATAGTTTGGCAGGGAGAAGCTCTAAGCGGTAATACTGTGGTCCTGTTGTGGTGAGAAGTGTTCTCTGGACCACTGTTACAAGAATACTTGCCATGGAGTTTGGTGCCTTTCCGCCCTCCAGGGTCTGCCTGTGTACAGCAGTGTGGTGATTGATCTGAGTAGCCATCTTAGAGCATGAGGCCAGGGAGGATCCATACGTTCTACCTGATGTGGTCTCTTCGGCCATCTTGAAGTAATGCACCAAGGAAGCGAAGCTGTGGACTGCAATGATGAATGAGTTAATGCCCCTGGCAGAAGGCAGTTTAGAGTGAGCACTGCAGAGGGCACAGATCAGTGTCTGCCTTGCAAGCATGAGCAGAGAAAGTGTGACAAGTTTGGTGTAATTGTGCCTCAAAGTCCTTTGTTGGATAGAGTTACTGCCCGACCTGGAGCAATGCCTAGGAAAGAAATCACAAGAGCAGTCAGAGGATGACCATGCTTCTGGGTGGACGAGCTCTAAATGTGGCCTTTTGTTAGACACCTTAGGATACATCGAGTCCTCTATCACTAGGACAGCGAAATGGGCATATTCATGAAAAAGTGTTTAGCTAGAGGAGGAAAGTGCAGTAATCAAGAGGAAGGGTTGTGAACACATCACAAGGAAAGATGGAGCGGAGAAGTACACATGTCTCAAACAAGAAATTAAATTACTTCTCATGGAAATAAGTCCACTGGCTACTCGGAGTGAGCATTTGGAGACTCAACTGAAATGGCGCCACATACATTATGAACTCTAGACTCAGCTTTGGAGTTGAGAAGTATGACCTCTGACCTTCAAATCCTGATGGTTCTCAAAGATACTGAATCTGGGCATGGCAGAAAAACCCTGTACTTGGAGAAGAGTTTTAGAATCAAAACCTGAGAAGTGAAACCCTACTCCTGGTATTTAAAGTTGTTGAAGTTTGAAGGACAAAACGGTTCCTTAGGGTGGTGGAAGAGTCAGAGAGCTGCATGGTGCACACCTTTCCAGACTTGTCGCCAGCGACAATAGCACAATGAAGGAGGCTGCAGAAGAGTAAGGAGCTCTCCCCTACAAAAGGACCTAAAGAAAGGCTCTTTAAACTGGTTGAGTTAAAAGGGATTTGGGAGAGAGAGAATGTCTCTGCGGGCGGGGGCGTGGGGCAGGCCCGCATTCGCCTGGCCTCCATTGTCGAAGGGACGGTGGGCTCAGGGTTGAGATCTAGATTCACAACCTTACGGTATAAGACTTGTAGGTGAATGTGCCTATTCTGACCGAGAAGCTAGTTTCCAACAAGATCCTGCGGGTGTTCAGCAAAAAAGCACAAAGGCCACCATTCACTAAGTGGTTCAGCCCCATAGAGTCGTATGTTACTTCTTAAAAAAGTGGAAGAGGTAGGCCTTCTTATATGGTCTAGTAACTTATTAGAAATACAATGGAGATAAAGGTTAGGAAATAAAGAAAAGCAAAAATAATGCATATTCTTTAAAATCACTTATTCAGAGCGGATTCTTTGAATGACCATTAGGCACTGTCGTGATAAAGCAATTTTCTCACAATTGCAATGTGTTTTGTAAAGTAATAGTTGTGTAATTAATGTCAATGTATTTAAACGTGGTGGTCATTGATGATGAAAACATCCACAGATAAACAGTTCTAAATATATGCACCGAAAAAAAAAATTTGAATGACGGTGTAACCCAAAATGATACCCCTCCCTGCAGAATGTGTAGAGGGGGCCCTGAGGCTTCCTTTGACAATGGTCTGAATGAGGCACCTTTGAATGCCTGGAACCAGTGCTTAATTTCTGGTGGTTCAGTGCTCGGCCCACCTGATTGTCAGCACCAGGTCTAGTGACAGTCCAACACATGGTGGCGCTATCTGTCCAATTTTGAGATGAGCACAATGGCATATAATAAGTCAATATCCATCAAAAATTAATACCAGCCGCTCATGCCATTATCATAGCTTACAGTGGCCTGGAGTAGTCTGAATTGTTTCACTTGTAGGAGTGTGACGATTGATAGTTGTGTTTGTACTGTTATTGGCAGCACTAACAGGGGCAAGCAGTGTTGCAGGCTGTAGTGGCCTCCCGAGAAGAGCCCTGGCACTTCCTTTTTTTGTTTTGTTTATTTACAAATGACGCAGTGCCTGTAGCCGTCTTGCGCGGCAGAGAGTGCATCGTCCTGCTTTGCGCCCTGCAGACTGCACGTTCTACAACGGACGTTCATAATGACTGGCAGTTTGCAGAATTGATTTACAGGTCATATGCCCACCAGGTGGCGCACTTTCCTGCAGTGAGCATAAAACAATCTTCTGAGAATTTATTCGGTACACCACTTTCCCCGCAGCGAAGATTCCCGGACTGAATTGATGAATTCCACTACTGTGCAGGCGAGGGAACGTTCCTGGAAACAATATCCTACAAGCTTTCTTTAGCCCGAGAGACAAATTGACTGAATGCAGGGTTCTAAATAAATGCAGCACCACACAAAAAAGGACACATTAAATGGATGTTATGAAAACGATTAGGAATAAATCATGCTTTTTTGGAAATTTACAAAGCTGCACGGACAGTCGGAGTATTCCAACTTTAGATAAAGCCAATGAGGTGAACGAATGGCCTGCAGCAAGACTTGAGGTAATTGCTGAGGCCTCTATTAGGGAGAACACGGTAATTCTGGGCTGGTAATGTCACTGCTGGCATTAATGAAATCGTGTACATTGATAAATCGCGGTTGCAATGATCCCTTCTAGGCAACTATTGAACAGAGTATAACATGGAGAAATCAGTGCATCAGCACCGAATTCCAAATATTAACCTTCAATTGCAGAGCTTTGATTAGGGACAACGTCCTTCAGGTTTGACCTCGAGGTATTGTCCTCGGAGATGAAACCCCGTGGGCCTTGTGAAGCTGTATTAAGAGACCGCTTGCAATGACAGACTAAGGGGCCGATTATGATTGCGGTTTTTCTGCATCCTCCGGGCCAGCGGAAGCCACCGCCGGCCCAGAGTATGCGGAAAAACCGCTGCGGAGCCTCCAAAGACCCACCGCCATATTAGGATGGCTGGTGGGTCTGGAATTCCGTCTGCAGCTTTTCCGCCGCGGTTGCTTTCCGACCGCGGTGGAAAAGCTCTAACATGGCTGGCGGTGTCTATCAGACACCACCAGCCATATTAGGATGGTGGGAATGACACGCTTTTCCGTGGCGACTTTTCCGCCGCGGAAAAGCATACGGACTTTCACTTCGGGAGCCCGTTGCGGGCCCCCTGGGTGAAGGGGGCATGGGGGGTGCACATGGGGGGTACCTATGGTACCCCCCTGCATTTGTGTGCACAAAGCAGCAGGCACTGCGCGGTGCCTGCCCGCTTTGTGCATGCAAATGAGATGCATGCATTTTTGACAGTGCGGCGGGTGCAGCTTGAAGCTCCACCCGCCGCAATGTTAAAGATAGAGGATGTGACCTCCACCCTGGCGGTCACATCCTAATCTGCTCGGAGGGAACGCCGCAGCCCCTGCGGACGTTCCCTCCTCCTCAGGTGTCGCGGACGGACTGAAGTCCGTCCGCGATCATAATCGGCCCCTTAAAATGGGTTTTAGGCAATGAGCTGCAGTGCTGTCCTTATTGTGAGGTAACGTATAAAAACATAAATAAGGCAGGGTCGCTAATTAGAATGCAATACTACCAGTGACGTCATAGGAAGTGTAGGGATTGATGTCGCAGCCCTGTTGTACTCATCGCTGAAATGAAAATGGGCTTATTGCCGGGCTGTGACCAGGGTCGGACAGGGACAGAAAACAGGCCCAGGCACCAAAATAAAAGTGGCCTCCATTTAAGAAATAAATAGCAAAAAAAGTTACCTGCGTTTGCAAATTGGGGCAGTATGGAACTTGTATAGACATGCTGTATAAGTGTTTGCAATGTATGGAAACCTCTTTGAATTTGAGCTAGCTGCAGGAAATATTTTTTAATATCTGGGAAGTCAACAGTAAACACCTACCCAGCATACGATAAAGCAGGCCCACTCACTGACTTGTCAGACCAGCCCACTGCCTGATTGCCTTATAGGCCGGTCCGACCCTGGCTGTGACAATCTAATACTGTATGGCTTCACCTGGGGAACAGTCTGCCTTAATAGTACACGCCCCTATCGCCACCACAACGTCACTTTTTCTGACCTTGTGGTGGCAATAGGAGCTTCACCTCATTTACAGGGCAGCGTTAAGCCACTTAACGTGGCTTAATGCTGCCTTGTAAATCAGGCAACCTTTCACTCTAGACTTAGCGTGAAAGGGGCGGGCAATGGGTGTTGTGGTGGGCGTTTCACCGCAAAACCCACTGTTTTTGACGCTGCCCCATATTTACAAGGGTGGCGTAAATATGGGGCAGCACCAAAAGTAAGACCGAGGAAAACCTGGTCTTGCCCTGGCGCAACAATCTTGCTGTTTCTATGTGTGCTGCGTTGTGAAGCACACATAGAAACAGCAAAATGCCATTCATTGCTTATGTGCAGGAAGGTGTCCCTTCCTGCACATGAAAAATCATTAAAAAAAATGTTGTTTTGTAGCTTCTGTGTGTACTTTGCCAATCAGCACACCTAGAAGTTACAAAACACCATTTCAGATTGATTATGTGCAGGAAGGAACAACTTCCTGCACATAAACAATCTTCCCCTGCAACGCAGGGAGCCTTGCACTATGGCGCAAGGATGTGTTGGCACTAGGCGGCTAAATTAGCACCAGTGCATGGGGAAATGCAGGGCTGCACTATATCCTTGTAAATACGGTGCAGCCCTGCATTTCAGATGAGGCGGAGCGTGGTGTTCAGGGCTGGACAGGCCGTAGTGGGAACCGGGCATTTCCCCGGTGGGCCGGAGTGGTGGGGGGCGGCTTTGTGGCCGCAGGGGGCTGCGTTTCTTACAGGGTGCCGATTTTTTTGCAAAAACGGCCCTCTGTTAGAAAAGCAGGAGCAGTGCTTAGCGCCTAACAACCCCCTCCTCTCCCGTTCCCAGGGCCAGTGGAGATGCAACCTGCCAGGACTGGTTGCTGTTTCCAGTCCGGCCCTGGTGGTGGTAAGCCAAGGAGGCTAACAGCGTGCTCCGTCACTTCCATTGTAAATATTCCCCTAAGGGTTCCACTAGATGAAGGCGAGCATCATGGGCATGATTAAGTCAAGAGTGAGAATCTAGTTTTATGAGACTCTGAGCCCATTCTTCCATCCTTGGAAGGCCACCCGGTCTGTCTGCCCCTCTTTGAATTTTAACAAAAGCATTCCGACCTTTCTTTTGTTACCCATACCAATGCAGTCGTTCAGCATGTCCCTATGCAACTCTCACTATTCTTTAAAATGCCCCCTACTCTAGGCCAGCCACGGAATGGCCACCAAAAGTCTTTGCCATGTCATTCCTTGATGACTGTAATATCAACTACACTGTAATGTTAATTACACTGATTACACCAGAAACGATTTGCAAGGTTGAGGGAGACTACAGAACCAGGCAGCCAGAATGTGCATAAACATCCATACTTGTGACCATATCAACCCCACCCTTAATGTTCTCCATTAGTTTCAAGTAGATGTGCTGTTTATTTATTCATTTATTTTGCAGTTTTATATAGCACAAACTCGGCCCAATGATATTGAAGCGCTTAACATGAGCATCATATTCCATTGCACGAGGTCAGATTATTATTTTTATTTATAGGCACTAGGAGATTAAGTGATTTACCCAGAATCACAGGATGTTAAACCAACTCTGGGCTCGAACCTGGTTCCCCAATTCCAAATTTGGCAGCTCCGGATTCAAGGTCACATCTTCTCCATTGTTTGAAGGTTTTCTGCATCGTCCATAAATTATAATATAGCAAGAGCCGAAAATACATGCAAAAACTGACTTCTGGCCCTGCCAGAAACCTCCATTTGTGGTCCACACATCCCATTATCCAAAGAGCCTTCAAGAGGCTGAAATACAGAGGCAGATTCCAAGGTGTACTGGGTAGTAGACTCTGGAACAACTCTAACCCTAACTCAAATTCTAAACTCAATTACAAGAATGGTAGGACCATGGCTGTACTCTAACTGCTAAAACTGAGCTATAGACTTGCTTTTATCTGAGCTCCATACAGAACAGGGGTTGGAACAGAATATTTTCAGATGCGGTCATTCATCCTATCAAGCTGCCCTCATTGGCTGCTTTTCTTTCATCACTGTCTGTGATTGGATACAACTGAAAGTGTCCAGGGAGCACTTTACAAGACCTGCGTTCTTCAGGCGGTGGCAGAGCCTGGGGCACGCTTGAGGTTCCCTGCAGGGAGAGGTTACTTCCCTGAGAGCTGTGCTGTGAATACGGAGATATTGATGCAAAGTGCGCCGCTCGGCGATAATTTTTAAAACTCACAATTTTTACAGATTTAATATTGCATTTTCTGCTTGTGTGATGCACTAACCCCTTTTTGTTGTCCAGGACCCCGGCGCTTTCACACTTCTCAAGGTCTTTCCCTCGCTGACACTCACCGGCCTCGGTGCCGAGAGAGTAGAGGGCGGCCGCCATCTTAGGAGGGTGAGTTCCACGAGCCTGGCCGGAGTTAGCGGTCCAGTGCTCGGGTGGGACAGGGCACTTAAGGCAATGTGTTTCCGGGAGCGCAGCGGACGGGCGCAGCGGGCGCGCCGGCGGCGCGCCGAAGGCGCGCCAAAGGAAAGCCCGTCTGTGCCCGTCCGTGTCCCGGACGCGGCCAGCGCCAGCCTCCCTGTCGGTACACCACTAATACCCCACAAGACCAGGACTCGCTACTCTCGTGAGCACCTAATGGCACTTAAATTGACCCCCTGTCCCTGTAGTTACACATGGGAAGCAGCTGACGATCCCTCGCGGGTCTGTCAAACCTGTAACTTTTGTTATCAGCCCATTCTTCCATCTCCAACTTTGGTCCCCGACGATCCATCACTCATTCGGGCAGGCTTGATCAATGCCAGATCACTGGTCAAGCACGCTGAGGACATTTTTGAAATCCTGAGTGACAACCAGTTGGATCTTCTCTTTGTCACCGAAACCTGGCTAAATGAGACATGCGGACCGGTGGTCGAATTTGCCATCCCACGGGGTTTTAAAATTGCCAGGAACGACCGCCCATTAGGCAGAGGTGGTGGCCTAGCAGTCATATTCAGAGAATTATGGAGTCTCTCTCTAGAACCTCAAGGCCCCCCAGCAGATGCTGAGATACTGCACTTCTCACTTTCACTTGGGGCACACTTTACTTTAGGGGGCTCCCTGGTCTATCGACCACCAGGCCACGCTGGCAGATTTCTAGGCACATTGGAGGACATAGTAATCCCACGGGCACTGAGATACTCCACATATCTTCTTTTGGGAGACTTCAATATACATGTGGATAATCCGGACCTCCCTGACACGTCTCGCCTGAATGAAGCTTTTGCCATGGCCCAGCTTAAACAATGGGTAAAAACTCCCACTCACTCAGGTGGACATGTCCTTGATTTAGTCTGCACTAATTTCGATATCAATCTTACCAACTCCGAAATTGTGCCTTGGTCCGACCATAGGCTGATCAGATTTTTTTGGCCCCTGACATGCCCAGTTAAGACTAATGACTCTATTGTTCACAAACAAAAAATTACTGTAGAGATCATGTCTGAACACCTTGACACCTCCCGCCCCACTCTACCTATGGAAATTGAGTTGGCCGTTAGTACATTTAATTCCTGGATAGAAGATGGTTCGGCCGCATCAACAAAAACAGGTCGGGTTAGCCGATCGCGTACTACTCCTTCCAAACCTTGGTTCACCTCCACCCTCCGTGATCTTAAGTCAGGTTGCAAAAAACTTGAACGAACATGGAGACAAGCCTATCTCCCCGAGGCTAAAAAGAACCTAAGGACGGCGCAAAAGAAATATTATGCGGCGATCAGAACCGCAAAAGGCCAATATTTCGAAGGGCGCATAACTAATGCCAATAACAATAGCAAAGAAATCTTTGCTATAGTGAAAAGTTTTACTTCACCTTGTGCTGCCCAACCCATACTTGCCTCCACACAGAAATGGTGTGAAGAACTCTCCGTTTTCTTCGTGGACAAAATCACTAAAATCCAGGATGATTTACTTAGTGTATGTAACAGCTTTCCATCTACACTGGCCATCCCGTCCCCTGTGTTACCTACTCCCATAGAAAGGTTCCATCAGTTTTCCCCAGTAGAAAATACGGACATTGTCAGCATCCTCACCTCTCTGCACTCAGGATCCCCTTCTGACCCGTGCCCTGCCAGTGTGCTTGCGCGTCTTGCAGACACAGTGGGCAATGAGGTAACGCATATTATCAATTGCTCTTTCCTCACTGCCACGGTCCCGACCTGCTGGAAGCAAGCTAAATTGCTCCCACTTATAAAGAAAAATGGATTAGACCCTGCTATCCCTGCTAATTTCCGGCCTATATCACTGCTGCCGGCCTTAGCAAAAGTATGTGAAAAGGTCGCCTTCATTCAGCTAGACAAATATGTCGAAAAATCCCAGGCTCTACATCCAGCACAGTCAGGCTTTAGAGCAGCCTATAGTACAGAAACGGCGTTGGTGGAAATTTCTGAGGCCATTCGGGAGTGCCTGGACGAAGGTGGCAGAGCCGCTCTGATTTTATTAGACCTCTCTGCCGCCTTCGATACTGTCCCCCACTCCCTCCTGCTTACCAGACTAGCGGCCATAGGCATCACAGGCTCTGCTCTTGCCTGGCTAACGTCTTTTTTAGACAACAGATTCCAACAAGTCTGGATGCCGCCCTTCGCCTCTTCCCCTAAGAAACTTGTAACGGGTGTACCCCAGGGCTCCACTCTTAGCCCCTTGCTTTTTAATATTTATCTAACCCCGCTTATTTTCCTTGCTGAACAATTGGGAGCAAAAATAATGGCTTACGCTGACGACACTCAACTCTTGTTTACTTGGCCCAAAAACAACCTGGATACATCTGGAGCCCAAACTTGCTTGTCATCTGTCTTTCGTTGGCTTGCCCTTGCCCAATTAAAATGCAACGAAAGCAAGTCTGAAATTTTGCTTTATGGCTCCTTCCCAGATAACTTCGGCAATTCTCTCTGGCCAGTTGATTTACCTTGCCCCAAATCCATCGGAGGCCCCGCCAAAAATCTCGGAATCTGGTTTAACAATGACCTCAAATTTGAGGATCATATAAAAAGACTCACCGGGATCTGCTTTTCTACACTTAAAACTTTACGCAGGTTCTTTCCACTTCTCCCGAGAGCGGCCAAAGAGACTGTCATCCGTGCCCTTATATTATCCAGATTGGATTACGCAAATGGCCTCTTCTGCGGCCTTCCTGCTTATTTGATCCATCGCCTCCAAGTTATACAAAATGCCGCTGTACGGCTTTTGTTTAATATTCCAAAAAGTTCAAGTGTCCGTCAACCTCTCCGCGCTCTGCATTGGCTCCCGATTGCCCACAGGATTCTATTTAAAATCCTGGTACTTGCCTTTCGAGCTGTTCATCAAGCTGGTCCTGTCTACCTGAGGAAAAGATTCTCCCTATACGTTCCCAACCGCCCCCTCAGATCAGCTAATCTGCACCAAATGAATGTTCCAAAATACAAATACAGCAGGCTTGGCGGCCAATCCATCTCAGTCCGAGCGGCGAGAGCATGGAACACCCTTCCCCAGCAGCTAAGAACAGCTCCTTCCATTACTCTGTTCAAGAAAGGATTGAAGACCTACCTTTTTAACATCACTGTATAGGGTCCCCCTCTACCCTGCCTCTCACCCCTTTCGCGCCAGGATACTATTTTTTTAGTAACAGAGCGCGTTATAAAAGCCCATAATAATAATAATAATAATAATATAATAGTTGGATGAAGGAGCACAACTAGACTAATATAAACCAAACGAAGATCCGCTTTGTCATTGAAGTGTAATGGTTTGGTTTCTCTTGGTGTTCCCTTTCTTTTAACCGGAGTCATGCACAAAGTGCATCTCCAATCGAAACACAAAGTCCACCCTCTACCGACTGAACGAAGACGCCACTAAATAAGGAAAGCAAAGGGCATTAGCGGGTAGTTCCCATTGCAGGCGCTCAGGGGCTCTCATTGAGGCTATTTTGTAGGCACATTGGGTACATAAAGAGGGGCTGCCAATTCAAATGAACCTTTTGAGTTGCGACTGAACATGAATGTAGTAGCATTTGTTAATTACAACTGCTAGTAACCGTGGTGGTTGGGCTTAAGTGTCACCAATGCTGTATTCAACCCAAGAGGGCTCCCACTCATCCTACCTCTATCAGCTTCTAGCTAGAGGGTTTGGGTCCTTTCGCCAAAAACAGTAGAGTAAAACCATCCACTCTGGTAAACCCCTCACCTGTGCTCTGGTCTGCGTCTATGAAAATCTGCGCATGTGGGGCCTCATTTATGAGAAATGACGCATCGCTGCGTGAAAGCAGCGATGCCTCACTTCTCAGTGCGCCCTCCTTGCGTCATGATTGATGCGTCATATTTATAATATGACGCATCATGTCGCAAGGAGTTACAGATACGTCAGTATTTCTGATGTATCTGTAGGCGCAAAAGTGACGCATTGCTGGAGTGTGTTGCTAAAGTAATGCAACTCCAGCAATGTTTACTTTCACATGGGCAAGTCCCATGTTGTTAGTGCCTGCGTCAGTCTTAAGCCTGCCATGAAGCAGGCGTAAGATTTTGACGCATTAGCGGCCAAGAAATGGCGCAGTGAAATCTTATAGATTTCACTGCATCACTTCCATGACCCTTTCTTGCGTCAACACGCCCCCCTTGCATACATTATACCTGGCGCAGGTATAATGTGGCGCAGGGGTTTACGAAGTGACGCATTTACCTAGATGCGCCACTTTGTAAATATGGCGCAACAAGGCACATTTTTTTACGCCACTGGTGCGTCACGAAAAGTGACGCACCAGCGGCGTAAAAGTGACGCACAGCCTCATAAATGAGGCCTGTGGTCTTTTGTTCCAGTACAATTCTGAATACAGTATTTCCAAAATCTTATGCGACTTGTAGGATCTTATGTTCTTTCTTGTAACCAGAAAGAGGCACATTCTATAATCTTATTTTTGGTTATGGTAGGCCCAAGCTTCTGACAATGATAACAAATGGAACAGGCACTGTGTTGTAACCCTGCTATCAATAGCCACATCAGTTGAATGGGGTTGAGGGTCCCAGGTTGGAACGCAAAGTTTGTCATCGTAAGCTAAGAGGGGCATTAGACTGTCACCACTAGCAAAACGTCATCCGCCATTTTCCTCATCGAGAAAATGAAATCACTTGTGCCTGCAATGTATGGCTATGGAATGCTAAGGCTGGTTTAGCTAATTACCTGAGAAGCAATGGTGGAACAGAGCATCGAAGCAGACTTGTACCTGATGCTTGGAATTTACAAAGAAGGGCATGGATTGGTAGAGGGGGCTCTATGAGAAATCCCTCCTCCCCCACAAGAGAAAAGAGCAACTAAATAACGTGCATATAGTGTAGTATGGACATAAAAACCTGTAGGTATGTGGAAACTGAAGTACCCCGTTATGTATATCTCCATACCCAGTAATTCAGGGGTCTCAGTAAGTCTGTGATGTTCGAATATCCATCGTACAAGTATTTCTACAAACATCCATGGATATTTGGGAAGCGGGAATATCGCACCCTTATTTGAGGTGGCGAAATGTCCGGAGGTGGGGAGGTTTATCAAGCCTGCATCATTCTCACCTTCCTTGTGATTCAAGAATAAGATGGAAACAGTGTTTTAATCCAATTTGGGAATGCACAGGACCAACACAGGGGGCCTAATGTCTCCATTAAAGCCCTCATTATGACTGGACCATAAACATTTTTCTCTACCCTGGATCTATCATTATCAGTGGCTCCAATAATTCCTACGGGAGGAATAAACAGGATTATGAGTTTTTGGGAAAAACGTGGAAATCAAACTTGTATATTATTTTTCCCCAGCATTATGCCTGGAGGCTTCGCCTGCTGGCAACAGATGTACTCTCTGAGTGGAATGTCACAGCACAGTGGTGTTTCCCCTAAACACATGGAGGCATACTTATGAGACCCTTTAGTCAAGTTTGCACCACACAAGTTGTACATGCATGATGCAAGGCTCTAAATCAGAATTCAGAAGCCAGGTAAAGCCACCTTGCTTGGCTTCGAGTGGCCTCATAATTCTTGAGTAAGGCAATCGCTGAGTTGCCTAACTCTGCGCAAGTGAGGCATTCCATGGATGTTGCAGTGGGTGTTTCCAAGCAACTCCCATGGTTTTTGACGCATTCCCAGATTTACAAGGACTTGTCAACCTGGGAATGGTTCAAAATCTTATGCCTCCTGAGCTGGGGCGTAACGAGGAGAAATATCTCTATTTCTCCTCATTTTTCTGCTTTCTATATGTGCTGCATTCTGCAGCACACACAGAAAGAGGAAAACGCCTCTCATGATTGTTTTGCGCAGGAAGGTGCTGCGTTGGAGCTGGGCCACACTCTGTGTGGCTTTGAAGGGTTTCAAAGACATGGAGTAAGGCAGCGCAAATCACTACAATCACTTACGCCGCACCCATGAGTCGTTCCATGGACGTTGCGGTGGGTATTCCCAGGCAATACCCAAGGATTTTGAAGTTTTACAAAACCATGTAATCCAGGGGATGCGGCAAAACTTTAGGCCTCCTCAGATGAGGCGTAACGAGGAGAAATATCATTATTTCTCCTCATTTATTCCTCTTTCCATAAATGGAAATAAGAAAAAGCATTCCAGTATTTTTGTGTGCAAAAAGGTGCCCCTTCCTGCACAATTAACAATCCTGCAGACAGCACAAGCACCCTTGTTCCATGGTGCAAGTGTACCTGCGTTGACTGCCAAAATTGCACCAGGGCCGGGGGAAAGGACAGGAATGCACCGTATTGGATAACTACGGTGCATGCCTACACTTTCACTTTGATGGAGCGCAGCACAGCAAGGTGACTTGCTGCACTGCCCAACACCAAAAGCCCATAAACGAGGGCAATAACTCAGATGGGTCAGGTAAACCATGCTACAGGGCCTGAAGAATTAGCGGGCCACGCATCTGTAACACCACAGCATTTTCATGTGGTAATTTCCCATTTTCGGCCCATTTACACACAGGGATTGGTCCAGTTTTTAGCAGGTGTGAAATGAAATATCAGAGAGAAATTACTGGGACCTCTGTACTGCCGCATTCTTTGTAAATTCACTTTCACAGGATATGGTGCAACACAGGACACATATTTGGGGCCTAAGAACATTCTAGCACAGGTAATTAATGACCATCAAACCCCATCCCAGTGACTGAGAAGAGAACTCACAACATTTTTCCAGATAGATTGCTCTGCTGGTGCAATGAGTGAAACTGATTTCTGGTAATTGAATGCAATCTTTCAGCACTTTTAACTGTTTGGCATATAAGGCACACAGGGCATGTGCTTTTAATCTGGCAGCACAGAGTATCTGCACTTCTTTCATTTGAACGGGAGAGTGCCTGCACGTTTAGGCGGACATGAAATACTGAGAATGCTGAGAAGGGCAAGAGCACTCGACCTAATCAGTAGCAGCAGGTAGTTTGAGAAAATGAGTACCTGCACTTTCATATTCCAGTTTAAGGTATTAGACAGGCCACCTTTCTTGGTTATTAGTGCTCCAGAAATCAGACAAATTACTTTTGAAAAGTATTAAAAAGTATGTAATGATTCATTTAGCTAAAGAATTACATTTAAACAGACTTTCCTAACATGCAATTGGAAGGCATGGGTTGAATGCAAACTATTTCAGGGCTGGAAGGCCAAACGTTTACATTTTACCAAAATGTTTTGATTAGTTCCGGATTTTCACATCTTGATTTAGACAGAACTTTAAAGGAGAATGGATCAGACCCCCAAAAGGAGAGCTATTTAGGCCAGTTTTAGCAGAGTCCTCTTGGTCACTTTTTGGCACCCTCAAGAATTACTTTGTCAATGGCCATGTCTAAGACAAGGAAATCCTCAGACACTCAGAAGGACTACTCAGAACCAAGGCTGGATTATTTTTAAAAACTGTCTGCTAAGGATAGAATTATTGAGGGGAGTTCCAGGGCATGCCAAGCCAGTTCAAAAGTCCCTTATTTGCAGGTGGAAATATCCACAGTGCACCTGTTCTTTTGGATATGCACATTTGGGCACTTCATACAACCTCCAGGCAGCAAAGTTTGGCTTCTGTCTTATTATATGGTTGATATCAGAACCCGATGAAGCCCCTTCCGAGATCACTGCAGGCTATGCTGAAAATACCTTGATAACGTTTGGCCCTAAAAGATGAAGAGGAATGAACATCCTCCAACCCGCCACTGCCACTCCAAACAAGAGCAGCCCCTCACCCTTTCAAGCTGTCTCACATTGCCAAGACACAGGTCAAAAGACTGACCTCTTCTTGATGAATTCAGATCCAATGTAACGCCTGGGGCAGTATTATGGAAAGTGCCCCAGGGGCGCAATGGGCATGTGCACCAGCTTTGCGGCCCCTAGGGAACTTTGGTATTAGAGAAAGAGCCACACACACTTGTGCGGCCCACTCTGTAATACAGATAGCACTGAAGCACATATAGCGCCAGCGCTATCACGAGATGGTGTACCCTTATTTCCATGAGAGCATGGCCCCATGCAAATTAGGCATTCCCTTTGCCTCTGTGCCTGTGCAGTATTATAAATGCAGGCGCAGGGGCAATGAAGCTGTCAGGAGGTGCACTGACAGTGCGCTGCCTAAAAGGTGGCCCACTGTCACGCCCTCTGGAGTGGGGAAAGGAGGTCCATGATCCCTCAGCCATCCCCTTAAAGGCAGGTGCAATCACTCACTGCATCCACCTGCAAGGGGATCTCTCTCCCCTCTTAAAAGTGCAGGTGGGTTGCCGCTTGCACAGTGAAACACGAAGCGGATACTTCAAATCCTCTCTGTTTTTCACTTGAATGCATTGCCCCCAGAGCAGCAGGGCTTTGCTGCTGCCCCATAGCAGCGCATTTAATGTAATAGGGTGCACTTTCCCTGTTTGTGCCCAGTGTCCCTGTATTACGGTGCGCTGTGGAACAAACATGGAAAGTGTGCTCTATGCGTAATAGGGCCCCTAGACGTTTTCCATGACGCTGTGTCAGTATGAAGTCACATACAACTTGTCCTGCACTTAATTTTTAATTAAAGGATGCTTTGGATTTGATCAAAATCTCTTGCACCTTACTTAGAAATTTCTGGATGTAAAGAGAACCAGGTGGATGTCTATGGTAGGCCTGGGTCTCAACGACTTTCACTTCGTTCTTAAGTATTTTGCGATTTGGACTTTGGTCACTGCGTCCCATGATTATTCATTGACTATTCTATGGTAGCCAGTACACTGTGCCTTTGGTCTTTTGCAACATTGACACAATCAAGATCAGGTGTCGCTTAGATAGCTCATCCCCCATAACATAAACAGATATATTCACACATTGCTGAACACAAAATAAAAATGTTTGGTATTTTTAGCCAGGGACAAATGGCATAGCTCTTCAACTTAAAATAAATAATTAAAGGAAGGAAAGATGAAGTCTAAAAGGCAAAACGAACAATTCAGTCCTCTTCCTCTCGTCCCCCTACGTAAAAACTTTTAGCCTATTTTTTTAATGCTTCATGATCTGTCCTATTGTCTCTGTCTCTACGAGATCTACTTTCAGCTCTAGGCTCAGTCGGATTTTAAATTATGCGAGTGTAATTTGCGTAATTTGGAGAATTTTGCATTACAAGTGTTACGTGAAATTATGTCATTACGCAAAGTGCTATCATTTTGAGTCCTTCATGGCAAAATGTTACCAAGAGTGCTTGGGAATGGCATTAACGACTTGAACTCGAACAGCTGTTATTTGTGGCATGTGTGTTTTTCATGCTATTTTTTAGCGTGAAATGCATCCTGGCATCGAAAATTGGCGCAAGGATACTATTCATGATAAAAGACAGCTCTAAATGATGGATTGACATCTTGCATAAATATACCTAATTTAGCTTACTTTTCTTGAAATTTCAAGTAATTACAACAAAGCAAATTTTGCACACCCCTAGTAATTAAGAGCTGTGGTAAATAACACTGGACGAAGTAATACCTATACTGGGGATATCGATCACACATGCGCTTGGCAATATCGACGGATCACAAGTTGATCTCCTCCAGAATTCTATGCAAGGGGGAATAATATGCAGATATTGGTGCATCCACAATAATTTACCCTTGTCAACTTGTAATCATATTGGGTTCTATTCAAAACAAGTAAATTAAAACTTGTATATTTATTTTGCTAATCACAATTTCTGAATGTAAAAACAACAAAGTGTAGACTTACATGTCTCTACTCCCTGTAACTAGGGGGTGGAGACATTTAAGACAGACTTTACATGAATAAAGTTACTAATAGTAACTTTTCAAACGCAGGCTGAGATTTCCACCTTGGGGTGACGATCTCTGGTAAAGTTTAGTGAAAAGGTATAGAATTTATTAAACTTAAAGAAATATATATATTTTGATGTGTAATAATAAAGAATATTAATTGTAGGTAATGTTGTTGTTTTTATGAAGCACAATGGTTCATGGTTCTATGAGAATCTCTAATAATTTAATATTGGATTATTGGTAGATACCCTATATGGGGATGACATTATTTGATGAGATAAAATAACTGTTCCCATTTATAAACATAACCTATAGAAGATCATAACTTATTGAGGGAAACATCCGTTACAACGCGGATGTTTCAACGCGGTGCTGTTACGACGCGTCCGTAACAACGCAAGTCGTTACCACGACTTGCGCTGGAGGGCGCTAGAAGATTAAAAATAGTAAATTTACTATTCCAACACCTTCCCTAGTGTCCACGGGGACTGGTGTTAGAATAGTAAATTATACTATTCGATATCCGCGCCCCCAACGCAAGTCGTGGTAACGACTTGCGTTGTAAGGGACGCGTTGTAACAGCACGCGTTGTGACGGTACGCGTTGTACCGTCACCCATCCCTTATTGAACATGTATCTTCCTCTGTCTATGTTTTGAGAAAAGGGACTGACAATAGCCCACATACTTCAATGAACTTTTCTGCATTGCACCCCCTCAGATAGAATTGTATTAAGATGAAAGTGCATGGGACTAGATTTGGACAACATACCGTAATGAGCATTGGTAAGATAGCAAAGTTGAAAATGAGGCTGGTTGTCATTGATCTGTTCAATGGACTGGAAAGTGTGTATCTCAGAGCCCCTCCAGATTAGGAAAAGATCATCAATATAGCACAACCTTAAGGGTACATGTTGGTCTAGTGTATTTTTGAATTGCCCCATGAGGACCTGCTCCTCCCACAGCCCCATATGCAAACAGGCATAGCTGGGAGAAAAGCAGGCCCCCATCGCAACTCCCCTAGTCTGCTGGTAAATTTGATTGTCAAAAGAAAAGAAGTTCTGTTCCAGACATGTGGTGACTATCTTAACCAATATTTTGTTATGCAAATACAAATATGCTGGTCTACGGCTCAAATAGTACTCTATGGCTTTGATGCCATCCTGGTGACGAATAGATGTGTATAGTGAAGTTACATCCATAGTAATTAGGATTAGATCTGAACTCCATTCTATTCCCTTAATTTTCCTAAGAAAATCTGAAGTGTCTTGTAGGTAGGACGGTTAGCTCGTAACCCACTCTTGGAGGAAATAATCTATATACCAAGAGGTATTTTCCATTATACTGTTGATGGCCGAGATTATTGGCCTCCCATGGGGTTTAGTTTCATTCTTATGGAGTTTGGGGATGAAATATAGAGCTGGGATGACTGGATGTTTTTTCAAAAAAATTGTATTCATCATCACTTATTAGCCCCCCACTCTTCCAAGCCAGTAATTTACCATAATAATCATTCCATGTGGATTTGACAATGTTGATATTGCTCTTTTTATAACATGCATTGTCACTTAATTGAAGGTGAGACTCCTCCATGTATAGTTTATGTGGCCACAAAACAACATTTCCTCCTTTATCTGATTATCTCACTATGAGGTTGTTGTTGTTTGACATTTTTTCATAAGTTGTATGTAGCAATGATTTTGGCGGCTACATGTATGGCTTGCGTTATTAATTGATTTATATAGGTGTTTCAACTCCAATACAATCTTCTCATAAATATATCACCACAGACTCCTCCAGTAAAGAAACGTATGAGGCCACTCAGGGGAATCCAAGGAAAGCCTTTATTAGACAAATCAGGCATAATGCATTTCGGCTATTACAGCCTTCGTCGGATGCCGCTGTACATCAGGATGCTGCTCCACCCGCTCCTTTGTAAAGCCTGCTCCACTCCTATTTGTCAGAGTGCACTTTGCCTCGGATCACATGACCGTGTACTGCCTGCAGAGCGGTAAGAACTACAGTTCCCAGAAGACATCTTTTTTGGGTAAGTACTGTGTGTGGAGAAGCAAGCAACATCTAGCCCAAATGGGTAGTGCTGTAAAACCAAAGGTGCAGAGTGGCCAGTTGGAAGCGGCTGGGGTGAATTGCAGTCCGAAGGCTTCCTTGGGTCCCCTGTAACGTTCAAGCCCCCCATGCATGTGTCCACCGGACTGTGTATATATGTATATAACCCAGTGGCACTGGATAGTTATAGTTATGGACTGAGGGAAATGCATTTTTTGGTTTGCTTATATATTTCACAAATCTTCACAAAAATGTCACCGCCACTGTTGAATGGATTGCAGTCCCTCCGACGGTCTGAAGGGCTCAAGGAGCCCATGAGATCTGAGGTGGTCGGTCTCTCCGCCCGCCTTCCATCTGCCCGCAATCATAATGCGGCTGGCGTTCAAGCAGGGTCTGATGGCGGTGAGACCACCTCTGATGGCCTGACTGTGGCAGTCCCACCGCCATCATAATCAGGCACTTAGTGTCAAGTCCTAAATAAATTTTGAAAAAACATAAGGGGGCAGGGTAGGGATACCCCAAAACTGTTTTTTTTTAAATGTTGCCATGAATTTACAGAGGAAACGTGAATCTAAGTAATTTTGTTTTAAAAAGCATGTGGTTTCTATACCCTGAGCCTCTGTGTGGCCCTGGGAACCCCATCCATTGGGCTAGGGCATACTATGAAGAGGGGGGGCATGCAGCCCTCATTCAAGATCCTTAATAGGCCCCAGGGACCTCATCCCCGAGGCTGAATTCTACAAACAATGGAAGGGGGCCATGTAGCCACCCCTTCCCAAGCCTTAAATGGCCCCTCGGAACCCGTTCTCTGGGGCATAAATAAACTTAAACAGCAGGGGGCAGCGAAGGGCCTCCTCCCCGAGCCTCTACAGGCTTTGGGATCCCATCTCCTGGGGCAGGCTCCCAGACCCCTGAGTCCCAGTAGTTTCCCTGCCGGCACCAGCACAGGCAAAGAACCATATGTTTGCTCCCTCCTGGTGGGAGCATTTTTAAATCTCCTGATGGGCGGCAGCAAATGGCCTTCCCTGCCTTAAGGAGTGCGGGCCAGGGAAGCATGTCTGCTCCTAGCTGGTGGGAGATTTAAAAATGCTTATGCCGGGTGGAAGAACACTCCCCCCACAGTCCCAAACTTGCTTCTTGGTGGGTGCCCAGGGTGGGCCACGAGCACACACCTATAATTTGGACAAGACCAGAAGGATGGGGTCCCATGGGCCACAAAAGACTAGGGGAGAGGGGGCCACGTGGCGCCTCCTTTTTTAAATCGACTTTGGGCCCACAGGATGGGACACCAGGACCTATTAAGGTTCAGGGCAGGTGGCCACTCTGCCTACCTCCCCTTTTATTAGAACTCACGCTTGATGGATGGGTTTCCCATGGCCTATTAAGGCTCGGCGACCCCTTACACTTATTATGTATGTTTTGACCTAGGGGATAAGGTTCTGGAGGTCCACTATTGGCTTGGGGAGCGGAGCCATGCACATTTTTACGTATGGTAATATAATATAGAAATACATGACCTGGAGCTATGGCCTAAAGTATGCATTATTACTGCACCCTAGGAAAACTGTCATTCCCGATGCTGCTGGTAATTAACAACAGAATTGTGAATAAATGCCACAATTAATGAGGGCCTTTGTAGGCATTGCAGCAGGCTAATTCACACACTCTGAATATCCAAGGTATTCTTGAAAAGGATACAAGGTAACACACACACACTGCTTAAACATTATATTGTAATGAAACATACCTTAAAGGCGGACCAAGAAAGCAAAGTGTATGTGACGACTGAAAGAAAGTGGGTGAACATGGTGTCAAAGGACTCTAAGCACTTTATAAATAAATAAATAAATAAATAAATAAATAAATAGTCAATGGCAAAAAAAAGAAAATGAAGCACATTCAGGGCAATTGTGATCAGGCAATTGAAACAGCCACAGACGTTTCTGAAAAATGATGAATTTGCCACATTTGCCACATAATCCATCATCTGCTACTTAATCCTGATTTCAACAATAATTTTGTTTCTAGCTCAAACAGATCAAATATTGGTAAAAATACAGAAACACATTTCAGTGCAGTGGAAAGCCATTCGCTAAGGTTGTCTGGTCACCTTTCAGTTAGTTATTGCTGTATTTGAGTGTTGAACTGGTGAAAATAAGACGAAACCATGCCTAGACACTGAAAACATGCAGAGACAAATATTGACAGCTAAGGGCTCTCTCACTGCACCACCTGAACTACTTATTTGCCTATCAAAACTCAGTTGCCCACCTCAAAAATGACCAGCTACCAATTGACCATACAGAGATCACTTTTAGAACATGGAATGATAGGTAATAACAGCCCTCAGTATAACAGGCAACAACTTAAGCACAGTACTGAAGGAAGCAAGATGAACCAGTCACTGCTTGTAATTTCTCTTTGTATTCTATTCCTTTTCAGCAATCGCAGCCAACACTTTTCACCTGAACATTGGTTTCCTCAGGACAAAATTCTATGAATAATAGTATATTTTCTTGGTTTGTCTCTTTGGTGTTTCCACCAGTCTGATCATCAATTTTTATTTCACTATATCTAATATCGAACTCAGTGGCACTGTTATCCTTATTTTGAGTAAACAGGTTTGTCAGGTTATCAAGGGGCATTTTATCAACAACTAGCGATATTTATCACTAAAGAAGCGTAACAACATTATTTTTATTGGCAAGCAACGTCGGATTTTATTGCAGAGATAACGTGCTATTAGCAACGTTTATCTCCAATGCGATAAAATAACCGTCGATAACGGCGAAATGTGTGAATATCGCAGGAAAACCAGCGATATTCACGCATCATGGCCAATAGGGTCTTAGCCAGAATATCCACCTTCCATTGGATATAATGGCTAAGAACAGGTCGGAGCAGGCTTTAGTTTTTAGCGATATTCGCACTTAGCGCAAATTTTTTTAGCGATACGCCTGCCTTGCTAATAGGTGATAGCGACGTTAGCGACTGCTTTCAGTCGCTAACTGGTTGGGTACGCCCACTTTGCATGTCATTAGCGATAAATATCGCTGACATGCAAAGCGGGCCCCAAACCGCTCGCTATCCCCTAAAAGCTGTTGCTTACTGATGTTAGCAACAGCTTGCTAATAAGGCGATAAAAATATCGCCGCTCTGCAAAAGCGGCGATAATTTTATTTCACCTGCCTTGATAATATGCCCCCAAATTCAGAGAAAGTCCACCGATTGCTGTGTATGGCAAATACAGTTTAGGGAACCGCAGCATCTCATGAAATGCACCGGGGTGCACAGCATTCGGTGGTCAGACTGGTGAGTACTGTGCTCAGGTTGTTTCCTGGTACACTGAGGATTGTTGCTGCCTCTCATTCTATGTCCTAAAAGTGGTAACATGCATACAGATAACAGAATAATGAAATAATGCTGTCGGAAAACGTGCTGTGTGGCATTGCATAATTTTCCTTTTCTTGCCACATAATGTAGTCCACTCTGATTCATAATTTGGTCCTCCCCTGCCGCACAATTCCAGTGTCCTCGAGCATAGCTCATCATACCACTTATAATTGTTCAAGTATTTTGATGAACCAGGGGTTTAACGGACACCCCCCGCAGCCCCCACAGTGGGGGGAGGGGAGCGAGTCTTCAATACATAAAAGGACCCCCCTCAGATGATCATTTCGAGAGTAAGGGCAGTGGGAGGGGCCCCTTCCCCTTCCCTTGGGGGGGGGGGGGGGGTTAAGGTTTCCTGATGTCACTATAGTGAACAGTTTAGTGTGCAGTGCTGGTGAAAAACGTGCCTTCTACCTATGAACTGCCTCTTATGTATACATTCAAATACTGTTAGAGTTCATGTTGTTCCATGATTTGTTATGAATCACAACATTGTGTAACTGGTCTTAGAAGTTAAGTTCCAGGTTCGGCATCAGGTGAGTCAGATCTAAAGTGTGCAATGGTTCATACCTGGTAAAAGCGGTATGATTCTCCGAGACAGGTGCCGCACAGTTTCATATGGACAGATTTCAGGCGGACCCACAGGTCTGACCAGTTCAGGAATAAAAGGGTTTTGCAGTTTCCACAAAGCAGAGAACACTGCGTGTTCCTTTTCTTTGTTTATCCTTAGAATTGGAATAATGGGCACCTGTCTGATGAAAACTTAAACACGGCTAAGGAATATATACGAAGAGAACCAGTAAAATAGTGAGGGTTGGGCCAGTAAAATGGGCCCCTCATTTAAAACTACTAAATGTGCTCTTGTGCACGTGAAAGGAGTCCGGTGCAGTGCTGGTACAAGAATCTTCCATCAAGATACAGCAGGACTCTGCCCCTGCGCCAAATCTAATGCAGGAAAAGAGGTGCTACATTTAAAGTGCTTGAGCCCCACAGATGTATTGACGAATTGGGGGTGCCTGGGACATTCCTGTATTAGCATCCATTGTGCATTTTCCCCTTGCTACACATGGAGCCCTACTCTTTCAAAACGAGTACACAGTTCCCCAAACCTTTTAATTCCCATGGCAGGATTTGATAAATATTAAGTGCATTGATCACGTGGCTTCTTGTTTGGGTCAAAAAACTGAATAGACTTTTTTAACTCTGCCATCCAACCGGTGGTTGATGTAAAGAGTGCATCTTGTGGCTCCAAATTACTCAGTCAGTAGCATGAGGAGCTGCACATATGACTAAGGCGCACGCTCTTGTGAAGTAGCAATTCAAAGTACATGATAAAGTTTTCACAGCTTCTCTCGGTTTTACGTCAGAATATTGTCTATAGAAATACTGTTGGACCCGGCCTCGTGGCGTGGTCCTCACTGATCTCCGCAGCCCCAGATCTACGGGTGGGACTGATTCCCGTCCACCCAGAACTGTACATGACACTCCTACACTGGACCTGAGCCGATCCCCAGACCGCGTGCCTGCACCCGTGCACGTGACCATCAGACTCCATGTTTGGCCACCCCGGCCGTCCGGCCGCCTTCTTTCCTTTCGGCAGCCCTGGCCTCTCCTGGCTGCAGGTAAGCCTGCGCGTCCGGCGCGCCCAGATCCACCCGGGGGGTGAACGACCCACCAAGTACACGAAACCAAGACTTCCATCACACCTCCGGCCCCCTTCCGAGGAACTGGTTTCCCTCACACCTCTGAACTATCCCTGGGGGCTTCTTGTTTCGATGGCACCTTGGGCCTCCTAGTGAGCTGGCTCCAGGCCCTGATGGGCGTCTGGGATTCCATGGGCGCATGGTCCAAAGCATCAAAGAACCAACCGCCCAGACGATCAGGCGCCTGGCCCTCGGACCTCCGGCCTCCTGCCTATGAAGGTCCGGACATCAAAGAGCTCGACGACTATAAGACAGCCTGCCTTCCACCTAATCGGCAGTTGTATCTTGGACAAGAAAGCCCTGCTGATCTGATCGCGGCTGACTTTGAGGAGAACAGACTCTGACCCACCGAGCCCTGCTGACGTCGTCGCGGCTCACCCTACAACCTACGGAACGGAACCATCGGAGCCCTGCTGATGCTGTTGCGGCTCCCTCTCGAAGCACCAGAACTGACCCATCGGAGCCCTGCTGACGCTGTCGCGGCTCCCTCTCGAGAGTAAGACCTGAACCCTCGGAGCCCTGCTGACGCTGTCGCGGCTCCCGCTTGAAGCACAAGACCTGAACATCGGAGCCCTGCTGACGCTGTCACGGCCCCATCTGCTTACGGGTATGACGGAGTACTCCTGCCCAAGCCCTGCTGACCTCGTCGCGGCTTGACGAACTCTCTGGTCCAGCTGGACCATCGACGCTACCCTCACAATCATCTTGAACCAGAAGTGAGTAGAACAGCAAGTCTCATCGCCAGCCCCCGTACTCCCCAGTTCGAGGATTGAGAACTGTGCGCCGGGTACGTGGCGTGCCAGCTGGCCTCCTAAGACTGTCCCGCTTCCCCGATCCCTCGTTACGAGACTGTCGCGTTCCCTAGATCGCTGTGTATTGCTCTTTACTTTAATCTTGATAAAGTCTTTCTTGATAAAGAATCACTGTGTAGTGTCCGTTCATAAGTGTGGTGTGTCGACAGTGTGTACGATCAGTCCTCCCCGGTGGGGACTCCCCCCTCGATAAGACTCGGCAGTAATTGTGGAAGAGGAGGTTCCACGGGGTTAGGAGAGTCTTCTTGACCCCTGGGGCCACCGCCTTCCAACATTGGTGGCAGCGACGCGATACGAACCTACGTCTAAAGATCGTACCACTGACACACTACCTGAACCTACACGCGGCAAACACACAAGAAAAGAGCAACAATGACGACTACAGAATCTGGTGTAAAGACACCTTCGACAAGGACCTCCTGGAAGATTACACACATAGAGAGCTGAAGCAGTTCTGCAAAGAACTGAGTATCCCGAGTACCGGACTAAGTACTAAGGAAGATTTCCAGAAAACGCTGACCGCTTGGGTAGAGTCCGGAGCACCTCTTCCCCCGATCGAAGACGAGGGAGGGAGGCCACAGACTGAACCCGGTACACCGACCGGTGAGAGAATCCAGCAACCGACCCGGAGCCCAGCAACCGGGAGAGAGCGGTCATCGGAGGAGATGGCCGATCGAGAACGTGACCGAAACCATGAGCTCGAACTAGCACACCTCAAATTAGAGGGTGAACTCAAACTCGCAGAAAAAAAGTTGGCGGTGGAGCAATTGCGGCTCCAGGGAGAGCTAGAGGAGAAGAAGCTCCAGAGGGAGCATGAAGGACGGAAACTTCAGCTCGAGCACGAGCGCAGCCTCAAGGAAATCGAATTGAAAGCCAGAAAAGAAGCAGCCGGATCACCGGGCCTTGGGGAGCAGGTGGTCCCCAAAGAAACGAAGGTGCATATCCCCAAGGACGTTGTAAAGGAATTCTACAAAGGAGACGACATCCAGCAATGGTTCAAAGCATACGAGGTGGCCATGTCCGCTCACCGGGTCCCGGAGAAGGACTGGGGGTCCGGCCTGTGGAGCCGCTTCCTCAGCGAGGGGAGTGACACCCTGCTGGACCTACCGACGGCACACATGAACGCCTACCCACACATGAAAGACGCTCTTTTATTCCGCTACGGCCTAACGCCAGAAATGTATCGCCAGCGGTTTAGGGAGTGCAAGAAGATTCCTGGCACCACATGGGTGGACTATGTGAACGGATGTACCATGTTACAACGCATACTATTACAACTACCTACCGTTACAACGCGACCATTACAACGCATACCATTACAACGCATAGCGCTTTGAGGTGCTGGATAGTGGTAAGCATAATTTACTATTCTAACTCCAGTCCCCGTGGACCCTAGGGAAGGTGTTGGATAGTAAATTATACTTATTCCCTATCCTAGAGCACCCCCGGCGCAATGCGTTGTAATGGTATGCATTGTAAAAGTCGCGTTGTAACAGTAGTGCGTTGTAACAAATGCGTTGTAACAGGTGTATACCATGTGAACTACTACACCCGGGCCCTAGATGGTTGGATCAAGGGCAGCAATGTGACCACCTTCGAGGGCCTAGTCGACCTAGTGGCTTACGAACACCTGTCCGCAAATTGCTTTGTGGAACTTAGACAGCATCTCCTGGACAGCAAACTCGCCAACCCACGTAAACTGGCTGTGGAGGCCGATCGATGGGTGGCCACACGAGTCCAGAAGGCGCCCGGGGGAGACCCCCCACGGAACGACCAAGGATCTTCCCGCCAGCGAGGTGGGGAAGTCGGGGCAAGCAGCAAAATTCCCAGTCAGGGCCTCAGCGTAGTCCCCCCAGAAACCAGACCCCTCGCTCTCCTCCCGCGACAAGAGCCGCCCCGAGTGCAGGATCCCCGGGGCTCCGCCCCAGCTCCACGTGCTTCAAGTGTCAGCAACCCGGGCACTATACCGGTGACCCCGATGTCCCCTGACCCCGAAATCCACTCCCACTGGGCCCTCCTCTAGACAGATATCCTCAGTAGCCTTAGAAGAGGAAGAGATAGAAGAACAGGGGGAGTGGGAACCCGCAGCCATGGTCCTAGCCTCCCTGGGGAATAGTGAGATGATCCCCGGAGATTATCTGCCCGACAACACCGAAAAGTACCGCCAAACAGTGAAGGTTAACGGGCGCAGCATAGGAGCCCTTCAGGACACAGGAGCCAGCATCACGTCTGTTAGGTACACGCTAGTTCCTGAGTCCATGATCATCCCCCACACTTCCTGTCGGGTGATAGCAGCTGATAACTCTGTCCGCACCTGCAGGATAGCCCAGGTCCCGTTTGAGTGGGAGGGGGTCTTGGGCGATCTGCGGGTCACAGTTCGCACGGACATGCCTGTAGACTGCCTCCTGGGGAATGACCTAGAGAGTTCCCAGTGGAAAGAGGTAGAGAGAAGGACCCATTTAGCCATGTTAGGACTGCCCCAATGGGCCTGTGTGAGCACCCGAGCCATGACCGCCAGAATGCCCAACCCCGGGAACGAAGAGCCTGAGTTCCCCAGTTCAACCCCTGATGGACCCGAGGGCGGCGACCACCCTACGGTCCTCGGCCAGCCCTCCCTCGAAGAGAACGCATCCGACGAAGGTCCCCTCAGACCAGCTGTCGAACCAGTCCCGACCCTAGCTGATCTCCCCGAGTTGGCCCCGTGGCGCCAAGTGGGAGGACCGTCCCGAGAGGAGATCTGCCAAGAGCAGACCTCCTGCCCTGCCCTAGAGGGGCTCCGCCGACAGGCCGCAAACCCAGGCCGCTGGAGACCACTCCGGCTCCCATTACCTTTACTGGGAAAACGGCCTACTGTACAGTGAACAGAAGACCGCGGAACTAGGATCAGCCCGTGTGCTGGTGGTACCCCTACGTTTCCACGGACTCCTCCTCAACCTGGCCCACGATGTGCCCCTGGCAGGGCATCTGGGCCAAGATAAGACCTTCCAACGACTAGTGACCCATTTCTACTGGCCCCACATACGGTCTGATGTGGAACACCACTGCAAGTCCTGCCCCACGTGTCAGGCTAGCGGCAAAAGCGGAGGCAAGCGCAATGCTCCCCTCCAGCCCTTTCCAGTTGTCAGTACCCCCTTTGAGAGGGTGGGGATCGACATCGTCGGACCTCTGGACCCCCGGACCTCCTTAGGCCACCGGTTCATTCTGGTTCTGGTCGATCACGCCACCCGATACCCCGAAGCCATCCCCCTCCAGACCGTGACGGCCCCAGTCGTGGGCCGGGCCCTCATGGGGATCTTCTCCCGGGTGGGATTCCCCCGAGAAGTGGTAAGCGATCAAGGGACGAACTTCATATCCCGGTACATGAAGTCCCTCTGGCAACAGTGTGGGATGTCCTACCGGTTCACCACCCCTACCATCCCCAGGGCAACGGCCTGGTTGAGCGGTTCAACCGCACCCTGAAAGGGATGATCATGGGTCTTGAGGAGCCCTTGCGATGCAAGTGGGACGTCCTCCTACCCTGCCTCCTGTTCGCCTACCGAGAGGTACCCCAGAAATCCTCGGGGTTTAGCCCTTTCGAGCTGCTCTATGGGCACCCCGACCAGGGTCCCCTCAGCCTGGTCAAGGAAGGCTGGGAGGCAGCCCCCCCGAGCACACCCCGACGTATTCTCCTACGTCCTGGCCCTCCGGAACCAGATGCGGAAGTTTCGCGAGCTGGCCGAGGCCGACCTGGAAGCCAGCCAAGAGGAGATGAAACGCTGGTACGACCAGAATGCCACTCTGGTCGAGTTTCAACCAGGTCAACAGGTTTGGGTCATGTCCCCAGTGGAACCTTGTGCCTTGCAGGACAAGTGGATTGGACCCTTTAACCCTTTCGCTGCTGATGACGAGCTCAGCTCGTCATCACCCACGGGTGTCGTGTGCTGATGACGAGCTGAGCTCGTCATGGAAACAGCAAAATGGCAATTTGCAGCACAGGGCAAAAATCCCCGCAGCAGCCATGTGGTTAAGGTGATAGAGCGCAAGAGCCAAGTCACCTAACTCGTTGATACGAAATCAGCCAGGAATGCCCTGAAAGTGTTACACGTAAACCGGCTCAAACCCCATTTTGTGCGGTCTGAGTTGGGGTTACTCCTTGCCACCGACGACAGAGAGGAAGAGGAAACGGACCCTCTACCCGATGTCCTGTGTGCAAAGGATCAAGATGGCTCCGTAGAGGGAGTGAGTCTCTCCTCCTCCCTCACCCCCTTGCAGCGTGAGGAATGTCGCCACTTGCTGGGACAATTCTCAGACCTCTTCTCCCTCACACCCGGTGTCACTAGTTGGTGCGTCCACGACGTGGGCACCGGGGACAGCACTCCGGTACGACACAGAGCCTACCGAGTCCCGGACCGAGTCCGAGCCTGCATCAAGGCTGAGGTCGACAAAATGTTGGACCTAGGAGTGGTGGAAGCCTCCGACAGCCCATGGGCTAGTCCCGTGGTCCTGGTTCCGAAGGCAGCTGCCCCTGGCACCGTTCCTGAGCTGAGGTTATGCGTAGACTACCGCGGACTCAACGCAGTCACCCGAACCAATGCAAACCCCATCCCCCGAGCCGACGAACTGATTGACCGCCTAGGGTCGGCTCAGTACCTTAGTACCTTCGATCTCACCAGTGGCTACTGGCAGATCGGCCTCACGGAGAGGGCCCAAGAAAGGTCTGCTTTCTCCACTCCGGATGGCCATTTCCACTTCCGAGTCATGCCCTTCGGCATGAAAAACGCCCCCGCCACCTTCCAGCGACTGGTCAATCAGGTCCTAGCTGGGTTGGAAAGTTTCAGTGCAGCCTACCTAGACGACATTGCAGTGTTCAGTGCTCACTGGCCCGAGCACCTGCACCACCTCTGGGAGGTGTTGGACACCCTGAGTCGAGCCAGGCTCACCATTAAAGCTAGTAAATGCCAAATAGGACAAAGCTCAGTGGTATACCTAGGGCACCAGGTCGGCAGCGGCCTCGTGCCCCCCCTCCAACCCAAGATAGACACAATCAATGCCTGGGAGACCCCCACGACCCAGACCGAGGTGCGGGCTTTCCTAGGGCTCACAGGGTACTACCGTAGATTCATCAAGGGGTACAGGAGTATTGTAGGCCCCCTCACCGAGTTGACAGCCAAGGCCAACCCCAAGAAGGTTATCTGGACCCCCGCCTGTCAGAAGGCCTTCGAAGAATTGAAACAAGCCATGTGCACCGCTCCAGTCCTACAGGCCCCTGACTACTCCCGAGAGTTTGTGGTTCAGACCAACGCCTCCGAACACGGCATTGGGGCCGTGCTCTCCCAAGTGGACGACAAGGGGATTGATCATCCGGTAGTCTTTATCAGCCGGAGGCTACTACCCCGGGAACAGAGATGGAGCACCATCGAGCGAGAGGCCTTCGCAGTAGTCTGGGCCTTGAAGAAGCTGAGGCCCTACCTGTTCGGGACCCACTTCCGGGTCCAGACCGACCACCGTCCTCTCCGGTGGCTCATGCAAATGAGAGGAGAGAACCCTAAACTGCTAGGCTGGTCCATCTCCCTCCAAGGGATGGATTTTACTGTGGAACACAGGCCTGGTGCCGACCACGCCAACGCCAATGGCCTGTCCCGCTTCTTCCGCCTCAGCGAAGAGAACCCCCAAGAGGATAGGTAGTTCTCCTCGTCTTTCAGCTGAAGGGGACGCATGTTGGACCCGGCCTCGTGGCGTGGTCCTCGCTGATCTCCGCAGCCCCATATCTACGGGTGGGACTGATTCCCGTCCACCCAGAACTGTACATGACACTCCTACACTGGACCTGAGCCGATCCCCAGACCGCATGCCTGCACCCGTGTATGTGACCATCAGACTCCATGTTTGGCCACCCCGGCCGGCCGGCCGCCTTCTTTCCTTTCGGCAGCCCTGGCCTCTCCTGGCTGCAGCTAAGCCTGCACGTCCGGCGCGCCCAGATCCACCCGGGGGGTGAACGACCCACCAAGTACCCGAAACCAAGACTTCCATCACACCTCCGGCCCCCTTCCGAGGAACTGGTTTCCCTCACACCTCTGAACTATCCCTGGGGGCTGGTTTCGATGGCACCTTGGGCCTCCTAGTGAGCTGGCTCCAGACCATGATGGGCGTCTGGGATTTCATGGGCGCATGGTCCAAAGCATCAAAGAACCAACCGCCCAGACGATCAGGCGCCTGGCCCTCGGACCTCCGGCCTCCTGCCTATGAAGGTCCGGACATCAAAGAGCTCGACGACTATAAGACAGCCTGCCTTCCACCTAATCGGCAGTTGTATCTTGGACAAGAAAGCCCTGCTGATCTGATCGCGGCTGACTTTGAGGAGAACAGACTCTGACCCACCGAGCCCTGCTGACGTCATCGCGGCTCACCCTAGAACCTACGGAACGGAACCATCGGAGCCCTGCTGACGCTGTCGCGGCTCCCTCTCGAAGCACCAGAACTGAAGCATCGGAGCCCTGCTGACGCTGTCGCGGCTCCCTCTCGAGAGTAAGACCTGAACCCTCGGAGCCCTGCTGACGCTGTCGCGGCTCCCGCTTGAAGCACAAGACCTGAACATCGGAGCCCTGCTGACGCTGTCGCGGCCCCATCTGCTTACGGGTAAGACGGAGTACTCCTGCCCAAGCCCTGCTGACCTCGTCGCGGCTTGACGAACTATCTGGTCCGGCTGGACCATCGACGCTACCCTCCTGATCATCTTGAACCAGAAGTGAGTAGAACAGCAAGTCCCATCGCCAGCCCCCGTACCCCCCAGTTCGAGGATTGAGAACTGTGCGCCGGGTACGTGGCGTGCCAGCTGGCCTCCTAAGACTGTCCCGCTTCCCCGATCCCTCGTTACGAGACTGTCGCGATCCCTCGATCGCTGTGTATTGCTCTTTACTTTAATCTTGATAAAGTCTTTCTTGATAAAGAATCACGGTGTAGTGTCCGTTCATAAGAGTGGTGTGTCGACAGTGTGTACGATCAGTCCTCCCCGGTGGGGACTCCCCCCTCGATAAGACTCGGCAGTAATTGTGGGAGAGGAGGTTCCAGGGGGTTAGGAGAGTCTTCTTGACCCCTGGGGCCACCGCCTTCCAACAAATACCTTCTGACAAAAACATTATGTCTTAAATCTCGTTTACAAAATTATCTTCTTTTTATATTACCTCAAAAATATCTTCTTATGTTAATCCCAATGGTGTGATATTTTTTGTAAATTACATTTCAAACATAGGGCTCAGTTACTATATAGCCTCCCTGCTGCGCTGCTGTGCGTCAAAATAAAAGGGCAGGGAAGTGCCGTATCTACAAGATAAGGCACATTCCTGCAGTAGCGGTCGGTGGTGGGACTAGCTGCCGGGCGGTGACGTGGGGCGAGGGAGGGGCAGCGTGGTGGGTAGTATTCTATGGAATACGGAGGATTACAGGTTAGTAAACATATAAATAAATAAAACGTAATATCGTTGCGCGCACTGCATCCCCAAAAGCGATGCAGTGCATGCAACGAAATTCGTTTTATTTATTTATATGTTTACTTACCTGTATCACAGCCCAACAGCTACTCCCACCACCGAGTGCTACTGCATTCCTGTCCTTCTCCCCTGAGCCGGAGCACACACAGCAGCAGCGCCAACACCTACACCCTTGTGTCATGTTACAAGATTGCATGCGTTGTGAGGATGATTGTTTTTCCTGCACAAAAACAATAATTGATGGCATTTTCCTCTTTCTATGCATGTAGCATGCATTGAAAGAGGAAAAACAAGGAGAAATAAAAGTATGACATTTCGTAACACCACTCCTATGCCTCCCCTGGGCAGGGATAGGATTTTTACACATTCACAGCTTTACAAAACATTGTAAACCTGGAAATGTGGTTCCATGGATGTTGCGTGTGAACACCCACAACAATACCCACAGAACACCCCTTTCACGCAGAGTAATGTGTGAAAGGGGCTCCTTAATGCATCCTCTCCTATTTGAATCTGAAAAAAACCTTTTTGAAACCATGGTCTAAGAGTTACCTGTGATATTGATACGCCTCTGTCCCTGCTCTGATGCAGTGGGTATAGAAGACATGGTGCAGTATCTGGGAATGGTAGTGCAAGTGCCAAATTCTAGCTGGAAACCAAAAGTTGGTCAGAATTGGTGCTGTGTCCCTCTCTTCCGATAGGTCTTCCAATGAGCTGCTATTGCAGAGATTGGGAACTGCTCTAGAGAACAAGGGTATAAAATAAAGCCCCATATCATCTCTCACAAGCAGGGGGGGGCGTGGCTTGGACGCCGATCGGGATGGCGGCGTGAGCTCGCAGCTCCGCGCGGAATCCCGCTAATTCTCCTGATCCCTGCACCCTGGGCGACCCGTGGTCGACACTCCTGCCCTACGAAGTGTAGGGGGACCTCTGGGCGTCAATAGGAAGTTGCTGGGGGACCGCTGGCCCCGAGGAGACCCCAATGTACGATGGCCGAGGTGTCGCCGAGAGTGAGAAGAAAATGGCGGCGGAGCGGACCGGCGGCTCCGGACATCGACATTGAGCAGCCTTGGTGCCGACTGGTGGGGGTTCTGCAGCCGTGAGATCGATGCTGTGGGGACTGTGGCGACAGTCCTGAAGATCGGGGGACAGGGAACCCGGCACCGCTCGGACTTTGGGGACAATTGCTGGCCGCTATCCCTCCTCCTTCCCCTCCTCCTCCAGACTCCTGAGGGGGCAGGTTGGACGGTGCTAACCCACTTGGCCCTTGGAGCTGCGGCATCGGCGGTGGCACTTGATCCTGCTCAATATTGGGAAGTTTGCGCTGTCCCACGAGTGCCGGGACCAGGCGGGTTTCTTGGCCTGTGACGCAGTACCCTAAGATGGCGGCTACGGGAGGGCCGGTGGCCATGGAGCGCGGACAGGGGGACCTGGCTGCGCTGTCCCAGGTGGGCGAGACCCCCCCACCGGTGTTGGACCAGGAGCAGCGACTGAATCGGCGCTTGGATGCCATACTGGACGCAATCACCTCGTCCAAGGAGGCGTTGCAGCAGGACATTGCGTAAGTAGCCACTGGGCTGGGGCTATTGCGAGCGGACCATGCGAAGCTGGCGGATAAGGTCAAGGACCATGATCAGCTGCTATTGGACCTGAAACCGTCGGTGCTGACCGCAGAGCATAAGATCACGGACATCCAAGCCCGGTTGGATTCGCTGGAACGACGTGCGGAGGATGCCAAAGGCCGCAATAGGAGGAATAACGTGCGGGTCGTAGGCCTGCCGGAACGAATTGAGGGGGAGGATGCGGTGGCCTACATGGAGGACTGGTTTCCAACTGTGGTGGCACCGGAGGGGCTTACTCCTTTCTTTACCCTGGAACGAGCCCACAGGGTGCCGGCTCGCCCGCCAGGGCTTGGTCGCCCCCCCCGCCCGATGGTGGTGCGGCTCCTCCATTATAAGGACCGGGACCTCCTCATCCAGAGGGCTCGGACATCGGGCCCGTTTGAGGTGGAGAACAGCAGGGTTACAATCTTCCCGGACTACACCCAGGCGGTCCAAAAAAATAGAGCATCGTTTCTGGCGGTGAAGAAGGAGCTGCGAGAGGAGGGCATTCAATACTCCTTGCTCTTCCCGGCCAAGCTGCGGGTCATTCTGGATGAGACTACGCACTTCTTTCAGACTCCGGACGAAGCATGGCAGTGGCTGGAGTCATACAGAGCGGGGACGGATAGGGCTCACAAAAGTATGCGAGATCGGCCTAAACCGCCTCAGGTAGGCAATCGCAACGCATCCGGTCCCGCAATAGGCGCCAGCGGGAGAAACGGGAGGCCCAAATGGCTGCGGACAAGAGAGAAGCGCTCGCAGCGACGGCGGCCATTACGAGGTCGCAGCAGGAAAGTGAACTGGCTGAGACGGACTCTGGCGGCGAAGGCAGCAGGACGGGAGAGGACCTTTCAGAAGCGGAGAGCTCGAAGGGGCCGGTGGTGACCCCTCAGACTTCTGATGGGATATTTCACGGTTGAGGCTGTGTTGGGACTTGGACAAGCTCTGATGGTAGGGTGGTATCCTGTTGGCGATGGGTGGGTTGCCGGGTAGGGTGCCGCGTTGGCAGGATGGGATGGGGAGCGCGGGGTGTGGGCTCCGCTAGCTGGGGTCGGCGATAACTCACCCCCCCAGGGCCCTTAAGGCCTTCTGTGGTGGCGACCACAGGTTAGGAGAATGTGTGGTTGGTTTGAGGTTTGGATCGGTGCTGACACTGGGTTTGTAGGCTCTGTCCTGGGGAGTGGGGTTTGGGGTGTTCTTCTTTCCAGAGTTTGTTTTGGGGGGGGGCAACTGCTTTGGTGGGGATGTGAACTGGCATTGTTTGACCTGGACTGTTCACTGCTGGTATGGGGACGTTACCTAGCTTAAAATGCCTAACGTGGAATGTCCGGGGGCTACGAACCATGGTCAAGCGCCACAAGGTGCACGCGTATCTGGTGCGAAGGGGGGTCCAGATTGCTATGCTACAGGAGACCCATCTGACAAAAAAGGAATGTGCTGCGTTGCAAAAAAGATGGAGGGGTCAGGTGTTTGGCACCACTTACTCAGCGTATGCCAGGGGGGTATTGATATGGGTGAGAGCGGGGATACCGTTCCAGGTGCTGAACCGAGTGGTGGATCCTGAGGGCAGGTTTGTGGCGGTGGAGGGACGGTTGTATGGTAGGGATGTGGTTCTCTGCTGTGTGTATGCGCCAAATGCTGATCAGGCCCGATTCTTCGATGGCCTTTCCGGGTCCTTGGCCTCTTTCCTAGCGGGCCCGGTGATACTGGGGGGGGGGATTTTAACTCGATTACGGATGTGGTCTTGGACAGGTCTCACCCTCCCCTTGTGGATTCCTCGGTATGCAAGTTAGCCATGCACAGGAAGGATTGGCAGGACAGGTGGGGGTTGCTGGATGTGTGGCGGGAACAGCACGGGGACACCAGGGATTATTCCTTTTACTCAGCTCTCCATGCACTACACGTGAGGATTGATTCAGTGCTCTGTGGCGGGTCCCTGGCCCCATTGATCTCATACACGGAATACTTGGCTAGAACCATATCGGATCATAATCCCCTACTGGTACATGTCCAGTGGCAACGGGAGCGCTCGGCGATTCCAACATGGCGGCTCCGGGCCAGACACGTTGGAGGACTCAGTGTTTAGTGAAGCTGTCCAACAGGGCATCGATAATTATTTCGGTGAGAACGAGGGTACTGCCACGTGTAGGTCCACTGAGTGGGATGCGATGAAAGTGGTGGTGAGAGGGGTATGCCTGGGTCGGTTTTCGACTGCTCGTACGACTGTGTTGAATGCACTTGCGAAAGCGGAAGAGAAACTGAGAGATTTAGAGCGGCGCAGGCCGGCCAGTCGGGACTTGCAGGCCCAGTTGCTGGAAGCGAAGGAGGTGGTCGCTACCGAAACGGAACGGTTGCGGAGCTACGACTATAGGCAATACGCCATCAGAGCGCATGCTGAACGGGATAAGGTGGGCACGCTCCTGGCCAGACTTGCTAACCCTGAAATTAGGGGCTGCCCTGTCCTTAGCATCAACAACGCACTGGGGGAGACGGTATATTCTCAGGCAGCGGTGTTGGAGTGCTTTCGTGTGTACTATGAGGGATTGTACCAGAGTCAGTTGGGAGTGGAGGCCCAGGAAATTGCGGAGTACCTAGAGGCGAGGCAGCTTCCGGTCCTTGACGAGGAGGACGCGAAAGAGCTGGGCGGGCCGATCACGCTTACTGAAATAAGGGCGGCCATTAAAAATATGGCTCGGAATAAAACACCCGGTGTGGACGGGTTACCAATAGAATTCTACCAGCAGTTTGTAGATAGCTTGGCACCCAGACTGCTAGTGGTGTACACGGAGGCTTATGAGTCAGGGGGTTTGCCCGGATCCATGAGGGAAGCTTTGATTGTGCCGCTCCTAAAACCCGGCAGGGATGCGACAGATGTGAGGTCCTATCACCTGTTGTCCATGTTAACGGTGGACTATAAGATCCTGAGCCGGATTCTGGCCACCAGGCTGGCTCCACACATGACTGGCCTGGTGCACAGGGATCAGGCGGGGTTTATCCCCACGAGGAGCACGGCGTTGAATATCCGTTGACTGGTTGGGATACTGGACGCTGCCCTGGATGAGGATGGGACCCAGGCGGTCCTATCAGTGGACATTGAGAAAGCATTCGATAGTTTGGAGTGGGTTTTTCTAGATGGAGTGCTGGAGAGGTTTGGCATAGGTGAAGGGTTCCGCCGGTGGACGAAGGTTCTGTATTCCTCGGCGACGGCGCGGGTACGTTTGGGTGGCTTGGTGTCTGCGGCTTACCCGGTGGGTAGGGGCACGAGACAGGGGTGCTCCCTTTCCCCCCTCCTGTTCGCCCTGGCGATGGAACCCTTGGCGGTCCATGCTAGGTCGGGAGACAGATATGCGGGGATAGACAGTGGCGGGCGGCTACATCACATCTCGCTGTATGCGGATGATCTGTTGCTGTATTTAGACGATACGGAGCGGGCCTTGGAAGGAGCGATGGACCTGTTGTCGGAGTTTGGCCAGTTGTCGGGCCTTAAGGTCAACTGGGCGAAGACCTGTGTGTTCCCGCTGAGAGCGGAGTCGCCCTGCCCTGCTCGTGACTTAGGGGTGGTTTGGGAGCCATCTTGCTTCACCTATTTGGGAGTCCGTATCTACCACGTGACCGCAGACCTATTGGAAGGCAATATTGGAAGGTGCATACGGGCGCTGAGGGGCAGTATGTCCTTTTGGTCGACCCTCCCGCTGACTGTACTGGGTAGGATTGCTCTCTTGAAAATGGTGGCGCTCCCCCGACTCCTGTACTACTTCCGGACGCTACCCATTTGGATTCCTCAGAGGATCTTTAGGGACCTTAGGACGATGGTTATTGGTTTCCTGTGGGGACATGGCCGCCGTAGAGTGGCTTTGAGCACGTTGCTACGCCCCAAGATTGAGGGGGGGATGGCTGTGCCCGATTTTGAACTGTATTACTTGGCGGCGCAACTCCAGGTTCTCACTCAGCATGTGGCCCGGGTGTTTAGGGGACCGGAGTGTGATCGAGAGTTGGGGATACAGCGCCATGTGCTGTCCTATATCGTTATGCAGCAGAGGCTGGAGCTGCGGGGCCTCACTACGGAGGAACGGACGCTCAGGTTATGCTGGCAGAGGAGTCTCAGGAGGGCGAGGGCGACTCGGCCTTATGCGCCGGAAATTCCGATTGGCATGCTGACAGCCCTACCACACGGGGGCGATTGGTCCCCTTTGCTGGAATGGGAGGAGGCGGGCTTCAGGTGGTGGGAGACCTGTATGTTGATGGGACTTTGGTGCCCTTCGGAGTACTTCAGGACCAGTTCGGGCTATCTGACGGGGGTTTTCTCTTGCATGCGGCGGTGGTAGCGGCTATACAGAAGCATTGGAAGGGAGGGCTCATTGAACCGGACACAACTATGGCATGCCAGTATGTGGTAATGGCAGCGGGTACCTTTAAGGCGGTGACCTGCCTCCATAACAGGATGTTGCACGAGGGACTGGAACCGCTCCAGGGGCTCAAGGCGAAATGGGAGGAGAGTGTGGGTAGGCCCATTCCGGACACGGCATGGAGCCATATTTTACAGCGCACATGGAAAGGCACGAGGAATGCGAGTTTCCAGCAAGTGCACTTCTTTGTGCTATATAGGGCCTATCTGACTCCGGAAAAAATACGGCGGTACTTCCAGGTGCAGGACGCAAGGTGCCCGAGGTGTTCGTCACCGGAGGCGGACATGGATCACTTGTTTTGGGGTTGCCCGCATTTGGAGGCTTATTGGGCAGAGGTGGGGGACCTTCTAAACGAAGTGACTGACAGGGAGGTGGACTTCGACATGGCGGCGTGTCTGTTGCTCTGGTTCCCGCACACCAAGCACACTAAGGTGACGAGCAAATTTATTGACCTGGGTTTGATACTGGCACAAAGAGAGATTTCATGGCATTGGAAGTCCAGGGGAGGGCGGTCAGTAAGGAGGTGGAAGAATGAATTGCTGCGGTGGTCTGAATGTGAGAGTGTGCTCCGAATGAAGCAGGCTGTCAAGCTTGGTAATGAGAAAGCCTTGGATGCAGCGCGTGCATGGGAATTGGTGGTGCAAGCCTTGCATGATTCATTAGTAGAAGATGAGGACTGAGTGGATGGGACCTGTGGACACCGCGAGGCATACTAGCTCAGAGTTATCATTGACACTGTAGCGGGACCCATACTACACTTAGGAACAGGACACACACCATTAGCGGTTGCCGGGGAGGGGACACTGGGGGGTTGTTTAGTGGGAGTTCGGGGTGGGTTGGGAGCCAGGGGGTTGATTGGCCGCGGTAGCGATTCTGGGCTGAGAAGGACCTGTGGGACGTAGGTGGTGAGCGGGAGGTAGCAGAGGGGAGCGGGTCAGGTATGGTGGGCCCCACAGAGCACGGGGGGAGTTCGGAAGCGGCTTGTAGCACTGACCTGCGTATGTGGGATGGCTGATGTTGTTATTTGTTGTGGGTGGGGGGGTAAAATGCAGATACGTAAAACGTTCTTTTCGACCATTGTCCCGTAGGGACACTCACCGTGATGCCTTCCTGCTATTTAGGGCACTACGCCGCCCGGCCTCCGGGATGCGGGCTGAATGGCTGTGTATGGTACATGTTTTAACGATTGAAGCGGGGGGACACCATGAGTGTACTGGTTGAGTAATTGTAATCTGTGGTTTCTAATTCTGCAATAAAAACAAATTTTTAAAAAAAAAAAAAAAATCATCTCTCACAAGCATCATATATTCTGGAGCTCATTAAGACAAACCCAGGTGGCTTTTTACAGGTTGCTTGTCCAACACATGGGTCTCTTCATCTATAAATAGCCTCATCACTCTGCAGATACTCAAGAATACATGGAAAGGCCAACCAGTCCTAAACTTGATGGGGTGTTGCTCTATGTTCTCTATGCCTGTAGAAAAATAGACATATTGATGTACATAAGCAACGTTCATTTCCCTTTTCCCACTCCTCTTCCTGCGCATATCCTAAATACCGTAAAGCATTTAACTACATCCTACTGCCGGCAAAGGCCTGTACCCGTGTATACATGACAGCCATTTTAGGCACCCTGGCCCTTTTTGCCCGCCTAAGATTAGAATCACTGGCTCCCCTTCCGCGTGTATTCAAAATCTCTCTCTCCCTCACATGCATAAACCATGAAGCCCTCTCCCTCTGCACGACCCCGCTGTGAAAGGCAACTCTCCCCCTTGACTCGCACAAAACCCCCTATTCCATCTTGGAGAGGCCTCCTTTGCCTTAGCAGACATAGCCCTCCCCCAGCTGCACCTGACTGCCCCCGCTCTCATGTACGGGTCATAAGATCTCTCTCGCTCTCTGTGTGACTCTGTCCTTGTGTCCACCCTGGCTACCCCTCCCTTCTCCTCACGTAAACAAGTCATAAACCCTCTTCTTACGCAGAGCCCTGTGCTTGAGGGTCACGGCCGCGCCTGACCAGCACCTCCTTCCCTTCCATGAATGCCCCACTGTTGACAAGCCTTCCCTCCGCACTCAATTGTCCACGCGGCATTAATACCACTCCTTTGATGACCCTTTTTCCCCCGAGTCCGGCTGACCACATATGTCCGAGGCCATCGCCTGAGCCAGGAGATACCATTTACTGCCCTTATTGTATGAAGTCACTCCTCTTCAAAGGATCCTCTATTGGTCTTAGCCACCCCCACCCCTTGGGCTATGATCAGGCGTACACATCCTGCAAAACACTCAGTTGCGTGATTGACCTCCCCTCTTATCAGCAGGTCAAGGGCCCCCATTGTGAATGTATATGGGTAGGATCACCACGAGGATTATGGGGATGTCTTTCCTTTTGCGTCACACCGTCCTGATTGTGTTATCATGTGTTCTGTAGAGTATAAAAAGCCAGAGTCTCAGCTCACTTGTTAGAGCACCTCCCGAAAGACACTGTGTTTCGTGTCCGAAATGACTGGCTCTCCTCATGAGTAATAAACTCTGCTCTTGATTCCTGCCTCCAGCGCCCGTCTCTTTATTTTGGTAATTACTCAACATGGGAACTAAGGCGGTTTGCGCCAGCAGCCTGGGCATCGATAGGAAGATGGTTTGCATTTTTCCACAATTGGCGTCCCAACGCGGGGCCCATCAGTGACATAGGGTTCGGTAAGAGAGATCCAGACGAAGAAGTGAACGTCTAAATGATCGGGGCATGCCTGCCTTGAGAGGGCCCTCGCCCGGCGGCCGATCGACAGAACTTCACCAATTCTGAACGGACCTCTCTTCAAGTGACCTATTGTCCTGACTGGAATCCCACAGGAATGCTACATGGAGTAAGAGAACGATCGGGCGCTGGAGGAGGAAGTCGAAGAACTATCCGTATGGTCCGGTCCGGGTAAGATTAAGTAGGGTGTTTTTACGCCTGATTGGTAGGGTGGCTCTGTCCACCTGATTGATTGATTGTTTGTATTGAAAACCGGTATTTGTATACTGGCATTGTTGGTATTGGTTCATTTAGCTCTGAGGGCTACTTGACATATTGGTTCTCTTTTGAGAACGAGACATTCTCTGTTTGCAAACAGCGGCGAATAGGAACGTCGTCCCTCTTTGCAGATAGAGAAGGGTAGGTAATGTAGACTTTTGTCCCCGGTATTAAGCCGTCATGCCTACCTTTCTCCCCACTGGATTGTTTGAAGTCGATTAATAATCGATTGTTGTTCTTTTGAGATCTTCCCTGTCTACAAACTGAGACGAGTAGAAATATTCTGTCTTCCTTTTTGGATAGCGAAGGGCAGGTAATGCAGACTTTTGTCCCCGTTGTAATCCGTCATGCCTGTTTTTCTCCCCACTGATTGATTGAAAACCTGGACATTGTTGTTCCAGGCATTGTTTCGTTTGAGGTATTTTCCGCCTGCAAACAACGTGGAATAGAGATATTCTATCTAGTCTTTGCAAGCAGAAAAGGGTAGGTTATGCCCCTTTGTGAATTCGTCAGTCCTACCCACTCCCCACTGGTTGGTTATTGTGGGGTAGCTCGCATGGTCCGCCCAGGAGACTACTCTTATGGAGGACATATGCTCTCTACTCATGGGCCATTTAGTAGAAATAGACCGACTGGTCCGTCCAGGAGGCTACCCTGGTAAATGGAAGTACATCGCTCGGTCCGTCCAGGATGATACCCTAATGAAGGAATATATGTTCCCCTTTTGATCGATAATCTCGTTCCACCCCGGACCATTTATTGGAGGGGACTCGTCTGGTCCGTCCAGATGTACCACCCCCCCCCCCCCCAGTGAAAAGGACACATAAAAATATGAAGTGATCACCGTTCCCTACTAACAGAAAGCTTTAGCTCGAAACACGCTAAGGAAGAGAAAGAAAAATAAAAAGGAAATCAGGCTAAGTCAGTAACCCCCTGATGAGCTTTTGACTTCACTAAAAATAAGAAACATTAGAAATAGTTCGTAACAAGAAATATAAAATGGCGAAAAGTTTGACAGCAAAAATAGCCACGAGGCAGCTAGGCTTCACTGCCTGTTCCTGCTCCCAACATGCCTGCCTCATTGCCCGCCACGCCCAAATAACGGTCACATGAAATAGAAACAATCAAATAGGTACCTACCCCCATTCCGGAAAACTCCCGAAGTGCAACAGGTCCGCAGTTACGCCCATCCGGAAGGCGAGGCCTCGAAGTACGAGGGTCCCGCCTGACCACGATCGGGAGGAGATGATGTTGGGCAGGCGGTCCAAAGAATGGCAGAGTCCTCTCCTTCTCTCCTCTTCCGCTGCCCTGCAGGCCACGGGGGGGGGGGCTGTCTTGCCTCAGCCACCGACCACCCCCCCCCCTTCTGTCTCTCGCCTGGTCTGACCCACGAAGAAGGCAGAAGCCGAAGGCGAGAACGGCGGCGAATCAAGTAGTCCCGCCACATTTCGAATTCGCCGCATGCCATCGCCTGTTTGTCAAAGGCCGAAGCCAAGGCGAAAACGGCGGCAAATCAAGTAGTCCTGCCACATGCCAAATTCACCGCATGCCGCCGCCTGCATAGGCACAGGTAGTCCCGCCACATGTCAAGGAAAAAGGGGGGGGCTGTCTTGCCTCAGCCGCCGACCACCCCCCCCCCATCATCAATGGCTGGCATGGCCGATATCGAAGACGACGGAGCCGAGGAACGGCGCGGGGTCGCTGGAAGGGGGAGGCGGCGCGAACGACCCTCCCCCACCTCCCTCCAGGTGGAGGCTTCCAGCGACACCCCAATGCTCTTACTTAAAGAGGGTCAACATCATAAAGCGGTCTTCTGCCCAGGACGGGCACTCGCTCCATATCGCCTCTCCTCGACCTTGAAGATTCTATAAGAGCCGGGGGGCCCCCGACCCCCTGCATGGGTGCCCCCGCCCCCTTCACCGGGAACCACGACATCGGTGCAACTCCTGCCGGCGCCAGCCTCGGATTAGAACTGGCTAAAATGCAGCCACGGCACAGACTTGTTCAGTTCCGGAGGAACACCAGGATGACCCGGTAGGAAAATTGTTGCCGCCCTTCCCACTCTTTGACTCATGGTCCATATTGTTAGACTGTTAACCTTATAGCACGAAACTTTTTGAATTCCCAACGGAAGGCTCTGGGCCAACCATGCAAGACTAGAGACATCCTGACTGTGCTGGAACTCGCCTGACCCCACCCAAAATGGCGCCGACACAAAATGAGAGTTTTTGAATGAACTTTATTGTACCATGACCTTGCAACTTTTTAACCCCGAGATATATATACATAACGTTTTGGATAATGAAAGTAGATATGAAGGATATTGAGCATGTGCTTGGACAATGAATTGACTTAGGGTGGGTACTGATTATGAGTTGGAAAATGAATTGGTGTAATTTAGATAAAGAATGAGTATTGGATAATGAATTATGAATTGATTAATAATGAATTTTTGACATGCATCATGTCTGCTCTGTAAGGTAATTTCAATACGATTTTATTTGCACTGCTGCACTTTATGAAATGAACTGCTACCAATTCCGTTTATTAAAAGTATTTTGAAGGAGAAAGCATGGTCGTTGCAGTTGCATTAATAAGTTTTGTAATGCCTTACTACTGCGAGCGAAGATTAAGTATGATGATGGATGTAGATCAAAAGGGATCAGATATTTGGCAGCTACCTTATGTGCCACAAGCAACCGGAAAAGTGTTTTCAGATACCCTTAAAAATGACACCACAGAAAATGCCTTCTGACCGTCACCCTTGCACCCGATAAAGACGGTTACGACCAGGTAGCTCATGTAGATACTCAGATCGTCAATGATTATCTATATGACACCACTGGTCCCTCTGGGCTGAAATGCCGAAGGGGCAAGGGAATGCGGTACGAGGAGATAGGGCGAGTATATGGTAGGTAAAACATTTTCGAACTACTGCATGATGATGTGCTTTGAATGCTGCCCCCCCCTACCCCTTCTTTTCCTCCCTTCTGCAGGTCACGTCAGAACGTCGACTGAAGTATGAAAGAGCGACGGTCGGACCACCGACGAAAAAGGGAAAAGGGGAAATCTGTGTTTAGTCGTTATAACAGATAAACTTTTTAAAGACGTAGGCTTAACATGACTGTTCCTCCTTAGGACATAGCGACTGAGAGGATGGACTGACATAGAAACTGGACAAGTACTGAATGACGAAAAATTGACTAGAAATGACGTGCTAAATAATGTAACTGGACGTTTGACTAGGTAGGGAAAGGACAAAGAAAAATTATACAGGTAAGGGTTGCCACAGCACCACCCGTCTAGGAAGTTAGAAATATTGCTGATGTTCAAAATGCACTACCCCCTTTCTCACACTCTTATAGATATAGCCAAGCTGCCCGACTATTCTCCCGATCAATGCTTGCCGTTGCCTCAGCCTGGAGAACTTCCCACCACAGGAGGGAACAGAAAAATGGCTTAAGATCCAACCATGGGTAACTAGCACGACCAGGTTAATCACTGATCGACCAGCCGAGGTGTGAGTATTGGTAATTGGGAACGCTCGCAGGCGTGACAAGCGAGAAGGGAAAGGGGGGAAGGGTAGAAAGAGCAAGCACATAGATAAAACAGGATAGTAAAGATACGTAGGATATACGGATAAAAACAGATGTTGTAGGCTAACAATTGTTTCCTGTCTTGTCGTGAATGTCTTATATATGTGTAATACATGTGCCGTCCTCCCTGTCTGAGTTTGTGTATAATGTACGGATTTATGTCTTCCCTCTGTCTGTATCTGCATGTTACCTAACCTTTGCTGTTCCGTGTTGTGAGCGCACTAAATGACCTATTTTTGTACACGTCTCTCTCTCTCTCTCTCTCTCTCTCTCTCTCTCTCTCCCTACATGTCATACGTGTACCGAATGGCTCGTTTAGATTGCTGGCGACTCTCACTCTCTATGAGAGTCTGCCTATTCTCTCTCTCTTTCATTTGTAAAATTGTGCCCCACCGGCATCAGTCTGATTTGATATATATTAAACGCAAAGGTGTTCAGCGAAAATTGGCCGAAACTTAAAATAATTGTATCTCGCCATATTACTGCCTCTCCTTTCTGCAAAAATGAATGAACTTGAATTGGCTGAGAAGGAAAGGACAGGTAAGACGACTAAAGTCCCCCAAATCTGGCCACTTATAGGGGAACTGTATGTCAATGGCACCTTATGTCTGTTCTTCAGAGGCGAACGCCAACGACCAGATTGAACTCCCAACGCCCGGATTGCCCCACCCCCTTTTTTTTTTTTTTTTTTGCACCCAAGCGCAAGCGCCCGAAGCATCCCCGCCCCATTTTTCGGTAAACCCCAATTGCTGTCCCGAATATAAACTTGATACACATGAGGAGTTGTTGACCCTCGAGAAGACCCTGTTTTGCCTGACTCTCGATAATAGCACCCCCGCCCTGTTCAAAAAGGATAGCCAGTCCTGATGGGAAATGTTCTGTAAAATGCTGAATATGATGTAATGCACAGTTGATGGGAACCTCACTTGATTTATAAATAAGACGATGAATAGACCTGCCATGAGCCCAGTAGGAATACTGACACGTGCACTGCTTGGTAATGGACCTCTGACTGTGACCAATGAGCGTATAATTGAGGGAGGAATTCAGCATGCATAGATATCTTCTTTTGCCATTTCACTGAAACATTGTCTTGTACCTATTCAAAGATTCACGATCACCGAAGGAGATGGGTCGGAAGTGACGTACAGCCTGGCTGCGGATCTTGGGACCCGTGTGACCTCGACCAAAGGTGGAGCCGTAGAAAAACAGGATACGGGACGAGACCGCAATTTCAACGTGGAAAATGAAAAACGGTGGGCCACCTTGAAGCCCTCCGTCTGCTGAACCCACGCGTGCCTGGAGTCTCCGTCCCCCTTCTTTGGGCCCGATTGACGGGCCTGCCTGCTTGTTATCCTTTGCTCCCTTGGTCCCTTTTGCGTGTCCCAGGAACTCTGACCCAGCTCCACCCTCTCCCCTATCGACTATTTGAACCACACACACCCTCTTCTCCACGTGACTTTTTGCCAAAAGGAACGAACTGCATTCCACTGGGAATAGGGTGCTGCCATAGAACTGTGGGCGCCGAGCATAAGGCGCCGCCAACCGGATTGTTTAGGGAACAGGACTGTGGTCTAACAGCAGAAGACTGACCGCACCCTGCAACGCGAAAGGATAGAACAGAGCTGGACCCATAGCTCCACCGCCGGTGCTCAACAGCGCCAACGAAAGTACTTGGACTAGAGCCTACCAGTGATGGCTCACTGACAAAAAGACACTGGGACGAAGAAATATTGTATTTAAGCTGAATTCCGCTCTCATCAACCTGGTCAAAACTGTTCATTGGTTACATTTTTAGTCAGAGACATTTATGCTATGTAGTGCTTTGAAATGATAGGAACTCGACAAATGCAATCTCCTATGTGCCGTATTCTGCCAAACACATCAACTGTCCATGATTATATACCATATGCTAATATTGACAAATGCTAATTCTGCGACCGTCCCTGTTTATATGTACCATCATCGATCACGAAAATGAACTTTTGCTATGTAAAAAGGGGCGACTGTAGAAAAATAGACATATTGATGTACATAAGCAACGTTCATTTCCCTTTTCCCACTCCTCTTCCTGCGCATATCCTAAATACCGTAAAGCATTTAACTACATCCTACTGCCGGCAAAGGCCTGTACCCGTGTATACATGACAGCCATTTTAGGCACCCTGGCCCTTTTTGCCCGCCTAAGATTAGAATCACTGGCTCCCCTTCCGCGTGTATTCAAAATCTCTCTCTCCCTCACATGCATAAACCATGAAGCCCTCTCCCTCTGCACGACCCCGCTGTGAAAGGCAACTCTCCCCCTTGACTCGCACAAAACCCCCTATTCCATCTTGGAGAGGCCTCCTTTGCCTTAGCAGACATAGCCCTCCCCCAGCTGCACCTGACTGCCCCCGCTCTCATGTACGGGTCATAAGATCTCTCTCGCTCTCTGTGTGACTCTGTCCTTGTGTCCACCCTGGCTACCCCTCCCTTCTCCTCACGTAAACAAGTCATAAACCCTCTTCTTACGCAGAGCCCTGTCCTTGAGGGTCACGGCCGCGCCTGACCAGCACCTCCTTCCCTTCCATGAATGCCCCTCTGTTGACAAGCCTTCCCTCCGCACTCAATTGTCCACGCGGCATTAATACCACTCCTTTGATGACCCTTTTTCCCCCGAGTCCGGCTGACCACATATGTCCGAGGCCATCGCCTGAGCCAGGAGATACCATTTACTGCCCTTATTGTATGAAGTCACTCCTCTTCAAAGGATCCTCTATTGGTCTTAGCCACCCCCACCCCTTGGGCTATGATCAGGCGTACACATCCTGCAAAACACTCAGTTGCGTGATTGACCTCCCCTCTTATCAGCAGGTCAAGGGCCCCCATTGTGAATGTATATGGGTAGGATCACCACGAGGATTATGGGGATGTCTTTCCTTTTGCGTCACACCGTCCTGATTGTGTTATCATGTGTTCTGTAGAGTATAAAAAGCCAGAGTCTCAGCTCACTTGTTAGAGCACCTCCCGAAAGACACTGTGTTTCGTGTCCGAAATGACTGGCTCTCCTCATGAGTAATAAACTCTGCTCTTGATTCCTGCTTCCAGCGCCCGTCTCTTTATTTTGGTAATTACTCAACATGGGAACTAAGGCGGTTTGCGCCAGCAGCCTGGGCATCGATAGGAAGATGGTTTGCATTTTTCCACATGCCAGTGCAAATTAGGTATTCCTGAACGTTGAAGCACCAACACAATGGATTTCTGGAAGTGAAACCAGTCTGTCTGATGCCTCATTGCACTCTTCATGAAGTTAGTCCAGCTGTAAAAAAACGCCTAAACTGGGTAATGGAGCGGCAATTGAGGTGTAGATAGCAATGTTGGGTCTTTAAGCGTGGAGTTTTCCTTTGTATTTTAACTGCATTCTTTAGTCACACAAAAGCTACTCATCCATTGAATCATTTTTGAGAGCCTGAAGTATAGATGCAGATGCCTTCGAAATTAGGTCTTTGGTGACATTCTGTGCACTAATGCGTTTTCTTAGTAAATAAACCTCTTTTAGATAAAGGTTTATTGAAGATAAAGATGCATCTCCAGATGACCGTGGCAAGTTTCATCAACTGTTGCTCCTAGATCTCCACAAATGATAAAGTTTATAATGGAGTGATACCAAAATCATCCTGATGCTCATAGCCTCTAACATTTACAATTTTTCACTGATGTAAGAGATTTCAAGCCCTGCTTCTCTTGGACTATGCTCTCCAACCCATATCAAACCAACAGTGTTAATTCTACTAAGTGTTATCAAGATAGGGATAGCATTGGTAGGGTGTCAAGTGGGCAGACACATTTGTTAACCGCATCGCTGCGGTGGTTATTTTTGCGCTACGCGGCTTTTTTGCAAAAGCCGCGTTACATGACGAGCTCAGCTCGTCATCTGCACACGACCACCGTGGCTGATGACGAGCTGAGCTCGTCATCAGCATCGAAGGGGTTAAAGAAGACTGTGAGCTTCTGTAGGAGACACCAGAAAGGAGAAAGTAAACTTGGGAAGAAGACAAAGTTGTCTTTGAGAAAAGACAACCATCTACTGAATGTCATAGTAATACTAATTTCACAAAGGTAACACCAGTATTTGGTGTTTCTTCCTATTTTTCTCGTCTGAACCCCATTTCGCCAGTTCCATAGTATCACTACCTCCATATCCTCGTGGAGAGTGATATTGCTGGATAATGTGGTAGTGGGAATTTCCGTTGCTTCGTCCAGAGTTTGCAGTTCAGGTTAGTGGATTTGCATGTTATTTACTCTATGTCATCTTCAGCCGCGGCCCGTGGAGGGAGTTCTGTGGGGCAGGCAGGCGGGGTGGGGGAGGGGGGTGATAAACACTGGAATATTGATGATTACAGGTAAGTAAACAATTAAATTAATAAAACGAATTTCGTAGCACGCCTTGCATCGCATTTTGCGATGCAGGGAGTGGAACGAAATTCGTTTTATTAATGTAATTGTTTACTTACCTACAATCATCCATATTCGGGGGTTTACCAACCCCCACCCTGCCCCTCCCCCGCCCCGCCTGCCTGCCCCACGGAACTTCCTCCATGGGCAGCGGCTGGTCATCTTCTAGAACTCTTCCTAAGGAACCAATCATGCCTACTCATTTATCACTGCCTCATCACCAAAACCAACTATGATGTACTATTTTGTCAATAATCTTTTTGACAAGGAAGCCATCAAGTATACCGTAATAAAATTTGAATTTGGAAGATGTACAAAATTAGAGCTGATAAAACAATATACAACCCTCCTAAAACAGCCTAACTAAGATTCTCACAGTGCAAATGTACCTCAAGTGTTTTGTCCGAGAGGTAACAAGTTCTCTTGTCTATTACAGTAGTCCATGAAAATCCATGAAACGTTGTACCTGCCTGGTGATGAACAGAGTGTCTGAATTAAGCAGACCACTCTTACCCAGTCCAAAGATCAGAGCTTGATCCATCACAGTTTTTTAGCTCACTGCACCTTCCCAGCTCAGAGCCTGGCTACATGCAAATTAGTCTGTCCCAGGCCCAGTGCATCATGGGAACAGGGCAGACCAAACTACCAAGCCAATTCTTATACCGGGAAGGAAACAAGCTTCCCGGGACCGGTTTCTGGCATTTCAGCCGTCTTCGGCCCGGCTTGCTTGAATCCTGATGGTGCAGTGAGCAAGGGACTCATGCCTGAGTATACCCTTCCACGCTTATGGTGGACAAAATGATTCAAAAAAGGGGGGTGGTTTGCCCTGTTCCCATCATGCACTGGGACAGGAACAGACTATTTTGCATATAGCCAGGTTCTGAGCTGGGATGGTGCAGTGAGCTAAAAAACGGTGCTGGATCTAGCCCTGATCTCTTGACTGGGTGAGAGTATTCTGCTTAATTCAGAAACTCTGTCCATCACCACCCCTTGGTGTTAAATATTCACAATAAATAAGGCAAGCCTGTTGCTTTTTTCTTACTTTTCATATTCAACAGATCAGACATATGGAATCTGACATATTGTCAGTGGCGGTGCGTCCATTGGGGGCGTTGGGGCGTTGCCCCACTAGCTGGAGGACTGCACTGCCAACTTACCAAGAATTAAAAAGGATTTGAAAAATTAATTGAATCTGAGCGGCGCGCAGTGACTCAGGCTCCCGCACTGCGCACTACCGCCCCGGGACAAGCCCGACAGAATCAGGCATCTCACATGGAAGTGGGCCGTGGGGGGCGGGGCTGAGGCAGAGAGTAACAGGCAACCAAAAGAGTATAGCGTGGAAGCAGCGAGCGGCCTGCGCATGTGAAATCCCGGAGTACTAATTATTTCACCTGGCCCGCGCATGCGTAGACTGGTACACTCCCCCCCCCCCAACCCCCTAATAGCACTAGAGACTGTGGCAGGGACCCGGGGCCTCGGCCTCATTAAGGGCAGAATAGTACCTGCTCGTTAGCCAATCCTGGCGCAGTGGCGCTGTTCAGGATTGGCGGCTGCTGCAGCAGGATGTTGCAGCGCATGGGTGTTGGCTGCTCTGCATTCGGCCCGCACTGTATGGCCAATCACATACGGCTATATCCAGCCACGTGGAGGTGATTGGCCATTTCGCGCGTGGCGCACCAGACAGTGCTGCCAGTGCCACAACTAAAGTGAAAGTAGAAGTGACCCACTCAGTCTGAGAGTCAGGACCAGTAGAGTGGACCGCGTGACTGGCCAGTGCCTGGCTGCTACTACTGACGGACGGTCCTGACGGCCTACTGCTTCCCACTTCTCTGGCGGGGTCACGCACTAAGGTATGTGTCAAGAAAGGTGTAGCGGGTGCTTTACTTTTGTAAATGGCGCTCACCCAGGTGTGTAATGCTTGTGCTATAATTACCCCGATCCCTCTCCCCGGCCAACAAACATGGCGACAAGAAAACCTCGGCCGGGATAGGGACAAGGGCTGTGATTTATATATTCCAGTGCTGAGTGACTGTCGCTGTGTCTTATTTATTAATTCATGGCGCCATAAATATAAACCTAAACAGCAACTTCGCAAATAGACTTGAAAAGTGCCTTAGTTTGATCCTTTCACACTAAATATAATGGCGCTTTTTAACTTAAATATAGATGCAAAACCTTTTCCAAGCGCTCGCAGCAGTGTTGATAAACAAGGGCAATGAGGCACGGAGAGTGAAAGTAAAGCGTGTCATCCAGGTGCAGAGAATATCGGTCAACTGCGTAAACCAGGATATATCGCAGATTCTCAAGGCCTCCTTGCGGCAATGTTTACACGTGTTACACATCTTCACACCAGTCAGTGAATTAGTCCACTGTGCTATCTTACCATAATGAGATTTGGCATTGGTGCAAACAACTAGGTGTGTGCAGCACTTACTTTGCCCTTCGAATTTCCGGATGATGGTGTCCAAGAAGGTATTCTGGGGGCTACGTGCTTGTAGACCCCCAGTGCAGTGCTGATTGTGTTGCAGGGCACATTACTTTCTGCAAACCGCTTGGGTTAAAAGAACCAGAAGTATGTGGCTTTAGGCGCGAGTGTTACGCCCAGTCTTCACGTCGTATTCTGGTGCCAGTAGTTTTCATTTTCCCTTTTACAAATTGGCTGCTGTGCAAGTCCAAACATACAAAGGAGAAAACAAAACTAGTGAAGGTTGCCCGCGCCTGCCTTTAGACACCTTTAAAAATCACAAAGAAGACTAATGACTGACAAAATCACAGCACAGCAGTCCTTTTTGTTAAGCTCCTCCTGCAGAAACCGATGCTCCAATGCAGCCTCTCATCCTAGCTAGATCTGTACATTCATTTTAACTTACATTGGCGATAACGCTGTTATTAGGAGAGCTTTTTATGACCCATTTACAACTTAATGTGGTTACGATGTGAAATGTAAATGAAGTTCGGTGATGTGAGTGGTTTCAGAGGTTAGCAATATAGTTGAGTGTGTGTCTAGATGGCAGGCAGTGAAGAACGTCATTAGAGCTGTTATAATTAATGCAACTTTTATTAGACTTTGCTTATTACAATTGTCCTTCTGTGGTTGTAATAACATGCACAACATCAGGGGTGTTGTTGTTCCAGGCATAAAACATCATCATATAGTAATGTTTTTGGTGTTTGTCATTAAATGGTTTTATTCTTTTGTGGCACATGGTTGATTGGTAAATCAAAGGTTACAGTAGTTTGTATTCATGAAACCGGAAAGACTAGTTAAAAACACATGAAACCTTCAGTTTTGGATTTTCCTCTTGCCTTGATCTGAGGGCTGTGAGGGGCAGTAACTCGCTAGAAGTGTAGCTACAAGACAGTCCAGAAAGTAGAGTATTTCTTGATCGTCTTATTTTGGGTTGCATTTTTTGGTTTGGTGCTCTGTTCTAGATTAGCTTGGTTCTCACAGAGTATCTATTGTTCAAAGATGAGCGAGTCTCATTTTACAAGCATTGCGCATGCATCTGCCATTTTTCAGTCAATTGAACGGATAATTATTTTTTTCCTAACTGTTGATATATTTTGAAACATATGTACAGTTTATTAGAAGGCATTTATTACATTTTACTGTGCTGCAAATATGTTTTGATAATACATCTTTTTCCTCAGTTTCACACCTCCTTTAGCACAAGCAGCAAGATTGTCACACATTTGTTTCCCATTACAACATCCTCTCACTTTGCAGTCAGAGCAAACATCAATGTCAATCAGAAGAGAAAAGCAGCAATTTGTCAGAAGACACTGCCTGACATTTCACCTCTGTCTTTGACCTCCCCAGCAAATCATGTGCATGTGACAAGATAAAGATAACATTTAAAGGCCTCCTAACTGCATAATCACCTGAACTCCAGCATGGTTATTTTTGCCTTACATGTATTTGCCAACATTCAAATATTAAGGGGCCTCTTCAATAATTTTTCTCTGATGTGATTTTCCCAGCATACTATGAATTAACGTATGCGGGGTACTCAGCATGGTTATGTCATTATGAAGTTCTGTGGTTATACTGAATAAGCACCTACCTATGTCATTATCATATCAAGTCTCTTTATTTATTTATTAACCCTCTTGTTTTCTCAAATATGCTTGAAAAAGCACCAATTGCCCACTCTTTTTGCAAAACTCCCCCCCCCCCCCCGACCCCCTTATGACGGTTTGGCTCGCACGCTCACCCGCACTCATTACGAACTTTACGCCCCACCTCTTTCAAATGTCACCAGCCGCCACTGCATATTGTTTCCCAGTGAACTAATCAGGCATTAAACCTTTATCATTTGCATGTCACCATACAAAACTCCTGCCTACTATATTGAACACGCGCTTTGCCACAAAAACAACTGTGAGTATGCAGTCATAAAGGGACGAGTATGTACAAAATTACAGCTTCCAAATTAGCATACCACCCCTTTAAAATGGCATATTAAGAATTCTCAAAGGGCATATATGTCCCCACAGTTTGTTGCAGAGGCTGACCATCAATGAAATTCTGGCCTATAACGGTATTCTCTGAGATTCTATGTGACAACATACACGTACATCCAAGATCTTTAACCCATCACAAAAAAAGATATCTCCTTTAGAGTTTTTGGTTTTAACTAAAACATTCTGCAATAAATAAATCAGACCTACTGTATTTATCTTAACCTTTCATAATGAAGAGTTCTGGCCACTGGCATTTGACATAACCTTCTCCTATGAACAAACTAGGCCTATAAACTTTATTGTTGGCTTGTTACCATCATCAACTCAGGCCTAATGTCATGAGCATACGTTTTGTCACAAGGAAGTCATCAGGCAAACAGCCATAAAAATAAAAAAAATGTGAAAGGTATAATATTAAAGTTGGCAAAATAATATGCAACTCCTCTTAAGAAGTTTTAATGGGAGTTATCATCATGCAAATCCTCAACCTTAAGGGTTTATCTGAGGGACTAACCAACGTCAAAACCTTTACTTACGTTATTAATCTGTGAAATTCCATGAAATAAAATATCAGTCAATAGACTTCAATACAGTCTATTGAAAAACCAACAATTAGGCAACCAATTGTTGTTAAGAAATGTGTTTCACAGGACGTAAGTCAGGCCCAGTACCTTCATTATAACTTTTTATAATAAACAGATCTGATCTATGGCATCTGCCATAACTTTCTCAAGGAACCAATCAAGTCCATAGCCTTAAACATGGGCTTGTGCAAAAACTGAGGCTTCTTTTATTGTTTGTAGTAAGCTAAAAATGATCAGACACACAGTCATAACATTGCAAAGATATACGAAATTACGGTTGGCAAGACAATATGCAACATCCCTGAAAAGGTCTAAAAAGAAATACCACATTGCAAACCTTCAGTCTCGAGTATTTTTCAGAGGGGAAAAGGAAAACCAAAATCTTGGCCCACTACTACAACATTCAGCTCATTGTTATAACAGTCCCTCTTCAGTAGGTACAGTATTTGGAGTTGTATTACCCACAGGTTGGTATTACAGGCGTTAACTCAGTGTAGTAAATATCTGCTTTTAAAAGTTTGTGGATTGAACATATGGCTTTCACAATAAATGGCAGGCCTACTCCGTTTGTCATAAATTTTCATAGTACAAAAAAGGACGGGTGGTCTCTCACATAACCTTTTACAGACATAAAACCTTGATCACTGGCTTGTCACCATAAACAACACAGGCCTACTATATTGAGCATAAGCTTTCCTACAAAGTAACCATCAAGTATAGTCACAGAATTAGCCATATGTACAAAATTTGACTTGGCAAAACAATATGTAACCATTTCGGAAACAGCCTAGCAAGGATTTTATAATGCAAATCATCTACCTCTGGGTTTTAGTCAGAGAGATAGGCACCCCATAAGCCTTGCCTATTACAGAAATCAATGAGGATCCGACTGAGTCCTACTGTATGTAATTTTTCCACAATGCAAAATCGGTATACATTCAAAAAATTACAGATATATGCAAAATTAGTTGGCAAAGCACTATATAACTAGGGGTGGGCTTAACTGATGTAATTCTCTCTAGTGTAATTACTCATAACTACCAAAAATTACTAGTAATTATGCATAATTATGTGAGAAGCAAAATCCAGCCTGTGAAGCAATTTACTTGGTGCAAAATTTAACCTTGTGTCTAAAATGGGCCAGAGGATGCATTTTGCTTTAAGAAAACAACACTAAATGCTACAGGGCATGAACAGCAGGAGTCACCAACCACTTGCTCTCTCTTAGTTTGTTGTTCCTGAGATTCTGTGGTAGGATGTATTCCCCAAATGTCTCTTCATTACTCAAGCTGGAGTCATTGAGTAATTTTGGTAACTTTTGCATCACATCAATAATGCATATTTACTGAAATTACTCTGGCATAATTAAACTTCCGCCCAGGCCTAACTATAACCCTTCCTAAAATGACATGACAAGGGTCCTCAAAATGCAAATAGTGTATCCCGAGTACTTGTCACAGGGGGTAGTAAACAATAGATCCCTTGCCCAATATGAGCATCAGTAAGATACCATGTAACAATGTACCAGTCTACAAGCTTTACCACGGTGTACTGACAATGTAATGACACCTGGGGTCAGAAGCACGCAATCACAAAACCTGGGATTCACAAAATCACTAGATTTGTGACAACAAAATGTCCTAAAACAATTTTACTAGTCATAAAATATTTTCTGGCTTTTAAAATGAGTTTTGCGACCCATACTGAATCATAATTTGGAACTGATGTAAAAGGGCCATTGTTTCCAAATTGTGGCTTGGCAACCAATGCATCAATAATTTTTGACCTCAATTTCAGTCATAAGTCATTGAACAGTTACTGACACCTCAAAGGAGGTGGAAACTGATGTACAACTGATTGTGTGTGTGGATTTTGTTGGCACCCTTGTGGAGTAGGCAGTGTTTTAGGGGACCACTACCTGCTTGCCCTGATGTTTCCTCAACTGGAAAAAGTTTACTTTTTTAAGGCAGGTGGAACATGGGCTGCGTCAATAAAAACATCTATTTGGGAATTCAAACACAGGCATGGTAGTCTGCTTTCCCTTGCAGGCCATCTTCCCCGTGTTTGTAGCCAATCACAAGAATTTCAAATGGTCACCTACCTAATGAGTATTAATTAGACAGGCCATTTTGCAACCCTCTGTGAATGGTGATTGTGCAGCATGACCTATTAGTACATAGATCACTTCACAAAACCGGAATTGGTTTGCAAACATCAGTGCGTAATTTGGAATCAGTTTTGCTTACGGTCTCTCAGTATATCTGGTTATTGGACTGGGTACATGTGGCCATTGTCCCCGGCACTCACTTACACTTATTGGAGATCCTCTTTACAGCTGCGGCCCGTGAAGGTAAGAGGGGTGAGGCGGTTATGCCGGGTTGGGGGGGATTTTTACGGACGCTGACATAAAAAAATCAATTATTTGTTTAATTTTCCCTCGTCATCGTCCATCGAAATCCTCCCCACCCAGCCCCACCGCTCTTAACTTCACGTGCTGCGGCTGCCCCTTTAAAACAATCCGAAAGTGGATGCGTCACCTCCTGTAGAACGTTGAACCCGGTGATCCACCTGGTTTATCGAACCTGTTGAAAGGAGCATCTCAGCCTAGAGAAGAGTGGAGTGTGATGGAGGAGGAAAAGGGGGTTTGTGGGAAGGAGGGGTGGCGTTTGCTCCTGCTACTCACCGACTGGTGGGGTGTAGGCGATGATATGTATGTTTTTTGTAAAACGAAGTTCACCCTTAGACAAACTGAAAAATTTGAGCTACTACTGAAAATTATCCAAACACACTGCTGTGGGCCTTGGTACGATTTCAGGCAAGATTTATAGTGCCAAGCAATTGACAGCATGCCTACATTTATGCGACTATCAATAATAATGCAACTGTAATGTTTATTTTATTATTTCGCCATTAATGTGGTGAACACGGTATCCACTGTGCATCGACTTGTATAGTTTTTAATTTTATTTCATTTCGGCATGACACACTTCTTATCGTAAGCAACATTTTGTGTTTAAATTACAAAAACTCATGTGATACGTGGGCGTGGTGCAATTTCCTCAGACAATGCGCCGCTTCTCTGCCCAGTGTCTGTGGTGAGGCCTCCTATCATCGCGAGAGTGAGTCAGTCACATGTAGTCATTAGAGATAACATGCACTTGTGCGCTCTCCATGTTAGAAGGAGGCCTCTGCCTGCATAACACTCCCCCTCCCACGCCACTTCACTGCCTATGCTTTCAGGGCTCGCCTACTCACGCTCATTGAAAATCAAGCAGGCAATGCACCGTCAGCTCCCCCCCCCCTCCCCTCCCCCCATGTAGGATTACAATGGGCCGTATCTGTTTCACTTGGCATTTGCCTGCCGCCCAGAGATTAGGCGCGTTTGTGTAAGCAGTTCAGCGAGGCTCGCGCGCGGCCGAGATGCTGCATGCGAGAGGACACGGCTGGGTCTCGCATGTCCTGACCATGTGTGAAGCTACCCAGTCTTAAAATGCAGCCCATTTCATAAGGCAGCACCTGTGCGTTTATGTCAGGTACGTACCCTGTGCTATCTAGGGCGTCGTCTTGGAAACAAGTGAAGAGTGAGGTCGAAATAATTCAGTAGGAATACAGAAATATTAAGGCGGTTATTTACTAGCCCCTTGCGCCACAAGTACGCCACGTTTTCCCATTTTAAAAGTGGCGCACTGGCGGCAAAAGTGGCTTGTAAATAAGCCCCTAAGGGTCTAAATGGGATGGCCCGAGAGATAAGCGGAAATGATCACACCCAGTAAAACCCAATAGCATGAGATATTGTAATTTATCAGGTGTGATATGAGTTTGTTTCCGTTTAGTGGGGAATAACATAGTGATATTGGTCCTTCCCGTATCAAAATCCACATGACCCTATAATTACAAGACCTCCCCATCCAGAAAGTTTGAGATGCCAAAATTTAACGGGAGTGTGAATTTGAGTGCCCCAGCACTTTGCGGGGCGATAAAGGTCACACCACTTAAAATAAAATCTCTTCACAAGCAGGTGGTTGCCCATGGAACACAGTTTACCGGGGCCCTCACAATCAGACTCTAAGGCCCTCATTTTGATGTCGGGCGGTCCACCACCGACAGGCCATTGGTGGAGGTCTGCCCGACATCCAGGGTATTGGTCCTACTGCCGGATTACAATACAGGCGGTCAGAGTGATGATGTCAGAGGTGGGGGGGTGGGTGAGACCGCCACCTCCAACAGGCTCAAGGAGCCCATCGGGGCAGCGGTTTGACTCCTATCCCTACAATGAGGACAGTACCTGTGCAGCCACCGCCATATGGATTAGGATGTCTCTTTTCGACTTCCATTTGATGGCTGTCCCACCAGCATGGATAGTCATCTGGAAAGGGAATTTGGAGGCCCCCAAGCAGGGCCCCTATCACCTGTGTGCCACTGCTAATTTGCCAGGGGGCCACATGTAGTGCCCCAGCAAACATCCATGCTTCGTGTGCCAGACACCACATGGTGGCTGACACATGGTGCATAGATGTTTGAAAAACGCCTTTTTCTACTGCAGCTTGTGCTGTGGCCATTAAAAGGGCCGCTGCACAAGTCACAGTAGGAGAAGGCAGCTTCTAACTGCCTACACATGGTCTTATGGAAATGTGGCAGGTGGGAATGCCAACTCCTTGTCGGGCAGTCTCATTCCCACTGTGATGGTGATCGGACAATTGCCCGACCGCCAACATAATGAGGTCCAAAGTCGTTAGTTTGCTTTTTTATGATATTTAACAAATAACACATAGTAAAAGCTATTTGGAAAACTAATAATGCAATGAAACATGAAAAATATATTTTCGATTGTAATTCACAAGCAGCTGTTGACCGATGAAATAAATAAGGCACGCGTTTATTTTCAGTTACATGACAAAAGGAACACCTTACTATGAAAGAGAAGGCATTAATACCATATATCGTCAAATGAGTTACACCTCTACTCTTTATCCCTCAGTCCCGTTTCTTTCATACACCTAGGGTGGCTATCAGTGAGTGAGCTTGGGCAAAAGGTATCAAACCTATTTGCTTTTTGCAAATGGCCTCCTTCAGTGAATTGGGCAGTTTTCAAATGTAAAATGGCATTTCGGTATTTATTAATCCAAATGGTGACTCGATAACATGTTACCCAATCACTATTTGGGGATGCAAAAACACACTGGTTTACTATTTTGAAGAGGCATATGTAGAACGTCACTTCCAAATACAGAATTGGAATGGTAAGTATTAATGTTTTGCAACCTAATTCTGGTCACAAAACATGAATATTTTACCGACTACATAAATGAAGTGGTAATGCATGTGCAAATGAGAAGGAGTCCCAAAAGGACTCCTTCCCCTTTGTTAATGTAAAAAAAAGAATGTTTGTTTATGAGGAGGCAGTGGTGTACAAGACCACTGCCTGTTCTTAAACCAACAAAAAAATGAAACAAACCTTTCTTTTTAAACACAGTCCTGTTTCCTTTATTGGACACAAGCTGCATTTTTTTTTAAATTGCATTATTAAAAAGCAATCGCAGACATGTGGTCTGCTGCCCTCAGCAGGCCACCATCCCTGTGATTGCGCGATTCCTAGTAGGTTGACCTACCTTATTAATATTCATCATCTAGGTCGATTTGTGATCCACTAGAAATTGCTATTTTAAAAATCAAACTGTCATTGATTAGGAAATGTGAGTTCCCACTTGCGATTTGATAAGAATCGCAATTTGGAAATCAAAATTCCTAATGTTGGTACATCTGACACTTAGGGCCAGATGTAGGTCGCCAAATACCGGTCGGTAGCGGCCGATTTCGGCCGTTACCGACGGGTATTTGGAGATTGAGATGTAGGGGCTTTAAATTTACTGATTCGGTAAAATACTGAATCGGTTAATTTACCAAATCTAGATGTAGGTGGCACTGAAAACAGTGCCGCAGGCCCTTAAGAATTCGTTATTTACCACAAAATAATATTTTGTGGTAAATAACGAATTCCAGTGTACATGCACATCTGTGCATGTACACCTGTGCTATGTGGCACACAGACATGCCCTAAGGGCATGTATGTGTGTCACATGGCACACAAGACAGAATCAGGGGTGCAACAGGGTGTCACAGTGACACCCTGTCCCCCCTGACAATTCGGTAATTTTACCGAATCTGTAAATTTACTGATTCAGTAAAATACTGAATCGGTAAATTTACCGAATCGATAAATTTAGATGTAGGTGGCACTGAAAACAGTTCCATAGGCCTTTAAGTATTCATTATTTACCACAAAATAATATTTCGTGGTAAATAACGAATTCCAGTGTACAAGCACATCTGTGCATGTACACCTGTGCTATGTGGCACACAGACATGCCCTAAGGGCATGTATGTGTGTCACATGGCACACAAGCCAGAATCAGGGGTGCAACAGGGTGTCAAAGTGACACCCTGTCCCCTTGACAATTCGGTAATTTTACCGAATCGGTATTTACTGATTCAGTAATTGACATTGATTCCTATGGGCCTCAAGGCCCATAGGAATCAATGGTAATTACCAAATCGATAAATACCGATTCGGTAATTACGGAATCATACCGATTCGGTATAAATTACCAAATTATTATCTACATCTCATTTACCGAATCTAGAATACCGAATCGGTAAAATTCGGTATTCTAGAGTCGGTAAATGAGATTTACCTACATCGGACCCTTAGTTCTTAGTCGTTTCAAGTGTTCTCTTATGATTAGGTCAGGATTATACCTGAAAGAATGATGTTACCAAGAAATAATGGAGGGACAAGCACGGTGCAAATGGTATGCAACATTCTGTGCAGACACACCTGGGCTCACATAAGAATCAGGGAGGGACATTATAGACAATATTGGCAGAGCGTGAATCAGCAAACTGCTCTGTTGAGACCTAGATGCAACTAAGTCTGCTAGGCGCTCACCCTAAAAGTCCCTAGGGTTTCTAGTAAGTTATGTGCATTTAATCACATGTTCCACGTTTTACTCATTTAAATAAGGTAAGTAGACAGAAGGTTTGCTTCATAAGTATTTAGTGTGACTTTAAAACAAATCGTTTTGTATTATCGTTATAAAAATCATTTGATGAGTATTGCATTATATACTTTCACAATCAATACAAAATGGTTAACATCATCTGTGACCAAAATTATTTGTACAATGTATAAAAGAAAAAGAAAAAAAGCCCTATGCATTTCGGGTTCAACAGAACCCTTCATCAGGGGTTCAAATAATTAAATCTAATAATCTTGGTTCTTCTTGTAGTTTTCACGTCAGTTCCGTAGTCGGGCACTACAAAGTAAATTACTTAGTGTTACAATTGAACTCATAATGGTGTGTACATGAATCTTAATAGGATTAGCACTCAGAAAAAGTAGTGGGGAAAAAAGGATAAGTGTAAGAGATAAAAATAGAGCAGGAGAGGTGCAAATTCAGATAGATATAAGTTAGATATGTGAACTAGTAAGCCTCATAATCATAGTTCACCGCAAGTTGATATTAGAAAAGTCCATGACCATCAATGACCCACACCTCTAAACTAAAAACGTGACTGCAGGTTTTATCTTACCCTAGTGGTATAAGTAAAATATTTTTTACTCCTGATTATGGTACCCTTTCTTGCTGCCGATTCCAAATCTGGGAGAAACAAAGACAATTCGCCTGAAACCCTAGGTCTTTAAATGTGCACTGTGTGCGTTTATTATATGCTTCGTGATAGCGTACCCCAACCGGAAAACTATTAAACTCGACCAGACCAATTTTATGATTCAGAAAAGGGGGTGGTGATGAACAGAGTGTCTGAATTAAGCAGTGAGCTAAAAAACGGTGTTGGATCTAGCCCTGATCTCTTGACTGGGTGAGAGTATTCTGCTTAATTCAGAATCTCTGTCCATCACCACCCCTTGTTGTTTAATTATTTTGTCCACCATAAGCGTGGAAGGGTATACTCAGATGTGAGTCCCTTGCTCATTGCACCATCAGGATTCAAGCAAGCCGGGCCGAAGACGGCTGTAATGCCAGAAACTGGTCCCCGGAAGCTTGTTTCCTTCCCAGTGAAAGAATTGGCTTTGTAGTTTGGTTTGCCCTGTTCCCATCATGCACTGGGACAGGAACAGACTAATTTGCATATAGCCAGGTTCTGAGCTGGGCTGGTGCAGTGAGCTAAAAAAAACGGTGTTGGATCTAGCCCTGATCTCTTGACTGGGTGAGAGTATTCTGCTTAATTCAGAAACTCTGTCCATCACCACCCCTTGTTGTTTAATTATTTTGTCCACCATAAGCGTGGAAGGGTATACTCAGATGTGAGTCCCTTGCTAATTGCACCATCAGGATTCAAGCAAGCCGGGCCGAAGACGGCTGCAATGCCAGAAACCGGTCCCCGGAAGCTTGTTTCCTTCCCAGTGAAAGAATTGGCTTTGTAGTTTGGTTTGCCCTGTTCCCATCATGCACTGGGACAGGAACAGACTAATTTGCATATAGCCAGGTTCTGAGCTGGGATGGTGCAGTGAGCTAAAAAACGGTGTTGGATCTAGCCCTGATCTCTTGACTGGGTGAGAGTATTCTGCTTAATTCAGAAACTCTATCCATCACCACCCCTTGTTGTTTAATTATTTTGTCCACCATAAGCGATGAAGGGTTCTGTTGAACCCGAAATGCATAGGGCTTTTTTCATTTTCTTTTATACATTGTACAAATAATTTTGGTCACATATGATGTTACTATAAACAAGAAAGGTGTGTGGAGGGTCAAAGGGAAAGTTTAATGACCTGTCTGCTCGTTCCCCAACATCAAGATACAAAAACATACAAGAGCAGAACAAGTCTGAAAAAATGTGTGCCTACAACAGTAGCCATGCGGTACTGGTGGTGAATGCGTGAGACAAGGGTTGCCACAACCATTGAATGTTAGTAAAGGGAGGCTGAAACAATTCCCATCAGACCACCCATGTGGTGGAGTTTACGTCATGTGAGAAATGTTAATCATGCCAGCCCAAGTCCGACCATATAGTGCCGGTGCGGGAATGGATGTCAAAAGTATCATCATAAACATGCATCCTAAAGTGATGTAAATGAAAAAGTGCAGTGCTCAAAACATATTGAAGATAAAATTAACTATGCGGAATCCAGATGGCATTGCGACAGAAGTCCGGATGTTAAAGATTAAAAGACACGCTGGGTAGTAAGACTACCCTGTAGCACAGTGCAGTATGGTCGACATGTTTCAGCCTTATGGGCATCTAGCCCAGCTTTCTTCAGGACCGTTGACAAGAAATTAGCTACTACAACTAAATACATAGTGTATAGATAATGAATAATGAACATGTACTGACAAAGTTACTGCTATATCAAGAATATGGATACTTAAATGTCCACTGAAGGGAGAGGAATGAATCTTCTTCCTGTCAACAAACAAAAAGACACTGTGTCAAACAACACCTGGTAAAACTCACACACCACGGCGCACACACATAGAGATCGTGCAGGCACACATACATGAAAAATATTATTTTTACATGAGTTGAAAGCATACTAGCTTCATCACACTGAGGCATTTCCTCACCGTGATACTCACCCAGCTTTGTGTGGGTGACGACCTCACCTCACCCGGCAACCGCTCGGGAGAATGAGGCCCCGCTCTGTAGTGTAAAGATAAAAGACTCAGTAAGCACTTAACTTTACCGTGTCTAAGCCGAATGGCTTTACACAAAAAACCCAACAGACGTGTGATAGTTGCCCCTCTGCCATGCCTAACACTGACAACTCCCAGGACACGTAGGTGTAGCACATTTGGTGATATTTAAGGAATATTAATATCCCAAATATTTGCAAAAAATAGGACCTGTTGGAAACCATGGCCTATTAGCAAACACAGCGCTAAGATTATAGTAAGGTATCTAAGCATACACCAGTAGATGGCTACCCAAAACCTATTTTCATGTGGCAAATACTTGATTTATGCGGGATAGAAGTAGATATACTACCCATCCTAATGTTGAGTCTGTAAAAAGAACAAGGTCTTATATGCTCTCTCTAGTATGGTTGGCTCGAAATCACAGTCTCCCTCCAGCAGACCTAGATGCTGGTAAAGTAAAAGTAAAAGGCAAAAGGCAAAGCGCCAGGCGTTTGGACGTCTTACCTCTCCGTCGGTACCTCTAAACTGATGGCGAGCGGAAGTGGAGGCGAAATGCAGAAGACGCCCTGCTTCCTCAAATAACTTCACTGCTTAAAGCGCTAAACCCCACGTTGTTGAACGTCTATGCAGGGTCGCGAGATGACTGCGAAAAAGATCGCTAATCATAAGCGCATGCGTGGAGAGATGAAACGCACTACTCTCTCGCGCATGCGCACTCGTTTATACACATGTGGACCTTAAGTAAACATTGCGCCATACGCCACTCGCAGGGTCACATAAATCCACACTGAAGGTTCATTTTCTGTCAGGATTGTTTCCAAGGATAAGAGGGTCAATGGACTGAACATAAACCAAACGTAACAACATGATAGGATGTCCCTAGAGGTGACAGTAATTCTTTGAACCTGCAAACCGGCGGAGATCGCCACTCTGGGTTAAGCAAGTGTAACAGGTATTGTATTGGTTAGGAGTTTAGATTATGAGCGCGCAATTATACCGCTGTGGAATCCCATACTGACACTTGGAATATATCAAGGTCAACTTTCATTAAGATTATATGAAGAGACCTCTACATGGGAGTGACTCCTCAGATGACTGGAAAAGAGGGTCTACAGTTTCTAGAAAAACGGGGGGTCTAGGGCTCTTGATTGAGAGGCAGATGTACCATCATTGGTCATTATGTATTCAATTAGATGACAAGCATCATGAAAAATTATTTATATTCAAACATTAATGAGTAGGATGTTGTTGTCCTGGGGTGTTCAGTGAGGGCAGACAGACGAGCGCCGCACACAATTGAGTTGGGTGAGCTGGAAGGAGTAAACTGAACTGCGTCTACATCCTAATCAAATAGACCCGCAACTAAGAAGTTGCACTAAATACTATAAACAAGAAAGGTGTGTGGAGGGTCAAAGGGAAAGTTTAATGACCTGTCTGCTCGTTCCCCAACATCAAGATACAAAAACATACAAGAGCAGAACAAGTCTGAAAAAATGTGTGCCTACAACAGTAGCCATGCGGTACTGGTGGTGAATGCGTGAGACAAGGGTTGCCACAACCATTGAATGTTAGTAAAGGGAGGCTGAAACAATTCCCATCAGACCACCCATGTGGTGGAGTTTACGTCATGTGATTAAATGCACATAACTTACTAGAAACCCTAGGGACTTATAGGGTGAGCGCCTAGCAGACTTAGTTGCGTCTAGTTCTCAACAGAGCAGTTTGCAGATTAGGTTGTGGGCAAAACCAGTAGCTGGGCAGCTCTGCAAAGGGATTAGGATCAGTCGAATAAACAATTTGAAGATTCATAAACTGAAGGTGTGCAGGTCTAACATTTACATAGCAGAGCGTGAATCAGTACATGTAGGGTATTTACTGGGGATGCGGGTTTCTTTCGCAAATGAATAGGAAACACCCCCTGGCTAGTCATGAATACAGTAACTTACAGGTGCCTGGATGTTGCCAAGAGGAGTTATAATTCACCTAGGAGATAGAAGAGTGGTAAAGATGTGTGCACCATGTAATGGCAAAAATGAACTGTTTTGATACAGTCCACTAGCCCCCATGAGGCCAACAGAGTTCAGCCAAAGGTTGGCACCTCAGACCAGTTGTCAATGATTGAGTTTAAAAGCGGAATGGTCTTCAAGTCACCATAGCCCAAGGTGGAAAAGGGAGTTAAATAGAATCCTGAACCTTCACCGTCTAACTTCTTGCTACACAGTCATATATTTTCTTGATTTTGGCATCTTTGTATGAAGGTCAGCCGTCACAGTTTCCAGCCAAAATATAACTGAGCTGAGGCAGTAATGTATTAATCCACATCTGTCTCAATAGAGATATCAACTACTGTGAGAGAGTTCCGTAGGGTAATTAGAACTTCCCCCCTGGAGAGAAAATAGGACAGTACAAGTACAATAATTTGAGGACAGTCCTCGAATCATGGTGCTTTTCCTGCAGTCCCTAGCTTTGTATTAATTATTGGTGCTGATCTGTCATTCACCATTATTAGGATCAGACGTAGAACGAGATTTCTAGAGTACCACAAGGTGACAGTACCACAAGGTGGCAGTAGTAGGAGTTTCTGCAGGGCGGTGACGTGGGGAGGGGGAGGGGCAGGGTGGGGGTAGTAATGTATGGATTACGGAGTTTAACAGGTATGTAAACATATAAATACATAAAACGAATTTCGTTGTTCGCACTGCATCGCATTTGGTGATGCAGTGCACACAACGAAATTCGTTTTTATTTATTTATATGTTTACTTACCTGTTAAACTCCGTAAGCCATACATTACTACCCCCACCCTGCCCCTCCCCCTCCCCACGTCACCACCCTGCAGAAACTCCTACTACCGACCGTGGCTGCAAGGTGGGTCTCGGAGTATGGTTAAACTGTGAACTTGGAGTGGGCCTGATATATCGCTTTAAGGGCAAAATCGCAAGGTTCTTTTTATTGAGCTGTATTGGCACCTATGTTATACTCATTGGTACAACCACTGATGCCCAGGCGTTAGCTATGACGTTGGTCGGTCTGTAAAGAATAGTTCACCAGAAATAGGTACCCGTAAAAAAGGTATATACACTTTCATTTGAGAAGTATTTTCACTAAGGACACCAAAAATGCTACTTGAAAGGTAACCAAAAAGAGGCAAGTTTAGAAAAGGTGGGTCAGTCTCATTCTCTAAGGAAAAGGCCTATGAAGGTCTCATTCTAGGGCCTAGATCATGCGCAGTCTTTCCGGCAATAAGGCAAAGTTTAAGAAATCCAAAAGGTAATAGGCAAAGCTCCAGTTAGGCACCAGAAGAAAGAAAGAAAGATTGAGCATGCTTTCAGTCCCACACTTTCGCAAAGATGACAATTTGATATCTCTTCTGGTGGACGAAATATACAGAGACTTGATTGGTGAGTAGGAGTTTGGTGGGCTGGGTTGCCCACAGTCGTTCAATCTGCTTTGCTACTGAAAAGCATTCTAATCATTTTCTTTGCAAGAAAGTTGTTACTATGATTATGGAAGAATGAGGAGGAAAGGACAGCACCTTTGTCATAATTTAGCTCAGTGATAACATTTTACTCTCCCACACATAGACATCTCACTCTCCCCTCCTTGCAATTGGCTAGGTGTGCACTGTCCACCGGCTTCTAAACTCTTCGGTTGACTCTGTAGCACTATGTAGTATACGACTGTGAAGAACAGTAGGGGGCCACTGGCACACCCCACATATTATGCGGGGTTCAAATAATCAAATACACGATAGGCCTAACAGGAACCACTAGGACATCTGCACCTATAAAAAAAAGTATGATCACTCAGTCCCACCTTAAAAGAGCATGTAATCTTCAGAACATGAGCTGTTGAAGGGGCCCGCCTTGAGTTGGTCATCTGTTAGCGTTTCCACTAATGTTTCGGCGCCATGTTCTCCTCCAGCATACATCCTTGATTTGGCAGCCCTTGCTTTGTCCCTTGTTTCATGCATAGTGTAATCTCGTAACTTGAGTGTTGGCTGCCGGTGGGGTCCAGCGGCAATCACTTTTGGGGACCAGTACTTATTTTTCTTCATCAGACATCGACAAAGAGAGAGAGGAAAAAAACACAGGGTAAAGAAGGGGGAAGAGAAAGAAAGCAAAACAATTCACAAAGGAAGAAACAGGACGTTGCAAGAGAGAGATACAGAGGCATTAAGTGTAGTAGTGGATTAATGTGGCACAAGATGGATTCCAGACTACAAGGCCTTGACATTTAACAGCACCAGCTGCTGACTTCTAAGCAGAGCATTTAGCTCTGGCATTCATGTTTTCACAAATTAGGTACTTGGTATGGCATGTATCCGTGCCATTCATTTTCCAGCAAGAATCCACAAGTCCTTTAATACAATATATGCCTGTTCCATTCATGATGAGGGATCAGGTAATGAATTGGTATATGATATAATGGGAAAGAGCTGGAGTGTACTTATTTATCATAATATGGTCTATTCCTGCCTTTTCCCAGCGTTGGCACACAATGTGCTGCCTAGTGACAATGCAGATACTCTTGTACCATGTAGAAAGAGTGCCTGCCTTGTAAGGAGGATTGCGTTGCCCCTTCCTGCACAAAAACAATCCCCATGGGAAAAAAACAAAGCTAAATTAAGATATTTATCCTCGCTACGCCTCCCTGGAAAGGCGTAGCATTTTGGCTTGTTCCTAGGTCTTTCCGTAATGGTAAATCTGGGAATGCATCAAAGTCCATGGGTGTTGCGTGAGAACAATCACACCCAGCCCATGAAACGCCACCCTGGGGCAGAGTAATGCAAAGCGACAATTTGCACTGTGTTGCGTTACTTTGAAAAATCGCATTTATGGTTGTGTCGCACATGCACCACGTTGTGTGTTGCAAAAAGTGAGGCAACCCACACATAAATATGCCGCTAGAGCAGGGCAGCTCATACAGAAAAGTGTGGGGGCATTGACCCCGTACTGCGAGTCACTAACCCCAGACAGACTCCATATACTAGAGCAGGGGTCTCCAAACCGGTCCTGGAGGGCCGGATCCATGCCAGATTTTTTGGATATCCCCATTGAGATACATGTAGTTATTTAAAAAAATCTGGCATGGATCCGGCCCTCCAGGACCGGTTTGGGGACCCCTGTACTAGAGCATTTGGCTCCTGTAGTGTAGAGGCAGGGCTTTGGAGTAATCTGGCGAGGATTGAAGGCGTTTGTGATAATGAACTGCGCATGTCAGATTGTTTGGTGTTTTCGTTGTGATCAGCCTAACATGTGCAACTCAGGCTTTCATGATAAGTGCTACCTGGGAGATGGAAGCCCCATCAGTCTCAGAGTGAGCGTTGTGTTTCCCTGACCCAGCCAATCCTTGCACTCCTCTTATGCTCTTTGGTATTAAAAGCAGCATGATAGCATTACTTGGATGGACTGGGATGCTGTTACCCAGCATGTACATCTTTGCTTAGCCGCAGTGGCGGAGAAACAGATCATCAAGCTGGATCCAGGTAAGAATGGTACTTCATTCAATACAGGCAGTCCTCTTTTCAAGATTGTATGTTTATGCACTTATGTCTATTATGTGTGATGATTGTGAAAAGAAGTGTGTGACTGCATTCAGGTCCGTGTGCTTTATCCAGGGTGTGCCAGTGTTAGAACCCTTAGCGCTGTACACATGGAATCTTAATATCTGGTTTCTGTTATTGTGTGTGGTGTGTCAATAGTCCCAACATGCTGATAAATTTAATTTGTGCTGCAGAGGTGATGGGTGCACATTCTGTATAAATGAAACGTACCTATAAATAGAATGTGACCCATCACCTTTGCAATACAAATTTCAGCATGTCCGTCTTTACAAAATTATTTCACTTCTATGTGCCACCACCACTCAGCGGCGTAGCAAGGGGAGGCTGCCGGGCCAGCTTTAGCGCTGGTGGTGCCCCGTGTGACAATCATTTTTGGTGCCCCTGGACCCTATGACCAGCTCCTGTGATTCTCTCACTACCACCGGGCAAAAGTGCCCCTCATCTCTCCAATCATAAGCTGTTGCTAAACACAGCGCCCCACAGAGGTCGGCGCCCCCTCCACAGATCAGCACCCAGTACGTCCGCACCAGTCGCACTGCCCTAAAGCCGGCCCTGGGGGTGGGAGGGTCAGCCCCGGGCAGCACGAGTTTTGGGGGTAGCGACCTCTCCCTCTTGCTCTTACCTGAGGCCATCGCGGGGCAGCAAACGCAGGGATCACCAGCAAACACCCCCCCCCTTACCTGCGTCCATCGCAGGGCATCAAAAAGAGGGATCGCCAGCAAACACTAGGGTGACCAACCATCCGTAAATTTCACGGACAGTCCGTAATTTCGGCCGTCTGTCCGTTGTCCGTGAAGGAATCTTTAACGGACACCATTTGTCCGTCATTTTAACAGGGCACCGGTTGCCCCACCCTAAAGCCGGCACAGCTTGCACCCACCTCTTTTCTTCACTCCAATGCTGCACCAAAGCTCCTCAGATGCCCCGCAGCATTGGAGAGGCACAGCGGGATGGCTACCCTCACACCTCCAGCCCTTGATGAGCTGTTAAGAGGTGCTTCGAAGGTGACTGAGAGGGAGGGGCTGCCCGTTCAGGAGCAGCGACATCTATTCACATGCAAACAGCCCTGAATGTGTCATGTCTCTGCTATTTAGAGGGGGGCTCACACGTTCCATTTCTACCCAGGGCCCCAAACATCCGAGACTCGGCCAGATTACACCCCTGATTACACCGAGGCAGCACGTGGTTCTCTTCACAGAGCTTAATTACTGTCACTAAATTGTAAGCAAACCTCGGTTCTTCAAACATGCAGTCTATAATGTAAGAAAATAAAGAAATGGCACAATCGCACCCACACTGATTAACAAAGTATGGAGGACAATCAGTTCAGTCAGTTCTCTTAGAGTATCTCCTGTAAGTATTGTATATCACAGTGGGGGATGGCATTTTGGACAAAGGGCCTGTCTTCTCGTTGTCTTGTGCAGAAGAGGAGCCCAAGATGATACTAGAATACTGCATGCCCACCCCTGTGTTCCCTCTCCTGTGATGGCTCCTGCCCTCCCCTCAGTGATAGCACCTGTCCCCCCATGTGGTGGCTCCAGTCCACCCCACGCCTGGGATGGCTCCTGTCCCCCCCCATGTTGTGGCTTCAGTCCACCCCCACCTGTGGTGGCTCTTGTCCCCTCCTGTGGTGGATCCTGTCTCCTCCCTGGGTGGCTTCTGTCCCAGTCCTGGAACGGATCCTGCAGAGAGGGTGAAGTTCTTGATGGGCCTCTTCTCAAAAGGGCTCAGCTCAAAATTAATATGGAAAGGTTGGCGAGTAAGTAAGTGAAGGGATGGGTAAATGGCTGGATGAATTAGTGAAAGGGTGAATGGATGAATGAAAGATTGAATAAATGGCTAATGAGAGAGGATGGATGGATTGATGAGTGAGGGGAAGAATGGAGAGAAAATGTAAATAGCTGGATGTATGGGTGGAAGGGTAGCTGGATGATGGATGAGGGGAAAGATGGATGAGGGGAAGGATGATGGATGAGGAGAAGGAAGGATGGATGGATGGATGGAGGGGAAGGATGGGTGGATGGAGGGGAAGGATGGATGGATGAGGGGAAGGATGGATGGATGGATGGAGGGGAAGGATGGATGGATCAGGAGATGGCTGAATGGATGGATGGATGGATGGATGGATGGATGAGGGGAAGGATAAATGGATGGGATGGATGGATGGGTGAGGGGAAGGATGGATGATGGATGAAAGGAAGGATGGATGAGGGGAAGAATGGATGGATGAGGGGAATGATGGACGGATGAGGGGAAGGATGGATGGATGAGGGGATGGATGGATGAGGGGAAGGATGGATGGGTGAGGGGATGGATGGATGGATGAGGGGATGGGTGAGGGGATGGATGGATGGATGAGGGGATGGATGGATGGATGAGGGGATGGATGGATAGAGGGGAAGGATGGATGGATGGGTGGGTGAAAGGATGGATGGATGATGAGGGGAAAGATGGATGATGAGGAAGGATGGATGGATGGATGGATGGATGGATGGATGATGAGGGGATGGATGGATGGATGATGAGGGGGTGGGTGAAAGGATGGATGATGAGGGGAAGGGTGGATGGATGGATGATGAGGGGAAGGGTGGATGGATGGATGATGAGGGGGTGCGTGAAAGGATGGATGGATGGATAATTAGGGAATGGATGGATGATGAGGGGGTGGGTAAAAGGATGGATGGATGGATGATGAGGGGAAAGATGGATGGATGATGAGTTGGTGGGTAGAAGGATGGATGGATGGATGATGAGGGAAAAGGATGGATGGATGATGAGGGGAAGGATGGATGATGAGGGGAAGGATGGATGATGAGGGGAAGGACGGATGGATGGATGGATGGATGGATGGATGGATGGATGGATGGATGGATGGATGGATTGATGGATGGATGGAGGATGGGTGGGTGAAAGGATGGATGGATGGAGAGTCGGTGGGTGAAAGGATGGATGGATGGATGAGTGGGTGGGTGAAAGGATGGATGGATGGATGAGTGGGTGGGTGGATAGTGGGTGGGTGAAAGGATGGATCAGTGAATTGGATGGTGGGTGGGCGAAAGGATGGACGAGTGGGTGGGTGGATGGTGGGTGGGTGGATGGTTGGGTGGATGATGGGTGGGTAGGTAGATGAGTGAAATGATGGATGGATCGATGGATTGATAAGTGCAAGGGTGAATGAATGGACATATGAGTGAAAAGGTGGATGTAAGGAGGGATGAGTGAGTGAAAGGGAGGGTAGATGGACAAAAGGATAAATAGATGTGTGAAGGAGTGAAATGATAGATGGATGAGTGATAGGATCAATGGATGGATTCCTGAGTGGATGAGTAGATGGATGGATGGATGGGTGGGTGGATGGATGGATGGAAGGAAGGATGGCTAAGTGAAAGGGTCGATGGAGAGAGAAAGGGAGGATGGATGGATGACTAAAATAGTGGATGGGTGGAAGGATTAGTAAGTGAAAGGATGGCTGGATTGGTGAAAGGGTAAATGGCTGAATGGATGAGTGAATGGATGGATGGGATAAAGAGTGAATGGATAAGTGTACTGTGGAAAAATCGTTACGATTTGGTGAACATCATCTGCGCCATCTTGCCTTCTTTCCCGATGCCACACTTTTTGTCATACGCTCCCACCATTTTAGCTGTATCTGATCAGAACCGCTCTCTGCACGTCCCTGACCCCCAACCCGGTTCTTCATCCTCGCCAGCGCCCCCATGTACTAGTCACCCCCGCCCCCACATACCTTGCGCATAAGCGGCAGCCATTTTAAGCACCATGGCCTCCCTGTCCCTCGCTGATAGCCAGCGCGTCTCACTCTCTCTTAACCTCACAGGCATCCCCCACACGCTGACAACCCCCTCGCTCTCACATGTCTTGGGTCATAAACCCCTCTTCAGCGCAGATCTGCCTCAGAATCCCATCCTGTTCCCAGCGCGACACCTCCCTTCATTCCTTTCATGGTCTTGGGCCCTTTGATGTAAACCCCCTTTTCCTGTGTGCCCGTCTGTCTTCCTTGTTCCCAAGCCACCACCTGGCCCTGCGGATACTGTTTATTACCCCGTACAGTAGGAAGCCTCCCCTCCCCATCAAAAGACCCTCGAGCCGATCAAAGCCCCCCACTCTATGAGATCCGTTCTAACTCCACACATTCCGTGAATCGGCGGAATGTCCAGCTGCGCGATAATCATCACCTGTTGTGACCGGGGTGGGGAATTCAACTGTAAATGTATGTGGGAACGGGCCTGAAGGGGAGATTCCGAGGATGTTCTTTCACATATCAAAGTGTTGCAAGAATGTGTTACGTGCAATAAAGATCATAAACCTGTGTATAAGAGGCCAGGCCTCAGAGATGAGGTTAGAGCACCTTGTGACGATACTTGCTGTCCGAATTGATGTGTTCTCCTCCGGAGAGAATAAACCCTTGTTTCCTGCCTTTCAGTCTCCAGTGCCTGTTTCTTCATTGATTAATATTGGTAGGTCATAGAGGCGACACCGCCGGGCAACACTAAAGGGTCTTTGGTCACTGGTTGTCTTTGCACCCTTTTACAATTGGCGTCCCAAGCGTGGGGCCCATCAGCGACTCGTGGATCCAGTGGGAGAGGTCCTGACGACAGAGTGAACGACTGCAACGATCGGAAGGTACCCTGTCCGATAGACCCTCGTCTGACAGCCGATCATCCGAACTTCACTGGTTCCGAACGGACCTCTCTCGAGTGATCTACGGTCCTGACTGGGAACCATCAGGAGTGCCACGAGGAGTACGAAGAGAAGAGGACGATCGGGCGCTGGATTCGGAAGACAAGAAACTGTCCATGCGGTCCGGGTAAGGTCGTGTAAACACGACGAATTGCGAAATGATTGATAATTGATGAAAAATACTAGTATTACTTTTTGTTAATTTATTTGGAGTTTCGCTGTCGGCAAACTGAGAAACAACCGGCTCTCTCTTTGCAAGCAGTGAAGGATAGGTAACGCACCCGTCGTGCCTGTCTTTCTCCCCCACTGATCAATTGCCCCTCCCCATTGATTAACTGTTACGGATCGTTTTCTGGAGATTCTCTGTCTGCAAACAGGAAAGAATAGGTCCCCCTCTTTGCAGATAGTGAAAGGGTAGGTGACGCAGACCTTTGCGGGCCTACTTATTCTCCCCATTGACCATTTTTTATTTTTTATTTATTGACCAAACACTGATTGCCCGATATTGGTTCTTGAGGTATTCACTGCCTGCAAACAACGTAGAATAGAAATATTCTGTCTAGTCTTTGCACGCAGTGATAAGATAGGTAGTGCTGACTATTATCCCCATTGTGATCCGTCATGCCTGTCTTCTCCCCACTGATGGATAGCTGGTTCAGCCCGGACCGTTTATTGGAGGTGGACCATCTAGCCCCGCTGGAAGGCACCCCTAATAAAGACATGTTCACAAAGTATGGATTAATTACCATAGCCTATAGTAAGCTATGGCACAAGTATACCAAAGCAAACCAAGAGAAACAGTGGCCACTGATAGGATCCTTCGATTTAGACAAAATAGAAACGGTAGAAATAGCCCTTCGTAATAATAAGACAACGCCTATTATGCTCGATAGTCTCGGTATGTGGCGCAAAGAAGCTACGCAACGAAAGGAAAGAGACGAAGTCAGAGTAGGTAAAGAAACGCGACAGACAACCCTCCAAACGTCTGGTAGGCATAAGGAAGGGCCAGCGACGACACAGCTCCGAGGATTAGACACAAAAAGAGAACGGTGTAAAGGGATGTGCCGACAGGACAACCCCGAGACACAACGAGCCAAAAGTAATCCCCCGACACTATGCACAGGACGAACAGATTTAAGGCAAAACCAATGTGCTTTTTGTAAATGTCTCGGGCACTGGAAAGCCCAATGCCCGACTCTACAGAACATAGGTAAGAGCGGAGGGTCGACAGAAATAACAGGCCGGCAGAAAGGGAAAAGGCGCGAGATAAAAACAAATCAGACTAACACGGACAGGACGGATAGAACCACCACGTTTGATTATGCTCGATGGCACAGGTTTCGTCAGACCAATTTCAACGACATGTCTGAGTTCTGGGACTGATTGCTCCCTGTTGCCCCCCCCACTCTGAAAAACAAAAGCAATTACAGGCCTGCGTAGACAACCCCCCGTTAGAAAAAGGACTCAAGAAAGCCAAGCATCTGTTATATAATTTAGGATTTAATTACGATAAAGATAACACACAACCAACGATAAATAGAAAAACTAGTAAAACATTCTTTAAAGTAAACTGTACTAATAGGAACAATACAAAACATATTACGCTCACTCCGGAAGTTCTCAAAATGTAACAAGTCAACGGTCCCGCCCATCCGGAAGGTGAAACACACAACACGTGTGGGGCGGGGCCAGCCATCAGCCATGGACCAAAAGAAATCGCCGACGAGAGGGTACAGGAGGCTCCATGGGCCGACATGAAATGGTCTTCCCATACTCTCCTTCTGGGGTGACGTCCCCCGGGCCACAAGTAGGGAGGGGGCGGATGCAGGTGACCCCCTCCCTCGTATCTCCTGGTCCGGCCATCACGAATTCCTCCATCGAACTGATGCAGGGTGGGCTGGGAGGGAGAGGCGACGCGGACGAGCCTCTCCCACCTCCACAGGTAGGAGGTCTCCCAGCCCTGGCCCGGCGCCGAAGTCCTCCAGCCGGGCGATGGACCCATACTTGCGCAGCACAGAACATGCAATGTCCGGCGGGCATAGTTCCGCAGCACAGAACGTGCAGTGTCCAACGGGCATATATTTGCGCAGCACCGAACATACAATGGTCCCCCAAGAGTCGGAGTCAGGGGTGTAGGGTGGTCATCATGTGCACCCCTGATTAGAAGGGACGGCGTGGGATGCGCTGGGAGAGGGAGGCGGCGCGAACGAGCCTTCCTCACCTCCCCAGGTGGAGGCTCCACAGCTGCACCCTGGCGCCCCGAACCAAATGTCCTGCTCCAACAGCATGGTGTTCTGTCTTTGTCGCCACAAGAAGTTTCTTCCACTCCTGAAAGACACGACGAAGGGCGGCGGCTGCAGGGTCTCGAAATGGCGTCTGGGCCCTCTGGAAGGCGGGTCTAGGCTGCTGGAGTAACTTTGTCCGGAATTGCAACTCGGACACTTGCCCACCTGGGCACAAGCCCCCACCTTCGACAACATCCCCACAGCTTTGAAGATTCTACCAAAGTCCCGGGAGCCCTCGGCCCCTACAGGCTTCCGGAGGGGAACAGCTGCATTAATCACTAATGAAATAACCACTACACAGCCACAAGATGGTGGTGCTCTCGTGTCAGCGCCAGCTTCAGTCTGAACCACCCAGGAACATTATGGGCTAACGAACTCAAGTAAGTTCCGGCTGAACATCAACGTGACCCGGTAAGAAAGATTCTACCTCCCTCCCCTTTTTGATTGACGGTCCACACCACCAGCCCCTCTGTTAGCACAGGTTTTTGAACTGCCGAAAGGGACTCTGGTCCAACCGCCAATCGTCGGAGACATTTTGCCCCTGATGCTACTTCCGGACTAAACCGGCCTCGCCCAAAATGGCGCCGGTATCAATAGGAACTAATGGACACCTCGTGGTGTTCTTTAGCTAATGAGACTTGATGTACTAAGATATGTATGTGAACCTTTGCACACTTGACGAAAAAGGGAGGAGGGTTCACTTGGCGAACATTTGAAAGGGGTCCAGTCAAAATGTTGATTTCAATGAACGATTTATTTTGATATTTATTGTAACTGGTACATAACGTCGCTTATGATGCACACCCACGGTATACATCTAGGAAATGTGATTACAATGAGCTTGACTGTGTTTCCATTTATGAACTGAAATGCCCCTGATCCCTCATCACTTAATAAGACGTTTTTAGTTACTTGCAAATAATTAATTAGGCCTTTTTAACATGTTCTTATGCCGCAAAATAACCCCCCTACTGTATGTGCTTCCACCATCACCATGTCCGGCCAAAATATGATTGCACTCTCACATTTTACGTACTGAACGATTATGCAAATAAAGGTTTTCCAAACTATGAATGGGTATCACATACTTTTGTAAATGTGGGAATTGGTGGGAGGGCTTTTCTGTGCACAACCGTTTTGCTCTCTATTTAAGGTTATTAGAAAATGGTTGGTCGGCCCCGGATGGATGATTGAATATAAGGTATGATACGCTGCCTCCAAATGTGCGACTAGGCTCAGGAACTAACACAGGAAGAAGGACCACGACTTCTGAGAACAGGTAAAGTGAAGCGGTACGAATGACAGAATGTTATAAAGGTATGATACTCGAAGGTGCTAAGGAACAGGGTCGGCCGAAGAACTGATATGCCTTAAAACATCACAGCATTGAAGATGAATTAAGGGTCCCGATAGCTAGATACACTTCCAAAAACCAAATACCTTGCGCTAGGCGCCTCTGGTTTCTTCTTAGCGTTTCCCTACACACGATCTAAAATACCATGCTCGGACCGTCTCCCCCATGAACAACATATCGCTCGCCACCCTTACCACACTGCCCACCCCCTTTGACTCCGAAAACCGAGACCCCAGGGATTATATCCTGAGGGGATAAGACGAGTATGTGGTAAGTAAAGGACTTTCGTGCCCGTACATCTGATATGCTCGAATGTTGTTCCCCCTCCCTTTCCCTCTTTTTCTCCCTCTGTAGGTTACATTGGAATCACGATTAGGGTATCGTAAAAGATCTGGAGCCACGTCACGTCCGATACATGAAACGGACTAACGCTGCAAGATGACACCAAAAGGCGCCCAACTCAATGCACGTCCTTTTTGTACCTGACCTAATGCTCTTCCGTCCCAAAACTGCATGCTTTCTACATCCTAACACAGACCTGAAACGTCTCATATTGGGTAATGCACTGAATAGCCTAAATAGTACACAGTCACTCTCCAGGACACATGTGAATCATTTAGCCTATCGTTGCACATCTCTCTCTCTCTCTATCTCTCTATCTTTCTCTCTCTCTCTCTCTCTCTGTCTCTCCCTAACGACTGGCACCTAATTGGCGAACATGGTGTACCACCCAATTGGCTCCAAATACCACAAGTATTTGCACAAAATTCGTTTTTAATAAAATTGCATTTGATGCCATGTTAATACCTCTCCTTTTCTGCTAAATATTGATGAAAACTAGATTGGCCGAAAAGAAAGGGATAGGTAAGACGACTACGGTTCCCTAATCTGACCCGTAATGAGGGACTACTTGTCAGTGGCTTCTATGATAAAATGTCTCTGGTAACGCGACCTTCCCCGTCCCAAATTGTCTCAATGCCCCAATCAGTAAAAGCGATCGAGACATACCCGCCTTCCCAGGACACCATCAGTTTTGTATCGGCTGCCCCAGACGAGAATTTGAAGAATGTCCCTTGCTCCAATTCGCTGTGTTCCTAGTTGTTTTCCATAAGACCCCACTCACCCCAAGGATGAGTTTAATGGTTATCGCAAGCCCCCCGAGTTTTTAATGAAGTAGCCAGGTCGTAAGAAACGATGTAGAAATTAGAATGATGTTTACAAAGTTAAAATTAGATCGAAAAATTAAAGAACTTGTTGCAGTAAACCTTGTTGAAAATAAGATGTTTAGCTAAAAGATAGGACGCATTGATGTAATGGAGAATCGTTTAACCTATGTTCATTCCTCAGAAGGATGCCTATCAGACTATGGTGAATAGCACGTTGCACTTTTCCGTAAAATACAAAGCCCTGAAGACCGGTCTAGCCTTGCAAGACTCGTACTAGGGAAATGGGTCTCTACCAGGAGAACTGACATGACTGTAATAAACGAATGCAATGAATGGGTATCAGACCTCGTACCACGACAAATGAATGTAATAACCAACAAAACGCCAAAGAAATAGCCACAGAGGGAAGTTGTTGGGAATCCAGCAAACCCATCATCAATTGTTTATACGTTGGCTGCAAACCTCAATGTAGCGGATGTTTACCCCAGTTGCTTGGTGTTGGGAGAGAAATAGATTTATGTAATTACCTTCCTCTGCAAAATCTCTAAAGACTGTCTTTTCAAACTCATTTAAGGGTACCACTGTCGGAGGAGAAAGAGACCGGATGTGGGAGCACGCGGCCTAACTGCAGATCGTGGAACCTCAGCGACGGAGGCCAAGGCGAGACCACAACAGTAAGGAGTCGCAGGACGAGGCACTGTTTCCGACAAAACTAAAGGAAAGGGCTGACCTGAGGCCCCTCCTCTATGATCGACGTGTGCCGAAAAGTCCCCGCTCTCTGAACCTGGTTATGGACCCACCTGTCAAAAAATTTCCGTCCCCCTGATCTGTTCCCGACTTGGCCCTGCTCCATCCCCTCCTCCTCCGACCTACCATAAGGACTACTCACACACACCCCCCTTCCACCTGAACTTTCAAAATCCTCTAAATCCTACTGAACCATCCAGAGAAGGGTATTTCCTGCGTCTGAAGGGAGGGAGCTCCGACTAAGTAGACCACGAACTATGTTAATCTCAGAACGGTGACCTAAACCCCACCAAGGGTCGCTCCAAAGAGAAGATGAACGAAGTATGTGGTTCTACCCGCCGCTGAGCGCCTCGAAGATGATGGAAGCAACAGGAAATGCCCACCACAGAGACCCAAGAAACAAACAGACTCCACAACTCAAAGACAATTGCACTTTTCATCGCAATACTTTTCTGCCTCCTAAACTATGCTCTGAGTTATGGAAGAAAATGCACGTGCTCCGAAACCATAACGCATTTCTCCCATGAGGTCTGGCGAAACAAAACAAAGATGTACTCCCGCCCGCAGACCTCCAACGACTCAATCCACATGAACATTCCTGTTGACAGAACGAATTGTAATACAGGTGCTTAACAGTGCCAACAGAAGACGACAAAGAATGCTGAGAACTCACTAATGCTGGTCCATGACCATAAGACACTGAGAACTCTGATTATTATTATTATTATATCTCATTTCTCTCCCAACCACCATTGATTTTGATTATGCTCCCACCGAGTACAAAAAGGACTTACTTATATGATAACTTACCAGTTCCTATTCCGAGTGACTATAAGCATCTATGATCTGTACCCAACGCCCTCGCTACATAATTCTAGTCTGATATTGCATTACTATGACTTTTTCTGCAACAAGCTTAACGATGAACCCACCTACTAGATGACAAGATTTTCAAATGTGATGTTTATAATGTGATATTTATGTACAGTTCCTTTGCCTAGGTCTCCATCCCCTTACTTATGTCCACCGCAGTAGAGATAGATAGGAAATAGGCCAGCAAGATGTCTTGGAAATGTTAAAGGGAGGACTGTGGAAAAATCGTTACGATTTGGTGAACATCATCTGCGCCATCTTGCCTTCTTTCCCGATGCCACACTTTTTGTCATACGCTCCCACCATTTTAGCTGTATCTGATCAGAACCGCTCTCTGCACGTCCCTGACCCCCAACCCGGTTCTTCATCCTCGCCAGTGCCCCCATGTACTAGTCACCCCCGCCCACACATACCTTGCGCATAAGCGGCAGCCATTTTAAGCACCATGGCCTCCCTGTCCCTCGCTGATAGCCAGCGCGTCTCACTCTCTCTTAACTTCACAGGCATCCCCCGCACGCTGACAACCCCCTCGCTCTCACATGCCTTGGGTCATAAACCCCTCTTCAGCGCAGATCTGCCTCAGAATCCCATCCTGTTCCCAGCGCGACACCTCCCTTCATTCCTTTCATGGTCTCGGCCCTTTGATGCAAACCCCCTTTTCCTGTGTGCCCGTCTGTCTTCCTTGTTCCCAAGCCACCACCTGGCCCTGCGGATACTGTTTATTACCCCGTACAGTAGGAAGCCTCCCCTCCCCATCAAAAGACCCTCGAGCCGATCAAAGCCCCCCACTCTATGAGATCCGTTCTAACTCCACACATTCCGTGAATCGGCGGAATGTCCAGCTGCGCGATAATCATCACCTGTTGTGACCGGGGTGGGGAATTCAACTGTAAATGTATGTGGGAACGGGCCTGAAGGGGAGATTCCGAGGATGTTCTTTCACATATCAAAGTGTTGCAAAAATGTGTTACGTGCAATAAAGATCATAAACCTGTGTATAAGAGGCCAGGCCTCAGAGATGCGGTTAGAGCACCTCGTGACGATACTTGCTGTCCGAATTGATGTGTTCTCCTCCGGAGAGAATAAACCCTCGTTTCCTGCCTTTCAGTCTCCAGCGCCTGTTTCTTCATTGATTAATATTGTTGGGTCATAGAGGCGACACCGCCGGGCAACACTAAAGGGTCTTTGGTCACTGGTTGTCTTTGCACCCTTTTACAGTACAGATGGATTTGGTGAAATGGTGGATGGATGGATGGATGGATAATGGAGATGAGTGAAAGGATGGATGAGGGGATGGATGAAGGGATGGATGAGTGAAATGATAGATGGAAGGATACATGATGGATAGGTTTGCAAACGGTTGAATATGTTTGTAAATGGCTGGGCTTACTTATATACTATTGCGCGACCTCTGATGTGTCTGTAAAACGTACCTATTGTCCTGAAGTTTTGTCCTGAATTTTGACCTCCTGTCCTGAATTTGTGTCCTGAATTTTGACCCTTTGTCCTGAATTTTTACACTCACCGTCCTGAATTTGCACCAATGCCAGTTGGTCACCCTAGCAAACACCCCTCCCAGCTCTTACCTGCAGCCGTCGCGGGCAGCAAACGCAGGGCCTGCCACGGCCGCAAGAGGTCTAGCCACGTCACTGCCATCACTTTCAAAAGGCGTCAGCCGCTGCTGCCCTAGATTACTGTCCTCCATGTTGCAGCGGCGCGGTTAGAGGCAGAAGGTAGGGTAGACAGATTTACCATGCCTGTAAAGTCTGGGCGGGAGGGTTAGCTAGGTCTTTGAAGTCTATGTGGTTAGAGAGAGCTATGGTTAGAGCCCCATCTGTCATTAGGAGGCAATTGGCCTTCAGATGTTGATTGGCAAGCCATAGTGATTACAGTAAATCTGTATTTCATAAATAATAAACACCGATATTAATAAGGCAAGCCTACATTTTTGCAAATTCTGGCTCGAGCTGTACTTTAGACTATAAGTTAAAATGATTTATACAGTGTATTTGATCGGACAGACTGACATTAACGTCTCAAAAAGATCAACACTGTGATTGATGTGTGCACGACAGGCGCCACTAGCACAGCAAATGACATATGCTGTCAGAATTCATGGTTAACAAGAGGCTTAAGTACCCTTTCGCGTCATACAGCTATCTTTACCCTCGGGAAGCACCGGACTTTTCTACGACGTTTTCCACGCACTCTGCATTTTCCGAACCTTGAAATCGGTCGCTTTTGATGAGCAGCTCAAAGAAAACAAAAGAACACACAAGAAGTGCGAGTACAGCGCATGGGCGGACCGCAAAATAAATTACCGCTATGCAATGTGGGTAAACAAGGGAAACACTGATACGCACCATTACAAACACACACAACGAAAAGAGTAAAGTGCATTTATTCCATTGAGCCAAGCTCTGCCCACTACAAGGAAATACACAGAGAGTGAGTGGTAGGGCTGGCAGCGAGCTGTGATTGCTCGCTCCCCGGGACAAGCTGAGGTGCTTAGCGCGGCCATTGTTATTGTCGCCGGTCATCCGAGTGGTAACCGTGTGCCACTCAGTGCTCCAGCTGTCGCCGCACAATAGCGCCGCACAATAGAGCTCATTCCTTTGAACAATACCTTGAATTTTCCCGAAGTGTAGGCCTCAGCTCAAATGTGTTAACACGTGCTACGCACTATGCTCAGCTTTAAACGTTCAGGACTTCAAAGCTGATAACGCGGGCACATGTAGCTCCACTTGACATTTCGTTTTAAATTGTTCTTAATGTACAGCTGACGCAAGCCGCCTACCAGTACCAGGTAAATAGGCGTGCAGAAGCGGTGGGGAGGAAAGGGATGAAGGGCGACGCACTTGGCTCAGGTCGACAAAGAGCCTTGCTTCTCCTCACTGAGTTTAAATAGCGCTGCAGCTCATGTACGGAAGATGTTACAGGCAGGGTCGCAGCCAGAATAGCCATGTCCACTGGAATTATGCGGCATGGGAGCAACAAAGTATACGTCAGGTTCTCTAAGTAATGCAGCAAGAAAATGAAAATAATGCAGCATGACACAGCACGTTTTTTTGTAGCATTACTCCATTATTTTGCTATTTTTACACATGGCAATACTGTTAGCGAATAGACTTCACCTCATCGCCTGCATGAGAAAAAAATCTCTATCTGGATGTCCCTCAATTGTCTCCAAAACAATGGAGGAAAAACAGAGATTCTGTTAATTGGAAAAGCCCAGATATATTGGACGGAAGATTGGTGGCCAGCGGAACCTGGTTCTGCCCCTTTGCCCAGTGATACCCAGGAGCCTCGGGTGCTTAATTTGTTCTGGTGTTTTGTGGGGCTCAGCAGCTGCACTTATTTGTAAACACTGGCACATATTTATCAGTAACCACCACATTATGGTGGTGCGTGTGTATTTTTAAGCAACATTCATTAGTGAAGCACTAAGCTGTTTGATTTATGCAAAAACATATTAAAACTTTAACTTACATTTGCAGTTTGAAGTGACGTGGGTTGTGCCAGCACTTAACTTATTAGAAATTAAGGACTGGTCTGTGGTACATGTTTTAGCACTGTTTGCCTACTCACGAAAATCTTTCGGTGGCTTCGTTTGAGCTCTTGGAAGACACTCCATCCAGCAATTAATAATCATTCGTCTGGATTATGGCAATACCTTAATCCTTGCTTCTAACGAATCCCTTCTACCAAAATTTCAGATTGTCCAAAACACCGCCAACCGCATAGTAAACAACCTGCCTCCAAGGACACTATCAGTACCTACGCTTCGAGCTCTACGCTGGCTCCCCATTCACAAGAGAGCATTATTGAGATTGCTCTGCCTGACCTACAAAGCTCTGCAGGCTCTGGCCCAAGATACCTTCAGGACAGACTTACTCAGTACCTCTGAACAGGAACTTAAGATTCAGCAATCAATTGCTTCTATGTGCTCTGTGTATCTGTATCCGCATAGCAAAATATGATGGCCAAGCCTTTTCTTACCTTGTACCGCATAATTGGAACAAGTTGCCCTAACATCCGTGTTTTAATACTGCCTATATTGAATTACCTGCTTTCACAGTGCCAAGGTATCCCTATGGGGATGAGTCGTGCACTATATCAAGATCCATATAACATAACATAAAGTTAGTAGAAGATAAACAACCAAATGCAAAAATAAGCAACTGAAAGATGACCAGTACCTTTGCGATCAAAGGGCCTTCCACTGCGAGCAGGCATATATTGACAGGTGTTTAATAACTCTTGAACTGTTTGATCTAGAAACAAATTGTTTTGGTTAAAATCTGCAGATTATACAGCAGATAATGGATTATGTGGCAACTGCGGTAATTCCATAATTATGTGAAAAAAAAGCTGTGGCTGCAGAATTGCATATTTTCCTTGTCCTTTATTATAGACAATGGTGTGGAAAGAGGGCTGTGGGCCCTAATGCAAGCAATGAAAATGGGCCCAAACATAAACAGGTTGGATAGTGTTAACCTGCCATACTTGGGGCTTTGTGTGACCCAGTGCCACTAAGCCTGTTGCACCAATTATAGCTACATCCCTGTTTGGATGCTGTCGCTAAAAGAACAATTGATGGACAGAATGCAGAACAATGTCATACATTCACCCCAGTACAGAGATCTGGGCCTAAACCCATAGTTTTTTTGCTCAACATGCCATTCCTGTTTGGACCTAGCCATATACAAATCAGTCTTGACCCTGCTCCCAATGGGAACAGTCCAGCCCGAAGTGCCAGGCCAGGTCCTCCCTGGACTAGAAACAAGCCTCCTAGGACCGGTTTCAGGCTTTCAGCCCTCATCAGCCAGGATAGCTTGACTACAGTGGCCTGGAGAGCACGGGATCCACGTCTGGGCATACCCGTCCCACTCGGGGTGACAAATACAAAAAGTACAATTGATGGACAGAATGTAGAACAATGTCATACATTCACCCCAGTACAGAGATCTGGACCTAAATCCATTGTTTGTTTTGCTCACCATGCCATTCCAGTTTGGATCTAGCCATATGCAAATCAGTCTTGACCCTGCGCCCAATGGGAACAGTCCAGCCTGAACTGCCAAGCCAGGTCCTCCCTGGACTGGAAACAAGCATCCTAGGACCGGTTTCGGGCTTTCAGCCCTCATCAGCCAGGATAGCTTTACTCCAGTGGCATGGAGAGCACAAGACCCATGTCTGGGCATACCCGTCCAACTCAGGGTGACAAATGCAAAAAAAACAATTGATGGACAGAATGCAGAACAATGTCATACATTCTCCCAGTACAGAGATCTGGGCTTAACTCCATTGTTTTTTTGCTCACCGTGCCATTCAAGTTTGGACCTAGCCATATGCAAATCAGTCTTGACCCTGCGCCCAATCGAAACAGTCCAGCCCGAACTGCTAGGCCAGGTCCTCCCTGTCTGGAAACAAGCATCCTAAGACCAGTTTCGGGCTTTCAGCTCTCATCAGTCAGGATAGCTTGACTCCAGTGGCATGGAGAGCACGAGACCCACGACTGGGCATACCCGTCCAACTCAGGGTGACAAATGCAAAAAGAACAATTGATGGACAGAATGCAGAACAATGTCATACATTCTCCCAGTACAGAGATCTGGGCTGAACTCCATTGTTTTTTTGCTCACCGTGCCATTCAAGTTTGGACCTAGCCATATGCAAATCAGTCTTGACACTGCGCCTAATCGAAACAGTCCAGCCCGAACTGCTAGGCCAGGTCCTCCCTGTCTGCAAACAAGCATCCTATGACCGGTTTCGGGCTTTCACTTCTCATCAGTCAGGATAGCTTGAATCCAGTGGTATGGAGAGCACGGGACCCACATCTGGGCATACCCATCCCACTCAGGGTGACAAATGCATTACGTCCATCAATTGTTTCTTGTGGATGCTTTCGCTATCCAGAGCTTGATGAATAGAATTTCACAAACCTCGCATTGCATCAGAGGTTTTTGCTGACAAATGTGCTTCACTCACCCATTGAAGAAGCCTAAATGGAATATTTACAAATAGTTTCAACCGGGTCAAGATGCTGGCATAACTTGACTAGAGACAATGTCAGGTGGTTATAGGTGTATTTTGGAGCTAATCTATTGCATTTACATTAGCTTTACTTTTTGTAATGAGTGGATTTTTTTCTGTTTAACATATACATGTGTAAAACATTGACCAAATATGCATATGATGCAACAGGAACCAGTAAGTCACTACCAAAAACACTCTAGCCGTTCATTTGGCGCATTGCCACCTGTAACAGCATTGGCATATTACAAGATAACTCACTATCTCAAATAATCAAAACCATCACTTTGGCCCTTGCAAGAGACAGCGTATTATGTCCAAGAACTCTTAACAACTCAATATAGAGAAAAAGGGCTTTGGGTCGGCTCCTTTTAGCTGTAGGTCGCCTGGGGTAAACTCATTTTAGCTATTAGTTAATTTCAGTGTCTTTCTTATATGGATTATCTTACTGGAGTGCTGAGCAGTAATACATACACTTTTCAGAGGTAGTTGGTCAAAGAAAGGAGCCCGTTTTATGGATGCAGATGATGAGACAGCAGCTGTTCGAGCATCTCAGGGGAGCATATCATGTAGACGTGCACAGTATACTTTCAGAAGCTAGCAGGACATACTGTGTTTTTCACAGTTCTGATTGAGAATTACAGGAGACAAAAGCATGGGAGGGTGCCCTCTTGAGATTGGTAATGGGAGGCTCAAGCTGTCATATCTTGCTCTCCATAGCATTACAACTTACCAATCACAACACATCATCCTTCCATTGGGTCAGTTACGGATCTGGCAGTCCACAGACTGCCAGACTCATGAGGGCGCAGTGGTGGCGGTCTTCCGACTGACCCATTACAATTAGGATGGTTGGACCGCCATTGCCCTGCCACAGCTACCAGGGATCGACCATTCCCTGGGGGTGGTGCAATGATGTAGAGGCAGCAATATGCTTGGCGGGACCGCCAAAGTCCCGCAAAGCATATTACAAGCTTCCTCTCTGTCACAGTATTTATGGCAGTTCCTCCTCCATGAAAACCGTGGTGGAGAGGAATCAAAGGGGGCCATTCTGGACCCTCTATTGCCTCTGGGCCATGGGGTGCACGTAGGAGAGCACAACATATGCCCACCTGTGTGCATGCAACCTAGTTTCTGCACGGCATAGACATTACAGTCCATGCCGTGCAGGAACAGTTTTTGACCTTCCCATTGCTGTGACCATTTTTTGAGAAAACGCAATGGGAATTTTGCAACTTCTAGTGTGCTGCATTATGCAGCACACATAGAAGTTGCAAAACGGCATTTCAAGATTGTTTATATGCAGGAAGGAAGACCTTCCTGTGTATAAACAATCTTCCCCTCAATACAGGCACTCTTACATTAAGGTGCATGGGTGCCTGCGTTGGTGCTAGGCAGCTAAAGTTATCACTAGTGCAGGGGAGAACACAGGGCTGCACCATATTCTAGTAAATATGGTGCAGCGCTGCATTTCTAAAGTGATGAAGCGTGTCATTAGCCTTCTTGGCTAACAATACGCTTTGCCAATTTATTGTAAATATGCCCCCAGAGACTTGTATGGGGACGTTACTAAACATGAATCGTATTAAAGCAAAGACATGTCAAAAAGAATCTATGAGGGAGATTAAAAATATAACAGTGAGATAAAATTCTAGACTTGATTAATTTTACGCTGTTTGTAATAACTTCCATTCTTTGTCTTGTCGAACTGGCCACTTGTTGGTAATTTATGAAAGCTTACTTAACCAAGGCCATGGAGTCATTTTTCATGCTTTCAGAGTTATAAAAGAGCTCTGAATATCCCAGGCTGGTAAAAGCTGCTTTTACATATGCCAGCCATGGTAGCAGCCACATTATCTCATGTTAAGCAGTCAGAAACAAACATTCTTGAGAGCCTTGCTCTGGGTGTTCCGAAAATCTTCAGCTATAAGAGGAGAGGGCTGAGCTTGATTTTATGTTCGAGATGCCCCAGCCCAACCTCCAAATGAAACATTATTTGAGAGGTGGATTGAGGGAACGCAAAGCGTCTTTCATAGGAATTTTCTTTTCACCCTTTGCCCACTGTTCGGCACCATTACACCCTCAAATCCGGTTCACTCACATATTACCAACACCAAAATATCGGCCTTAAAAATTATCGAGATAAACATATCGACCCCAAAAATATCGATTTCCTATACTTATAATGTTAATGACAAAATGTTGAAAAAAATATCGATGTCACTAGTATCGTTTTGAAGAATATCATTTTTTATATATGCATAAATAATAAATATTAAACATATTAAAAAGTCACAGTAATATAAGTTAAATGTATTTCAAGATTTAAAAAATATATATAACTATTACATTTATTAAAAAAGTAGACCCACATATATATCAATATATATTTAATTACATATATTTGATTTTAAAATAATATTAAACTAATAATTTAAATGTATATGATAATTTACAAATTTCTTTTAAATATAAAAAAGCAGAAAACTCTGGGTAGTCCTCAAGTTTAGGTGGATAGCAGCTTCTGTATAAAGCACCCTCAACACAAGCGAAATTCTAAATTTGCTCACCTCAAATGTCTGCTGTTCTATCAAAGTCTTTAAGCGTAGGATTAGCCAGTGCCCTCCACACAGAGATAGAAAGCGACAAAGGGCCTGATTACAATGAGGGGGAACCTGCCACCGTAAGGCCATTCTCCACCCACCGGATAAGGAAAGCTGGAGGTGTGCTGGTGGGTGGAAAGCCTGTCCCCCACGGGTCCGACACTGGCAATCGTAACGATTACCTGTCGGACCCGACCCGTATCCCAAAAATGCAGAAGAGCATTCCGCTTGCCTTTCCAAGGCGGTTCCTCCGCCATGGAAAGTTTGGCGGAGATTGACTTTGGGGGCCAGTTGCGATCCCCCTTGTGCACGGGCAATTCCATTTTGTACTTGAGGGCACCTATTGTGCCCCCCTACATTTCCCTGCCCCAGATGGCAGGCACAGCATGGTGCGTGCCGCGTAGTAGAGAGAAATGCACAACAAGCATTTTTATCATTGAGACGGGTGCTGAAGCCAGCAGCACCCGCCACAATGGTAAACATGCAAAATGCGACGGCCACAGTGGCGGTCGCATTGTAATTACATGTGCGGGACCGCCGACATATAGGCGGCCGGTTCCAATTCCGGGACGATGGCGGACGGACCTAAGTCCGTCCTCATCGTAAACACACCCAAAGTCTTTATCCATTTCTACAGCAAAGTGTTTAAGCATAGGAATAGCACAGTGCAGTCCATGCCGAGCTGTAAAATAACAAAAGTTTTGTTACCATGCGACAGCCATGAAGTTGGTCGTAAAATGCTGTTTACCATTGTGGAAAAGGGTCACTGCATAAACCGCAATGGTAAAGAGCATTTTTTTAAACATCCAGGCACCATGTTGTGCCTGTCACACGGTGTACGGATGTTTGTGGGGCCACCACAAGTGCCCCCAGGGTCACATAGCAGAGGAAAAAGGGATGAGGCCCTGCTAGGGGCCCTCAAAGCCACTTTCCGACACCCTTTCCATGGCAGTCGGACTACCCATGAAATGCTGTCAGAAAAGGACATAATAATCCCTACAGCACCGCCTTCATTGTAAAGATTAAGATCCGACCAACACCCGATGGGCTCCTTGAGTCTGTCGGAAACATCGGTCGGTCCCTCCGACCAATGATCTCCAACCGACTGCATCAGTGGGAATTCCATTGATGGCCTGTTAGTGGCAGTCCTACAGACATCGTAATCAGGCCCTTTATTCCCGAAATAATAACAACCAATAAATACAATATCATTTTTTTTAATTAAAAAGCACAGCACAATTAACACATAACATAATAAAACATATTTTTTTAAATTATTAAATATATTTTTAAATTTCTTATTATTTAAGTAACTCTCTACCCTATGCTATATAGGGGCCGATTCCGATTCGGTAAAATCCCGTACGAATAGCCGTACAGAGCATTTTTTCCATACAAATCGTATCCTCGAATGTCCCCGTACGTACGATGTAGTACGATGCGTACCCAAAGCAGTTCTCCGTCCGAATTGTACCAAAGCCCATACGACTCAATAATCCGTAAGAATCGCATTCGGAACGCGCAGTATGCGATGTCCGTACGGATAGAAGCATAATTTTCCGACCCAGCAAGTACCATTCGTCCAGTTAACACTCTGTACAACTCTTTTTTTACAACAGCTCAAAATGTCCGGAAAAGCAGAATTCGACTCAAATTGCGTGCAAATCGGACCCCCGGTACGGTTCGTACACCCCATGATCTTAGGGGTACGGTTCGTGCACCTACGATCATGGGGTACGGTTCGTACACCGGTTCGTACACCTACGATCATGGGGTATGGTTCGTACACCCCATGATTGATTGATTTTAGCTTTTTTATAGCGCATACTGTCACCCTACGGGCATCCTGGCGCTTCAGACTAAAGAACTTGCCGTGACCGAAGTAGAACGGGTCGCCACAGAGGACGGGAACACGGTCTAACTTGTGGGATAAAGCCAGTTTTTTAAATTCCTACCGAATTCTAATATAGAACTGACTAGTCTGAGATTCTGAGGGAGCTCATTCCATAGTCGAGCGCCAACCCTGCTAAAGGCCCTACTTCCAAGCCTGGCCCGCTTGAACCGAGGGATTGACAACAGGCTAGTGCTGGAAGAGCGAAGCTGCCTTGTGGGAAGATACCAACTGAACCTTTCCTGTAAGGGAACCGGTCCAAGCTCGTGCACAGCCCGGAAAACCATACAAAGAGCTTTAAAGTGGACCCTTTCCCTAACCGGCAGCCAATGAAGCTCCCTTAAAGCTGCGGTAGAAGATGTACTCCGCGGCCTGTCGAGGGCCAGTTTGGCTGCTGCAAACTGGATTCTTTGCAAGCCTTGAAAGATGTATCCCGGGGCTCCCAAATAAAGGGCATTGCGGTAGTCCAGCCTGATGCCCCAAGATTGTAGAGGTACGGTTCGTACACCTACGATCATGGAGTACGGTTCGTACACCCAATGATCGTAGAGGTACTGTTCGTACACCCCATGATCGAAGGTGTACGAGCCGTACCCCTCCGATCATGGGGTGTACGAGCCGTACCCCATGATCGTAAGTGTACGAACCATATCCCTACGATCAAGGGGTGTACAAACCATACCCCATGATCGTAGTTGTGTGAACAGTACCCCTACGATCATGGGGTGTACGAACCATACCCTATGTGATTGTGTGGCTCTCTGTACAAATTGCTCATACGTGACGTTTACCGTACGAATCGCGTACTCATTCCCCGGTCCGGATCGTACTTGTCAGGTCGTACGGCATCTTTACGATTCGTACGGTTCACTTTCAGGGTCCGTATCGTACGGATTTTCCCTTGCTTTTCGTACGGTTCACAACAATTCGGACATTTATTTTTACTACGGATCGTACTACGCGATTCAGACGGATTTGTACGATTCGCACGGAAATGGCTATGAATTCAAATTGTCGTACAGATTTGTTTCCCGAATCGGAATCGACCCCATAATGTATACAACACACACCTAAAATATTTATACATTTTACACAATTAATTGTCAATTAAAATACTATTAATAATTACCTAATAGTAAAATATTCATATTGAATTACGATCCCACCCTTTATCCATTCAAAACCAACAACTGCACCTAATATATATATTTAAAAAAGTTAATTACATACGTAATCATCAATTAAACTATTAATAATTAACTAATAACAAATTAATTATATTTAATTAACTTCCCACCCTCACCCCTACAACAACTCACATCTAATATATAACATAAATAATGGGGCCGATTATGATGTCGATCAGAGAGCCTCTGACGGCAAGTAGGAAGCTTTCCGACCGTGGTCAGAGGCTTTCCAACCGACACTGTCGGTTTGCGGTCCAACCACCTGATTACAATGTTGCCGGTCAGAACATAAACAGGCCGGTCATTCCAACTCGGTTCTGACCAGCTCTTGGAGTCTTCCTGCCATTCAGGACCGCACCGTAATCCCCTATGGACGTTTTTTCCGCCGTCAAGATTACGATGTCGGTTTTCCACAGCCTTTCCATGCAAGCCTTTCCAACATGGAAAGACTGTCGGAAAGCGAATTTGGGGACCCCAAGCAGCACCCACTTGCCTCCGCAGCCTAGCCTGCACTGTGTGGCTGGCACCATGGGGTGCCTGCCACAGGGTCCAGGTTTTTACACACACGTCTTTTCTCCGTAGGAGCCTGCATTATGGCCGGTTTACAGAACAGTGGGAATCAGACCGAACAGTTTTTGGTCGCATCATAATCAGGCAGTCAGAACTACTGATCAGAGGTCGGTTGGTCCCGAGATCGAGATAGTGTCATTCGGAGGCAAATCCGACCATCGTAATAAGCCTCAATATCTTAATTACACAATTAACATTGCAATTATCAATTAATTCAATATTATCAAATAACATTAGTTAATAGTATAAGTATTTTCCTGCACACCCTGTACCCATACAAAAAACAACAAACCACACAAAATATAGAAATGTATTTATGACACAATTTGCATAATTAATTTTCAATTAAATAATTATTTATAATAATAAATAATTGTTAATTAATAATAACTAATTTACTTCGTACCGTATACCCCTACAAAACCCACAACCAGCACCAAAAAAGTAACATGAATAATTGTCAATTAAATAATTAATATTAATTACAAATTAATTATCAATTTATTATAATTAATATACTTCCCACCCTGTACCCCTATAAATCCAAAAGCCCACTATGGAACTGAAAATTGACAAACAAAATGATTAAATTAAAAAACTACTAATAATGTACAAGCAATATTAAACAAAGCAATACTTAAACAAACTCTTTATAACATATACAATTAAAATATATAATACAATCCTAAAATTAATCAATAATATTAACAGCAATATTTTTAATACCGATATTAGCAACATAGATATTTTTGTCATCGATATTAACACTTTCTATATTTCTAACATTGATATTGCTTACCTTAAAATCGATGTTCTTGTCAATGATATTTTTCTGACAATATTTCTGTACGAACATATTTCCAACCCAATATTTCTGTAAGTCGATATTACATTTTCAATATTTTGGTTGAATGCCCACACATCTCCGTGCCATAGCATTCAATTATGACACATTTAGAATTATACATGTAAAGTATTTCCCAATATAGGATTATGGCGTAATCTACCCACAAATCGGAAGATAGACAAAGTAGATTTCTCCATTTAGAGAGCTCTACTTTTAACCAAATGTATTGCAGAATCGAATGTCAGTAAACTTGCACACTTTCTTTACTTCAACCCAATTCAATAAAAAGGACTTGGTTTTCAAGTTCAATTCATTACAAAAAAAAATCTAAATGTGTTTCAAAGCCTAATTTGGCATTAAAAGAGCTAAAAGCATCAAGTAAAATCTGAAGCCCATTGGCTGTCCTTGCTAATAAGATTGTATCATCTGCGTATAAAAGCACTGGCTCTGGACAGTTGCAGAGATAGGGCAAGTCCTTGCCAACTTCACACAGATATTTATCTAGGGTCCAAACCCATATAGGAACTTCCTGCCATATCAGGAGTTTTCTCCTGTCTGCCAGGGGGTTCTTGGGCCTTCCCAGGGCAGTACCTATGAAATAGGCACAGCAATGTCAAAGGCAGTTTCTGCACGGCATGGACTGCTGCAGTACATGTCCTGCAGGTACTGACATTCTTGCACATAGGGTGGCACACCTTGTGCCCCACAGTGTGTGCATCCACATGGCATGAGGCATAAGAGAGCCCTGTAGGTTCCCCTTTGTTTCCTCACTGCCAAACTTTTCATGGCGGTCGCACCGCAATGAAGTGTGGTGGTGAGGAAACTTGTAATATGCTTGATGGTGCCGCAGCAGCGCCACCAATCATATTGCAGCCTGAGGACCGCCACAAAACCACCAGAGAACGGCAGTTCCCAGGCAGTTGCGGCAGATCAGGTGATCCGAGGGTGGCCCATCGTAATAGGGTGGTCAGGAGAACACCACCCTGAGTCTGGCAGTCTGTGGACTGTCAGACTCATAATAAGGTCCTAGGCCATTTATATACAATAAAAATAAAAAGAGTTGACTCACATATCACTGAGAGATGCCTCTAAGGGATCTATTACTCGAGGAAAGTTCCCCTTGGGTGACACTACAGATCTAAGCTCAGAAATCTATATGTTTTCTGTTGCAGCACTCACCCCCTTTATAATATCCCATAGTTTGGGATGATAAACTGTGTCAAATACACATGCGAGATCCATCAAAGCCCTATGAATGGGACCACTCCTGGCTTTGACATGCTGCCCAACTATGAGATAAAGGTTGGGGCACTGTTCAACTGTGCCAACTCCAGGACTAAACCCAAGTTGTACCTCTGACAGAGACTGGTTCTCGGCTACCCAATCCTCCAGGTCAGAGACTAAAATTCTACCTAAAATCTTAAAAGTGCTATTCAGTAGTGACATGGGACGGTAAAAAGTAGGGTGGTTTCTAGCCCCTTTTGCGAAAATTGACACCACAATTGCCTCCTTTCAGCAGTGGGCTTGAGGGCCAACTATTGCATCTATCAGCACTTTAGTGATCAAGGGAGCCCAAAGATGGATGTTCTCCTTAAATACATCTTAGGACACCCCTTCTAAGCCTGAGGCTTCCCCAGAGGGCTTCTCCCAATAGCGAGCTGCACATCCTGAACACTGACAGGCTAACTGAAAGTAATCGGCCCTCTGATCAAAAGGAGTCACATCAATGCTTGTTTGGTATGATTCAAGATCTATAGAACTAAAAAGTCTCGTAAAATGCTTATATTTAGGAATAAGGGACAATACTTGAGGCTTCTTTTCATCCCTAAAAAATGGGTGGCTCACCATCTTCCAGAAAGCTGAGCTGTCTCTAAGTACCCCAGCCCTCTTTAGGTATTTCCAAACCTTCTCCATAATTTCTGTTTCATGCTTTTCCAATATTTTCTTGTGAGCCTTCCTCGTAAAAGCTATCTCCAACGATCTTGTGGACGAGTGCTTAGGGTCAATTTATAGGCCTTATTATGACCACCTATGTCCTCAGGACCGCCATACTCATGGTGGCGTTCTGACCACCACCACCACCACGGGTCTGCCTGCAGTATTCTGAGTGTGATGGTCAGACTGCAACAGGACCACTGCGGCTGCCAGAATCCAAGATGCTGCAATGGTCGCGCAATGGAAAGGGGCAGGAATATGCTGGTGGTGCCACCGTGGCACCACTAAGCATATTCTGAGTTGTCTTTTCACTGCCCATTTCATGGCGGTGAGCCTGCCATGAAAATGGTGGTAGAGAGACAACTAAGGTGGCCCTAACAGGGACCTCTGCCGCCTCTGGACCTGAGGGTGAATGCGGGGGGGGGCACATGTTCTGCCCCCCTGCAATTGCATCCCCGTTAGTGCATGGTGTGGTATCCTTGCCACACCATTGCGGAATGAGCTGCAGATGCTGTCACATGGCGGTGTGCTGTTAAGGGTCTCCTATGAGCCTTACACAGCTGCTGCCGTGAGACCACGGCAGCACCACCCACCTGCCCTGGATTACACTCATTATCAGATGGGCAGGCACACAACAGACTTGGCGGACCTCCTGTCTGCACGGCGGTGGCGGGCCGACAGGTGGACCGCCAAACTCATAAAAAGGCCTAAAGTCTTCAATGGGCAGTAGTGCATGCATGAATAAACCAACCTACGGGGCATTGGTGTTGAACGCTTTTATGCACATGGAGTTTAGAGGATATTGAGGCACTTAGGGCCAGATGTATCAAGCAGTTTTACCTATTCTGTGTCTATGGGAAAATGTGTTCATACATCTGGCCCTTAATGAGGTAAAAGCATCTAAACTAATGCCCAGTTCTTCCTTCTTGCAAAAAGGTCCTGGTTTTCCTTAACAAGTACACATAAAATTGATCCTTAGTGATGTTACCCCATTTAATATTCACCCCTTTATTCTGTAGGCAGACTTACCCCTGAGGTTTTGTCAGAGTACATAATTCAGTTACGTTTAGAGTAATTGTTAACAGATTATGATCACTGCTACAGGGTGCTACTATATTGTACTCTGATAACAAGGGAACTAGATAAGAAGACAAAATAACATAGTCTATGGTGGTACAGGCTCCCTTGCCTTTGAAGGCTGGGAGATATGCAGCATCAATCGAGAAAAAATCACTGGCAAACACTAAATCCCTAGATTAAATTATTATAATATCAGGCTTCTCCATAAGGCACATGCTTAAAGCGTGTTACCATATTCCCTTTGTATCTAAACATCACATGCCACGTACATTTCCACGATACATAATTTAATGTTGAAAACTCCAACCCATAGCAAAAGCATAACAAATGCAATAATATTTATGCGCATCCAATATCTTTGGGAACTGTGTATTTAAACCTTCAAATATATAATGATACAAATTAACCAGTAGCAAGTCAAAAGTTTCTGGAACTTCCAGTAACAACTTTTAATAATAAAAGGTACAGTAGATTTCCACATTTTTCAATCTGGTCAACTTGGCCAAGCCACCTTTCGTTCAGCCTGCCCTTGAAGGGGTGGTGGCAGTACAGCCAAGAATGGAAACCATTTACACCGAAGTGATAGAAAGAACAGGTTTCCTGGCAGCATATACTATCCTAAGTCTGCACCAGCGAGACCCAGACTGGAGTTTTTCACTTTGGACCTTATCCCTGCTACATTCCCCAAAAGTCGTTTAAATGCTGTGACCAGATACAGACTGATTAGGGGATGAATGAAATAAGTCTCTCTTTTGGTGTGACTGCAGTTCTAACGTGGCCTCCCTAAGAATGATCCCAGAGCTACAGGAGAATCCAGGAGAATCCAGCTGCTCCAGGGGCGAGAACTTATCAAAGCTATTCCTTATCTCAACAGCAACAGGTCTGCTGTCCAACAACTCTACTATGGGCAACTACTCTCACCCCAGATAACCTGGGATTGTGGCCTATACAAATAGAAGTTGAATTTTGGTGCTGAAGCCATTTAAGGAAAGAACAGGCAACAAATGGTATTTTTAAAGCAATGATCCTACCATCACCCTGTGATTCTTTTGCCTGATTTCCCGTCCTTGCTGCTCTAACTGAGAGGATTTCTACTAACAGTTCGTGTACCAAATCTGAGCTGTTCTTGAGCCAGTCAGCTCTCTTGTTATTATCTTCCCTTTGTGAGGGACCCAACAGTGGGACATCCTTCAACACTACAACATAAGAAGTGCATTCTGGGTGATTGGGTGTGGGGGAGAGCTACTAATCTGCTGGTTGGATAGTGCAGTATTTGGATCAGTGGTAAAAAAATCCCCCATTGATGGGATATTCTGTGTTCCCTTATCCTCGTGTAGGGCTGTTATATTTCGAGCCACCTGACCCTGAGTGCTAGGTTGCAGTGAAAGAAAACTGTCTTGTGGATTATCGTCTAATTTAGCCGCCAGTTTCTTTCATTTCTCCATCATTAAAGTGCTGAAGTCTGCAAACATCTCAGGCCTCATTTATGAGAAATTACGCATCGCTGTGTGAAAGCAGTGATGCGTCATTTCTCAGTGCGCACTCCTTGAGACATACCTGATGCGTCATATTTACTGTATGACGCATCATGTCGTAAGGAGTTACAGATACGTCAGTATTTCTGACGTATCTATATGGCGCAAAAGTGATGCATTGCTGGAGTGAAATCTCATAGATTTCACTGCGTCACTTCTACGGGGCTTTTTGCGGGGAAACGCCCCCCTGCATACATTATACCTGATGCAGGTATAATGTAGCGCAGGGGATTACAAAGTGACGCATCTGCTTAGATGCGTCACTTTGTAAATAGTGCGCAACAGGAGGCATGTTTTACGCCCCTGATGCGTCACAAAAAGTGACGCATCGGAAGCGCAAAACTGACGCAAGGCCTCATAAATGAGGCCGCTCGTCTCATCAATGTAACCTACAGGAAAGACCTGCAAATTGTAAGTTTGTTTTAATTTTGTGTTTTACTCTGAGAAAGTATTTACTGTCCAAACAGATGCAGGGGAAAACTTTGTCAAAAAGCACTTCTGTGCATGCTGGCGTGAAACGTGCCCTTTTGTAAATTAAATCTTTGCAGAGCTAAGGGAAATCTGTGCAATTCCTTTGCTCTAAAGTATTACTCTGTCAAGACACATATTTGTGTTCTGTGGCAGATTCCAAGCTGCTATCTGTACTGCATTACATATGAGTCATAATGTTGATTAAAACACAAGTATTGCAGGGAACAGCAGTCTTGCACAGGCAGGATGAGTCTGCCATTTTGTGAGTGGCTCTGGGGCAGGTGAATATCCTTTGGTAGGAGCACACTGTACGGTTTACGAGGGTGTTACAATCACAAGAAGGCCTTTTCCCATATAGTTTCTTCCCGTAAGGGTGGTTTGACACTACATTTGAAAGGCAAGCTTCAGAAATACAAAAAGTTTTTTCTGATAACCGTTTCGCAAATCGATCACAGAAGCAGGCTCTACCAAATCCAGACCTTATGATTAACGGAGGAACACCGCCTGTCTTCTTGCCAGTTCTGGTACTACTCAAAGCATTTTTCGTCTGATGCAGGAGGCAACATGCGGCCTTCAGGACACAAGTGAATTAAATTATATTTTATGTTTTGAGATTGGTCACTAATGTACCTGTCATTCAGATGGGTGTAGAACGCTTACACCAATCTTTCAAGTTTCGCAGGTCCGTTGATGACTTGCTGCTCCAGGTAAGTTTTTTTTCTCTGCATTTTGAGACTTGTAGTTTTGTTTCTCCCATTAATATGCCATAGCTATAAGTCCCAGAATGCAAAGTAAAAACATGGTCTTGAGCAGATAGTTTTGAATCGACCTGGGAAGCCTTTCACCTTTGCTCATACTCCTTCCCACATCTTGTTCCTTCCATTTGTCACCCTCTCGTAGGGTGCGTTTACAGTCTAGTTGTTAAAGACTAACCCATAGTCAATTGTGTGAAAAGGAAGAACAAAGCAACTCCCTTGTTCTTGCAGTAAGGACGTTGGAGGTGGTGAGAGAGAGTTCTTCACAAATGAGGGCTTATGGGATTTGTTTCTATCTAGCCTAAAAAGGTACAGAAAACCAAGGATAATAGTCAGTGCTATTTTCATTGATAGTAGGGTTTCAAGAAACTCAAGGATTTTTGCTCAAACAGGTAAAACTTTTATGTGCAGGAAATATGGATGAACATGATGTTGCCTTGTTTTGGACTATGCATTTGAACAAGGCAAGGCATACCTGGCCATGTTCACAGAGGGCTGATATGTGCTCTGAATTCAAGTACATTGGTGACCGGGGAGGTATTTAGGAAAATATATGATCTCAGCGTATGCGCCACAGGGTGCCCTTCACTGTGTTATCTGAAGCCTACATATCTGTCATTGTGATAGTCCTTTACATAATCCAGTAGAGTGGTCTAACTGTGAGAGAATGGACATGTACACACGCACCTACCACCCTACAAACCCTACAAATGATTGCAAAATTATTACCTTGTCCTCCCGCCCCTGAAGAAATCTTAAGTATTTTTATTGTGGACAACCTACCGGTCCAGTTCTATGTAATCGTGAAAATGATGTTTTTTTAAGAGGTCAGCATACATGATGGTAGTGGATTATGACAGTACTTTATTTTCATACTACACAAGATTCACAATGTATACACTGTGCTAATGTCAGATGAAAATAGGGTACCTGCTTCTTTGTATGGCCCATTATATAACAGTGCCGGCTTTTTCTCTATTGTGGAGTAGCATCGCCTCACCTGCCAGCAGCTGAAAAAAATGAAAAAGGAAACAATTCTAAACCCTGAGTTATTATCGTTGTATTTTTAGGGCTCGCCTGGCGTTCCAGCGCGAAGCGCTGCCGCCAGCGAGCCTTATTGTCGTCATCTTCCCCCCCCCCCAAATGGCGCAGACCGGTGCACGAGCAGACACCGGTCTGTGAACGCGCGAGCCACAGGGAACGCCAACGTGCACGCTCACGGCGTCACGCTCCTGTCCTCCCGCGTCTCTTCCAAGGCGCGCTCCAGGCCGACTTGCGGTGTGCGTGCTCCAGCGTTTCTGTGGCGCATTTACCGCATCAGGGTACCAACGGGCTTGGGGGATGCACAACTGTCTACCAGCTTCTGAGGCTGTTTTTGTACACGCGGCAGCACATGTGGAATCAGGACAGCGGGTCCATTTATGCTGGAGGTAGACGGCATGTGGTAAGTGAGGGCCGGGGGTATTTGTTTGCTTGTTTTTATTATTATTTGTTTGCGACCCGGCTGTGCGGCCACTGCTTATTCAAAGTGGAGCAGTGTTCACATTTGTATCAGGTCGGCTTCCCTTTTTCCATGTAGCTGGCTTGGACCAAGTCTTCTTCCGGTCACCGTGCCTCTTTCGCACTCACTCGTTACAGCAGATCCTTGGAGTCTTGGGATCACGCTGGTGGAAAGCCACAGCACAGCGGGCACTCTCTTATCTCAATTTGGATCATACTCCCTTCCTTAGGGCCCACAGGTTTCAGCAGTGCAGCCCGCAGCCTCCCAGCTGCCCCCTCTCATGGTCTTGTTGTTGTTTCTAAGCACCAGTCATTACGGTATTTAAAGCAACAAAGGCAGATATCGATTCGCCCAGGAACACACAATGCAGCCATTTGCCGAAACCGGGTGAAAATCGTAGGCTTCTTCAGCGGTTTTGCTTGAGTGTGTAGTTTTGGACAGTCCAGTTGTAAATGATGAAATGAGAGATAGTCTGTAAAACCGTAATCCAAGTCGGGCTCAGCTCAGGCGCCAAGACCCCATTTTACAAAGCAAATGGTGGAAAAAGCAGGGATTTGAGGCTACAAGTTGTAATAAGTTTACTTAGAATGTCCACTAGTTGCTCTTTCGGTCAAATAATTTGTAATGTTAACTGTTAATTAGCATTGGAAACGTTTTTTTTTTCTTTGCACTCAATATATTATCCCCTGCGGTGGAATCCCTGTCCCTGCTCCCCAGTTAATTTTGTGGGTTCTCTACACACCTTACTTCATACTTACTGCTACTGTTGTCTAGGAGAATGCTTTACTCTGGTTCCAGGATAGGGACACTACCTGCAAATGGTTGGTGAAAGCCTACATATTTACGGCCTTAGTTGGATGACGAGAATGGACCGTGATCACCTCTCTGATGCTGCAAGTGCGGTAAGTGTACTCCATATCGGTTCTAAGCAACTCCAGGGCCACCACTCTGGGTCCCCCAATGGTCAGGTGTGGTCCTCATCAGAGCCAATTCTTTATACAGGGTCGCTACAATCATGCACCCTTTGTGTTCCACAGTACTGCAAGCAACAATCTGTGGTGCCAGTATAATAAAAAACACATAGACTTGTGTTATTTTACATATTAGTCAATACAGCTGGGAACCGCCACTTTTATGCTAAGGAACATGGACTCCTGGTAGGTGGCTCTGCCTCTTCCAATATTGTATATCTTAAGTTCAGGTAGTGTGGTTTGCTATAAAACTGGCTCCTATGTCACGCATGCCAAAAAGGATGTAATTGTATTTATATATCGCTTACTACCCCCGACGTGACGTTGAAAATACACAGCAACAAACATTTTTGTCTAGCATGACTTAAAAAAAAGTGGTTTGTTTCAATAGTCATATGAGGAGAGTGCATGCACAGAGACAAACACACACATAAACATGTCAGTCACTGTACAGTCTAGAGGTTTCTGTAGTTATGAGCAAATACATTTGCAATATATTTTACATCGAAAGACAAACAGGCTTGTCTATTCATTATTTGTAGTGCCCCTTAATAGCGCAAACATTTATATTCTGAATGCATATATTAATTTTACTACACACAGCATTCAAAGACACGTGGTTAGAATATATCTGTGATGTTAGGTCTAGATACCTGCACTTGACCTTGAGAGCACAGGGCAGTGTTTGGGTGTGAGCACGCCAGTTAATATGCAGAATTAAAGACCGGTGGCAATGAATAAGCATGCAGTGAGACATTTTGTAAGTGGGCTTTTAAAAGTGCCTCCACGCGGTTTTGCTGGCCTAGCGCTTGCGGTTACGCACGCGTGCACACGCTCAGCCACCAGCTTTCAGCACCCGAGGCGTCATCTGGAGCGCGATCACTTTCGCTGCTGCTGCGTGTGCGCCACTCGTATGCTTTTTTAAAAATTCCCTGTGCTTCCTCTGCCCTCCTTTCTCAATCTTCCCGCCGCTTGCTGCAACAACTGGCCGCTCAGCTTTTAAGCATCTTACTCAATGTACCCTAATGTTTAGTCATCTTTTACTATGATTTGTTTAGTAAAGTTCCTTAGATTTATGAAATGTAACCACTACTTTGAGTGATGCCACTAACCCCTATGTTTGCAGGGACAAAATGAGGTCTAGTTTCTATACTTCTGGCTATGTAATCATTTCAACATACTCTCCACTTTTTGTCTTATGACATAACCCTGTAGTTATATAGTGACCATAGCAGGATGCAGCCAGCCGGGTAACTTTTAAGGAACTTATTTGAAAACGTAGTTAGTAACACTTTGCATTGGTTGTCTGTTTTGATCACTGTTACTGTCATGTTGTTCTGAATAACATAGTCTTGAGGAAATTGGCATAAATATTTAAATCCCTAAATTTTATTTCTTGTTACTTACCCGCTAAGCTCCAATTTTTTTTTATGCTATGCCAGTGTCTCTATGTGACCGCGTGTGGAGAATGAATGCTTTTTTTTTTCCAACAATGCTCTTGAGGGGTAAAATCCTGATTAGTTCAATTGTAACAGATCCAGCATCCAAATTAAAGTTTGCACAATAGGTAATTTTAATCTCCTGCCATGAGTCATGGTCTTCACAGGGTTAAATATAAAACAACCAGGGGTGAGATGTTGATGTTTTGACCCTGTAGGGGCACACTCAACCGGTCTCATTAGGTCTCAACACCATAAGAATTGGTACTCATGCAATAGGGGGAATTAAATGCAACCTATAATACACATTGTTATATCTGAAGAATACAAGTAGTAAAGTTTGTTTGACGAATAGCGTGAATTGAATGCAACCTATCATTTAGAATATTAAAGGATAGAACATCATTATTTCCTTCAGGCAAGACAAAGTGTCATTATTCTAATGTGTAGGATGGACATTTAAACCATGTTTCACACATTGCTTAGTTATTACGCAGAGCTTTACCCCTGTTCCGCTGCTTTTAAACTTGTTTCTCTGAGGAGGGCCCACTTTTGATGCTGATTAAATCAATTCCTCGTCTTCTAATAAATTAGATTTACATGTGTGCTTCATTAACGCCACCTTTATTGTATCCTACATTGATGTTTGAATCTCTTTTTTCCAGAAAATTTCTGAAACCACTACTAATGTCAATAAAAAGACCAGTTTGCTTCTATGTGGCGCAATTTCAATTTCAGATTGCTCATTTGTCGCTAACCTCACCACTTCTATAATGCCTGAGTGGTATAAATGTAATAACACATTTCCTCTCCTTCCTAAAGCTTTAAACTGCCATTTGTGTCTGAATCAGTCATGGGACACTCGTGCAACAAAACACACAATGCATCTGCCAAAAGAAAGTTTGTCACAATTCACACCAGATCATGTATCTCTGAAAATTGACTGGTATAAAAACCCAAAATGAAAAAACAATATTATGAAATACTCTCGTTTGAAAATGCGGACAACTGGAATTTCCCCTCTATAATCCACACAACCCAAAAAGATTGTGTCTGAGAACACCAGAAATCTCCGTGAAAAGTTCTGTTTGGGCAACCAGAGTTCCCTAGTCTCCCCTCTGTGTGTGCACCTATTCACAGGTACACACACTACTGATTTCAAAAGTCATAATGAATATGCAAAGTAAGGGTAGCTGCTACTCGACTCTGAATGCTTTTAACCACTGCACTATTACTTCACAAGATGTATTGCTGTGGAGTGGCTTTATAAATAGCGAATCCATTATGTTGCATTCCAGTCTAAGCATAAAATCCACGGTAGTATTTCCTCTGCCATAGAGATTTGATGGAAGAAATGTTAACATGTAATTCCCCATTAGATTTAGCATTTACTCCAGAATTCTGAATACTTTCTATTATCTCATACCATTGAGGGAACCAAGAATGTTTTACATCAGTTATATGAAGCAGTATTTTGTTGGAATGTTGCTTCAATTGATTTGGCCATACAGCCCGTCTCCTTTATTTCTCTTTCCCTAGACTGATGCGTCAGATGCCAGTGGCTCATGTAGAATTTGTTGTCTCTCCCTTATCAGAAAGGTAACTTTTGAGTTCTCCATGTCGGAGGTTAAGAAAAATCAATGGTCTTTAAAATGAATTATTTTTTTCAGTGGGATTTAAGGTTTTATATATTAAATAGCTTAATCGATGTCCATGTTTGCCTATGGGCCCCACAGTCAATTTGGGATAAGTCAATTATGGTTCGATTAAGTCGGAGGTAGATAACCGGTTGAAACTCTCTCAACTACAAATCCATACAGATAAGTTAAAATATCTGGGGATGTATGTTACCATGTCCTCACATACATGTTGGGAGTTTATCATAACCTCAGTGCTCGAAAGAACGAGCCAAAACCTGTAGAGGTCACTTTTACCATTATCTATGCTAGGTAGAATTTCCCTGTACAAGATGATTGCACTTCCTCCGTTATTACTCACCCTACAGAATTTTTAGTTCGAAATACTGACCCTTACTTTCCATAGAGTTTGTGCCTCTATCAGGGATGTCTCTCAGCTGGCAATCAGCCTAGGGAATCCTTAGTAAAATTCACCTTATACACATATGAGGGAGGCCTGTGTACCATAGACGTTTTGTTCTAATGTTGGGCAGCCATTATCATCGTGATTACCAACTGGCTCTTTGGGGACGAGACGACCCAGCCCATCGTCTCGAGCTGGATCTGTTCACGAATGGTGGGCCCCCACTTCTTCTATGGTTCTAAAATCTATGCCTCGTAGTCGTTACCCGAGGATGAAATAACAACTTTATGGGTGTGGCAAAATGTATTGCAATACATTAAAGTGGTACAAATAACCTATAATAACAACAGAGCTTTGAACTATACTATTTCCAGCTGATAGGCAATATTTCCCTCCATGTGTTCCCATACCTGGCGTGTCACACAGTTTGGTGCTTAATTTCCCTCCATGTTAAAGAACAGAAGATGTTTCAGCACCCAGGCTAATGTGCTGCATAGCTAAAGAAATATAAGGTCCCAAAGGCGAGACCGATTGCATTGCAAATGCTTGTTTTTGAAGCCGAGGCTTTGGGAGCAGGTTCAGGGTTATGACATGCTGGAGGGGGGGTGTTGGGCACTGCCATTCAGTGCGCATGATGGTCTGGCCGGCCATCTCAAGCTGGCCAAACCATCATGCGCTCTGAAGATCTCTCCAACCCCAGCTGCATTGCCAGGAAGGAGAGAGCAGGCACACGCTCCCAGTCTAACTGGGAGCACAGCTCATCCGCGCGCAGACCAATCCTGACGCTGCTTTCAGCAGCATTAACACAGCGTCAGGATTGGTCGCCGAGCACTCTGGAACTGCAATGCGGCGATGTGGCAGGTAAGTGTATTTTTTTTTTTAATTTTTGCTTCCCCCGTCCATCGACCACCCCACCCCCACCCACCCCAGTTCCCCCTGCCCTGCAACTCTGTAAACATACCAGCCGCGGATTCTGATATATAACACATTCTTCTTTATACATAATAATATCTTTCATAATTACTACACATTGTAGCAAAACAATATGATAATGACCCTTCATCGTTTCATAAAAGTTGCCAAACGAGAATTCTTATTACAAATTATTGCGATTCTGCACAGTTTTGCTGTCAGGCTCTAAATGGGAATATCTCACCTTATCTGTCACCTTCGTTGACATTTCTTTTGGTTTATTCTGTCCTCTTCACAGTGAATACACCTGCATGTCACACGAGGCACACTGTGGCAGAATATGATATTGACCCTTCATCATATTATAAAGGTTGCCAAACGACCATGCTTAATACAAACTATTGAGATTCTTTCTAGTGTCACTTTCAGGTTCTAAATGGAAATAAGTCTTCTCGTATTGGTCACCTTCGTGGACCTTTTCATTGTTTTACTCTGTTCTCTTCATAGTGAATACACTTGCATGTCATACAAGACTCATGGCCAAAGATTTGAGAACATAACCTTGTCCCCCAGATGTTTTGCTCCCGAAAAAGAAACATATACAGACATTTAGGAGCATGTGCTTATCGTGTGTCTCTACGCGTCAGAATTAGAATATTATCCAAAGGGCCCAATGGAGACGGTTGAGCCCACCCTGTTATTTTATGGACCAGGGAGCGACTCGGCCATAAAGCAGCGATAAGGTGTTTGAGGGTCCACCATAAAAATACTTAGCATTCCTTCAGGGGCAGAAGGACAAGCTCATGATTTTACAAGTATTTACAGGGTGCTAGGATACCCATTGTGGGGTGGATTATAGATAGGGGGATGCAGTCACCATAACAGGAATTTCTCTCTCCCTTACCACACCTCAATGTCATTTTACTCGTACATAAACTGAGGCAGAGACAAGCACACCCAGCCCTGACAACAATTTAGACTTTGCTCTACTAACTTGGCGCCCTGCTCTGGCTTAGTTCCCTTCACCTGAAGGCTTTCCTCCATTCTGATTTCCTGCTGATCAGTGCATTACAGGCCTTGCACACACACTAAGAGTGTGTGTTACAGCACAAAGTCCGAAAACACTGGGGATAACATTGCAAGTTAATTTGCAACACTTTAAGATCAAATTTGCTACTATTTTGCCAGGAAGGAGGTATCAGTAAACATAAATATTCCTGCAGGCCAGGCCCAGCTCCAGGAATTTTTATTTGGGTGGGCCAATGTGCATTTGGGTGGGCCAATGCGTGCTTGATTTGTCACATATATGTCTGGGCAGGTCTGCTTCCAGGCCCTCCTTTATCTCTTAATAATCTTACAAGGCCCAGTAAAACACACTCTTTTCCAAATCTCTTTCTAAATATTATCACTCTCAAAAAGTGTTTTTTCATGTAATGTTCCTTTGATGGGAAGAGAAGGTTTCTGAGGTGGGAGTATCAGGCAAGTGACACTTCACGGGCTCCCTCTATGCGAGCCTTCAGGGAGAATCCCTCTTCATTACTACCTCCACCTGAACCTGGATTCTGCAACGCTCTCCCTTACAGGCTTGATTATCCACTACTTCTCTCAAGTGCACCTTATCGCACAGTTGACCTTGAGCCCCAGCCCCATATCAGGCACCATCGGGCTCCACGTTCATTTTTCCCAGTAAAAACATTAGTAAAATCACCTCCAAACTTTAAACATTAAATATAGCAGTAAATATAACTAGCAAAACACTTTAAAGTATGTTCCACAGAAACCCTTATGACCCGATTGCTAATTAAATAAACAAAGACAGACATGCCAAGCGCTGGTGCGAAAGTCTTTTTTTTGCGCCGCCGCCCCACCACTGACCTCGTTCTCCGCAAATATCTTTACTACCACCTTCTAACAGTGCCCCTCATCCCTCCATTGCCCCCTCTTATGACCTCCTCCTCAGACTCCCTCACTACCACCCTCCACCAGTGCCCCTCATCTCTCCCTAGCTCCCCCTCCACCCAAAGACCTCTTCCTCAGTTTTCCTCACTGCCACCCTCCACCAGTGCCCCTCATCTTTACGGAGCCCCTCTCTCATATGCATTTCATTTGTTGTATAGCGCTACTCATATCAGTGTAGTGTGTGTCAGTACTTCACAACACGCACACATTATATAGAGACAATGAATCATACAAATATGTAAATCAGTCTACAGGGAATGTCACATAAGCCAATGAGGATTACAAGCTGTAGTCATCCATACTTGTGGGCAGTACATTTTAAGAGGGTTTGGTCTGGGGAAACACAACCTTAAGATTTAAAGAGTATTCCATGGGGGTCAGCTTTACTGATAAACATGTATATCTGCCCAAACATACTCATTTTACCATTATTAGAATAATGAAAGACTGAGGAAGTTCTAACTATATCACAAAACAAAAAAAGCGAAGTTCTAACTATGCCATTTGTGTTTGTATGTAGCTCTTTGGTGACAGTTCATTGGTCACTGTCCTATATTAGGATTGTAACTTCTGAACTGCAAGTAACACAAGGATCTCTATGACAAAGGCAGTGACCCACTGAGCTTCTACAAAAAATACAGTTCATCTGCATTTAAAAACTACTAATAGACAAATGATTGCTCTCCAGCAAGATCATTAATATCCAGTGTTATCTGGGCATTTTGTATTGTCTTATTGTTGTCTTGCATCAGCCCTGATAATGATAAAAACTGTTTAAACGAAGCACACAAAGTATGTGTCCTGCTGGGCCTGTGCAGATTTTAAAAAGAAAAACAAATAGTAACACATTCTCTTACCTACTACTCCATTAGTCAAACTTTGTGTCACAGCCTATTGTGATAAGCGGCTGCAGGGGAATAAGCAAACTTCTTTTCGCCTGCCTACACAGAAAAAGAAATTTCCACGCAGCAGAACAGTAGGCAAAGGTTGCCATTAACAAAGAAAGAATTTTTCTTCTTTGCCATGTGGAGATGAAGGGGTGAAAAAATAAACAAAGCCTCCTTAACATGTTAATGGTCTTTTAAAGACCTGTGAAGTATGCGGGTGCGGCTGCGATAATCTCTAAAACGGTCTGTGTGCGCCCGGGAAGCTGTCTCAGCCCGGACGCACACATACATACATACACACACACACACACACACACACACACACACACACACACAGCCCTTTGAGCCCAATGCTGTTGCGCGCCTGCCGTCAAGCCCTCACTGCAAGGGCCAAGGCTCCTCTTTGGGTGGACTAGGCTCATGTTTGGGTGGGCCTGGCCCACCCGCTAGAACCAGGCCTGCTGCAGGCACAGACAGAGATCTGAAAGCCCAGAATTTGAACCCCTGTAAGGCACACTTAGTCGTACATCTTTCCAAGGGTGTTACAATGAGTAACATAACTGAGTAACAATAACACCAGCTACTTAAAGTGCCTAGAAAGGACAGAAGTGTAGTAAGAAGGCATACAAAACAAGTTCATATTATTATGGAACCATAAAACTAAGTTCTGATGGTATTTTATTTTAAAACATATTTATCTTTAAGTTCTAATAGTTTGAAGGGCCTAGCAATAAGCACGCAGTACTGGGAATTGTGTTTCTTGCAGCCAAAATATTTGTACTGTTATCACTTATTTTTTCCTTAACTCATAACTTTGTGAAAAGCACTTACAATATTTGCCAATGTAGAGAAATACATATACTGGCGTCCCTTCGAAATTTTAGAATGTTCCTAAAGTAAACAATTAGCATATTTTGTACGACCTATTTACTAATGTCTTTTAAAATCGTACTATAAAAGCATAGTTTGGTACCATGTATCTCTTAATTGCCATTAAGCGGATGCAACCTTCACCCCATCCTCATTTCTCTTTGAATCGATTTGATTTTCGCCTGCATATCTCTCACAAAATAACCCCAAGGCACCTTCTCTTAATAACTGTGTTGGTTTAAGTTTTTATCAGGATAAGGACAGATACCTTAGTCCATCTCCCTCCATGTTGTAAATCAAAATTTGGTATGGCATGCTGTCATCACAAATGCAAGCTTGTTTATATTTTTGAATTAATTATATCACTGAAAATCCTATTCCTTGTGTCAATTGATGGTGGAAAACCTGAACATGGCATGTGACAGTGTGATTGTATTGGGGGCTCCTACGCCATACAGGGGGGGGGGCTAAGGTTTTGTTACCCCACTGGTTCGGCCACCAAGGGGAGGGGGGGGGGGGGGGTTCCACGTGTGAAGCACTACTGCTTTTGTTACTGGGGCTGATATTGCATCACCACTCCAAAACTAGCCCCCAATACCAAAAGTGCGCCCACCACTGTAAACCGGCCCCCACCCTTCTAGCCTACTGGGAAAACATCTGAGGCCTGCTACTTTAAGTCCTGCCCTGGCTGGAACCTACCATAGGGTAGACTCGCAACCGGGATTCACTGCTCAACTTGTGCAGGGCTGACCACCTCGGGGGGTCCCATACAACACACCACTCAAGCTTACTGGTCACCGGGAGCTGGAGTTGTTTCGTTCTTCATCATTTAATTTAAAGTAAGCTAACTAATTAAAATTTCATGCACTCTGTGCTACAGGGTGCAACAGGACCAGCTGCTGATGAGGGGCTTAGATTATGAATGAAGTATTGGTGTTGCCTTGTGTCACTGCTCCCCAGCTGTACACAGTTCAATCCAGTATCATGAAGAATTATGATATGAATGCTATGATTATGGAATTCATGGCTTTCAGTACCCGGCCCACTACAGTTAGAGTTGAGCCCAGAAGCTGATGATGTGAGCCACTTGATGGTACAGTGCAATTAATGATGTCTTGCCTGTCTGTGCTGCCTCTGCCCCTCCTCCTAGACAGTGAGTCCATCATTTAAAAAAAAATACGCAGCGCCGCACCGCAAGCTTTTTTGCTGTGCCAAGCTACGTCATTTTAAAAGCACAGGGATGCGTTGTATTAACAATACGACGCATCTGTGTTCTTTCCCCTGTGCTGGGGCACATTGGCTGCCATGCACCAGTGCAGACACCCTTGCCACGTTGCAAGGGTGTCAGCGCAGTGGGATGTTTGTTTTGTTTTGTGCTTTTGTCCCCTGCACAAAAACAATCATTGATGGTATTTTCCTCTTTCTATGCATGCAAAATACATAGAAAGAGGAAAAACAAGGAGAAACAAAAGTATTTCTCCTCGTTGCGCCACTCCGATGTCTCCTCTGGGGAGGCTTTAGATTCTGACGCATTCCCAGCTTTACAAAACACTGAAAATCTGGGAATGTGTCAGGTTCCTTTGATGTTGTGTGGGAACACCCATGGAATGCCCATTCGCGCAGAGTAATGTTTACAAGGCCATGAAAAGTCATGCAGAATGACTTTACGTGGCATTATAAATATGGGCGAGCAAACTGCACAGCCGGTGCTTCAAAAAAAGTGACGCACCGATTGCGCATTGACCTTGTAAATGAGGCCCTTAATCTTTAAATCAAAAGCAGCTGAAAGATATGTTATTATGATCCATGACACTTGATTAAATAAATCTTACCTTGTTGCGCTCCATGACCGGCTCATCACTAGAGGGGGCATGTTTGAGTTAAGAATATCTACTCAGTATGCCTTCCTCTCTACTCCTAGACCCTGTTCAACATGCCCTTCTTGCAGGGTCACCCCAGGTTGCTGCCTTCCTAAACCATCCTTTGCTGAAAACTATTTTTGTTGGATTTTAGGACTCTTTGTACATTTTCCTTGCTAATCAGTGGTAAAGCGTTTGTGCTCTCCCTTGAAAACATGGCAAAATTGGCTTACATCTGATTGGTACATTTAATTTTCTTTCTAAGTCCCTGGTATATGGTACTGTGTGTACCCAGGGTATGTAAACTAAATGCTACTAGTGGGCTGCAGCACGTATTTTGCGACTCACTAAAGTAGCCTTTTTGAACCTGTCTCAGGCCTTTCACTGCAGCCTGTAGTGTAGTTTTAAGCTACCATTTGACCTGGCAAAATGAACCTTTTGCCTGGTCTAAACTTTCCTTTTAAATACTCATAAGGCACCCATCGATTATGCCCTAATGCTTTAGAGCAGGGTGAATGCATTTAGAAAGTAGGACATGCGTGTTTAAGTTTTACATTTAGTGAAAGTGAAAAACTGTTAAAGTACACCTATCTCTTCCGTAGACTAACATCGGGTTATCTTATTACACTTAATAAGTGCTAACTTCAGTTTAGGACGAGATCGAGATATGCTGTACACTAAAATGAATTGTCATTAAAAGCCATCTTTAATAGTAAAGTCAAATGTTAAGTTACTATTCGGAAAATGCCACTTTAAAAAAGTTGTATACAAAACAAGTATCTAGTACAATATACAACTTCGAACACAAAAAGACATGGGAAACCAGTCCTTAACTTGAAATAACAAGCACACGTGGGCGGAAAATGTACAAGTTTTGAAAAACTGAATGTCTATTGTCTCCTGCCAGTGTGTGCAGCTCTGGGAACTGTGATTTCAAGTGTTGCCAGGAGGAGAACTCTATTTATGTAAATTCTCTCCCAAGGTACACTGCAAGTGTCTTATTTCAGACGCTGAGGTACCTCAGCGTCTGAGATAAGACACTTGCATTGTGTCTTGAGACTGGTTTCCCATGTCTTTAAATGTATTTGTTAAGAGATGTATATATTCTATATTTATCTGTGTATTTCTAATTTACGTGACACCTCTGTTGTTTTTTCAAAGTCTGTGTTGAATGTTCAAAAGTTGTTATAATTTCATGTTGCCCTTCCTGATGACATGATTATAATGAATACATTTTTTTCTAAAAGTGATAAAGAAAAGGGAAATAAATCACACGAGCTTGTGTATTAGAGACATCGGCTCTTTCTGTGTGTAAAGTTTGTATAGAATACTAATGAAACTAGATACCTGTTTTGTATACAATGTAACAGTGGTCCTATCTTTTTTGGTTAAGGACCGAAGCCTTCCTTAGGTTACTACTTTTAAAAAGTTGGCATTTTTCTGCCTAATTCAAATGTGCCTTTCACCTGTGTCTAGTGTCACATGACACACACAAAGCAACCTGGCACCAGTCCTGCTCTTATATATGCAAAGTAACAACCTAGGCAATCAAAATTTACACAAACTTATTTGATAAGGAATAATAAACAAATAGCTACAACTGACTAAAAGACATCATTTTTTATTTTTTCATAATTAAAACAGTAAACATTTCATTCGCATAACACACAGTTAAAAAAATCAGAAAGGTATTAGCAAGTTAAAAATTAATTAAACAGTAAACAGTAATGGTGCATTCTAAGTATGGAAAAGCTAGCTTTATCCACTACCCACAAACCAGAGGCATTCCAGGAACTGTGGGCCCATATATAGCATTGATCTCTGTAGAGTTTCGCAAACTGACATGCCTGAAATACCTTCGATTGCTGCAGTTGAAAGCTTGATCAGACGATACCCAAGCTTTGGACACTGGCATGTCTGCTGGGTCGGGGGATGTCAGGCACACATTGAGACAGAGAGAGTACAAGGGAGGGGGTAGTAACTGTTGAGTTATTGTTTGTAACTTATCTTGCTGTTATTTCTCAAATGCCTTTTATTACGCTATTGGCCCCCTCCAGGGCGACATCATTAATCACAGATTGGCTGTACAACCCTTTCCTGGCAAATAAAAAAACTACATTTGAATCACAAAATTAAATGATAATTGAGTGGCACAGTAGTCTTCTGACAGCCAATTGTAATTGTTCTTGTAATTATATTTATATAACGCTTACTGCCCCTGACAAGGTGTTGGAGTTCTTTTCGGGGAGTAGCACGCTACTCCAGAAACCAAAGGTTTAGTGGTCAATTAGCATTGGGAAATATAAATTGTTAATTTGAGTGGTGAACATGAAAGACTGTTAGTTTGATTGAATAGGATAAAGGGTGGATAGAGGAGGGAAGAGTCTAGATAATGTTATTTGGGAGATAATATTAGATGATGTTTGGGATTAGTCAAAAGAGGGATAGAGAAGGGAAGAGTCTAGAAAGAGGGTATTAGGGAGTTCATAGTAGTAAAATGAGGTTTGGGATGAGTCAAAGTAGGGATACATGAGGGAAGATTTTGGCGATCATAGTAGAAAATGAGGTTGGGGTTGGGTCAAGAGGCTACAGAGATGGGAAGAGTCCAGAAAGAGTTATGTGGGATATTATAGTAGGAGCCTGACATTTCAATGACATTGAAAAAGGCATTGTGCCGAAACACGTCTGTCAGTGCTTGGAGGCTTGCACAGAAAAGTTTTTCTATAACAACTTATGGCGAGTGCACTCATTATTGGTTGAAGATTACTGTTCACCTTTGTGGTTATGTATATATAACCATACATAATATATACATTTATTAAGTAGACCTAAAGAATAGCTATATATTTTTGAACCATAACTAGCATATATTTTGGTCAAAGAGCTCTACATATCTAAATACATACATATAATCAACTTATACATATTTATTTACAGCAGTGGTCTTCAAATCATTTGATGCCACGCACCCTAGTAAAAAAAAAATCATTACCCCCCAAACGTTTTCACAATTATTCTATTAAATTTGCATTGTTTAACTATGTTTGGACTTATTTAAACATTGCAGTTATGTTAAACTTTTTAAAAATGCAATCAAATACATGATTGCCAAACATAATAGTTTGGTTAGCTAGGCCTTACTAACATGTAAAACTATCCACAGTGTGATTATCCAAAATGGGGGCGGGGAGGTTTGAAATCCATTTGGAGTCCCTTCCCTTTTGACAAAAGATGTTAGTAATCGCCCATTACAAAGTGGCTTACTTCTGATCATTGTTTTCACCTTATAACAAAGTACTGCTATCAGCATGAAGCTTCTTTTAACCAGAGCCTGACGTACTCCCTGGGATCAGTTAAAGCACCCACCAGGGGGGCTCGCCTCCGGTCTGAAGACTCCTAATTTACTGGCATATGCTGTATGTTTGTGTTTAAGTGTGGTGGTCATGTATGAAAGAGCCAGCTCTTGAGTAGACTTCTGAAGATAAGATAGTTATGTTTGGGGGTAATGAATTCCATAGTTTGGCTGCTGGAACTGAGAAAGATGTACCACCTTTGATTTTTTTCTTGTATGCTGGGGTTTTAAATAGGGGTGGGTGATAAATTGCGCTCCACCAGCAGAGTTTTCTGAGTTTTGAAACACAGAGTTCCAGCCAAACTTAGCCACCCACCATGGTGGAGTTTTTTCTCTTGTGTGGCTTGCTAATGGTAAGTTGGTGAGCGTGAGCAAGAATTGACGTCTGTATTTCAGGTGCTAGGAGGGCTCCCAGTGAGATTTTCTCAATACAGGCGGTCGCTGTTCTACTCGAGCAGCATAAAAAAGCAGCGCCCTCTGGTGCACTGCATTATGCAGTTCATGCTCCTTTTGCAGTGCAGGACATGCTCCTGGCGCTAAAATTCATCTTGAGCAGCACAAAATGGTGATTTCTGCCCATTTGCTGAACTCCACAGAATGTCGCTGAGTTTTGAAGTAACTCTGTATAATTTTGCCCACCCCAAGTTTTGAGGTGAGGTGCCAATCTTGAGCAGAGTTTCCTTTGTTGTGTATATTTGGTGATTTTATTCCTGAGAAAAACTGATCATGTTCATTTATTGCTTTTGGGTTATACAAAGGAGCTTGAAGTTGGATCTTCTGGCAACCGTGAACCAATGTAGAGCCCTCAAGGCAGGGGAGATGCGGGCTTGTGGCTTTACATATCAGTGTAGTCTGCTGGCACATTTTTGAATTCGTTGTTGTTTTTTCATAGTTGATAAAGTTGATCCATGGTAGAGGCCATTAGCGTAATCAAGTATGGACAGTACAATAGCGATAGTAGCCTGGCCCTTTTGTGGAAATCCTAGGTGTTGGAAGATGCAGAATTTTCATGGTAATGAAGCTTGATGTTGCTAACTTTCCCACTTGGACATTCTTTGGTAATTTGGGGTCCATGGTAATTTCAAGGTTTCTTACTTCCTTGGATACTTCAGGATGTGACCCCAGATTGTCAGGCCAGGCACAGAGTCTGCCATAATTGTTCACATTGCCACATGTGAGTATTTCCGTTTTGGAAGCATTCAATTTGAGGTGGCTCCATGTCATCCACTGATCAATGCCTCTGAGGCAACTGAAGATTTTTAAGTTTCCAATGTCTTTGGGGCTTTCAAGTTTAAGAAGTATGTGGGTGTCATCTGCATAGTTATAGAATGTGAGCTGAAATTTATTGGTCATCGGTATTGACTTCATGTAGATGTTGAAAAGCATGGGTGATATGATAGATCATTGAGGGATCCCTGATTTTGGATGATAAAAGGGGAAAATGAATGGCATTTGTCCTGTTTTGAAGGTAGGATGTGATCCAGTAGAGAGCATTCCACTCACCAATCCATTGCACATGCGCAGCAACTAGCCAATCAAATAAAAGTACTTTGCTTAAAAGCCAGACCCACAGCATTTTCCTTTTTTTTTTTAAACAATGGTCTTAAAATATTTTTATGTTTCTTTGTGTATCTAATTTATATGGTGCAACAAGAGGAATTTAGGGTCACTGTAAACTTGCATGCTTGAAACAAACTGAATGCCTGTCAGAATATATTTTTGTGTTTGCTCATTTTATTTGTGTCATGGTGCATGGGAACATTCACAAGCATGCAAAATCACTCAATAACATGATTCAAGTGCTTTCTAATTTATGCCCTGAAATTTAACAGTGACGCAATTTGCTTCTGTTAACAAACTTATGGCTTCATTTACAATGCCCCTGCACTGCCAGAACATCACTTTTGATAATGCTCAGGCAGCGCACCTTGCAGTGCCATATCTACAAGGCCACCTAAAGTCATCCTGCGTGGCTTTTCATGGACTTGTAGATAAGGGGCCTCATTTACAAGGCTCCTGAGCTGCCAGAGTGTCACTTTTAATGACGCTCCAGCAACACACATTGCAGTGCCTAATCTACTCGAAATGTAAAACGACCCTGCATGGCGTTTCATGGACTTGTAGATGTGGGGCCTCATATACATGGCCCCTCTGCTGCTGGAGTGTCACTTTTAATGATGTTCTAACAGCATACATTGCAGTGCCATATCTACAAGGCCACGTAACGCCACCCTGGGTGGCTTTTCATTGATTTGTAGATATGGTGTGAAGCAATGGAGCGCAAATCGTTGACCTGCCTTACACTGCGATTGGGAGGCGTGCCATGGGTGTTACGGAGGGTGTTCCCACGTAACACCCATAGCATTTGATACATTCCCAAATTTACAACATTCTGTAAACCCGGGAATTTGTCAAAAGCTAATGCTTCCCCAGGGAAGGAGTAAGGGAGGCGCAACAAGAAGAAATAATTGTATTTCTCCTCGTGTGTATCTCTTTCCATGTGTGCTGCATTCAGCAGAACACATAGAAGGAGGAAATCACCTCAGTTGATGTTTTTTGTGCTGGAAGGTGTCTTTTCATGCGCAAAAACAGTAATTCCCGCAATGCAGGCACCCTTGCACCATGGAGATAGGGAGCCTGCATTAGCGCATAGCAGCCAACTGAGCACCAGCTCAGGGAACGAGGACAGGTAACAGTCGTATCTGATAGATACAGCACATTCCTGCCCTTTTCCTTTGCCATAGGGCAGCACAGCAGGAATGCTTGTGGCGTACACATAAGATTGTAAATGAGGCCAAGGTCATGATCAACAATAGCATTTTCTGAGTGAATGCAAGACTCATAATTGAATTCGTGTGCTGGCAGGCGAAAAACTATTTGGAAAAGTATTTTTTCTGACGTCTGATAGCCGAGTCAAGAACACTCCTCAACTGAACTTATTTCACATGAATGTAAAAGCTCTGAAAACAAACTGAAAAACTAGACATGACCCAGAAGTATGTAAAACGGTCATTTGTCCCAGAGTAATTTATTTATGTCTTTTTTTAAAGCTGGACCTGGGCCAACTATTCTCTGAGACCTGCATATAAGAGAGGGCTAGAGCTGTTCAAATGTGTATGCAAACAATCATAAACCAAATCTGACTATGCATGAGTCAAAAAACAGATCCATATCTCTTAGTAGGAAGCCAATGCCAAGGCAACAGGGCTGCCATATCACAGTGGCGCACAGTAGACACGTTTGCACGCTGCTGGGATATTACTGCAGTGTGTGTTCAAGGTTCTCCAGTCTTGGATCGTATCGCATAGAGGGAGCTTTGCAAGTGCGAATTTATGACACAGTCTCTACCACTCCTGTGGGCTGGCAGGTCAAGTCAAGTCAAGTCAAAACATTTATATAGCGCACTACATACCCAGAGGGTTTCAAGGCGCTTAGGAAGGGGAGTAGGATTATTTGTCAAATATCCACGTTTTAAGCTGTTTTCTGAACGCTAGGTGATTGTGGGTGAGGCGAAGGTAAGCGGGGAGTGAGTTCCATGTTTTGGCAGCCAGGTAGGAGAAGGATCTGCCTCCCATGGTGGTCTTGTTGATGCGAGGTACAGTGGCGAAGGCTTGGCAGGAAGAGCGAAGTTGGCGGGAGGGGGTGTAAAAGGACAGTCGAGAGTTGAGGCACTCTGGTCCGATGTCGTAGAGTGATTTGTGTGCGTGGGTAAGCAGTCGGAAAGTAATCCTCTTGTTGACGGGTAGCCAATGGAGGTCTTTAAGGTGACCGGAGATGTGTTCGTTACGTGGGATGTCTAATATGAGCCTGGCTGAGGCGTTTTGGATTCGTTGTAGTTTCTTCTGGAGTTTTGCGGTAGTACCTGCGTAGAGGGTGTTTCCGTAGTCCAGTCGGCTCGTGACCAGAGCGTGGGTGACTGTTTTCCTTGTTTCGGAGGGGATCCAGCGAAATGTTTTTCTGAGCATGCGGAGAATGTTAAAGCAGGAAGAGGATACGGCGCTGGCTTGTCTGTTCATTGAGAGTGAGGAATCCAGGATGACGCCCAGGTTCCGTGCGTGGTCCGTCGGGATGGGTGCTTTCCCGAGGGCTTCCGGCCACCAAGAGTCGTCCCATGCGGAGGGGGATTTACCTAGGATGAGGACTTCTGTTTTGTCTGAGTTCAGTTTCAGACGGCTTTGTTTCATCCATTCGGCGACTTCTTTCATTCCCTCGTGTAGGTTAGTTTTGGCGGTGCTGGGGTCCTTGGTGAGAGATAGGATCAGTTGAGTGTCATCCGCGTAAGAGATGATGTTGAGGTTGTGTTGGCGGGCGATGGCCGCGAGGGGGCTCATGTATACGTTGAAGAGGGTGGGACTGAGTGAGGATCCTTGTGGTACGCCGCAGATGATTTCTGAGGCCTCGGACTTGAATGGTGGGAGGCGGACTCTCTGGGTTCTTCCGGTGAGGAACGAGGTGATCCATTCCAGAGCCTTTCCTTGGATTCCGATGTTTCTGAGGCGTTGTAAAAGGGTGCTGTGGCTGTCACGGCTGCTGATCCTCAGGGTCAGAATGATGCTCAAATGGGGTCCACCTCCAGACGTCCCCGCACTCTGGCTAAAAACCTTCAGAGTGCAAGGCAGTCAGGCGAGGGAAATAAATGGTGGTAAAACAGGAACATCCAGGACAGGGACCTGAAATGAGAAAAGGAACACGTTAACCTACGGTTCCCTAATCTCCTGAAAATCTCTCTAGTGTTTGTATGGCCCCTCACCTGATACTGCTCAGGATATGACCTATCCCTTGAAAGTATCCCCTCTCGAGCTAAGGCCAAGAAAACAGAACAACAGTTAGGGCCCCCCTGTAACTCCCCGTGTCTTAAGTGTATGTCCCCTATTATATCACTCATACACACACTCACCAGATGGCACAAGAAGGGGGATATGTGAAGAACACCGTCTGATTAAGGAAAGATCAGTTTCTTCCTCTGCTGTCAGCCGGTGAATGTTAATGCGAATGTTCCTGTGAGAAATGATAATTAAAGCCAACGTAAATTCAGCCTACCGGCTTTCCCATCTTGGAAAATAAATGTTTCAAAACGGAAACCTATCCAAAAGGCACAGGAGGGTGCAATCCCCGCGTCTCCTGTTTCAATAGTTGATACAACCACAGTTTTCACAGGAGGGTGCAATCCCCGCGTCTCCTGTCACGTAACAAAACACAATTACAGTCTCTATGTGTATTGAAGGGGGAAATCCAAGCGTCTTCAATACACATCCCCAAAGACACAAACGAACATCAAGGAAGCGCGGAGGGGGCAATCCTGCGTCTCGCGCGCTGAAGAAACAAACACCAGCCGGTGTTTGAAAAACGATAGTTTGTTTTGTTTTTTACGCGAGCAATACGGAGGGGGAAATCCAGCGTCTCCGAATGCGCTCGCCACTCTGAAGCATAGGACCTGCAAGACTGATGTGAGAGCTTCCCGGCGTCTCACGCGCCTCGCGTGTAACTCCGCAATCAACTCGGCTTCTCCAACTCGCTCCGCAGCCGCAGAGCAAGAACGAACCACGCCTCCCCAGCAGAACCACGGGGACGAGGCGATCGCTAACAACAGCGATGAATGGACAAATCACGAGCACCAGTTCCAGGCTGTCATAGGTCTTTATGCTCCTCTGGAACCAACCCACTTCTGCAAGGCATGCTGGTAAGTGTAGTTCAACATTTAGGCAGGCACTCTTGTCAGACCCTGACAGTATGCCCCCCTGCCCCGTGCCTCCTAGCACCAGGCTTCCGCGGATTACGGTCATAGAACGCGCGGATCAACCGCGGGGCATGGACCTCCTGACTAGGTTCCCAGGAGTCATCCTCCGAGCCGTACCCCTTCCAGGAGACGAGGAACCACAACTTCCCCTGGCGGAACCTTGCATCCAGAATGCGACGCACTTCATACTCCAACTGACCATCCCTCAGAACTGGCGGAGCAGCCTTGCTACGTACTGAACCAGCTGGCTTCAACAGGCTGCTGTGGAACACGGGATGTATTCTCAGGGACATAGGCAACTTTAGTTTGTATGCCACAGGATTGATCCTTTTGATGACAGTGTAAGGACCGATGAACCGAGGGTGAAAGATACTACGATAACGAAAACGAATGTTCTTCGTGGACAACCAGACCCTGTCACCGATCTCGTACAAAGGACTCTCCAGTCGGTGTTTATCAGCCCATTTTTTGTATGAGGCTTTCGATTTGACAAGGGTTTTCTGTATCCGTCGATGAGTATCCAACAAGGCTTTCACATGGGCAGCCACCGTGGGGTGGTTCTGAATTTCTTCCGGAATGGTCAAAGGAAGGGTGTTGGCGTGGAATCCTGTATTGGCCTTGAATGGAGTTTCCCCGGTTGCACTATGCCAGGCGTTATTGTACGATAACTCGGCCAGCCAAAGAAGAGAGACCCAAGAACGGCTGGCTTCTTCCGAATAGCACCTCAAGTACTGTTTGAGTGTCTGGTTAAGTCTTTCTGTTTGGCCATCCGTCTGAGGGTGGAAGCTGGTGGATAGGGCGTCTTCCACCTTCAGCGCCTTGCACCACATATGCCAGAACCTTGCCACGAACTGGGGTCCTCTATCCGAGATAATCACGCGAGGAATCCCGTGGATCCGGACCACCTGTGTCAACAATAGTTGAGCAGTTTGACTGGCAGTGGGCAAATTTTTGCATGGAATGAAGTGTCCCATTTTTGTCAAACTGTCCACCACCACCATGATGGCATTGTATCCTTGGTCCATTGGCAACCCCACAATGAAGTCCATGCTGATAGTGTGCCAAGGGCGGGACGGAGTGGGCAATGGTCTGAGTTTCCCACGACACATCGAACGGTCCCCTTTTGCCCTTGCACAAGTCTCGCAGTGTCCTATCCACTTTTCAACGTCCTTTACCAGTGTTTCCCACCAGAAATGTCGTTTTACCAGGTGGATGGTTTTTCTTACACCTGGATGCCCGGCCAGTACCTCTCCATGACACCAGTTGAATGCCTGAAGCCGTAGGTCATGTGAGGGGAGAAACAATTTCCCTCCATGCAGTGGCACACCGTGCTGGAGACATCGGAGATGGTTCTGGCTTGCCCAGGCCTGCCATTGGATATGATTTCGTTCTTTCTTTACTAGATCGATGAAGCGATCAGCTGTTACCAAGCACACCACCTTCTCGGGTGCGATGATCGCTTTTGTTTGATTCATGTCAACTGCTGTCTCTCCCCCTAGCCTGGACAGAGAGTCCGCTTTCTTGTTTTCAGATCCTGGCCGAAAGGTGACAATGAAATTATATTCAGCGAAAAACAACATCCACCTCATTTGTCGTTGAGATAAATGGCGGGCAGTTTTCATGAATAACAAGTTTCTATGATCGGAGTACACCGTTATGGTGTGTTGTGACCCCCACAGGTAATGTCTCCACTCCTGGAAGGCTCTCTTTATGGCCAACAGCTCCTTTTCTGATATAGAGTAATTGCTTTCAGCAGAGTTTAGTTTCCTAGACAAAAAAGCTACTGGATGTAACTGGCCTGTCACTCTGTCTCTTTGCGATAGGACTGCTCCCACCGCCACATCAGAGGCATCTGCTTCCACGATGAAGGGTAGATCCAGTTGTGGATGTTTCAAGATTGGGGCAGAGACAAACGCTTGCTTCAGCAACTCAAAGGCCCTCATGGCTTCGGTATTCCACAGGAAGGGAACTCCTTTCCGTAATAGTTTAGTGATGGGGGAAGCCAACAAGGAAAACTGGGAAATGAAACGTCTATAATAATTGGCAAAGCCAAGAAAACATTGCACCTCTTTCACACTCTTTGGCACTGGCCATGCACTCACCGCATCAACCTTCCTCTCTGCCATGTGAAACCCCCTAGGTGTAAGTATGACGCCCAAAAACTCCACCTCCTCTACGTCAAACTCGCATTTACTGAGTTTACAGTAAAGTCGGTGTTCCAGTAGCTTTTTCAACACTAGGAGGACATGATTGGTGTGTTGGTTGCGTGAGTCAGAATAAACAAGGATATCATCGATGTACACGATGACGAACTGGTCCAGGTATTCCTTTAAAACATCGTTAAGAAAGTACTGGAATGCCGCCGGGGCATTACAAAGCCCGAACGGCATTACCAGATATTCAAAAAGACCATATCTGGTCTTGAAGGCAGTCTTCCACTCATCACCACTACGGATTCTGACCAGATGATAGGCGCCACGGAGGTCCAACCGTGTATAAATCACTGCCTCCCTCACCTGGTCCAGCAGCACAGGGATGAGTGGAAGTGGGTACCGATTTCTTATTGTCTGTTTATTCAACTGGCGATAGTCTATGAGGGTACGTAGCTCCCCATTGGCCTTCGTCGTGAAAAACAAAGGAGACGCTGCGGGTGATCGAGAAGGTCTAATGAAACCGATCTTACTGAAGTGTGTTAAGTATTCTTGCAGGTGTTTGGATTCTGGTTCGGACAGGGCATACACTCTGCAAGACGGAACAACAGCACCATCCACCAGATCTATTCTGCAGTCGTACTCCCGATGGGGAGGGAGTACTTCAGCCTGGGCTTCGCTGAACACCTCACTGTACTCACGGTATGCCATAGGTAGGACAGTTACTTTTTCCACCGCGGTGGCTATGTGTTGTATCTGTGCCAAGGCTATGGTATGTGACGATGGTGTACTCATGCAAGCTTGCCGACACTCCTCTGACTGGAAGCTAACAGTTTTATCCCTCCAATTAATGGAAGGATTGTGTTTTTCCAGCCATGGAATACCCAATATTAACTCATATTGCGGAGCCTCAATGATATTCAGCACAATACTCTCAACGTGTTTGACAACACTATTCTCCAAAACCAACACCAATTCCTCGGTGCGTTCAATAATAGGACCGGATTTCAGGGGAGTACCATCCACTGCCAATACCGTTTCTGGGTTGTCCGTAGTCACTCTTCCCAACCCCAAACGACGCACCAGACCTTCATCTACGAAATTCCCTGTGGCCCCTGAGTCTATCATGCTCCACACTACATGTTCCTTGCCCTGGCTCTGTAACAGGGTAGATAGGGCAACGTGCGTCACAGGGGCTTTGCCCTCAACCGAAGCCAACAAGGTCAATCTCCATTCTTTTGTCTCTGACCTATCACTCAAAGAAGTGTTCTCAACACTGGTCTCGGGATCAACAGTGGTAAGAGCCACTTTCTTAGCAGAGTAAAAGGTTTTTGACCTTTTGGGCTTGGAGGGACACTCCTTAACGTAGTGTCCCTTCTTCCCACAATACATGCACAGTCCCTGCGCGCGACGACTCTCTCTTTCGGCCTTAGTAAGAGGGGACCGGATGGCTCCAACATCCATTGGTTCCGTGACACTGTCTCCAGCCCGAGGAACCGGTGGAAGCACGTGCCCCATCGAGTCAGAGGTCCTATCATGTTTCCTTCGGTCTCCTCCCCTCTCTCCTAACCGATGGTCCAGGCGCAGCGTAAGATTAATCAAGTCAATACAAGTTGTGGGTTGGGGATCAATCTGTACTATTATATCCTTTAGCTCATCGGACAGACCCTGATAATACAATGCCATTCTTTTATCTTCTGGCCAGCCTGTCTCAGCCACCAGACGATTAAAGGTAGTCATGTAGGACACCAGATCCTTCTTCCCTTGTCGGAGCCCCAACAATTCCCTGTCTGCACCAAGTGTTGTCGCTCTCCGATCAAACACGCGTTCAAACTCTCTGCGGAACGCTGTCCAATCGTTTAATATGGGGTCATCATTCCTAACAAAGGGAACCGCCCAATTTGCTGCATCCCCAGACAAGTACGAAATGGCGAACGCCACTCGGGACATATTGTTAGGGAAAGAAGCCGGCCTACATGAGAAATGAAGTGTGATTTGAGTTAGAAATGCTTGAATTTTTTGAGGGTCACCTGAGTATCTCTCGGGACTGGCTAAAGGTATAGGCGGAGGTACCGTCACTTGAATGTTGCGGCCTCCTGCGGCCGCATCAAAAGGATTGGCTTGCTGACGATCTAACCTTTCTTTTAAGGCAGTGGTCTCTGCCTTAGATGCTACCAGTTCCTGCTGTACTAATAGCAAGGCCTGAAGCACATCGTCCATGGATGCCATTTTGAACTTCCTTCTGACCAGGAGGAGAAGTAACGTGGGCTCGTGATTCTGTCACGGCTGCTGATCCTCAGGGTCAGAATGATGCTCAAATGGGGTCCACCTCCAGACGTCCCCGCACTCTGGCTAAAAACCTTCAGAGTGCAAGGCAGTCAGGCGAGGGAAATAAATGGTGGTAAAACAGGAACATCCAGGACAGGGACCTGAAATGAGAAAAGGAACACGTTAACCTACGGTTCCCTAATCTCCTGAAAATCTCTCTAGTGTTTGTATGGCCCCTCACCTGATACTGCTCAGGATATGACCTATCCCTTGAAAGTATCCCCTCTCGAGCTAAGGCCAAGAAAACAGAACAACAGTTAGGGCCCCCCTGTAACTCCCCGTGTCTTAAGTGTATGTCCCCTATTATATCACTCATACACACACTCACCAGATGGCACAAGAAGGGGGATATGTGAAGAACACCGTCTGATTAAGGAAAGATCAGTTTCTTCCTCTGCTGTCAGCCGGTGAATGTTAATGCGAATGTTCCTGTGAGAAATGATAATTAAAGCCAACGTAAATTCAGCCTACCGGCTTTCCCATCTTGGAAAATAAATGTTTCAAAACGGAAACCTATCCAAAAGGCACAGGAGGGTGCAATCCCCGCGTCTCCTGTTTCAATAGTTGATACAACCACAGTTTTCACAGGAGGGTGCAATCCCCGCGTCTCCTGTCACGTAACAAAACACAATTACAGTCTCTATGTGTATTGAAGGGGGAAATCCAAGCGTCTTCAATACACATCCCCAAAGACACAAACGAACATCAAGGAAGCGCGGAGGGGGCAATCCTGCGTCTCGCGCGCTGAAGAAACAAACACCAGCCGGTGTTTGAAAAACGATAGTTTGTTTTGTTTTTTACGCGAGCAATACGGAGGGGGAAATCCAGCGTCTCCGAATGCGCTCGCCACTCTGAAGCATAGGACCTGCAAGACTGATGTGAGAGCTTCCCGGCGTCTCACGCGCCTCGCGTGTAACTCCGCAATCAACTCGGCTTCTCCAACTCGCTCCGCAGCCGCAGAGCAAGAACGAACCACGCCTCCCCAGCAGAACCACGGGGACGAGGCGATCGCTAACAACAGCGATGAATGGACAAATCACGAGCACCAGTTCCAGGCTGTCATAGGTCTTTATGCTCCTCTGGAACCAACCCACTTCTGCAAGGCATGCTGGTAAGTGTAGTTCAACATTTAGGCAGGCACTCTTGTCAGACCCTGACAGTGGCAGACTGTGTCGAAGGCTGCAGAGAGGTCGAGGAGGATGAGGGCGACTGTGTCTCCATTGTCCAGTAGAGTTCGAATGTCGTCTGTTGCTGCGATGAGGGCGGTCTCAGTGCTGTGTTTGGCTCGGAAGCCAGATTGTGAGGGGTCGAGTGATTTGTTGGCTTCGAGGAAGGCGGCGAGCTGGTTGTTGACAGCTTTCTCGATGACTTTGGCCGGGAATGGAAGAAGCGAGATGGGGCGGTAGTTTTTGAGTTCGGTGGGGTCTGCTGTTGGTTTTTTCAGAAGGGCGGTGAGTTCAGCGTGTTTCCAGTCTTCTGGGAAGGTAGCGGAGTTGAGAGAGCAGTTGATGACGTCTCGGAGGTGCGGAGCTATGACGGAGTCTGCTTTGTTGAAGATGTGGTGAGGGCATGGGTCAGTGGGGGATCCAGAGTGGATGGAATTCATCAGGCGGATGGTGTCCTCAGTCAACACTGCATAGCACAACACAACAAAACAGTCAAAACATCATAAAACGCCGCAACCACAATACAACACACCATCACATTGCATTAAAGAATCACAAAAACACAGTAATATGTAAAGCAATTAATACATTGTCACAGCAACAAAATGCATCCAAACAAATGTATAAACGTTGTTGTCAAACTTTACAGTCTCCAGAAACCTGCTTTCATAATATGATGTTAAAAGGTGCTTGCACCAAGCACTGTTTTACCTTACCGCCTAGGACATGAAACAACACCTGCCAAATGTGTTGTGATCCAGCCCCAGAGGTTTCTGAGTTCCCCCTCTCTAGGATATCTGCAGACCTAAGAGGCCAGAGAGAAGGGTATCGAAGAGCAAGTGATGTTGCAGTGCTTATCATGGTTGCACACCTTGAAGGTAGGCTTGTGTCCATTTATTTTTCAATCACTATTGCCGTACTAAATAATTCCTATTAAATTATTGCCAGATTTGATTATTCTGTTCATTTTTATTTCGTTTAACCTAGAACCCTATGTCGTTTTATGATGATAATTGTTGGCGTATCTTGGAAACGTTCAGAGCAACACACCACCAGTATGTGAATCAAGCCCACATTGCAAATATATCTCAAACTCCTTAAAAAAAAGTCCTGCGTCTACATATTATACAATCAGCAGCCACATGCTAATTCATTTCTGTAGAGTTATAGCCAAATGGTGTTATCTCTTTTAATTACCTTTCTGCAACATGGGACCCTGCAAAGGGAGGTAATCTTTCATGGTAATAGTAGTGTTTTATTGTCTGTTGATAGATTAGCCTGAGGGAATCAAACTACTTACTGCAGACTAAATCATTCCAAAAGAGGCAGATATGGATGCCAACGGATGCCCAGCTTAAGTGTGTTGAAATGAATGCTTTTCACAGTGCGCACCATTAATGTATTTACTCTCGGTCACAGACATGTGAATTAAGGGGTTGTGCTTCAGCAATGGCAGCAGTGGGGTTTCTACCATGACTGTCTCACTGACCAATTTAGAGGCACACTGATGGCGGCACGTGCAAGTGTTGTTGCAATTCAAACTACCATGCGATACCATATTACAAATAAACAAAAACAATGTCTCTTTGCATGCAAGCCTCTAAATTCTCATTGTTTTTCCTGGCATTGTTCTCAATTAGTAATGTATTTTTACTTTCTTTTATAGGTGAGCACAAGGTTCAACCCCCTAGGTAACTGCTACTTAAATGAACAAACGTTAATGTGTTGACTCTTCTTTAATTGCCTTTTTTCTGTCTTTAGTTTGGCAAGCCCCAAGGATTGAAGATCCGATGCTAGATGTGAATTGCAGAAGATAGCTTTGGCACCTACTTCCTAGCTTCCAACTGCAGTAGTTGCAAATCTCATGAGAGGTCAGGGTCTAGTTTCTTCTCCTCTTTCGATGCCGCATCTGCCTCTGCTCTCAGAGAACTGCCCCAAACAAAAACCCGGTCTGTGGTTCAGCCTCTGTGGTCCACATCTTCTTTGGGGGACACATTCCAGAGGGGACGTATTTTGGGGCGTTTCCCTGCTGGGTCACTGGGTTGGGCTTGCAGTCTCAACATGGTATTCTGGTAGTGTACCTTATGACATCAGATGCAATCTCCTCATACCTTAACTGAATCCATAACTGGATAGCTTATAACAATCTGGATCTTCGCAATGACAAGACTGAAATAATTCTACCATTTGCATTTCAACTTGAATAATTACCTTCCTATTGTGAGACTGGTCAAGGCAGTGCCTGCACTAGTAAAACCTTTCTGTATTCTTGATGTTATATTAAAAGCTTCAGCCATCCTCTTTAAACAACAAACTGAAGTGGTCAAGGACTGCAACTACCATTCTTGGTTGGCTAGAAAGGACTTGTCCCTACTTAGGTATCTAGTGGCCCTCTTATATGACTAATTATTCTAGTTCTGATCATCAAGTACTACAGAATTCAAATGAAACATACCAGGGGTGTGGCTTGGATGATGGGCAAGATGACCGCCTCCTAACGTGGCTCTGAGGTGGCTAGGACATTATCTGGGTATTTTATGGAGTTGTGTGTGTTGTTCCATGGAGGGAATGCACTCCGGTGTTCTCCATACTTATGGTGAGCATTGCTGGTTCTTTATTTAAGAAATTACTGCTTGTTTCAACAGGACGCTTTATGATTTGAAAAGGTCACAGATTTAGGCCACAATCTTGAGACATTGGTGGCACATTAGTTTCATCAGATATTTTAATGCACACTACTACCTAATGCACTTATAAAGGTTATATTTTCTTTTACATGAGTGCTGCTGGTTAATATTAAGAATGATGGTAATACATTCAAATTGTATTCCATGAACATATCAGCAAATTGACTTTAGCACAAATAGATTGGTAGACATTTGCTTTCAGCTGGTTATGCCTCATAAAATATTTGTGAACATACAGATGACTCATTATGGTCATCTTTTGTTGAGAAATGCTGCCTACCAGCATTTTGCAGACATTTGAATATAATTTCCTTAGCCACTTACCCCGCTTCTTGAAATCTCCCAGGGGTTATTGCGTAACATCCTAAATTATCTGTTACATTTGGATGCAAGGCATTTGACAAGAATACATGGACTAACTGAATAGGGAAATCAAAAAAGTTGAATGGATCAAGGAACCCTCTATCTAGCAATTTGGTTTATATGGTGCCTTCATCTGAGAACACTGATTGTGAACTGACATTGAGGAACCTATATCTCAGAAACAAGAGTTGCTGCCTCCAGCTATTACTAAGGCAGCCACTTCCATCAAAAATGTCTTCAATAACAAATAAAATACAAAAAAAAGGGTCCACCCGCTACAGTCAAAGCATTTGCACCCATTTCTGTGGAAACACTGCTTGACGAAATCAGGGCGCATTAACTGTAGGTGGTAGAAACAAATAAAACACTGCATGATCTAGATGAAAACAGATCTTTTTGGAAAGGAGGTAGAACAGAGAGTATGAAATCTGCAATATACCACCACTAAAAGTGCAAATCTATGAGCAAAGTGACAGTTCTCAAAATGCACAATGGAAACCATGAAAACATAAATCACAGAACCCGTCTCTGAATCTATGGTATTTCAGAAATCACTGAAGGCGATGATTCAATTTCCTTTTTAGCTGTTTCATCCTGGTGGTTTTTGACTAGTTCCATTGATCTAAATATCCATAGAGCTCACTGCATAGGCCATAAATTATCAAGAAAGTCCAGAGGAGTGATAATTTTATTTATGTAATACACTGAAGGCCTCATTTGGATGTAGGGTGGAAAGTCTCCGACCGCAGGTCAGAGGCATTACGACCGACATCTAAAGTTTAAGCACCAACCGCCCAATTACAAAGACGGCAGTGAGAGTTCGAACTGGCTGGTCAAACTGACTGGCTTCCGACAAGCCAGTCAGAAGCCGCACATAATCCCTAAAGGGCAGCATTTCTCCCATCAGGACTATGATGTTAGATTCAGATATGCTTTCCATGTTGGGCTTTCTGACATGGAAAGCCTATCAGAAAGTGACTTTGGGGTCTCCTATCAGGCCCCCCTTCCCTCTGTGGCCTATGGTTGTTGGCCTGGGGGGCACTTACGATGCCTCCCTGAAAATCCCTGCACTATGTGGGAGGCACTTCACGGTGCCTGCCACACAGTGCAGGGATTCACACAAACTCACATTTCTCTATGGGATCTTGTGCTGCAGGCGTTTTCCGCCTGCATCACAAACTCCCATTGAGAAATTGGATTTTGTGACTGCATCATGTGTGGTCGCCTTGTAATATGGTGGTGGGAACCGACGACCTAAATTCGGTCAATTCCCACACGGAGATGGGGTCAGTTGGAGGCAACTCTGACGGACATCGTAATTGGGTCCTGAGTGTCAGAATTAGATGGCCATGAGGCACACAGGAATCTCAACCATGGGTATTGAGGCCTTTTACTCCATTTACTCATGCTGTCCCGGGACCCGACCTACCATGGATCCTGAACAATTGGGCCAAGTACCCCGCACTTGACACTAAGGGGCCGAATACGATGCCGGACGCACACAAGTCCCTCAGGCATCGTTCTGGAACTGGAACCGATAGACCTCCAGTCATTGGTTCCAGCCCTGGAATTAGGATGCGACCGAACCCTATTTGGCAGCAATCCTATATTTTGCTATGAGAGCACGCATTGCGAATGGAATGCATGCTCTCGTAGCAAAGAGCAGGGGTGCAGTTCATCCTGGCACCTTGTGGCAGGCACCTCAAGGTGCCCTGTACAGGGTGCAGGGATAAAGAGGGTGGCACCATAGGTGCCCCCTAGTCCGCCATTTGGCCTTGCACCCATAGGGCCCCTGATTGGAGCCCCCAAAGCTGCTTCCCAATACCTTTTTGTGCTGGAAAGGTCAGCACAAAAAGGCAGTGCGAAACTGCCATCGTCATCCCTTGGACAGAAAGAGCCAGCTGGGGGATTACTGTGGGCCTTCTGAATGGTGGACGGGCTACAAGTCTGTTGTAAGCCATTCGGAAGACTGATTTGGATTCCCTTCCAACTGAGCCATTTGAAATGGCTTGGTCAGAAGGGAATCCGAATCGGTGAATATAATGCTGGCAGGAGGGCTCCGACCATCGATCAGAGCTCTTCCTGTCCGCATCGTAATCGGGCCTTTAGTGGTAATTATGGTTGTGCAGTCCCAGCCTCCCTCAGGAGGAAGTGTGAAGATAGGTGAGTGAATTGAAATCATAACTCAGAGAGTACGCAGAATTGACAATAAATCGATGTCCATTCAAAAACCTATTTAAAAAGAAGTATTTTATTTCTAACTCTACACATTCAATGGAACATTGTGACATACATGAACAAAAACGGATTCCCCTTGAGGTCGGAAGCTCTACTGTTCTGCTGACAAATACCTGACCCACCTGCTCTTTGTAATGTGGTAGGGGTTGTTCCTCATTCACTGGTGTCCACATCCAGGGAATGCCCACTTGTTTGCCTTAGCTAAAGAGTCCACTTTGACTGTTTGCAAATTAGTCAAATGTGTCTTGGCTCCACAGCGCCCTTAGCAGTGAGTCCTGATAGGCCTACAACCAGTCTTACCTGCTTCAGCAGTGAGGGAGCTTGCAGTGTCTCAGTTGGTGCCCCAAACGCAACCAATCACACTCCTCCTTTCCTGGTGGAGTTGACTGCACGTGGGAGGCACAGCAGCACCCTGCATGCAGGCTCTCTCTCCTGAGCTTACATGGCATGCTCCGGACAGTGTTCTGGTGCTCCTCCTCAACGATAAGTCTGGTGCTCCCTAAGCGGAATTGGATTGGATTCTGTGCTCCCAGCGAGGGTCCCAGTGATGTGGCAATGAACGCATGGAATCTTTCTCAATTCACAGGGGCACTCCTACACAATGCTCGATGTTAGGGTGATGGCCCAATCTTCAGCAGTCCTTGATATCGGCAGCCCTCATGGCATATGGGGCTGCAGTACCACTACCGGCCAAGGCATCGGCACACACCACATGGTAGTCCATTCCATGATGGCTCCTTCTGACATACATGGTCCCACCAATGAAAATGTAAATAAAATATAACTTACATTTCTGTAGCGGAAGTCCATAAACTGGAAATATTCCACAAAATAGCAATTCACAAAAATAGACAAATATGAATCGCAAAAAATGCATAAATGCAAAAAAAAAAGTAAATAGCCAATGTGGAACATAATAATCCACAGACATCACACAAAATCTAAAAAACGACTTTTAAAAAAAATGGTCCAAGAAAACTGAAAAGTTAAGGAGATAAAAAAAAATGTTGTTAATATATAACCAAACTTTGGGCCTAGGGGTGGGCGGAAAATCCGTTCCGCTCGCGGATTTTGCGGATTTTCGGGAAATCCGCAATCCGCGAGATTTGCGAATCTCCCGCAAAATCCGCAAATCCGCGAGCAGCGGATTTTGCTCGCACTGCTCGCACTGTTCGCGTGAGTTCGCGTGAGTTCGCGCCCCGCGAATAAGTGCAAAATTGCAGAAATACGATCCTAGCAAAACTGAAAGTAACTACTTACCAGGTTCAAAAGTTCAGGCTCATCATTAGTAGCCATTTCCTGTAGTGCTTCCTGAGGGGCCCCTCCAGAGTTCAGTTGCCAGTTGAAACTATTATTTGACCCTGCTCTGAACCTCAGAATAGTTACACATATGCCACAAAGGTCCTGAATTACAGCTAAGGGAGACAAGCAGGAGCCAGGCTGGAAGTTAAAATCCATTAATCAGCCCCTAATTCATTATTGTCAGTTGGGGCAGGGCAGGTGTTGTAACTAATTTTGCAACAATGAAAGCACTTAGCAAGTGCAAAAGATCACTAATCAGGGCGCACTAAGGAAGCAGGTGCCAGCTAAAAAAATATTCTGTGACACATTAATCAGCCCCAAATTAATTCAGGTCACTTGAGGCAGGGAAGGTGTGCTTTGCTTTGCCGAAAATAATGTACACTGGACAACCAGAGGGTGTGGTGATGAAACAGAGGGTGGCATGGGTGGGCCAGAGGGTGGCATGAGTAGTCAGAGAGTGGCAGTGGTGACAGAAGGTGGCAGTGATGAAGAAGAGTGTCCCAAACAGGCTGGACACGTAGAAACAACAAGTTCGCGAAACTTGCGACCCGACAGGTAAGTTCGCAATTTGCGAAAGTGTACAAAACCCTCGCGAACTGGCAGAAACACGGGCGAACACAAAAAAAAAAAAATCTGCAAATTCGCGGGAATTCGCGGATTTTGCGGATTGCGAATCCGCAAATCCGCAAAATTCGCGAACGCGAGATCCGCAAAATTCGCTCATGCCTATTTGGGCCACATTACGATCGCGGGCGGATCGCCACCGCCGTCCGGGCAGTTGCGATCCGCCCGGTGCGGTGATGATCCACCTGTCATCAACAGCCCATTTACCCACCGCCACATTAGCATGGTGGTAGGTACAGCGGCGGACAGAAAGTCTGTCTGCCGCTTTTCCGCCGGCGGTTTTGCCGGCCGTGTGGAAAAGACACACAATATGGTAGCGGTGCCTTGCATCCATATTATGATGCATGCGGTGTGCATGCCTTTCCATGGCAGAGACTACGCCATGGAAAGGCATGCAGTGAATGACATCGGGGCATGTTGGGGGACCCGAGGGGGTGGGTGGCTGCACTGGGGGCAACTGTGATACCCACCTTCATTGCTATACACAAGGTGGCAGGCACCGCGCGGTGTCTGTCACGTTATGCATTACAATGCACAACATGCTCCCTTAACATTGCGGCGGGTGCTGTTTACAGAACCACCCAATACAATGTTAATATCAAGAATGCGCCCGCCAGTGTGGCGTGCGCACCCTACTTGGCCTTGCGAGACCGCCGCACCTCTGGCGGTCGGTCCCATTTACTGTTACGGTGGCGGGCGAACATTGTAATGGGGCCCTTTGACCCTTATTATGATGGTGGTCGGTTGGACTGCCGACCGCCAATGCAGCAGGCAGGAGACCTACCTACAGTCAGCAGTCCTGTCTGCCCAATTAGGATGAGATCACCAGCATGGCAGTTGGAAAATGTTTTTCTCTACTGTGGATTGTGCTGCAGCCTAGATAAAAAGCTGCAGTGGAAAAAAGCATTTTGAGCACATCCCTGCACTGTGTGCCAGGCACCATGTGGTGCCTGGTCACATGGTGCATGGATGCACGGTGGTGGCACTACATGTGCACCCACGACCACTTTGGAGTGGCCCAAGGGGGATGGGGACCCTGCTTGAAGCCCCCAAAGTCCTTTTCCGACTGCCTTTTCATGGCAGGCAGACCCCCATGAAAGGGCAGTCAGAAAAGTACATACTAATCCCTATGGTGGTGCCCACGCAGGCACAACCTCCGTGTAAGGGATAGGATTCAGCCCGCCCCCCACAGGATCTTGGATCCTGTCGGACAATGGTCTTTCCCCCTCACCTCTGCAGTCCGACCCCCTTTTTCAAAATGCAGCTATCAGACCAATGTCCTTTATGTCAATGGTACAGCCACTGACGACCTGACGGTGGTGGTCCCACCAACATCGGAATTAGGCCCTTATTTCTTTAGAAAAGGATCTAAATAAGGGAATAATCTAGAATTTAAACAAAACACCTGCGAGAACATAAAATATTTCCACTGAACACAAATAACCCCATAAACATCACAAAAGTAATAATATCAACTTTAAAAACACATACAAATAGTACATTTCTAGGAAATATTACTTTCAAACATGCCCTATACAATAAGGCCTACCACACTGGACTACCACCGCTACAATAAATTATAGCATTTAACTGTTGAACCACCACAAAATACTAACCTATACTAAATAAATAACCAAAAACATATCCTACCAAGTACTAAAAACGCAAAAATATAATTTAAATGAGGCTTACTCAATCAGGAGAGCAGGATCGTTGAACCACAACCACAAATAAGTTCCAACAGCCAAATTGAAGAAGACAGATTAGCAACAAAGAAAGCAATGTACAAAATGCCCACTAAATGAATATAAAACAAGACTGACACTCCACAGAACTCAATTGAAAATAATAACTTATTTTTTTGTATTTACTTTCGTATCAACTAAAAAGATGTTGGAAAAAAAGTATAAAATTGTATTTTATGTTTATTAATGTTTATCCTTTTGTGAATGTACCAATTAAAAAAATGTAATATAACAAATACTTAAGAAAAATAAACATATTAATGCATTATAATAAAAAATATTTGTAAAATATGTCTTCTGGTAATGAAACATATTCTATAAAAACATATAAGTTAAAAAAAATGCTGAAACATTTAAAAATCTAAATATGTTGCAAAATCGCATAATAATATCAATTCTGCTTAGCTCAGCTGCATACCAAACATTTGTGACCTTGCTACTTGAAGTTCATCCTCAAATTTGCGTGGACCTCTATTGCTACAACAATTTATGTTGGGATATAACATACGCTTACAGCTCAACCATACATTTCAAGATGCAACCTAATTTCCAATTGACTACCCTCCCCATCCCTTTATTTAACTTGTGTACACTTGGACAATATTAACCTTGAAAAATTAAACTGTACATTCCCATTCTCAACTATACCAGCATTGAGCCATACAAACAGGAAACCGTATGCTAAGACATCTACATGTATCAGCGGTTGGATATTGCTGGTTTCTTTTGTAAATGATCTTTATTGTTCAATCAGCTGTGTCAACGTTGGACACTGGGTTCCTTTTAATCACAAATTATGAATGAAAAGTGTAACTTGCACTACACATATATACAATTGCTGCCTCACTATTACCTCTAAATGAGACCATAATATTGTACTAGGTGTGCTCCTGGCCATCTTATAATTGCGCTGTGTATAACATCAGATCACACTCAGATTGCATCCCATAGGTAGCAAGGGTGTGGTCTGATGTAGCACCCACATATACATGTTTCATCATCATATTATATGTATCTGTTTCTACTACCTTAGGGCCTTTTTATGACGGACGTACTGGGCGGCGCATGGCAGCTCATGTCAGCACCACTCTGCGACTGCCAAAGCAAAAAAAAAAAATGCCTGCCAGAGTACGTCTTTAAAGCCTCTGGCAGGCAGCTCTTTGAAAAAGGCATAGCAATGGGAGAACCAAAGGCAGTACTGCAGGGCATGGCCTGTAGGGCCCCCTTTGTTTCCTCACTGCCACACTTTCCATGACAGTTGCACCGTCATGAAAAGTGTGACAGTGAGGAAAATTATAATATTGCGACCTCAAGATCACCACCAAGGATCTCTGATCCCTGGTGGTTGAGGCAGTCCCAGGGCAGCCCGACCACCCTTGTGGTAATAGGGCGGTCGGTAGACTGACACCTCCACGCACCCTCGCGGCTGGCAGTCCGTGGACCGACAGACTCTTAATGAGACCTTTACACTTGATTGGATGTCCGGTTAACGGAATCCACTGCTACCACCTGGAAATCTGCGAAATTAAATGAGTGCTGCATTTTGAGGGGCTTAGATTTGCTATTCCAATTTTAATAATTTTGGAGAAATAGTGCAACTTTGACGTATAGTAATAAAACTAAATAAACAAATTAAATGAACTTTAAATGACAAGAACACAAGAAAAAGTAACAAAAACATTTTAAGAAACCCCAAATATGTAGAATTTTAAATAATAGATCAAAATATATTACTAATTAATAATGTTATTACAAATGAAAAAAATCATAAAACATTTAAAATTATATATTTAAAATTACAAATCATTATCAAATAACAAAGTAAATTAAGCAAACATACAATATTTCCAGATAATCAGACACATTTCTAAAGAACATTACATTTTATTCACATAAATTAAGCAACAAATGTATTCAAATTAAATAAGTTTTAAAGGTTGCAAAACGTATGTAAATATACTAATACAATGTAATACAAATACCAAAGTAGATAAATAAATGTAGACAATTAAAAATGTTTTAAATGATAGATTTAAAAGAATTAAATTTCAAAAGCAATTTAACAATATTTCACAAAAGAAATCACATATCATTATCAAATTACAAAGTAAATTAACCAAACATACAATATTTCCAGTTAATCATACAAATTTCTAAAGAAAATTACATTTTATTCACATAAATTAAGCAACAAATGTATTCAAATTAAATAAGTTTTAAAGATTTCAAAACGTATGTGAGTATACTAATAAAATGTAATACAAATATCAAAGTAGATAAATAAGTGTAGACAATTAAAAATGTTTTAAATAATAGATTTAAAAGAATTAAACTTCAAAAGCAATTTAACAATATTTCACAAAAGAAATTATAAAACACTCCGCACCCTTTCCCTGTAAACCCATTATCTATAAAATACTATATTTAAACATAGCAAAAACATTCCAAAACAAATATATATATTAATTATTTTTAAAAAAAATTATACAAATTTCTATTGACGCTTATTTAAATTGCAAAATGATAAAATATAAAACTTTAAAAAACACTACTGACTGCCTAGCTGTATAAAAACAATACCAAACTCCTCAAATGTAATCATTTCAAATAAAAAAAGTAAATATAATGAAATGAAAATTAAGGAAAAATATAATGTGAACAAATAATATTATATACATCGACATTGTATACAATGGTCTTTTTTAACAACAATATTAAATAAAACACAAAAATGATACTCTTACCTGTAATATTTAACACAGTATAAATGTAATGATATTATGGTAACACAATATATTTTTTTCAATGTTTTGGTAAAATATCCTTACATTCTGTACACGATATTTATGATTTCTGTTCAATTTCCTATTTCACACTTCAAAAAGATTAACTCTCTCCTTATAAAGTTTTTCTGAACTGAAAAAAAAAAGATATTAGTGCTTCCAAAATTAGACTGAATAAGAAGGAAAGATGAGTATTTTTTCCTTACTTTCAACAGTATCATAATGCATTTTATTTAAAGCAAGCTGCTCATTGGTTATTATTAGCTTAAGAAGGTTCCTGAACCCCTTTATGGGTAGATATAGAGAATATATTACTTTTCTCTTCATATTTAAAGAGTTTATACCATTTCCAAAGATACCCTGTCATGCATCTCTACTCATCATTGTTATAATTGCAATATTTTAAGAACTTTCTTATAACCTGAAACTATGGGAAAGGATGATTTTGTTGACTGTTATATATGGTATGATAAAAATAATAAACTGAAAAATTGATCAGTTTTCAGGAAAGCTTGGAGATAAGTATAACAATTAATATGCCAATAAATAGCTTATTCTAAAACTATTCCTTTTGTTAATATCCTGAACACAATCCTTGGCCAAACTAATTTCAGACAACATTTTACTTGCTAACCAAAGATATGTCTGATTATTTCCACAGGAGCACTATTACTACAAAAATACCTAGATGAATAAGTTAGTGTCTTCACATTGAAAAGACTCACTAGTATGTACATCTTTAAATTTGAGCATTGTTAACAGATTAAAATCAATGATTGAACAGATAGCAAGATCTTTATGTTTGTTGACCTATAGACCTTTGGAGTAGAATATGGATGAAGTTCTGTAAATCATTTCAAGCAGCAAATACTCTGTATTTTCTATTAATAAAAGAAGTCTCAACTAGCGAAATTGAACCAGAATGCAGATGCTAACTGGTGGTTGTAATGATATACAGAGTGAATTAGAAAAAGTGATATTTACATGTTTTAAAATATATACATTTTTAAAAGATGGTCTGGAAATAAATCAATACAATATTTCGAGCTGCTATTCCATTCAAATTTAGAAATATCTTTTTGCGAAGCTTATCTGTTAATTGGAATAATCAGGTTAAAGGTAGTAAATTAGTTAATCTTTTACTGGTGATTGCATTTAAAAAAATAACTGCATAATGGAAAACTGCAACTGATATTAACCTTAAAGCTTCATAGCATACAATGGGGCATATTCTCAAGAACTTATCGCCGAGCTAGCAGCACTTTATTGCAACGAAAGTGGCAAAAGATTTATCACCCTATTCACAAGCTGGTGCTAACAGCCGATATCGCCAGTTTTCCTGCGATAGCAGCCGCAAAAAAACATCACCACGGATGACACTGGCAACTAACGCTAATGAGATGCAGAGTAGGCGTTCCCGTGAAAAAAGCCGCGAATACACCACTTCGCAACATACTCAATGACCAGCCAGATTGGTGATAAGATCACAAAACATGCAATAAGGGTCGTTAGCAGCAGGTAATTACCACCTGCTCCTTCTTGGTATTAAGTCGGACGAACACCTGCACCAGAATGGGCCCACAGCCATACCAGAAGAACAACAGATGCCATGGAGCTACTGATCATGCAGCTCAGACACCCAAGTGGGCCACAACACCCATGGCCACCCCTCAATCCCCTCCCTGCCCCCGGGGCCCTGCCCGGTCACCCCTCCAGACAAAGATATTTTACATCAACTTTACGAAATCATTGACAAAACAATTTGCCTGATGTCGCACAATTACAACAAATAACATTCATGTGTGGTCAGAAAAAGGAGAATCATTCATTCATCTTTGAATTTCCAAACCAATTTTTTATTCAACTTGGAGGGCCTTCTCAGGACAATCTGTAAGTCAAGCCTGCAAGACAAAATTCAAGATAAGAAGGTGTGTTGTGCGCTCATCAAAGGACAGAGAGAGATAGAAAGAGAGAGAGAAAAAAAGGGAGAGAGAGAGAGTGAAAGGAAGAGAAGGAGAGAGAGAGAAAGAGAGGGAGAGAGAGACAGTGAAAGGAAGAGAGGGAGAGGGAGAGATAGTGCCAACACTGCGCTCCTAGGCCTCACTGCTCACCTCCTGTCATTGGTGTGTCTCCGCCACGTGCCGGTATACAGAGCAGTCCTCCAGGTCCCTTATCTGAAACAGAGTCCAGATTTATGAATGGCAGAGTTTATATCATTGCACACGCCATCATTGCTTACCCGCCCCTGTGCACACAGGCTGCTGCACATCAGCCCTTCCCACCCCCCAGGGTGAGTGCCCGCCCCTGCGCACCCATGCCTCACTGCTCACCTTCTGCCACCGGTGTGTCTCCAAGAGGACCAACCACGTGCTGGTGCAAGCTCAAAGCCCGGGTCCCATGACCCTGGCAACCTCCACATCATGCAGCCCCGCACTGCGGGCCTCCAGGTCACACACGTTATTCTGGGTCTTAATTTCACAATGGCAGAGATCATATCAATGCACATGGCATCATCGCAGGCTACACACCCGCTCAGCTCTTTAGGTGCCACTAACTCTGTGAACCGCGAGGCAACGCCACTTGGCAGTGAGCCTGTGCTGCCCGCTGGCTCAGGCCTACACTGCGGTCCAGCGGGGCTCACACAAAACCTTACCATTCCCGACCGCTAGGACGGCGCATCATGGCAGGCTCGCACACGCTCAGCACTTAAGGTGCCCCTATCTCAGTGCACCAAAAGTCACCATCCCGTGGCATTAGGCCTGTGCCGGCCGCAGTGTATCCGCTGCCACCGACTCTGTGCAACGCAAGTCATGGACCCTTTATGATTGAGTCTCGTGATATGCCGGGCTGACGCAGCCATGTCACCTCCTGCTGTGGGGAAGAACTGGGACACTTAGCGTCGTCGTCTCCCCCCCCTTTATATGTAAGCTGAGTGGGCTGGCTTGGCATATGCCAGGCCAGCGTATGGGTGTGAATAATTATTCCTGGGCTCTGGGCGTGGTTCATGTCTGGGCTGGACAGGAAACCAACTGATGCGTATGCTCTGTAGCAGTGTCAGCACCACATGACCCACAATCAACAATGTTGCAATGTTGCATGCACCAGGAGGGCAGCCCCGCACGAAGGGATTGTACATGGAGCGCAAGACCGCTCGGGCTCTTGGCTCATACATGCCAACTGTTGTGTGTTTATCGCTATAGGTGCACCCTAAGCCTATGGCCTAGACTCAATTGCAGCCGGAAAGCCAAGTCACATTTCCAGAATGCAAGTAGTAGTCAAACTAACATTAGTGTTGAAAGCTCCTTTGTCTTAATACATAAGGCAGAAGGACATCTTCACCTCCGACCTTGGTCTTGCATGCGGCAGGCACCGCCTGAGAGAGATACCATAGCAGATGATGACGCTGATGGTCACACATGAGCATTGCTTTCATTTCCCAGGGTGTACCTTTTTGTTCAATCAATGTCCTTACATTCATCCATACTTTCATACTTGATCGATTATGGACATGACACATCTGTGTGAATTTGATTGATTTATTCACATTCAGTGAAGTGTTGGAGCTGGAGCATTACATGGCCATGGAAACCCCACATTAAATTGAAGCCCAAAGGAGGGCCTGCCAGAGTCATTTAGGGATTGACATGTACATCGGAAAAGGAAGAGTACAGTCCGCAGTCTGATTGCTGTGTCATTGGTAAGCAAACCAAATATAGCAGTCCATGTAGAAGTCCAAGGTGAGTGTCGCAGAGTGTTTCGGGGGACAGCAGGAGGTGTTACAGGGCATGATGCAGAGGGCAGAATCAAGCTGAAATAGGACATTTGGTGGAGTGGATTGCTACTGGCTCCTTCTTAATACACAGGTGGAATCACCCGCATCTTCCTCCTCTATGTCATCTGTCTGACATGTGGGTGCTGATGTTTGGTCTGCAGCACTGTGTGCCACTGACACATCAGGGGCTGGAGATGTGTGTGTAGAAGTACCAGCAGTGGTCATCAGTGACTGCCTTAGTGGCAGCAATCCGGTGATGAGGATCTGCAGGGCATGGAAGATACCAACAATTTTTCGCTGATGTGCATCCGTGGCAGCCATTCTTTCCTCATGCATCCGCTCCATGTTCTCCATTATCCTCAGCATCTGTGCCAACTCTCGGCTGACATCGCTGAGGCCACTCTGACTAGACGGTTGTTCTCCTCTCATAGGCATGACACCAGCGATGTCGGGCATGGATTGTTGTACATCATGGAGCGAACTATGGGTGTCTATTAGGGAGTGTAAGTGGTAAGTGATGTGACTTAGACACACAGGTATGTCATCTAGTTTGGCTGCCATGTGGTCGAACCCCACCTGCACCTGTTCAGACACCTCCTTATGGCCTTGAAATGTGATGTGTCCTTTGGTGAGGTGCTGGGAGCCAGCCGTGGTGGTGGGTGCTTCCTGCTGTGTGGTCTGTGCAGGGGGTGGGGTCTCCTCGATGCAGCTGGGCTGCCCTGCTCCTGGAGGTGGGTTGCCGTAGCTGTTCATGAGCTGCTGTAGGGCGTCGGTGTCAAAGGTGTGGAGGTCCTCTTCATCATCACTGATGAGATGTCTGGTCTGCTCTGCAGGAGGTGTTGATTATCCCTCTGCAATGTGAAGGGGAGATGCATTTTGACATTGTGTTGACATGTATGTTGACGCATTGTTCAAGTTTACATACAGACTGCATGACAATGTACATTGTGACTGTTTGGGAGGAGCTGAGTATTTGATGCGGGACAGTGGACATTTGAAGTACATCATGGATGTGAGGTTGTACATGTACATTATCATCTCACAGTTTCCTGCTATGCCAGATGTGAATGGCCTGTTTCTACGCACTAGCGAAACCAGTTGTGTACTCTGTTCTGTAGTGAAAGTGTTGCACTTTGTACCACATTTTCGTCAATGTTGATGTGCTGTTATTACTATGTGTGTGTGCTGTATTGTGGGAGAGTCACCCCTGCAGTTGTGATTTTGCAGTCCCTTATCCCTTTCATGCAGTGTGCCTTTGACTTCTGTGCTTCTACAGTGCTAGGATTTTGCAGACTTGGCTAATTGTGACTCTTATTCGGATTTTGGACTCTTGGGCATGGTTTATCCGCAGATGTGTTGTTGAAGTCAGGGGTTGTTTGTGCATGTGGATGTGTCAGAGTGTGACCTGCTCCTTTCCAGATGTGTTCCACACTCAGCCACCTCAGTGTTGTGGCATGCACCATTTCATAATTGGACTGCAGCCATGCTATTTGTCATGCAGTTTAACTTGCATTGTCAGTGTGCCTCACAGACACAGAGCTTTGCTGGTTTTAACATGTGTGCATGGGTTGCTTATTAGGTTGGTCCAGTGTCGTGAGGGACCCCTTTGCACCAATAGTGGACAGGGGCCTACTTGCTGTTTGTATGTGAGCTGCAGTGTGCCAAGGGGATCAGGGACATGATCCAGAGTCATTGTGGGTGTGCAGTGTGCTCTACTTAATTGTGCATGTGTGCCAATATACCCATCTCCCTCGTCCTCCCAGTCCCTGTTTGGTACTCACCCTGTTGTGGTTGTGTCAGGTCATATCGAGCAGTGTCTGGACCCCCAACTCCTGCCACCGTCTCCCCACTGATGACTGTGAACACCATTTCCTCCATCTCATCCAGCTCCTGGTGTTCTGCTGGACTGCCACCTCCAGTCTGCATTGCTGCCTGATGGTTCTCAGTAAGTTTCTTCTTGGTTTTGTGCTTTGCATCATTCCAGCACCTCTTGACCTCTCCAATTGTCCTCCTCCTCACTCCTCCTACTGTATTCACCTTGTCCAGGATAGACTGCCATATTGCATTTTTATTTGCCAATGACACGTTGGAGGTGACTAACAGTTGTTGGTGGTGTTCTATCACCTCCGTGATGATCCTGTTTCCCTTTGGACTGAACCTCGTCTTCTTCTCCTTGCCCTTCTGTGACCCTGAGGTCCCAGGATGGTCCTCCTGGGGTGTTTTGGGGTTGTGGCCATCCTCTGTACTTGCTCCGGCTTCCTCCATGGTGCTACGCAGTTGAAATATTTTGTTTGTGTCATTCGGTGCTTTTATAGTGCATTTTCCACATGACGCGTGGGAATTGCAGGCCTGTCGCTGTTTATTGCGATTTGGGGCATTGCCGCTTTTTTCGTGTTTCGCATTTTTTAGGCGTTGCGTTAATTTTAACGCGGTCATGTGCCGCGTTATCGTGAGACTATTGCATGGAACCACCGTGTTGAGAATACAACGTTAACACAGCATTATTTTCCCTCGACTGCGATATGCAAAGTTGTGTTAAGCTAATTTCACGATAATTAGCACACGTTCTTGGGAATATCCCCCTTTATGTTTTAATTACAGATTAGATGCAGTATATGTAACTCCTTTATCACTGGTTACAAAAAGAGAAAAGTACTGTCATAAAAAATTCTTTATACTTCTAGCTCAGTGCAAAAACACCATTGTTTTTCTTTTGAAGAGTGACCAAACCACCTTAAAGAAAATATCTAACCTAAGACTACTATGGCAAGTGTTCCTTGATATGACTGATTGTTAGTTATGTCTACATAGCTATTGATTAAACTGTTAAAAGATAACTTTCTTTGAGCATTTAATATGTAAATTATTTCACAAGCAACTTCATTATTCCCATTTATTATCTCACTTTCTCCCCCACCTTTATCACCTTATTTATTTATCACCGCTTTCTTTAAGAATATTTACCCAGTATTATATTCTGTAGTGGATTAGTGCCTCTTAATTTAAATTATTTTACTATTCTCCTTGCAATATTAGTTCCCTTAACAGTTTTAATTTTAATAGTAAACTTAGATATTTTGATTATCAGCTCATGTAAGATTTTCAATAAAGCTTTTAAATTTTAAAACAAACATACCAGGCTGAAACAAAAACTTACGACATCTTGAAAATATCAAACCAGCTGTAAAGATTCTTCACTGGAAGTTTCAGATTTCCATAAACAGCACATTGATGGATTATGTGCCTCAGTACCATCTTTTTCAGAAGATCAGAACCCGTCACAGTTCTGGAAGAAACTTAAGATATGCTACTTCACACTTTTCTTTGACTAATTCTCCTTCACAGAGGTGTGTGATCATTTCCTCTACTAAAGTGCCGTTTCTACCTCTGCCCTCCCACCCTGTCCCTCGCCCATCCTATACTTCTTATTTTCAAATGTATTTTTTGTTTTTATTACCATAATGGGCATCAAAACACCTAACATATTTTTATACAATTTGTTTGAGAGCATTCATTGTCTTTCATGCAGTGTCTTGTGGGCGTACAATTAAATTAACATTAACTGTTTTAAAGCTCACAGAATAGGAGATGAACAAAAACATTATATTATCCTTATAAAGATTATGGCAGACATCTAACAACACTTAAAACATGCAAATGCTTATTTTAGTGGAAAAAAACAGTTGTAATTAGTAGACAGAATTGTTTTATCGAAAGCAGATCAGGTTTAACATACCACAAAAGAATGTTACATGGTGATACCTTATGCTCGTCCTCTTTTGACCATGCCCAATCTGAAATGATTCATTTTGCACAAAGAGCTTTGAAAATGTTCAGTACAAGAAATGAATACATCTCAGGATATTACAGTCACAGTCCAGCTGCTGGCACAAGGCATGTCATTTATTTATTTTCCGCTGAGTCCATTCATCAGTGAGTTAAGTGGTTAGCCAGCCTGCGTAACTGGAGCAGCTACCAGGAGACCTGCTCGTCCTTCACTAAATGCCATCATAATCTTGTTATTTGTGCACACTGAGAAGTGCTGTACAATGAGTCATTTCCAAAGCTCACAAGTAGAATGGGGAAGTGTTACAACCACTGATAATAACACTACGTCTGGGTAGATCAGGCTGCGTTGCCTGATGTTTAATCGACTAATGCATCCCTCCCAACTATGCTACATTTCTCTCCACTCCTGGTGAAATTAGCCTTTCCTTTCTCCTTCCACATAAGGGCATGTGTTGAAAGGGATTTTGATTGAATCTCCAACACATAGCTTACTTATTATTGTATGTCATTATTAGGTCTGGGTTTTCAATGTCCATCTGTCAAAAAGTATATTTCTTTAAGTATTCATAGAGTGGGGTTTGGGTCCTGTCCTTTCAACCATTGACTTTCTTCAATCAGAGTCTGCCATCAATCGGTTTTAGTGTTTGTAAACTAAGTCCCACTAGAGTAGTCCCCTCTCACCTAATGCTATTGGCTATTTGGGTGCATCCTCCTGCCTCCACCGAGGTGCTAGCTACAATGGAACCTCGCGAGGTACTATTTATTAGCCCTGTCTGTCTGCTCTTGCTGGCGCACTCCAGTGTGTGTATGTTGCTCTAAGAGGCTAACATTGTGTGCATAACCACATGAAGCTCAGACCTATCGACTTTGCAAATGCTTGTTTTTAAGGTGGTTTGACGATACAGAGATTCCTTTAAAAATGTATTTAAGTCCTTAGATTAGGACTTTCAGTTCTATCATGTTGAACAAGGTAGGATGTACAAACGAGATAAGGGAATATTTTTGTGTATCTGTCCTCCCCTCAAGGAAAATCTTTCTTATGAACTCTCCATGGAAGAAACATACTTAACAAGACGAGAATGCGCAAGCAAGAAACACTTTTTTTCTACAAAAATCCATAGCAGTCAGCCTCGATCTGTAGCAGCTGCTGATTTGCGATCGATCTGGCTTCACGGTCTTTGCCGCGTATTTGAAATGACTGTGAAGGAAGGTGAAAGTCTGAGGCCTGAATGGAAACACATGAAATGGGCAGGATTAGCCTACATGCTATCTTGCGGCCTATGCACTGCATAGCCAAACTCAACAAATGGTGTCGCAATCCAATGTTAAGCTCTGGTAAACTCTTATTTTGAACATTATGGTGGTTCTCTAAATAAACCTTCGTCTTATCTACCCGTATGTGGCCAGTGACTCCAGAGGAGGGATAGTATCCCTGCGTTCATCTGCAAGTACAGAGGTCTTTTCCTGTTTTGGAATAAAACATCTACTGGTCACCTCGAAGGAAAGCCTGTAGCCTCCTCTCCTACTTCTCTAGCCTCACCCACCTCCCCTTCATCCCACCTACTTTACATAAGTACTCTGGATCATATACTTGTGCAAACACTGAGCAGCAGTGCCTTCCTGGACAATCACTGCATAGACAATCTTCAGCTGTGGCACTTATTAGATGAGGGTAAAAAAAATACAAAACCAGTAACTCGTCAGGAAGCAGCAAATAATGAGGCAAAGAGTAATATAGTCATCTCACATACAGCTTTCCTGAGAGCAATGCTCACAAAAAGTGAAATGTTCTACAAATGACCACTTCTAAAATACGAACTCATACAAGCATATTTACTCTCCAGCGCAAAATACCGCGCTAAAGGTATTATGCGCGGGGAAGGTGCCCTTTTCGCTCTGCGCTCCTTTGTACCACTGTGCATCAAGGGGTGTTACTTGTGTATAACCTGCCAGTTCAACCCAAGCACCCATCTTTTTGGGGCAAAGCCTGATTTACTAAGCTGGCCTTGAAGCAGGCGCTAACAAACAGACATGTTTTCATTTCACCAAATATTCCAATTTCACCAAACTTTCCACACATTCTCTGTGCGCAGCGCTGTTCAGCACATATAGTATGGGCAGAATGTTTAAGAACTTGTCTAAGCATAGGGTCTGTGCTGGAAGCATACACTTTCAGTACAAAATCCTATGCTAAACAGCATGCACACACCCTGCACCATGGCGTACAGGTTGGGCGTGGTGCTAAGCAGACTGTTTGTCTCCCCACACTTCAGAGCATGAGAGCAGCAGCAGGCAATTTTTATTTAGTAAATATGGCTGTGCACCACTGCTTTAAATGTGCCGGTACTGTCCAGCACTTCTCAAGAAAAAAGTAATACTTTTAATTGGAGAGGATCTGCACTTCTCAGAAACAAGCAGGTACTCTGGCACAGGTGACTACTATTTTTCCATTTCAAGCACTGCTGTGTACTGCTTTCGTACCCTTGCATAAAGCAGCACAGAATTTCTTTGGACGCTTCGCTGCATTTCGCTAAGAATATCTGCCCTCTAACCTCTTTCCTGTTTCATCTACACAAATGTTTTTGCGCCTGTTTAGAATTTCTTACAATAATCCGAGAACTGAAGCGGTCGAGAGTGTGGGAGCAATCGCTGTTGTACTTGATCCTTCAATCTACTGCCCTCACCACCTACTTTCATTTATACCATCACAACAAGACTTTAAAAAGTCCACGCCATTTGCAGAAAAGAAGCAAATTACAGGCATCTTTGGGTACTTGTTTTTAACAAATGCCTGTTGATTTTAAAGTTCCTAAGACGATGTTCTGTCGAAAGAAAGTACTGATTGTTTTCTAAAATTCCAGGGGCCTCATTTATGAGCCCTTGCGTCACTTTTACGCCGCCGGTGCGTCACTTTTTGTGACGAGCCAGTGGTGTAAAAAATGCGCCTTGTTGCGCCATATTTACAAAGTGACGCATCTAGGTAGATGGGTCACTTTGTAAACCCCTGCGCCACATTATACCTGCGCCAGGTATAATGTATGCAAGGGGGGCGTTTTGACGTGAGAAAGGGTCATGTAAGTGACGCAGTGAAATCTATAGGATTTCACTGCGCCACTTCTAGGACACAAATGCGTCAATTTCTTACGCCTGCCTCATGGCAGGCGTAAGACTGACGCAGGCCCTTTCACATGGGGCTTACCCCATGTGAAAGGACACATTGCTGGAGTTGCGTCACTTTTGTGATACAATCCAGCAATGCGTCACTTTTGCGCCATAGAGATACGTCAGAAATACTGACGTATCTGTAACTCCTTGCGCCATGATGCATCATACTGTAAATATGACGCATCATTGGTGTCACAAGGAGGGCGCAGTGAAAAGTGACCATCGCTGTTTTCACGCAGCGATGCGTCACTTTTCGTAAATGAGGCCCCAGGGGAGGATGTTATCCTTGCAGTTGAAAAACAGCACAACCTCTCTGTCTCAGACTGCATGGTAAAGGAGCATATATGGTATATGTGGGAATAGACGGCCGTGTTCACACTACAAAGTGTGCCTCTAAATGTCCTTGAACAAAGATGCATGAATAATGACAGCAGATAAGAACCATTGGCTTTACCGTCTGTGCCATGTGTAATGAATATGTGCCCTTACCACCCCTCTTGTAACTTGATCTGATGCATTGATCTCTGTTTTTTTTTTTTATAGAATATCAATTTCTTAATTCTTTGTTCTGTGGAAAGCTCCACACAGTGTCAGGACATGATTTTAGACTTCTTGAAGTTGTGCAGTTATTCGTTTTTCTCGCTTTTGCATAAAGTGCGACTTTTCTGGACTTTTATGTAGCTAAAGTTAAACTTGCATTGAGAATTTTTGTATCTATTTTGTATTGTGTTTAGAAAATCTCTGCAAACGGGAAACTCTAGATTTTCAATCTCTGCAAATATTGACTAGCCTGTTGCAACTTGCACCCTTTATCTCCAATTAGAGCTCTGCTCTGTAGGACAAGAACATTTGCGTTATTCTACTGTGTGGTTATATAATTAAATGTCTCTCACCAAACTGAGAGAGAGAGAGAGAGTATACCGAAGTAGCCTTTTGCAACACTGAAGCAATAATTTCTATCAAGATCAGTTAAGCCCAACTTGGGTTCTCTTCTGTTTAACAATTGCTGGTACTGCCAATTTTTTTGCCAGTTGAAAATGCAAGTGCCACCTATGGAAAACGACCTAACAAACCATTTGAATACATCAGTCGCTGTTAGTAGGGGAGATTAGTATTCGTGTGCTGAGGCAAAAGATTTATTTGAGCCTGGATGGACTCAAGGACCCCTTCCTAGGCTGAATTATTACATTAAATTGGATTATATGATAAAGATTTAAAGATTACAAGATGCTAATTTGCTTACCAGCTGCTCATTTACTGATCAGCTGCTTATTGCTGCCGGTCCTCAATACATAAAATGAAGCCCATATACCTTAATAGGTTTGGGTCATGTGAGGCGGGTCCAGCGCTAGGCATGGGCAGCTGCCTAGGGCCAGCTCTCAGCCCATGAACACGGGACCATGACCACAGACAGGCCATTTTCCACTTGTCCTCTTCTGACCACTGCTTCTCTAATTGAGAGAAAGGTGTCTACTTGCAATTGTGCCACTGGTGGGGCCCCCTCCCCTGAGCTTCGCAACCATGGTATGGTGAGGTGGGACCTCCTATGGGCCCAGTCGCGAGGAGGCAGCTTCTGCTGTTTGTCCTGCTGCCCATTCAGAAGCACCTTGGTAAGCAGCAATTTTAAGACTTTCTGATGAAAAGCGCAAATCTCATGCATTCAGCCATCTATGGGCCGCTAAGAGGTGCTCGTTGGTGGCTGAGTGGGAGGAGCTGCAGCCCAGGAGGGCCTGCACAAAGCAGCTTCAGGGACAAGGTCATCGATTGAGATGCAAACAGCCCTGAATGTGTCAGGTTAGATGCAATTTAGAGGGGTCTTGCTCATTACCTTTCTGCCCAGGGCCAGGGACAGACTAGGCAGAAAACAGGCACGTGCACAAAAATAAAGCTGGCCACTATGAGTGAATCCGATAGCTAAAAAAGTGTCCCTCATTTGCAAATAGGGGCAGTTTTGAACTTGTAAAGACACGCTCTGTAGGTGTTTTCCAGGGTAAGAGAGACTGCATGCATGTGTGCTTCCTGCAGGCAATGTTTGAGGCAATACCAGGAAATTCAGTAGAATATTCTGGCCCATCAAACCACAAATTAGTCACAGAGACAGCAAAAAATTCCCCTCACACTGACCTGTCAGGCCAGCCCAAAGGCACTACCTGATTGCCCTATGGGCCAGTCCAAACCTGCCTGGGGCCTCCAAAACCCTAGAACCGTCCCTGGGTTGAAGGACGCGAGCCCTGTAATAAACAGACCAGTAGGACTTCCCGCAGATGGGCACCATGGACTCAAAACATGAAAGGATTAAGAAATGAGGGCAATACAGTCATCGTAACCCAAAAATTCATGCCAAACCTGTTGTTGAATATCTTATCTGAGGGATATCTGCCTGGTTCGTTCCAGAGGATCTGAGATTATGGCTTGTTTGTGGCAGCTCACCCAAGAGGTGAGGTAACCTGGACCTCTGTCATTAAAGATTCTGTGGCAGAAGCACATAACTTTGAATAAGATTCTGTGGCAGCGTGTGCAGGATAGCTAAGGCAGGCCTGTCAGGAGCACGCCTCAGAGGGTTTAGTATTGCGAACCGCAGCATTTCGTACTCTCTGTAGTTTCTGCAATCTCATTTTGGTAGTTCCTAGGTATAATACATTACAATAGTCCAACTGGGAGAGGTGACTGATGTCTGTACGATGATTTTTCTAGCCGAAAGGGTAAAGACATCAAAGATCTTTTTTAACATTTTTTAAGGTGTTGAAGCACGTTGCTGCAGCTATCTGAGGTTTTATGGATAATGCCGGGTCCAACCATACTCCAAGATGTTTTATTTTTTCCATCAGGAGAGGGGTGGACCGATTACATCAGGGCACCAGGCCGATGACCAGATGGGGGTGGGGGGGGCTTTTCACTACAAGGAGAACTTCAGTTATACTGGCATTTAATTTGAGGAAGCTATTGGTCATCCATTTATCAACCTCTGTCAGGCACCTCTCAAATTGTACAGCCTCACCATCCGATTCCTGAGATAAGCTGACTATTAGTTAAGTGTCGTCTGTATAGAACACAATTGTCACATTGCGACACTAAATGACGATGCACTGTGTTCCTGGATAAAATACATGTGTCCAAAATTGCACCAGGAGTTACAGAAGAGTTAGGGCTTGATCACAAGTTTGACAGTCTTGGAGCAGGTCGCCACACCAGCGCCTGCTCCAAGACCACCAAACCCGTAGTTTGGCCGCCCACTGTATTCCGATTGGAATACAGGTCAGGCGCTCCTGCGGCAGCAGTACCACAGTGGTGGCTTTCAAAGGCTGAGATGTCTGCCTTAGAAAGACAGTGCCTTGGAATGCCACAGCATGGCATGAACTGAGAAGTCCATGCCTTGCTGTAAGAAGTGGTTCATAGAGACATGGGGGCACACCATGTTCCCCCCTGCATGCATCTCCTGGCCCATAGGCAACAGAAGGGCCCCCTTAGTGTCCTCACCACCACACTTTTCATGGTGGGCTCACCACCATAAAAATGTAGTGGTGAGGAAACGTGTAATACACTTGGCAGTGCTGCAGCAGCACCCCCAGCATATTGCTGCCTCAGACCACTGCTAGACCACAGGCATGGTGGTGGATCCCTGGCGGTAGCAGCAATCCTATGGCGGTCTGAAAGCCAAACTTGTAATACGGCACTCGGACCACCGATGCAGCGGAAGCCGTACCACCAAAGCGGGTTTGCAACCTTGGAAACAGGCTTTCAGTCTTTTAGTGTTTTTTTAGGGACAGGTTCAAAGTCTGTTGTGACTGGAACAGCAATTATAGTGACATACTGCAATAGTACTGCACTTAATCTATTGACAAAGGAATTTGAAACGTTTTTGGAAGGTTAAGCGAGTTTTGACTGTATCCTCTGAGTGCCTAGCATCTGTAGTTTTGACTGCCCAGATGAGTGGTGAAAGCTGCATGTTTTGATCTAATTAATCTTAAGCAGAACATCTGGTTTTGTAGCCATTTCCTGCCACATGTGTTAGAATACTTGGGAGATGCCAGTGTATTCTAAGTAATTGACTACTCTAAAACACAACTTCGAGTAAATTACTTCCACTATTTGCAACCACTGGCATTGCTTGTGAGACCACTGGAAACCTTTAATCTTTGTTGAATTGCATTTGGGCAGAAAAGATCAGGATCCTTGCGGCAATGATTAATGCAGTAGAGTTTGAAGAGGATGGAATGGTTCTTGCTCATGCAGCATAATAAAATGGAGAGTGGAGGAACAGAAACGAGTGTTGGTGGACATGGTAAATCATCTGGGAAGTAATGACTCAACAACCTGAAGTTGGACAAGGATGGGTACCAGATGCTGCTTAGATGCAATTTCTAAAGATGGTATCAAGCCTAAGGAACACTTAATAGAAGCAAGAAGCAAGGAAGCTCCTTATGCGATTCAAGGGAATATGTCAGAGCACCTTTACAACCAATGGAGTACTACTCCACATTTGTGAATGTTTGTGGAATGAAATGTGATCAATTAATGACCCTGAAGAAAAAAACGATTTACAAAAAGGGGGTGGTGATGAACAGAGTGTCTGAGTTAAACAGACCACTCTTACCCAGTCCAAAGATCAGGGCTTGATCCATCACCGTTATTTATCTCACTGCCCCATCCCAGTTCAGAACCTGGCTATATGCAAATCAGTCTGTCCCTGGCCCAGTGCATCATGGGAACAGGGCAGACTAAACTACCAAGCCAATTCTTCACCAGAAAGGAGACAAGCTACCGGGGACCGGTTTCTGGCATGTCAGCCTTCTTCGGCCCGGCTTGCTTGAATCCTGATGGAGCAGTGAGAAAGGGACTCATGTCTGAGTATACCCTGCCACACCTATAGTGGCCAAAAACGATTTACAAAAAGGGGGTGGTGATGAACAGAGTGTCTGAGTTAAACAGACCACTCTTACCCAGTCCAAAGATCAGGGCTTGATCCATCACCGTTATTTATCTCACTGCCCCATCCCAGTTCAGAACCTGGCTATATGCAAATCAGTCTGTCCCTGGCCCAGTGCATCATGGGAACAGGGCAGACTAAACTACCAAGCCAATTCTTCACCAGAAAGGAGACAAGCTAACGGGGACCGGTTTCTGGCATTTCAGCCTTCTTCGGCCCGGCTTGCTTGAATCCTGATGGAGCAGTGAGAAAGAGACTCATGTCTGAGTATACCCTGCCACACCTATAGTGGCCAAAAACGATTTACAAAAAGGGGGTGGTGATGAACAGAGTGTCTGAGTTAAACAGACCACTCTTACCCAGTCCAAAGATCAGGGCTTGATCCATCACCGTTATTTATCTCACTGCCCCATCCCAGTTCAGAACCTGGCTATATGCAAATCAGTCTGTCCCTGGCCCAGTGCATCATGGGAACAGGGCAGACTAAACTACCAAGCCAATTCTTCACCAGAAAGGAGACAAGCTACCGGGGACCGGTTTCTGGCATTTCAGCCTTCTTCGGCCCGGCTTGCTTGAATCCTGATGGAGCAGTGAGAAAGGGACTCATGTCTGAGTATACCCTGCCACACCTATAGTGGCCAAAAACGATTTACAAAAAGGGGGTGGTGATGAACAGAGTGTCTGAGTTAAGCAGACCACTCTTACCCAGTCCAAAGATCAGGGCTTGATCCATCACCGTTATTTATCTCACTGCCCCATCCCAGTTCAGAACCTGGCTATATGCAAATCAGTCTGTCCCTGGCCCAGTGCATCATGGGAACAGGGCAGACTAAACTACCAAGCCAATTCTTCACCAGAAAGGAGACAAGCTACCGGGGACCGGTTTCTGGCATTTCAGCCTTCTTCAGCCCGGCTTGCTTGAATCCTGATGGAGCAGTGAGAAAGGGACTCATGTCTGAGTATACCCTGCCACACCTATAGTGGCCAAAAACGATTTACAAAAAGGGGGTGGTGATGAACAGAGTGTCTGAGTTAAACAGACCACTCTTACCCAGTCCAAAGATCAGGGCTTGATCCATCACCGTTATTTATCTCACTGCCCCATCCCAGTTCAGAACCTGGCTATATGCAAATCAGTCTGTACCTGGCCCAGTGCATCATGGGAACAGGGCAGACTAAACTACCAAGCCAATTCTTCACCAGAAAGGAGACAAGCTACCGGGGACCGGTTTCTGGCATTTCAGCCTTCTTCGGCCCGGCTTGCTTGAATCCTGATGGAGCAGTGAGAAAGGGACTCATGTCTGAGTATACCCTGCCACACCTATAGTGGCCAAAAACGATTTACAAAAAGGGGGTGGTGATGAACAGAGTGTCTGAGTTAAACAGACCACTCTTACCCAGTCCAAAGATCAGGGCTTGATCCATCACCGTTATTTATCTCACTGCCCCATCCCAGTTCAGAACCTGGCTATATGCAAATCAGTCTGTCCCTGGCCCAGTGCATCATGGGAACAGGGCAGACTAAACTACCAAGCCAATTCTTCACCAGAAAGGAGACAAGCTACCGGGGACCGGTTTCTGGCATTTCAGCCTTCTTCGGCCCGGCTTGCTTGAATCCTGATGGAGCAGTGAGAAAGGGACTCATGTCTGAGTATACCCTGCCACACCTATAGTGGCCAAAAACGATTTACAAAAAGGGGGTGGTGATGAACAGAGTGTCTGAGTTAAACAGACCACTCTTACCCAGTCCAAAGATCAGGGCTTGATCCATCACCGTTATTTATCTCACTGCCCCATCCCAGTTCAGAACCTGGCTATATGCAAATCAGTCTGTCCCTGGCCCAGTGCATCATGGGAACAGGGCAGACTAAACTACCAAGCCAATTCTTCACCAGAAAGGAGACAAGCTACCGGGGACCGGTTTCTGGCATTTCAGCCTTCTTCGGCCCGGCTTGCTTGAATCCTGATGGAGCAGTGAGAAAGGGACTCATGTCTGAGTATACCCTGCCACACCTATAGTGGCCAAAAACGATTTACAAAAAGGGGGTGGTGATGAACAGAGTGTCTGAGTTAAACAGACCACTCTTACCCAGTCCAAAGATCAGGGCTTGATCCATCACCGTTATTTATCTCACTGCCCCATCCCAGTTCAGAACCTGGCTATATGCAAATCAGTCTGTCCCTGGCCCAGTGCATCATGGGAACAGGGCAGACTAAACTGCCAAGCCAATTCTTCACCAGAAAGGAAACAAGCTACCGGGGACCGGTTTCTGGCATTTCAGCCTTCTTCGGCCCGGCTTGCTTGAATCCTGATGGAGCAGTGAGAAAGGGACTCATGTCTGAGTATACCCTGCCACACCTATAGTGGCCAAAAACGATATACAAAAAGGGGGTGGTGATGAACAGAGTGTCTGAGTTAAACAGACCACTCTTACCCAGTCCAAAGATCAGGGCTTGATCCATCACCGTTATTTATCTCACTGCCCCATCCCAGTTCAGAACCTGGCTATATGCAAATCAGTCTGTCCCTGGCCCAGTGCATCATGGGAACAGGGCAGACTAAACTGCCAAGCCAATTCTTCACCAGAAAGGAGACAAGCTACCGGGGACCGGTTTCTGGCATTTCAGCCTTCTTCGGCCCGGCTTGCTTGAATCCTGATGGAGCAGTGAGAAAGGGACTCATGTCTGAGTATACCCTGCCACACCTATAGTGGCCCAAAACGATTTACAAAAAGGGGGTGGTGATGAACAGAGTGTCTGAGTTAAACAGACCACTCTTACCCAGTCCAAAGATCAGGGCTTGATCCATCACCGTTATTTATCTCACTGCCCCATCCCAGTTCAGAACCTGGCTATATGCAAATCAGTCTGTCCCTGGCCCAGTGCATCATGGGAACAGGGCAGACTAAACTACCAAGCCAATTCTTCACCAGAAAGGAGACAAGCTACCGGGGACCGGTTTCTGGCATTTCAGCCTTCTTCGGCCCGGCTTGCTTGAATCCTGATGGAGCAGTGAGAAAGGGACTCATGTCTGAGTATACCCTGCCACACCTATAGTGGCCAAAAACGATTTACAAAAAGGGGGTGGTGATGAACAGAGTGTCTGAGTTAAACAGACCACTCTTACCCAGTCCAAAGATCAGGGCTTGATCCATCACCGTTATTTATCTCACTGCCCCATCCCAGTTCAGAACCTGGCTATATGCAAATCAGTCTGTCCCTGGCCCAGTGCATCATGGGAACAGGGCAGACTAAACTACCAAGCCAATTCTTCAACAGAAAGGAGACAAGCTACCGGGGACCGGTTTCTGGCATTTCAGCCTTCTTCGGCCCGGCTTGCTTGAATCCTGATGGAGCAGTGAGAAAGGGACTCATGTCTGAGTATACCCTGCCACACCTATAGTGGCCAAAAACGATTTACAAAAAGGGGGTGGTGATGAACAGAGTGTCTGAGTTAAACAGACCACTCTTACCCAGTCCAAAGATCAGGGCTTGATCCATCACCGTTATTTATCTCACTGCCCCATCCCAGTTCAGAACCTGGCTATATGCAAATCAGTCTGTCCCTGGCCCAGTGCATCATGGGAACAGGGCAGACTAAACTACCAAGCCAATTCTTCACCAGAAAGGAGACAAGCTACCGGGGACCGGTTTCTGGCATTTCAGCCTTCTTCGGCCCGGCTTGCTTGAATCCTGATGGAGCAGTCAGAAAGGGACTCATGTCTGAGTATACCCTGCCACACCTATTGTGGCCAAAAACGATTTACAAAAAGGGGGTGGTGATGAACAGAGTGTCTGAGTTAAACAGACCACTCTTACCCAGTCCAAAGATCAGGGCTTGATCCATCACCGTTATTTATCTCACTGCCCCATCCCAGTTCAGAACCTAGCTATATGCAAATCAGTCTGTCCCTGGCCCAGTGCATCATGGGAACAGGGCAGACTAAACTACCAAGCCAATTCTTCACCAGAAAGGAGACAAGCTACCGGGGACCGGTTTCTGGCATTTCAGCCTTCTTCGGCCCGGCTTGCTTGAATCCTGATGGAGCAGTGAGAAAGGGACTCATGTCTGAGTATACCCTGCCACACCTATAGTGGCCAAAAACGATTTACAAAAAGGGGGTGGTGATGAACAGAGTGTCTGAGTTAAACAGACCACTCTTACCCAGTCCAAAGATCAGGGCTTGGTCCATCACCGTTATTTATCTCACTGCCCCATCCCAGTTCAGAACCTGGCTATATGCAAATCAGTCTGTCCCTGGCCCAGTGCATCATGGGAACAGGGCAGACTAAACTGCCAAGCCAATTCTTCACCAGAAAGGAGACAAGCTACCGGGGACCGGTTTCTGGCATTTCAGCCTTCTTCGGCCCGGCTTGCTTGAATCCTGATGGAGCAGTGAGAAAGGGACTCATGTCTGAGTATACCCTGCCACACCTATAGTGGCCAAAAACGATATACAAAAAGGGGGTGGTGATGAACAGAGTGTCTGAGTTAAACAGACCACTCTTACCCAGTCCAAAGATCAGGGCTTGATCCATCACCGTTATTTATCTCACTGCCCCATCCCAGTTCAGAACCTGGCTATATGCAAATCAGTCTGTCCCTGGCCCAGTGCATCATGGGAACAGGGCAGACTAAACTGCCAAGCCAATTCTTCACCAGAAAGGAGACAAGCTACCGGGGACCGGTTTCTGGCATTTCAGCCTTCTTCGGCCCGGCTTGCTTGAATCCTGATGGAGCAGTGAGAAAGGGACTCATGTCTGAGTATACCCTGCCACACCTATAGTGGCCCAAAACGATTTACAAAAAGGGGGTGGTGATGAACAGAGTGTCTGAGTTAAACAGACCACTCTTACCCAGTCCAAAGATCAGGGCTTGATCCATCACCGTTATTTATCTCACTGCCCCATCCCAGTTCAGAACCTGGCTATATGCAAATCAGTCTGTCCCTGGCCCAGTGCATCATGGGAACAGGGCAGACTAAACTACCAAGCCAATTCTTCACCAGAAAGGAGACAAGCTACCGGGGACCGGTTTCTGGCATTTCAGCCTTCTTCGGCCCGGCTTGCTTGAATCCTGATGGAGCAGTGAGAAAGGGACTCATGTCTGAGTATACCCTGCCACACCTATAGTGGCCAAAAACGATTTACAAAAAGGGGGTGGTGATGAACAGAGTGTCTGAGTTAAACAGACCACTCTTACCCAGTCCAAAGATCAGGGCTTGATCCATCACCGTTATTTATCTCACTGCCCCATCCCAGTTCAGAACCTGGCTATATGCAAATCAGTCTGTCCCTGGCCCAGTGCATCATGGGAACAGGGCAGACTAAACTACCAAGCCAATTCTTCAACAGAAAGGAGACAAGCTACCGGGGACCGGTTTCTGGCATTTCAGCCTTCTTCGGCCCGGCTTGCTTGAATCCTGATGGAGCAGTGATAAAGGGACTCATGTCTGAGTATACCCTGCCACACCTATAGTGGCCAAAAACGATTTACAAAAAGGGGGTGGTGATGAACAGAGTGTCTGAGTTAAACAGACCACTCTTACCCAGTCCAAAGATCAGGGCTTGATCCATCACCGTTATTTATCTCACTGCCCCATCCCAGTTCAGAACCTGGCTATATGCAAATCAGTCTGTCCCTGGCCCAGTGCATCATGGGAACAGGGCAGACTAAACTACCAAGCCAATTCTTCACCAGAAAGGAGACAAGCTACCGGGGACCGGTTTCTGGCATTTCAGCCTTCTTCGGCCCGGCTTGCTTGAATCCTGATGGAGCAGTGAGAAAGGGACTCATGTCTGAGTATACCCTGCCACACCTATAGTGGCCAAAAACGATATACAAAAAGGGGGTGGTGATGAACAGAGTGTCTGAGTTAAACAGACCACTCTTACCCAGTCCAAAGATCAGGGCTTGATCCATCACCGTTATTTATCTCACTGCCCCATCCCAGTTCAGAACCTGGCTATATGCAAATCAGTCTGTCCCTGGCCCAGTGCATCATGGGAACAGGGCAGACTAAACTACCAAGCCAATTCTTCACCAGAAAGGAGACAAGCTACCGGGGACCGGTTTCTGGCATTTCAGCCTTCTTCGGCCCGGCTTGCTTGAATCCTGATGGAGCAGTGAGAAAGGGACTCATGTCTGAGTATACCCTGCCACACCTATAGTGGCCAAAAACGATTTACAAAAAGGGGGTGGTGATGAACAGAGTGTCTGAGTTAAACAGACCACTCTTACCCAGTCCAAAGATCAGGGCTTGATCCATCACCGTTATTTATCTCACTGCCCCATCCCAGTTCAGAACCTGGCTATATGCAAATCAGTCTGTACCTGGCCCAGTGCATCATGGGAACAGGGCAGACTAAACTACCAAGCCAATTATTCACCAGAAAGGAGACAAGCTACCGGGGACCGGTTTCTGGCATTTCAGCCTTCTTCGGCCCGGCTTGCTTGAATCCTGATGGAGCAGTGAGAAAGGGACTCATGTCTGAGTATACCCTGCCACACCTATAGTGGCCAAAAACGATTTACAAAAAGGGGGTGGTGATGAACAGAGTGTCTGAGTTAAACAGACCACTCTTACCCAGTCCAAAGATCAGGGCTTGATCCATCACCGTTATTTATCTCACTGCCCCATCCCAGTTCAGAACCTGGCTATATGCAAATCAGTCTGTCCCTGGCCCAGTGCATCATGGGAACAGGGCAGACTAAACTACCAAGCCAATTCTTCAACAGAAAGGAGACAAGCTACCGGGGACCGGTTTCTGGCATTTCAGCCTTCTTCGGCCCGGCTTGCTTGAATCCTGATGGAGCAGTGAGAAAGGGACTCATGTCTGAGTATACCCTGCCACACCTATAGTGGCCAAAAACGATTTACAAAAAGGGGGTGGTGATGAACAGAGTGTCTGAGTTAAACAGACCACTCTTACCCAGTCCAAAGATCAGGGCTTGATCCATCACCGTTATTTATCTCACTGCCCCATCCCAGTTCAGAACCTGGCTATATGCAAATCAGTCTGTCCCTGGCCCAGTGCATCATGGGAACAGGGCAGACTAAACTACCAAGCCAATTCTTCACCAGAAAGGAGACAAGCTACCGGGGACCGGTTTCTGGCATTTCAGCCTTCTTCGGCCCGGCTTGCTTGAATCCTGATGGAGCAGTGAGAAAGGGACTCATGTCTGAGTATACCCTGCCACACCTATAGTGGCCAAAAACGATTTACAAAAAGGGGGTGGTGATGAACAGAGTGTCTGAGTTAAACAGACCACTCTTACCCAGTCCAAAGATCAGGGCTTGATCCATCACCGTTATTTATCTCACTGCCCCATCCCAGTTCAGAACCTGGCTATATGCAAATCAGTCTGTCCCTGGCCCAGTGCATCATGGGAACAGGGCAGACTAAACTACCAAGCCAATTCTTCACCAGAAAGGAGACAAGCTACCGGGGACCGGTTTCTGGCATTTCAGCCTTCTTCGGCCCGGCTTGCTTGAATCCTGATGGAGCAGTGAGAAAGGGACTCATGTCTGAGTATACCCTGCCACACCTATAGTGGCCAAAAACGATTTACAAAAAGGGGGTGGTGATGAACAGAGTGTCTGAGTTAAACAGACCACTCTTACCCAGTCCAAAGATCAGGGCTTGATCCATCACCGTTATTTATCTCACTGCCCCATCCCAGTTCAGAACCTGGCTATATGCAAATCAGTCTGTCCCTGGCCCAGTGCATCATGGGAACAGGGCAGACTAAACTACCAAGCCAATTCTTCACCAGAAAGGAGACAAGCTACCGGGGACCGGTTTCTGGCATTTCAGCCTTCTTCGGCCCGGCTTGCTTGAATCCTGATGGAGCAGTGAGAAAGGGACTCATGTCTGAGTATACCCTGCCACACCTATAGTGGCCAAAAACGATTTACAAAAAGGGGGTGGTGATGAACAGAGTGTCTGAGTTAAACAGACCACTCTTACCCAGTCCAAAGATCAGGGCTTGATCCATCACCGTTATTTATCTCACTGCCCCATCCCAGTTCAGAACCTGGCTATATGCAAATCAGTCTGTCCCTGGCCCAGTGCATCATGGGAACAGGGCAGACTAAACTACCAAGCCAATTCTTCACCAGAAAGGAGACAAGCTACCGGGGACCGGTTTCTGGCATTTCAGCCTTCTTCGGCCCGGCTTGCTTGAATCCTGATGGAGCAGTGAGAAAGGGACTCATGTCTGAGTATACCCTGCCACACCTATAGTGGCCAAAAACGATTTACAAAAAGGGGGTGGTGATGAACAGAGTGTCTGAGTTAAACAGACCACTCTTACCCAGTCCAAAGATCAGGGCTTGATCCATCACCGTTATTTATCTCACTGCCCCATCCCAGTTCAGAACCTGGATATATGCAAATCAGTCTGTCCCTGGCCCAGTGCATCATGGGAACAGGGCAGACTAAACTGCCAAGCCAATTCTTCACCAGAAAGGAGACAAGCTACCGGGGACCGGTTTCTGGCATTTCAGCCTTCTTCGGCCCGGCTTGCTTGAATCCTGATGGAGCAGTGAGAAAGGGACTCATGTCTGAGTATACCCTGCCACACCTATAGTGGCCAAAAACGATATACAAAAAGGGGGTGGTGATGAACAGAGTGTCTGAGTTAAACAGACCACTCTTACCCAGTCCAAAGATCAGGGCTTGATCCATCACCGTTATTTATCTCACTGCCCCATCCCAGTTCAGAACCTGGCTATATGCAAATCAGTCTGTCCCTGGCCCAGTGCATCATGGGAACAGGGCAGACTAAACTGCCAAGCCAATTCTTCACCAGAAAGGAGACAAGCTACCGGGGACCGGTTTCTGGCATTTCAGCCTTCTTCGGCCCGGCTTGCTTGAATCCTGATGGAGCAGTGAGAAAGGGACTCATGTCTGAGTATACCCTGCCACACCTATAGTGGCCCAAAACGATTTACAAAAAGGGGGTGGTGATGAACAGAGTGTCTGAGTTAAACAGACCACTCTTACCCAGTCCAAAGATCAGGGCTTGATCCATCACCGTTATTTATCTCACTGCCCCATCCCAGTTCAGAACCTGGCTATATGCAAATCAGTCTGTCCCTGGCCCAGTGCATCATGGGAACAGGGCAGACTAAACTACCAAGCCAATTCTTCACCAGAAAGGAGACAAGCTACCGGGGACCGGTTTCTGGCATTTCAGCCTTCTTCGGCCCGGCTTGCTTGAATCCTGATGGAGCAGTGAGAAAGGGACTCATGTCTGAGTATACCCTGCCACACCTATAGTGGCCAAAAACGATTTACAAAAAGGGGGTGGTGATGAACAGAGTGTCTGAGTTAAACAGACCACTCTTACCCAGTCCAAAGATCAGGGCTTGATCCATCACCGTTATTTATCTCACTGCCCCATCCCAGTTCAGAACCTGGCTATATGCAAATCAGTCTGTCCCTGGCCCAGTGCATCATGGGAACAGGGCAGACTAAACTACCAAGCCAATTCTTCAACAGAAAGGAGACAAGCTACCGGGGACCGGTTTCTGGCATTTCAGCCTTCTTCGGCCCGGCTTGCTTGAATCCTGATGGAGCAGTGAGAAAGGGACTCATGTCTGAGTATACCCTGCCACACCTATAGTGGCCAAAAACGATTTACAAAAAGGGGGTGGTGATGAACAGAGTGTCTGAGTTAAACAGACCACTCTTACCCAGTCCAAAGATCAGGGCTTGATCCATCACCATTATTTATCTCACTGCCCCATCCCAGTTCAGAACCTGGCTATATGCAAATCAGTCTGTCCCTGGCCCAGTGCATCATGGGAACAGGGCAGACTAAACTACCAAGCCAATTCTTCACCAGAAAGGAGACAAGCTACCGGGGACCGGTTTCTGGCATTTCAGCCTTCTTCGGCCCGGCTTGCTTGAATCCTGATAGAGCAGTGAGAAAGGGACTCATGTCTGAGTATACCCTGCCACACCTATAGTGGCCAAAAACGATTTACAAAAAGGGGGTGGTGATGAACAGAGTGTCTGAGTTAAACAGACCACTCTTACCCAGTCCAAAGATCAGGGCTTGATCCATCACCGTTATTTATCTCACTGCCCCATCCCAGTTCAGAACCTGGCTATATGCAAATCAGTCTGTCCCTGGCCCAGTGCATCATGGGAACAGGGCAGACTAAACTACCAAGCCAATTCTTCACCAGAAAGGAGACAAGCTACCGGGGACCGGTTTCTGGCATTTCAGCCTTCTTCGGCCCGGCTTGCTTGAATCCTGATGGAGCAGTCAGAAAGGGACTCATGTCTGAGTATACCCTGCCACACCTATTGTGGCCAAAAACGATTTACAAAAAGGGGGTGGTGATGAACAGAGTGTCTGAGTTAAACAGACCACTCTTACCCAGTCCAAAGATCAGGGCTTGATCCATCACCGTTATTTATCTCACTGCCCCATCCCAGTTCAGAACCTAGCTATATGCAAATCAGTCTGTCCCTGGCCCAGTGCATCATGGGAACAGGGCAGACTAAACTACCAAGCCAATTCTTCACCAGAAAGGAGACAAGCTACCGGGGACCGGTTTCTGGCATTTCAGCCTTCTTCGGCCCGGCTTGCTTGAATCCTGATGGAGCAGTGAGAAAGGGACTCATGTCTGAGTATACCCTGCCACACCTATAGTGGCCAAAAACGATTTACAAAAAGGGGGTGGTGATGAACAGAGTGTCTGAGTTAAACAGACCACTCTTACCCAGTCCAAAGATCAGGGCTTGATCCATCACCGTTATTTATCTCACTGCCCCATCCCAGTTCAGAACCTGGCTATATGCAAATCAGTCTGTCCCTGGCCCAGTGCATCATGGGAACAGGGCAGACTAAACTGCCAAGCCAATTCTTCACCAGAAAGGAGACAAGCTACCGGGGACCGGTTTCTGGCATTTCAGCCTTCTTCGGCCCGGCTTGCTTGAATCCTGATGGAGCAGTGAGAAAGGGACTCATGTCTGAGTATACCCTGCCACACCTATAGTGGCCAAAAACGATATACAAAAAGGGGGTGGTGATGAACAGAGTGTCTGAGTTAAACAGACCACTCTTACCCAGTCCAAAGATCAGGGCTTGATCCATCACCGTTATTTATCTCACTGCCCCATCCCAGTTCAGAACCTGGCTATATGCAAATCAGTCTGTCCCTGGCCCAGTGCATCATGGGAACAGGGCAGACTAAACTGCCAAGCCAATTCTTCACCAGAAAGGAGACAAGCTACCGGGGACCGGTTTCTGGCATTTCAGCCTTCTTCGGCCCGGCTTGCTTGAATCCTGATGGAGCAGTGAGAAAGGGACTCATGTCTGAGTATACCCTGCCACACCTATAGTGGCCCAAAACGATTTACAAAAAGGGGGTGGTGATGAACAGAGTGTCTGAGTTAAACAGACCACTCTTACCCAGTCCAAAGATCAGGGCTTGATCCATCACCGTTATTTATCTCACTGCCCCATCCCAGTTCAGAACCTGGCTATATGCAAATCAGTCTGTCCCTGGCCCAGTGCATCATGGGAACAGGGCAGACTAAACTACCAAGCCAATTCTTCACCAGAAAGGAGACAAGCTACCGGGGACCGGTTTCTGGCATTTCAGCCTTCTTCGGCCCGGCTTGCTTGAATCCTGATGGAGCAGTGAGAAAGGGACTCATGTCTGAGTATACCCTGCCACACCTATAGTGGCCAAAAACGATTTACAAAAAGGGGGTGGTGATGAACAGAGTGTCTGAGTTAAACAGACCACTCTTACCCAGTCCAAAGATCAGGGCTTGATCCATCACCGTTATTTATCTCACTGCCCCATCCCAGTTCAGAACCTGGCTATATGCAAATCAGTCTGTCCCTGGCCCAGTGCATCATGGGAACAGGGCAGACTAAACTACCAAGCCAATTCTTCAACAGAAAGGAGACAAGCTACCGGGGACCGGTTTCTGGCATTTCAGCCTTCTTCGGCCCGGCTTGCTTGAATCCTGATGGAGCAGTGATAAAGGGACTCATGTCTGAGTATACCCTGCCACACCTATAGTGGCCAAAAACGATTTACAAAAAGGGGGTGGTGATGAACAGAGTGTCTGAGTTAAACAGACCACTCTTACCCAGTCCAAAGATCAGGGCTTGATCCATCACCGTTATTTATCTCACTGCCCCATCCCAGTTCAGAACCTGGCTATATGCAAATCAGTCTGTCCCTGGCCCAGTGCATCATGGGAACAGGGCAGACTAAACTACCAAGCCAATTCTTCACCAGAAAGGAGACAAGCTACCGGGGACCGGTTTCTGGCATTTCAGCCTTCTTCGGCCCGGCTTGCTTGAATCCTGATGGAGCAGTGAGAAAGGGACTCATGTCTGAGTATACCCTGCCACACCTATAGTGGCCAAAAACGATATACAAAAAGGGGGTGGTGATGAACAGAGTGTCTGAGTTAAACAGACCACTCTTACCCAGTCCAAAGATCAGGGCTTGATCCATCACCGTTATTTATCTCACTGCCCCATCCCAGTTCAGAACCTGGCTATATGCAAATCAGTCTGTCCCTGGCCCAGTGCATCATGGGAACAGGGCAGACTAAACTACCAAGCCAATTCTTCACCAGAAAGGAGACAAGCTACCGGGGACCGGTTTCTGGCATTTCAGCCTTCTTCGGCCCGGCTTGCTTGAATCCTGATGGAGCAGTGAGAAAGGGACTCATGTCTGAGTATACCCTGCCACACCTATAGTGGCCAAAAACGATTTACAAAAAGGGGGTGGTGATGAACAGAGTGTCTGAGTTAAACAGACCACTCTTACCCAGTCCAAAGATCAGGGCTTGATCCATCACCGTTATTTATCTCACTGCCCCATCCCAGTTCAGAACCTGGCTATATGCAAATCAGTCTGTACCTGGCCCAGTGCATCATGGGAACAGGGCAGACTAAACTACCAAGCCAATTATTCACCAGAAAGGAGACAAGCTACCGGGGACCGGTTTCTGGCATTTCAGCCTTCTTCGGCCCGGCTTGCTTGAATCCTGATGGAGCAGTGAGAAAGGGACTCATGTCTGAGTATACCCTGCCACACCTATAGTGGCCAAAAACGATTTACAAAAAGGGGGTGGTGATGAACAGAGTGTCTGAGTTAAACAGACCACTCTTACCCAGTCCAAAGATCAGGGCTTGATCCATCACCGTTATTTATCTCACTGCCCCATCCCAGTTCAAGAAAAAAAGGCATATTTAAGCTAGCCAGAGGAGTGTACATTCCTGTTTGTGACCTTCACAAACTATATTAATCTTGCACCATCAATGCGAAAGTTTAATGTTAAACTGGTGGCCTGATTACGATGGCGGTGGGACCGCCACTGTCCAGCCATTAGTGGCGGTACCACCACCATCGGTCTTTGCAGGACCACCCACTATGATGGTGGGTGGATGGAGGGTGGGCGGAGAGACTGACTGCTACACATCCGATGGGTTCAAGGACCCCGTCAGACCGGCGGAAGGACTGAAATTCCTACAATGGTGACGATGCCTGCTCAGGCACCGCCATAGGGATTACAATGTTCCTTTCTGCCGGCTGTTTCATGGCGGTTAATCTGCCTGAAAAGGGCAGGGGGAAAGTGAACTTATGGTGTCCCCAATATATCCCTGCACCGTGTGGCAGGAACTGCATGGTGATAAGTCATATGTGTTTATTTTGTACTGCACCGTGTGCTGCAGGCCACAGCACATGCCACCATACAATATATACACATTGCGACAGCCTTGAAGGCGGTCACATCCTAATGTGGCCAGCGGGACCTCTGACTCCTACTCGAGTGCTCCTGCTCCCCCGTCCATGTCGTGCGGACATAAGTCCACCTAACATCATAAACAGCCCCTAGGTTCCTTTTCTATCATTGATGGCAGGCCACAGGACTTGGAGTGGTAAGGTGCAACTTGAAAGAGTCATAGTGCTTATTTTATAAGCTGCCAAGCGGGCTGAGATAAGCTTCTTGGTGGCTGAATTTGAGGCATTGGCTTGTTGTTGGGACACAGATCAGTCTGGGCCCTAATCACGAACACATTTGCAGGGTGAGTGCAAAATTAGAATGTAGAGCTACTGAGCATTCATAAAAATGTGAATGATCAACTGTAAATCCATTTTCAACTGTGTAATTGTACACCACCACTGCATGCAACTATGCACAAGTAAGTACAAAGCAAGAGATGGACTGTGGAAGAACCAATGCATGGTTTACCTGGTGCATGTGTCAATGCCCACAAACTTGTGTGTTAATGAAGCTTCATTAACTCCTCTCTGATCCTTTCCCATCCTAAAATTTGGAGAGATTTACTTCTATAAAGAGCTGAAATAAATTCTCTTGCATGATGCAAAGGGGAATGGTGAGGTATAAAGGAAGGTATTTCTGTATTGTGAAAAGATTTAATTGCTGCAAATCAATTGAGTCTATGGCAGTGATTCTTAACATGTGATCTGGGGACTTCTGGGGTTCAGTGACATCTACTCAGGGGGTCCGTGACCGCTTAAAAATTTAAATAATATTAGCATATTAATAAAGTATAAATAAGCAAAGAAGCAAAATGTAAAGTGTTGGAATTTGGAATTATGGGCTATAAAGTATATTGGTATCCTCAGATTGATTTGTGGAAGCAGAGCAAATGCATCAAGCAGAATAGATTATAAATCGTGGGCAACGTCAGTTGCATTTAGAAAAAGTCCAAACTTCCCTTTGAAATTAAAATGTTGATTTTTTTAAAAATGTGTGAATCAAATAACAAATGTAATTATTTTTTGTATTTGTTTGATGGATGCTTGTTTCTGTATTTCTGTGTATTAATTTGCTGTTCCAATCATCAAAATTGCTTGGGCCGGGGTTCCCAGCTTCCAGTGGAGATTCATTAGGGGGCACTGTGGGTCCAGCTATGATTAAGTGAGGTTCATAGAATTCAAAAGGTGATCAACCGCTGGTCTAGGGAATATCCAAAGGTAAGACAGCCTTGCCAATCCAATCAATATCCCTGCAACAAGAACACTCCCTGTACTGGCATCGTTACACGCATCTATGTTTACAAAAGGAACATTCTTTGAAAGTTTTTTTGATATCTGTGCGAACTTGATTTTTGAAGAACCTAAACAACTACAGGTTACACTGCTTTTATGTATTGAAATGCAATAAATCCATTAGACATCCAGAAGTTCTGAAGAGTATTGTGGTATATTTTCAACAATACATTATTTGAAAAAATGATTTGGTGAAGTAGCACCCTGGCGCTCTAAATGTCTATATTTTCATTCATGTATGGTAAAACGTTTCTTTTAATTATAAATCAATGTAACAACTCACAGGAAAGACATTTTTTAACTCCTATTTATTTCCTATCAACAATGTTATACTCCAGCAGTGGTATCAAAAGTACAATGTACAACATGAACCAATTCCACACACAAAGAACTTAATCTGAAATCTTTTTGGTTGACATATGAAGATGGCAGCCGACACGTGTTTCGTTACATAAGTAACTGCTTCAAGACTTATATTTCTTGACAATTGTCAACTTGATGTGAAAACAAAAAACAAAATATGTTGTTTCAAGGAAAAGTCCTGTTGATCCGGATTGCAGATATCTGTTCACACTGAAGGGCATCCAGATCCTATTCTGGTGAACCCTGAGAGCGAAATAACTAGCCTCCAGTATTGGCCAAGTATTCCTGGGTGTTCTCATGTGCGGTACGTTCCTTTCTTTCAAATCAGCCAATGGGGAACAGTTCTCAGGGACAATTCCATTTCAAAGAAAATGTGTAGAGTATATTAAACCTGTTAATGCAGGTTGCCGATTTTTATTCATACCCTGTAGAGCATCCACGTCCACGTCCAGTATCAAGCAAACCACTATTATGTAGCACATCCCTCTTTAACCCCTTCGGGGCTGATGACTAGCTGGGCTCGTCATGACGTAGCCTCCTCGCACGCTGATGCCGAGCCCAGCTCGTCACGTAACATGGGATTTAGTAAATCATCGCGTAGGAGGGGAATTGCGCTAGCGCGCATGTGGTTAAGTCTTCCAACGAGTAACAATTCTCAGGAAGAGTCTGTATCACGGAAAAGAAACATAGTATACTTCTGATTCAGTATATGGAAGTTAATAGGCTGTAGTGTGCCCCACAGTGAATTTAAGGAGAGACACAACGATACTGCGGGACCGCTGGAATCAGGGGCACACTGCAGCCTTATAACTTCTTCTATATCAGTCAATTTCAATCTATTTAGGTCTACTCAATGAGGCATAGTTTGAGCCCTGTACCACATTGATATCTAAGTATATCCATTGTGCTTAGGGAATCTACTGCAACAAACATCACACAGATGGAAGGAATGCTTGAGTTAATCTCAGGCACTAGTAACCAATCGTGCCCCATTCCAGCCCATCATTTTCACCCATTATGCCTCTTTAGACAGAGACAAACTATATGCATATCATCCTTTGTCTTGCTGCAATAGAAACAGTTTAGCCGGAACTGACAGGACAGGTCACCTCCAGACAGGAAACAAGCAACAAGAGACATAACTCTTGACAAAACCCTGCTGTTAGCTTGTTTGTTCTTTTAAGAGAAACTGCACCATTTTAAAGTTAATGTGTCTTCAGACCTAACCACAGCATCAAAACTGTCCTCATCACTGCCACGGATCACATCTGCATGACTCCTGGAATAAGAGACAAGGCTGCCCTCGTCCTCCTTGACCTCTCCTCAAGGTTGAAAATGGTCTCCCACCACATCCTCATCCAATGCCTGCATGAAATTGAAATCGAAGGAGAAGGACCCAGTCAGTCAGTCTGGTACCGTACTCCTCGGGTTCCCGCAACCTCATCTTCAGAGTTTTGCAAGGATCCTCCCTGAGTCCAGCTCTTCAATGCATATATGAGTTCTCTAGCCAGCATCATCCCCTCTCTATGCATCGATTTCCTCTCCTATGCTGCAGGCATGCAACTCATTCACTCCATCATGGACATTATGCCCCATACCCAGATCAAGATCAATGCCGGCATGATTGAAATCTCCCAATGGATAAAGACTAAGGGCCCTATTATGATGTCAGGCAGATCACCACCGCCGGGCCGGTGGTGGTGATCCGCACAAAATGTCCCTGGTTCACCCCGCCATATCAGCATGGCGAGTGGCACCGCGGCTGATGGAAAGACCGTCTGCCACTTTCCCGCTGGTCGGATTGCCGGCCGGGCGGAAAAGGGACTCAATATGGTGGAGGTGCCTGCATATTAGGATGCATGCCTTTCCATGGCAAAGACTCTGCCATGGAAAGGCATGCAGGAATTTACAGTTGGGGCCCATTGTGGGCCCCCGGGGTTTGTGTGGGTGGCTGTACCCCCTATCATTGCCATGCACAAGGTGGCAGGCACCGTGCGGTGGCTGTCACACTTGGCAATGCACAACATGGGCTTTACCATTGAGGCAGATGCTGGTTCAAGACCCGCCCACTGCAATGTTAAAGTCGAGGATGCGCCCGCAAGTGTGGCATGCCCATCCTAATTTGCCTAGCGGGACCGCCACAACTTCGCAGGTTGGTCCCGTGCTCCGTGATAGACCCCTAAATGTCTAAAGATGAACACCTACAAGACAGAAATTATGATATTCAGGAAGAGCACTTCACCTTACTGTTTACCGAAGAGGGAAACAGAACCAGGATTGACCCCCACCACTCACACCAAGAACATCATCAACAGCAAACTCAACATGACCATCTAATTAAACCCCATTGCCGCCTTATGATTTCATACATTGAAGATACTGGGGATGATTTTCAAATGGCTCCCAATAAGTACCCGGAAAACCGCCAGGCACACCCTTGTCAAAAGCAAGCTGAACTACAGGAACACCCTCTATGCCCGGATCAACAAAAAAATCACTAGTAGGCTGCCGGCCCCATTCATAAATCTGCAGCCTGAATAACTCTGAACCTCCCGCACTGCACTCACATCACACTAAACCTGATAAGTAACCCTGGCTCCCCATATACAAACAAGCAAAATTCAAACTCCTCATCCACATTTTCAAGGCAATGCATAACACTGGCCAAGCCTACCTCAATAATTGCATCTACTCTCACAAACCTTCCACACAACTCTGTTCATCCGGACTCCTACTTGCACATATTGCATCCATACAAAAACCAGATCTGGCCGTCGAGCCTCCTACTACATTGCTCCTCAAGTGTGGAACGACCTGCCACTACACAAAAGCCTCCTCTTCACTTCTTGATTTCTGCAAGAAGCTGAATACCTGGTTTTTCGAGTAGTCCCACTTGGCCCTAGGTTTGGCTAGGCTCACACCTGCTCAGCGCTACTTTAACCTCATGGGTGATAGTGCGCTCTACAAATCTGCATACCATAACATGAGCACTCTACCCCTCAGTCCTCCAAGTCCTCTGGGCAATCCTTTTGCAAATTCTGATAGTAAGGAGCAGAGACGAGCTGCTTGCACAAGCAGGAATGAGGAGAAAAATGCTTTTTGCTCATTTCTTACAATTTTTATGTAAATGGGCACAAATTGAGCACTCACTAATTTCCAAACTCTTGCTATCTTGTGTATATATTGAAAATACTGCAAAACGCTAGAAATAAAATGAACATATGCCAGGTTATCAGCAAGTGTTTTGGGTTCACTTGAAGATGTTCGTGACACGTTAACAATGTGTAGCAGAAGGATCAGGGCCAGCTTTTGGCATAGGTGAGCTGGGCCCAAGGTGCCAATCTTCTGAGGGGCACATGGAGCTGTGTGCATTAAGGTAAGGCAAACAACAGCACCCCTCTTATCGTGCTCCAGCCTTGTCCATATCTATGTGTGCTTGTTTCTCTGCCAGGTTTGCCAGTTTTAATTGGGTTTAATCCTTCACTGTCATACTGTATGCACAGTTTTTAACACTCCATTAACCCCCTTCCCTGTCCTTCCTTCGCCCTGTGACCCCTACTGACACACACCAACACCACCCTCATCAGGGCACAAGTCCTAAAAAAAAGAAGTGAGGGGACGCTGACGTCACGACAGGAAGTGACGTCACGAAAGGTGGCTTGCACTCAGTTGCAGTTTAAGGTTATCGAGCTCCTGTTAAAATAAGTGGGGGGACGCCATCCACCCGCATGGTACCCCGACTCGAGCCCTGACCCTCATCAGTGTGAGGCCGCTAAGCTGTGGGGGACTTTGGTAAGGTTGGGGAAGGTCAGGAGAGGTTTATGCCCAGGGACCCTTCACTGGCTCAGCCAGGGACTGACCAGTTAACACAAAGGGGCCCCCCTGCTGCATCATTGCATTCACTAGCATCATCAAAGGCCTGTGGAGTAACAACATTTGAGGGGGCCCCTTGCAAAGTACATGGAGGGAGCCCCCGACGCTCCGGAGACAGTCAGGAGCCCTCAGCCCATGGCCCCCGCCACCTGTGCAGAGCCTGAAGGGCCCCATGGAGGTCGCCCCCGTCCCCCCCGCACTGCAGGGGTTTGTGGGGTTAATGTTACACCACTGGAAAGGGCGCCAATTTTCTCTCCACCTGGGACGCTCTGACAAGGAGGCTCATTTTAACCACTTCCCTTTTAGACCTCCTTCATCACGAGTTGTGGTGTTTCACCTGGGGCGATAAACGCCAGGTGAACTTCCAGATCTTTACAGTCCTGAGTCTCTCCAGCACCAGAATTATCAGGTCTGCAAACTATCCATTCAAACAAGCATTCAATCCAAAGATATCTTGAGGGTCGGCGGTTGCCAGTCAGCTAAATGATACTGACTTCGACACACTCCATACTTCTCTACACCACACACGAAGTTACACCCTCGAGTGTACTGAGGGAAGCATCATTAGTGGGAGCTGGAACACGCGTACCCCGTGCAGTTGCTCCAATATTATGCTGTTAAAAGGACGAGGGCTATTTAAGTCCTCAGCGCTTCTCTCAGCACACGGGAGTCGACCTAATGCATCTCCTCACCAAAAGCATTTATTTCCGCTTTATAATCTTATGGGTCAGATAAAATAGAGTGGCGTGATGCAACCGGAAGCAACGGACGTACATAACAAGGCCGTGATGTACCGTGCCACGCATCTGCAGCCCGGTCATCAACAAGTCGATGCGCTTCAGGCCCGACGTATCGGAGGACTTTATGTTCAACAGCGAGACACGAGACCAAAACAATCTGTGCCTCAGACACGGGGGCAACAAGAAGACGTTACCCTGTCGAATAGCACAGGATGAACATTTTTTCAGAGGAAGTCGTAATCAGAAGGAAGATGGCCATCTTTATTCCTTGTCATTTCCATGGTGCCAACAATGCCCGAACTACCTGAAAGAAAGGGATGATTAAGTCAAAAGCTGACCAATTGTACTTGCAACATAATAAAGGAAACATACATATGAAAAAATTAACACATTTTTTAAATTATGATAATTTTGATATTTCTGACATTTGACATCGACAGAAAAAATACACGGTGCGTGGTTTCCTATGTTGTATAGTGTTTTAGAAATATTCAAATTGTGTCCATGCTTTCATTTAACCAATTTTGTTCCGCTGGACATTCTAAATTCCAACAATTAAATTTGTAGTCGTGCTCTATAATTGGAATACTGTTTACTGGAACTGGGAGCCTCATGCCACTTTCTATCAGGTGTTTCGTGCAGTTTTAAAATGTGTATAGGTATTTGCCGTAATGCAGAATTACGCAATTATTTAGCAGTTGTTAATCGAGGAAGAGGCTAAGGAAGTGGTTCTTAACCTCTTGTCCTAGTACCCCTAGGGGTCAACAGGGTTTACTCAGGGGGTCCGTAGTAGAAACTGGGTTACTGGTTGACAGGGTTGGGAGCCCTGGTCAGACAGCAACCACAATCCTAGTCAGAGTAAGGCACAAGCAAACTCTAAATTAACCTCTGCTCAACGACCTGATAGGTCTAAACATATTCATTTACTTATAGGACTAAACATTTCCATTAACTGAAAGGAATGAAAGACTAGTATCAATACAGTCAGTCAGTCAAAAATAACTTTATTTGGTTTGTCACAACCATAAAGTGTACATACAATGAAAATTAACAGTTAAAATTTTAAAAAGTACATATTCTTAGTCATGTTTTAAAATATTTACAGTTTCTAAAAAATTCCCTTTCCAGCCCCGAACCTTGAACTTATTCTACTTTCGCGAGTAACTTGTCTATTTGTGTCATAAATTTTACCCCGCAGCATATTAAAATGTTCGATGTAGCACCCATCCAACTTGTTCCGCCTGTCGGCAGGTATGAATATTTAGGTAATTTAAGGCTGCTTTCAACAATTTCCTTCTTTCTTCTTTTACGGACTCACACCTACACATTAGATGGCATAAAGTTTCTGTATGGTACCCACATAGACGGCATGTCTTTGCTTGCTGTTTGCTTTTCCAAGTGGGGACCAGATCCTTTGAGCAGTAATCACCTAATCTATATGCCATAAACTTCCTTTTTAGTGATAAACGGAAGTGAGCTGCTAAGTAGGGTTATGGTTTTGGTGTTTTGTACGAATTTATTACAACCCATGCATGACGGCATTTGGCCAATCTCCTTTTGTCTTCCACAAAAGATAGTGACTTAGCCCTGGTGTTACACACTTTATTGAATGATGTTCGTTCCAAGTTGCTATTCCAAGCTTCCTCGATCTTTAATGTCTCCAGGGCAATTCGCAGGTAGACACCCCGGGAAACATCCTTTACGACGCAACTTTTACAACGCAGTGCCTTTACAACACGGTATTTACAATGAAAACCATTACAACGCATTGTGCTGGGGGGCGCTCTAGGATAGGGAATAAGTTTAATTTACTATCCAACACCTTCCCTAGTGTCCACGGGGACTGGAGTTGGAATATTAAATTAAACTATTCACTATCCAGCACCCCAAAGCACATTGCGTTGTAAAGGTTTTCGTTGTAAATACCGCGTTGTAAAGGCATGCGTGGTAAAAGTATGCGTTGTAACGTCATAAATCCAGTCACCCCAAGTGTTTTTGTTTTTGGGTCATATTGTGTTTTTATTTCCATCCAACATAAGTTGTTCAATGTTCCTATTTCTGAAGCTCTAAATTTCCAGCACAGTTTTGCAAAGATTGCTTTCCTTTGATATTCTTGATTTTGTAGGCCAAATTCTAAGCGTATTTGTGCTGGAGATGAGCCTTTAAAAAGATTGAAGACTGCTTTTTAAACTGTGATCTGTAATTTGTTTAGGGTGTTGGTTTCTTGTCCGTGCCATATTTGCAATCCGTAGAACCAAGTTGGAAGCAATTGTGCTGGCATTATTTTTAGGAGGTGCCCATGTGAAGGGCATTGCTCTTTCTTATAAAGCTGTTTGTAGGCGAAGCTTAATGATTGGGCTTTAGCTGTAATGTCCCTTTTTTGATCCACCAAGGACATGTTTCTGCCCACTTTGATACCCAAAAATTTATATGAGTTTTTCTCCTCAATTTGAGTGTTCTTTGCATACCATTTATATTTTCCTCGCCTAGGACACGCTAGTCTCACCACGTTAGTTTTTGTTTTGTTTAATTTCAGGCCTAATAGATCGAAATATTCAATTAGCTTATTTATGACCCTTTGCAGGCCTTTCAGAGTTTGGCTCACCACCACAATGTCGTCTGCGTATTGCAGGAACTGAATTAGCTCATTTGCCAATTTTGGCGGATGACCATTCACTTGTAGCAGAAATTTGTTAAGGTCTGCTAAGTATAAATTGAATAAACACGGTGAGAGCACACAGCCTTGTTTTAATCCGTTGGTTACATTTGTTTGTGACGATATTCTTCTCCCATCTCCGAGCTTTACTGTGGCCCATGTTTCACTATATAAAGATATTATTGCATCTATTAATATCAGGGGGAGGCCCCATGCTTCCAATTTTTTCCACAGGCGATCACGTGGTACTCTATCGAAGCTGATTTCAGATCGATATAACATGCCAGTAATCCTGCCTTCTTCTTTTCTGCTATCTCTATTAAGATCGTCGGTGCTGAGAGGTTTGTGATAGTACCCATACCTTGCCTGAAGCCTGTTTGGAATTTTGGAATTATTTTATTTTCATTTGTCCATTCCTGTAAGTGACGTAAAGTGCAGGAGGCGAAAAGTTTTGCCTCTACGTCAATGAGGGCTATCAGCCTATAGTTCCCTGGTTCTGTTCTACTACCGTTTTTATAGGCAGGATGGAAGAGCTTTCCGCTTCAATACCATGGCATCTTGTTATAACAAAACAATTGTTTGAAAAGGGGTGTGAGGTAATTGGCCCAGAATTTAGGGTCTTTTTTGAATAGGGCGTTTGGCAGCCCGTTTGGTCCTGCGGCACCTTAAGCTTTCAATTTTTTAATCAAAAATGTTGTATATTTTACTGTTGGTAATGGAAATAGATCTTCCGGTTCCCAGCTGGTTATGTCTTCTTTCCATTCATCTTTTTTGAGAGTTGTTACCTCACTTTCTAGTTCTTTTCCTTTTACTATATCTATACTTACTTCTTCGCACGTGTGTTGGTCCGTTTGGGTGTTGCAAAAATCGACAATGTGTTTTAGCCAAGTTGTTTCACTTATTCCTGCATTCTGCTGGGTTCCTGTTCCCTTTGATAGTTTGTTAATTAGGCCCCAAAATGTACTGCTGTTCGATAATTTGCTTGCCCATAGCAATTCTTCCCATAGTTTTTCTATGTATATCCTTTTTGCATCTCTACATTCTTCCTTATATTCTTTTCTCCTTTTTTGAATCTTGCTGTTATCTGTTTCCTTTCCCAGTCTATTTGCTACAGCATTTAGTCTTACCTCCTTTGCGATGTTTCTTTTTTTGTCTCTTAGCTGTATAGTATACCATGGCTACTTGTTGGGTCCATACGTAAATTTGCCTACTGATTTAGTTGGAAATTTGTCTAGCAAAGACGTATGCATGTTCTCCCAATCTTTTGCCTATTAATGTGCCTCCAAAGCCCCAGTATTCTCTACGTGCTTGTACACTGTGTCCATTATCTCTTTGATTATGGTTCCTCACCATTTAAGTTTCCTTAAATTATATACTTGTGGTGTTACGACTAGGGATGCTGTACTCACTTTTTGCTGTATGTTTAGGTTTAATACGGTTTCTTGAGGGAAGTGATCACTCTCCGGCCGTGTTAAAATGCAGAAGTGATCGACCAGGTGCATGAGGTCTTTACTAATTATTGTGTAATCTATCGTGGAATTTTTATTTCCACAAGAAAAGGTAATTCTTGCAGGTTGATCTCCCTTCGTATTTCCGTTTAAAGTCACTAATCCCAGGGATTCCAAGTCATTCCATATTTTTTGGATTCTACTATTGTTGTCCTTGCCTCCTGTCAGATTACAATTGAAATCGCCTGTGAATATCATCTCGTGAATTTGATGTGTTACTTGTAATGTTTTTATTATATTTATCAAATCTGACACTTTTTTGGTTTTCTTGTGCTTTTCTGGGTGAATGTATATGTTTAAAACCAGTAACTTCCACCTACCTCCGTTTGTTGGCTGTTTGCTTTCTAGTTTTATGACTTGTATCCAATTTACTCCGGGATCCATTTCCTCTACCTTCCAATCGAATTCAATTGTTATATATCTGGATAGACCTCCCCTTGGGTGTCCATACTTAGCGATCTTTTCTGCCATTACATGATATTCTTCATATCCAGCTATGTGTCTTGGAGTTGCGATCCATATTTCTTGCAGGAGAATTATATTAAATTTACTTAAAAAGGAGATAGTCTCTTGGTCTTGTTCCATTTTTTTAAAACAATGGACATTCCAGGAGCATATTCTTATTCTTCTCTACCTTTGCTTAAGTTCATCAATATTTTGCTCCTTGCTGTCTAAAGTCTTTCCATCAGGATCGATGTGAATTCAATGCGTGAGGTATCCAGGACCAATCATGATTTCCCTCGGGCTGGAGATGCAACTGTCTGGGGTTTGTACTATTTAACTATGGATCCTTGCTTGTTTGTTGGGTGGTGTTCTTACTTCTTGCTCCTATTAGAACGGAAGTTGTCTTTCCTTTTATGTTTGTAGATTGGCGTGCCACATTGTTTAATAGCGGGTATGGGTATTTTATGGGCTTTGGGTATGCTAATATTATGCCCCAAGCTGCAAAGACTGCTCTTGTGGAGAAAATAAGCTCGGTTATCTCTTTTGATGCCCATGTTGTACTACTTACTTCCAAGTCTGTCTCTTTGTTCATTTGGACAAATTATACCGCCAGAAGTTCTGCCGATGTTATTTCCCTTAATTTGGGAATCTCTCTGAATAGCCGCATTATATTTCCCCTGTTCGGAGTGTCCAATTTCCCTTTTGTTGAATATTCTGGCCTGAATACTAGTTTATGACCTAACTCTGCTCAATCCATTTGTTGTTTCTGATTCTGATTTAATTCAGTTTTTTCCCTAGGCGGTTCCCGGGGGTTATTTTGACTTGTGAACTCTACGATGGACCTTTCTAATAAGGGAGGCCTTGGTGTTGTAGCTACCTCATCAGTTTGCCGTGTTTCCGTCTCTGCTGTTCTATGGCTTAAGGCCAACCTAATGTTATCCCTATGTATATTTTCAGACGGTGCGTTACATGTCCTTCCTTTTTTTCCCAAGGTAATTATTAGTTGGGTGTCAGTACTTATGAATTGTTCAGCTTGAGGCTCGAAACTTTTTTCTTTTTTAGTCAGGTCTGGTTTCTTGTCATCATTTCTCCCTGTGATCGATTTTGTATGATCTGAAGTTTTTAATTCAACTTGTTTTTTTTTGTGTTTGTATATTTTCCAATAATATTGTTTCTCTTTCATATTTTTCTGTTATTGGTTTGTGTGTGGATCTCTTTTGTTTATTTCCTGATTCGTCCACTGTATTTTTTATTTTATTTGTTGTTTTTGCGTTGGATGTTTTCTGGTGTCGTCTGTTTGTTTTGCCTGGAAGGGCTAGGAGACCCCGTGTTATCTGATATATTTGTATCTTGGTTATTTGATTCTGCTATTGCAGTTTCTTCTGCCTGATCAATAATGCTTTTGTTCCACTTTTGTGTGAATATAGCATAAATGTGACTTTTTTCCTGCTTAGTTTTTTTGATGGCGTTCTTCCTAGCTTTCCGCGCTCGTTTGCGTTGCCTTTTGGTTTGATTCTCTAATGCGCCTGGTGAGGATGAGGATGAGGCTTTGCTTTCACTATGCCCTTTTCCATCATCATTTGTTTTGTTTACTTCCGTTATGTTTGTAGCGTCTTCAGGTTCAATGATTGGTCTAATATTTTTTTGCTTTTAGGTCTTTAATTTTTCGTCCTTGTTTTCTTGGGCCAAAATTTCTTCAGTTGACCTTGTTATTCGTGCCACTCGTAGGATTTCAGACAATATTTCTGGTAGGGAAGCCAGTCTATCTATTATTATACTGCATCCGCAACTTTGATCAAATAGTTTATTATTAGTTTGGGTTTCCTTGTTTATTCCTTTAGTAATTTGGGCTGAAATTGTATCCAATTTAGTGTTCATTCCCACTATATGCGTTGCAATTAAATTCATTATGTCTACATGGACGTCTAATTTGTCAGATTGGAAGTTTAGAACATCAATTGCTTGCTGTAAGCTTCTTAGTAGCGATTCACTCCAAATGGCGGACTGTGTGTTATTCAGTTGCATCGAAATCCCTGATATAGCGTCAAATCCGCTTGCCGATGAGATTGTGATTGGGGACTGTTTTTTTATGTTTCCTTGTGGTTGGGCGCTTTTCTCATTGTTATGTTCCTCCCATCGGATGGGGCTGGGTGTATGTTTTATGGGGATTAAGACAGCTCCCCTTTATACTCCCTTTTCCCTTTTTTCCAGCGAATCAGTTTCTTTGTATTTCGCTTGCCTATTCGCCCCTGATTCCTCATCATTTTGTGTGTTTAGTTCTAACACCTTAATGAGTTCTTCTTCCTCAGAAATTGAAAAGTATCTTGTCCAGTCTATCTTTTGGGCACTACCTTGAGGTTTAGCTTGGCACCCGATTTGACTTTGGTCATTTTTTAATATTTGACTTTTCCCTTTTTCTTCCTCGTTCCCTTTAACTGCCGTAGACATGAGTTGGTAAGTGGGTACGTGTATCTGTGCTGTAGTTTTTAACAGCCATTTTTTAATTGCTGATTTCTCTTTAGCCAGTGTACCTGTGCTACCTTCCGATTCATTTCCTCTTTTATATTGCGGCAGTTGTGGTTGTTCTATCAATGATTCCCGTTGTGCCTGGCCTTTTTCTCCCGGTTTGTTTGGTGTTATTAAATGTATTGGTTTTATTGGACTTTGTAGGCTTTGAGCCTCTTCTGTCATTGCGTAAATTGCCGCCATTGGGTCCTTTAGGAACTGGAATTTACGTTTCACGTTGTTCTCCCCAAACTTGAATGGTTCTGATGTTGAGAATGGAATCAAGCTCTTTTTTTGCGAGTTGGAAACCTCCTTCGTTTTACTTTTATTTGCAAGCTTGGTTTGGTCTTTTATAGCCACTCTTCTCCTGTTTTTGTGGTTGGGTGCTTGGCGGATTTTTCCAGACCACATTTCCCCAGTTCTTTAATCAGACTAGGGCTGTTACTGGTCCAATTGTCTCTTCTCTTACTCAATATCACCTCGATGTGCCCCGTATTCGACCACTTACAGGCAAGAAAACTGGTTCGGCACCCTCTGTGTCCAGCAAGATGGCTGATTTCGCCTTGCCCTTGTTGTTACCTACAGCCTGGCCTGGCCTGTAACACCAATGTCTCGAATGCCTCCTACGGGTGTAATCAAATATTGCAGCTCACTCCACTCCACTCCCACTGCCTCTTCTATGGGACCCCTACTGCTCTACAAACCAGCCAGGAGAGCAGGGGAGTAGAAGGGCTGGAGGACTAGAGATCCAGGCAACCGGCAACCAGGGCGTCTAAAAGTAAGTGTGATTGCCTAGAAAGGAAATTGCAGATTTCAACAATGGTGTTGCCAAGGCAGGTAGCTTGACGGTCCCTCCGCTTTGCACCAGTGATGGCACTGGGATGACACCTGTGATGATAATGATCTCCCAACAGGCCTCTCGTGGCCCCCCGGCCCCTCGCGGCCTGGCAGCCCCTTGTTACCTTGTGACGTCGTATTGTAACGTCCTATGGTGATTTATGGTGGGTTTGTCTGTGAATTTATCGCGGCTCTCGGCTCACGGTTTGAGGCACTCACCTTTGCCGCCTCTGCCGCCGCTGCCTCCGCCCCTGCCGCTTTCGCCGCTGCCCTGCTGCTGGTGACACGAGGAGGAGGGGTGGAAGAGGCTGAAGTTCAGCAACCGACATCCGGCTCCCGGCTCTCCCGGCTATCGACTGCCGGCACCCAGCACCCAGCTCCTAACAGCTAACAGCTCCCGATGACAACGGGCTTCGACGGGCTCCTCTGGCTCGGTTTGGCTTGGCTTGGCTTGCAGCACCTGGCTCCCAGCTCCCGGCTCCCGGCTCGCGGTTCACGGCTGGGTCAGCTCAGCCCAGCCCAGACCAGCAGCGCCACCTGAAAGACTATCAATACATAGGTATCTACAATGGGGGAGCCATCTTCAAGTGTTATGATGTTTCTCACTAAGTCTCCCTAGGTGCCCAGTTTTATGCAGTTTCTGGATGGGTCTAATTTATCCACACCTTCCTTCTTCCCTTCCTCTCTCATCTGTTCTTTTCACCCTCCCTTTTCTCGCCTCCTCTTCCTAACCAATGGAGCCTCACATATCACTGGGCCTCCCTTTGTTACCAATCTGGTCTTTTTGCCCCTTTATCAATGGATCCACTCTCCAGAACATCTTTAGACCCCAAACTGGTTCCAGCTAGCTGTAATGCTTACACTATCTTATACCCTCATAATCTTTCTAAGAACGCTTTCAAAAAATCTAAACATAGGTTTCTCAAATCCCACCCACAAACCCTTAATGCTGACCCCTACTTCTGCACATAAAAAAGTAATCACCATTAGTGACCTTATCTTCTACACAAACAGATGTGCACAATGGAGGAAAGCCATTCATTCTGCTACGGATCTCCTCGTCCACTAAAACCCCCCATGGGTTAAGACACTCAACAGCTTCCTCAAGTACTTGCAGAGCAGAGGCTACCATCCATCACTGTAGGAGGGGGGAGGCTCTAGTTGGCGCAGTGCAACACTAGCGACAAGCAGGGACTCTCTCTTCCTCGTCAGGGCTGAGGGTTACCTTCCAGACAACCTCTGCTTACCTTCTAGGTAGTGTGGCTTAAGCAGTCGTAGGCTAATCTTTGGGGCACATAGGGTTAAACACTTGCAATAGTACACCTTTACAACCAACCCACCACACAACGAGACCAGACTGTATTCTGTAAAAATAGATATCTTTATATAGATTTTAAGCAGGCTTGTGAATACAGTCAACGTACTTTATGATAACGGTTGCAAATTACTCAGTTCAGGTTACCACAGTTCTTATAGCAGTTCTCTGAGGGCCCGTAGGCCGGTGTTAACCAACGTTCTTGTGGAGCCGGCGGCGTCCAGGGGATCTGTCCCACGTTGCGTTGCCTTCCCGGGGTCACTGATCGTTGCGGCTCTTCAGCCGAGCAGGTCACTGGTCATCCGGGGCAGCGGTGTTCTGTGGCGGCAGGGTCCTCTCCTCGTCGTCCGCTCCGGCCCTGGAGGCGGCGGCTGTGCGGCGGTGGCAGGTGGCAGTACGGTCCCCAAGTGCAGGACGTACCCAGCCAAGTGCCGGTGCAGCTGTGGACTCACAGCTGGGCTGTCGGGCAGGCTACCGACCTTGCGGATTCTCACAGGGCAACTGTCCGTCTTTGCAGGTGAGTGGCTGCTCGTTATGCAGTCACCTCGAGAGCTCGGACCGGACGGGTCCTCCTTCGCTTTGCTCTCGGGCTCCCGGTGCAGTTGCGGTCACGGTGCTCGGGCCAGCGGCGGCTGGTCCTTACTTTGCTCTCGCTGTTGCGTTGGGCCCCGGTCACGGTGGTCAGGTGGATGTCGTTGCCTTGGAGGAGATTCCTCCGTCGGTGCTGCGGCGATGGCCAGCACCCGCAGTCGCTTTCTTCCAAGGGGGTAGCGTCCACTGGTCCTGGGACGCTGGTCAGGGGGCAAGTTCAGTTGCAAGCCCTTGGAGATCTCTTTAGCAGAGTTTGGCACAAAGTAAAGCAAAAGTCTTCTCGTAGTCTTTTCTTCTTCCTCTCCTTCAGCAGCAAGGCACCAGACACAGGCAAGAGTCAGCACCCTTCCTTGTCTCTCACGGTCCTTCTCGTAGGGCAGAGTCCTTCTGTGGCCCAAACAGGATCTAATTTTCAAGGAGCAGGGCTCCTTCTTTTATAGGCCAATTCCTTTGTTCTCGCAGGCCAGGGGGGCCTTTGCATAGCCACTCTCAGTCCTTGAGTACCCGGGTGGGTGTACTCCGGCTTCTGCTTTCAGTGTGAGGGGCAGGCGCATCAGACGCCCCACAGGAGGTGGAGCCAGCATTGTGCGGACAGGGGTGGCCAGAGTACCTTGTTGATGGGGGCTTCGCCCTTCCTGGGCCAGGCGTCGGCAGAGTCATCCGCCGCTCCCCAGGAGGGTGGAGCCAGCATTGTGGCTGCCGAGCACAGCTACAGTTCGAGTCAAGAGGCACTCCTACCTCCCACTAAGGTGTAATCTGCGCATTCACCACCTGTCATCCCTCCAGCCCTGTCACTCACACATCCCAGACAGTCAGACACACATACCAGCAGAGGCGGGCTGAAATGGTTAAGCAAGCAAATGCTAACTTTCTAAAAGTAGCATTTGCAAACCCAGGATACTAAAATAAACTTGACTACAAGAAATATTTTATCATCCTGAGTTCAGGCATACTAAACATGACTCGCTACCATGCTCCTTGAGCCTGCGGGGATTATAGGGTGTAATAATTCTCGCAGCTCAGTCTGGCCTAATGGAGCAGGTAGCCTTCAATAGTGAAATACGGTCTTGGTTGTAAGTCACTACTAGGACATGCCACGCACATCAGGGCTTGTCCTACCTTACACCTACAACGCACCCTGCCCGCAGGCCTACCATAGGGGTGACTAATATGTAGTCAAGGGAAGGGTAGGTGCTGGCAAGTGGGGGCACTTGCCCAGCTAACGTGACGGTACGAGACCGCACGCGGGTTCTGCGGTCGCAGTTCCCAGACACATCTTTACGGCTGCTTCGGTGGGTGGCGCAACCAGCGCTGCAGGCCCACCAGCAGTATTGGCATCTACAAGCCCCGGCACTCTCTAGTGCGCTTTACTAGGGACTAACAGTAAATCCAATGAACCAATCATGGATACCAATCGCATGTACAATTTACAGTAGGGAGCACTTGCACTGCGGCACGGGTCAGCCGTGGCGCAGTGCCCTGAGTATCGGAAAACCAGCAAAACATCGGAGGCACATCAGCAAAAAGTGGAAGGGAGACTCACGCCAAGGTGCCAGGTCTAACATGTGTCCCCTCCAGCTGAAATGTGGGGGGAACTACCCTTCCCCAGGGAGTTCCACATCACTAAGGCGGAAAAATCTGGACAGACCGTCAGCGTTGGCGTGATCGGTGCCAGGTCGGTGTTCCACCGTAAACCATACTCTGTAGAGAAATGGACCACCTCAACAGTTTCGGGTTCTCACCCCTCATTTGCATCAACCATCTGAGGGGCCTGTGGTCCGTCTGAACTCGGAAGTGAGACCCAAACAAGTAGGGTCTTAGCTTCTTCAGCGCCCAGACCACAGCAAATGCTTCACGCTCTATTGCACTCCACCTACTTTCCCGTGGAAGTAACCTCCTACTTATGAAGGCTACGGGTTGGTCAAAGCCCTCCTCAGTCATCTGTGAAAGAACAGCCCCTACACCATGCTCTGAAGCGTCTGTTTGCACTATGAATTCCTTGGAGAAATCGGGAGCCAGGAGCACGGGCGCCGTGCACATGGCAGTCTTCAGGGTGTCAAAAGCCTTCTGACAGGTGTCAGTCCAAATCACATTCCTGGGCTGCTTCTTCGAAGTCAGCTCTGTCAAGGGGGTCACGATCGTGCCATAGCCCTTTACAAACCTTTCGTAATACCCAGTGAGCCCCAGGAAGGCTCTCACTGCAGTCTGGGTCTTGGGGGGTTCCCAAGCCAGGATGGTCTCGATTTTGGGCTGCAAGGGTGCTACCTTGCCACTCCCAACTTGGTGTCCCAAGTACACCACTGAACCCTGCCCAATCTGGCACTTGCTTGCCTTGATTGTGAGGCCTGCTCTGCGGAGGGCCATCAACACTTCCCAGAGGTGTTGCAGGTGTTCTGGCCAGGTGCCACTGAACCCCGCGATGTCATCCAGGTAGGCGGCACTGAACTCGTCCAGTCCAGCCAACACCTGGTTGACCAATCTCTGGAAAGTGGCAGGGGCATTCTTCATTCCAAATGGCATAACCCGGAACTGGAAATGCCCATCTGGTGTAGAGAATGCCGACCTCTCCTTTGCCCCATCGGTCAAGGCGATCTGCCAGTACCCAGACGTTAAATCAAACGTACTAAGGAACCTAGCAGCCCCCAGCCGATCAATGAGCTCATCAGCTCTGGGGATGGGGTGCGCGTCAGTCTTCGTGACTGAATTGAGTCCTCTGTAGTCCACACAGAACCGGAGTTCGGGTGTGGCTCCCGGCGCAGCAGCCTTCGGGACCAAGACCACGGGGCTGGACCAAGGACTGCTGGAAGACTCAACCACCCCGAGGGCAAGCATCTTGGAGACCTCCTCCTTAAAGCAGGTCCGGACCCTGTCAGTCACCCTGTAAGCCTTATGCTTCACAGGTAAGCTGTCTCCAGTGTCCACATCATGGACGCACCAATCTGTGACACTCGGAACCAGGGAAAACAGGTCTGGAAACTGCCCCAGCACTGGCGGCAGTCCTCCTGTTGTTTGGCGGTCAGGGTGGGTGAGAGGTTAACCCCATCCACTGACCCATCTTTCTCACAGGCCACCAAGAGGTCAGGAAGAGGCTCCGACTCCTCCTCCATTCCGTCATCGGTTGCCAACAACATGCCCACTTCGGACCTTCGCAAGTGGGGCTTGAGGCGGTTGACATGTAGGACCCGCAAAGGGTTCCTGGGCGTCTTCATGTCTACCAAGTATGTCACGGGGCTCTTGCGCTCCACAACCTCAAATGGGCCTGTCCACTTATCTTGAAGGGCACAGGGCTCCACTGGGGCCAGGACATACACCTCTTGTCCAGGTTGAAGCTCGACCAGAGTGGCATTCTGATCGTACCACCGCTTCATTTCTTCCTGGCTCGCTTCCAGATTTGCCTCGGCAAGTTGTCTGAAGCGTCTGGTTTGGTTTCTGAAGGCCAGCATGTAGCTATATACATTCTGGGGAGGTTTCCTGGGAGATTGCTCCCAGCCTTCCTTTACCAAACTCAGTGGTCCTCTCACGGGGTGGCCGTACAGTAGTTCAAAGGGGCTGAACCCTAGGGACTTCTGTGGCACCTTGCGATATGCAAAGAGTAGGCATGGCAAGAGGACGTCCCACTTACGCCTCATCGGACCTTCCAGGCCCATGATCATGCCTTTTAGGGTTCGGTTGAATCTCTCAACCAACCCGTTACCTTGGGGATGGTAAGGCGTGGTGAACTTATACGTTACGCCACACTCTTGCCAAAGGGACTTCATATACTTCGATATGAAATTGGTCCCCCTATCGCTCACCACCTCTAGAGGGAATCCCACTTGTGAGAAAATTCCCATCAGTGCACGTCCCACCACGGGGGCCGTCACTGTCCTCAGAGGGATGGCTTCAGGGTACCGGGTGGCATGGTCCACCAAGACCAGGATGAACCTGTTGCCCATGGCTGTCTTGGGGTCCAGAGGCCCAACGATGTCAATACCCACTCGCTGGAATGGCGTACCGACCACAGGGAAGGGTTGGAGGGGAGCCTTGTTCTTCCCTCCGGTCTTCCCACTTGCCTGGCAAGTCGGACAGGTTCTGCAATGAGGTTCTGCAATGAACTCTTATGCATTTGGGGCCAGTAAAAGTGGGTGACAAGCCTGTCATAGGTCTTGTCCATCCCCAAATGTCCTGCTAAAGGCACATCGTGAGCCAGACCCAGTAGGAAGGCTCTGAACTTCTGGGGTACCACCAGCACACGGGCTGACCCAGGTTCAGCAGCCTTAGGCTCTGAATACAGGAGGTCGTTCTCCCAGTACACGTAATGTGTTTTGGCCTGAACACCATTGGCCTGGTCTGCAGCCTGCTGCCGCATACCCACGAGAGAAGGGCATTCTTTCTGCTCCTTGCAGAATTCCTCCCTGGAGGGTCCTCCTTCTTGCTGCCAATGGGTCAGCTCAGGCAGGTCCCCCAGTTCGGCGATCTGTTCCCCTGTAGGCTCCAGGGCATCCCCCTCAAGGTCTGCTTCCTCCTGGACCGTGGGAACTTCAGGAGCCGGTTTCCCGCGCCCCCTGCGCCTTCTCCCTAAGGCCGGTTCCTGGGCCTCTCCTTCAGGCCCCAGGACCTCTTGATCACCCCTACTGGCTGCCATCGACCGGGTGGTCACGCACGCCCAGTCAGGCAGACCCACCATCCACAGGTGAGTCGTCTTCTCCACCTTTTCCCAAGGGGAGTGCTCCAAGTCATTCCCTAGCAAACAGTCAACAGGCATGGTTTTTCTTACACAGACCTGCAGAGTACCAGAGACCCCCCCCACTCGAAGGGAACTTGAGCCATCGGACACTGACTCTCTGAATTATCAGCGTTGATAACCCTACAGTAGGCATGGGGTACAACCTGCTCTTGAGACACCAGGTGCTGCCTCACTGCAGTCACACTGGCTCCTGTGTCTCTAAGAGCCTCAGCTTCCTTAACATTGATGATCACCACCTGCCCATATTTCTTAGTGTTAGAGGGCAGGTAGTTCGTAGGGATCATCTCACTGTCTCCTAGCGAGACTAGGGTCATGTGAACGGGATCTCCACCCCCCGGGACCATCATTACTTCTCCCAGGTGAACGCTAGTCACTTGTCGGAGCGGAGCACCAGTGGGTGCGGGTTTTCCAAACAGGCGACACTTGGGGTCACTGGATATGTGCCCAGGCTCGCCACATTTGAAACAATTGAAGGGCCCCTTTGGAACAGGTTTACCTGTCGGGGCCCCATTCTGCTTGGGAGGTTGGGGAGGCTGAGAACCCTGCTACGGGCTCCCTTGGGAACTACTTTGGGGGCCTTTTTGGAACCCTTTCTGTTTTCCCCCTTTGTCCCCCCCACTCTTCTGCTGGGGACCCTGCCCACTCTTGGCGGAGTCTCCCACGGGACCCTTGTGGACCCTGGTGCTGAGCCAGCGGTCCGCCTCCTCAGCAAGCTTCCTCGGGTTGGACAGCTTGCTATCGATCAGATGTTGGCGTAACTCAGGAAAACAGTGATCAGACAAGTGCTCCCATGCAATTAAATCAAAGAGACCTTGAAAATCATTAACTTTGCTACCCTTCACCCAACCATCCAGTGCTCTGCAAAAGTAAGTCACATACTCCACATACGTATTCCCAGGCCGCTTAGTACATCCCCTAAACTTTTGTCTATACATTTCAGGGGTAAGCCCGTACCTGTTCATTAAAGCTTCTTTCATGTGGGCATAGGATCTCTGATTCTCAACGGGCAAATCTAGCAAGGTATCTCTCCCTTCGCTAAGGAACCTTCCCCACAACCCCGCTCCCCAATCCTTGTCAGGGACCCGGTGGGAGGACATGGCTACCTCGTATGCCCTAAACCACTGTCCTATGTCATCCCCCTTAAAGAACTCTTTAACTACGTCCTTCGGGATGTGCACTCTTGACTCTACCTGCACTGGCGATGTGCTGTCACCAGAGGGAGGACGATCCAAGTCTCTCTCCTTGAGACTTATCTCCCTCATTTTTACTTCGTAATCCATTTGGTGCTTTCGCTCTTCCAGCGCCATTCTTTTCGTTTCAAGCTCCAGCTGGATTTTCAATTCTGCCAGCTTTCTTTCGTGATTCCTCGTTTCCTTCCTGTCCGCCAGCTCCTCTGGCGACAGGCCTTTACCAAAGCTGTGCACGCTGTCTTGCCTTTCGAGGTCAATCAGATCCCCAAGTGCATTCTGCTCCTCCGTCGCATTCTGCTCGGCGAGGGCGTCTTGATCCTCCGGGGTCTTTCTGGACTCTACCCAGGCTTTCAGGGCCTTGTAGAATTCTGGCTTATTCTTGCAACCAGCGTGCGGAACCTTGAGTATCTTACAAAAAAACTTCAGCTCGTTCTTTGAGTATTTATCCAGCTTCGCGGGGTCCCACTCGATCTCAAACACTTCCGAGGTCGTGGACTCCGCTCCATCCAGGCTCTTCGTGCCCGGCATGGTTTTCGCACTCGGAATCTTCTTTCGGCAAAATTCAAAAAGCAAAGTCTGTGGCTAAGTAACTGGACCGTAATCCTTGTGTAGTGGTCAGAAGCTCAGGTATAGATATCGCAAGTGTAAATTCGAAATCCTCACCGCTGCGTCCAATGTAGGAAGGGGGAGGCTCTAGTTGGCGCAGTGCAACACTAGCGGCAAGCAGGGACTCTCTCTTCCTCGTCAGGGCTGAGGGTTACCTTCCAGACAACCTCTGCTTACCCTCTAGGTAGTGTGGCTTAAGCAGTCGTAGGCTAATCTTTGGGGCACATAGGGTTAAACACCTGCAATAGTACACCTTTACAACCAACCCACCACACAACGAGACCAGACTGTATTCTGTAAAAATAGATATCTTTATATAGATTTTAAGCAGGCTTGTGAATACAGTCAACGTACTTTATGATAACGGTTGCAAATTACTCAGTTCAGGTTACCACAGTTCTTATAGCAGTTCTCTGAGGGCCCGTAGGCTGGTGTTAACCAACGTTCTTGTGGAGCCGGCGGCGTCCAGGGGATCTGTCCCACGTTGCGTTGCCTTCCCGGGGTCACTGATCGTTGCGGCTCTTCAGCCGAGCAGGTCACTGGTCATCCCGGGCAGCGGTGTTCTGTGGCGGCAGGGTCCTCTCCTCGTCGTCCGCTCCGGCCCTGGAGGCGGCAGCTGTGCGGCGGTGGCAGGTGGCAGTACGGTCCCCAAGTGCAGGACGTACCCAGCCAAGTGCCGGTGCAGCTGTGGACTCACAGCTGGGCTGTCGGGCAGGCTACCGACCTTGCGGATTCTCACAGGGCAACTGTCCGTCTTTGCAGGTGAGTGGCTGCTCGTTATGCAGTCACCTCGAGAGCTCGGACCGGACGGGTCCTCCTTCGCTTTGCTCTCGGGCTCCCGGTGCAGTTGCGGTCACGGTGTTCGGGCCAGCGGCGGCTGGTCCTTACTTTGCTCTCGCTGTTGCGTTGGGCCCCGGTCACGGTGGTCAGGTGGATGTCGTTGCCTTGGAGGAGATTCCTCCGTCGGTGCTGCGGCGATGGCCAGCACCCGCAGTCGCTTTCTTCCAAGGGGGTAGCGTCCACTGGTCCTGGGACGCTGGTCAGGGGGCAAGTTCAGTTGCAAGCCCTTGGAGATCTCTTTAGCAGAGTTTGGCACAAAGTAAAGCAAAAGTCTTCTCGTAGTCTTTTCTTCTTCCTCTCCTTCAGCAGCAAGGCACCAGACACAGTCAAGAGTCAGCACCCTTCCTTGTCTCTCACGGTCCTTCTCGTAGGGCAGAGTCCTTCTGTGGCCCAAACAGGATCTAATTTTCAAGGAGCAGGGCTCCTTCTTTTATAGGCCAATTCTTTTGTTCTCGCAGGCCAGGGGGGCCTTTGCATAGCCACTCTCAGTCCTTGAGTACCCCGGTGGGTGTACTCCGGCTTCTGCTTTCAGTGTGAGGGGCAGGCGCATCAGACGCCCCACAGGAGGTGGAGCCAGCATTGTGCGGACAGGGGTGGCCAGAGTACCTTGTTGATGGGGGCTTTGCCCTTCCTGGGCCAGGCGTCGGCAGAGTCATTCGCCGCTCCCCAGGAGGGTGGAGCCAGCATTGTGGTGGCCGAGCACAGCTACAGTTCGAGTCAAGAGGCACTCCTACCTCCCACTAAGGTGTAATCTGCGCATTCACCACCTGTCATCCCTCCAGCCCTGTCACTCACACATCCCAGACAGTCAGACACACATACCAGCAGAGGCGGGCTGAAATGGTTAAGCAAGCAAATGCTAACTTTCTAAAAGTAGCATTTGCAAACCCAGGATACTAAAATAAACTTGACTACAAGAAATATTTTATCATCCTGAGTTCAGGCATACTAAACATGACTCGCTACCATGCTCCTTGAGCCTGCGGGGATTATAGGGTGTAATAATTCTCGCAGATCCGGCTGGCCTAATGGAGCAGGTAGCCTTCAATAGTGAAATACGGTCTTGGTTGTAAGTCACTACTAGGACATGCCACGCACATCAGGGCTTGTCCTACCTTACACCTACAACGCACCCTGCCCGCAGGCCTACCATAGGGGTGACTAATATGTAGTCAAGGGAAGGGTCGGTGCTGGCAAGTGGGGGCACTTGCCCAGCTAACGTGACGGTACGAGACCGCACGCGGGTTCTGCGGTCGCAGTTCCCAGACACATCTTTACGGCTGCTTCGGTGGGTGGCGCAACCAGCGCTGCAGGCCCACCAGCAGTATTGGCATCTACAAGCCCCGGCACTCTCTAGTGCGCTTTACTAGGGACTAACAGTAAATCCAATGAACCAATCATGGATACCAATCGCATGTACAATTTACAGTAGGGAGCACTTGCACTGCGGCACGGGTCAGCCGTGGCGCAGTGCCCTGAGTATCGGAAAACCAGCAAAACATCGGAGGCACATCAGCAAAAAGTGGAAGGGAGACTCACGCCAAGGTGCCAGGTCTAACAATTACCCTTTATAATAATAGGGTTATTCTCTTCCAAGCTTCTGAGCATAATCTAGACCTTCTAGATGAAACGTTCTCACTTATCAAAAGCCATTTGATGAATACAGATTCCTTTCTGTCACAAGCGCATACTAACCCCGCAGACAGCCCTCATGTTCCTCGGAATATATCCTCCCCCTCACTTACATGGCTCCACCTCTATCCCCTCCTCTCTCATCCTCCCGGGATCAGCTTACCTAACTCCAGGCTTGAATCAACCCACATCAGTCTTCATAATTCTCTAATTCCTCTGCATTCCTCTAATGCTGAGATCACTGAATCACACTGCCCCTTGATACACTCTGGCACCCCATCTCTCACACTGCCTTCCGAACATACCCCTTCTGTCTCCAATGATTCTCCCACCACTCTCCCTCTGGCCCAAAGTTTGACATGTACAAACACGGAACCCCCAAATTTTACTAGCAACCTGGCTCATCTCTCCTCAACACTTCTTAACAACCAGTACTTGGGACGCGTTCCCCGATCATTATTCATGAATCCATACCTATCCCCTCCTTCCCTCCCAGGGTTATCTCCACCCAGACACCCCTACCACCAGATACTGAAACACTACCTCTTCTCCTGGGCCACTGAACCTCATCTCGCCCTCCTGTTCTGACACCACACTTAGCTCCAAACTTATTGAGATCTCCCTGGAGCTTCATCAACTTAAGGCTGACATACAGGGCCCGATTCACAGAACTAACTTATGACAAAATACTAAACCTACTACCATTTTGGTATTCACAGAAGGCACTTACTCATTTTGGTATTCACAGAAGGCACCTATTCATTTTGGTATTCACAGAAGTTAGGAGTCCTAACTTTAGGATTCCTAAATGCCTTCTGTGAATACCGAAAGTCTTAAAATTAGGATTTTTCGCAGTTTAGGAGAAGTAAAGTAAGGACTCCTAACTTTAATACTCCTAAACTGAGAAAAATCCTAACTCTACGATTTTAGGTATTCACAAAAGGCATTTAGGAGTCCTAAAGTTAGGAGTCCTAACTTTACTACTACTAAACTGAAAAAAATCCTAAATTTAAGACTTTTGGTATTCACAGAAGGCATTTTGAAGTCCTAAAGTTAGGAGTCCTAACTTTACTACTACTAAACTGAGAAAAATCCCAATTTTAAGACTTTCGGTATTCACAGATGGCATTTAGGAGTCCTAATGTTAGGACTCCTAACTTCTGTGAATACCAAAATGAGTAAGTGCCTTCTGTGAATACCAAAATGATAGTAAGTTTAGGATTTTGTCTTAAGTTAGTTCTGTGAATCGGGCCCGTAGTCTCTAATATCTATCACATCTGAGCTAGCTAACTATTGTTGTCCCACCAGATCTTTAGGCAAGAATAAACACTCCTTTTCCCACTCCAACATCAATTTTTTGAGACGGAGATCATCTCAGTCACTCAATGGGATCTCAAAAACCTAGTTCCACCATCTGTCCTGGAGAACAATTCCCTTTCTCAACGCCTCCACCCAGCCCTGCAGGGTGAAAGCTACTCTTTCAGACAAGGATATCTACTCCCTCCTCCTCTCATACAAAGCTATTCACCATGACCTGGGAAGAGGTTGTGGCCTTATTGCCAGAGCTGCCGACTTTGGAGCTGGGGAACCAGGTTGGAGCCTCCGAGTTGGCTCAGCTTACTGTGATTCTGGGCAAATCACTTAATCTCCCCGTGCCTACCAAGAAATGAATGTGTCCTTGTGTTACGTAACTGGTGGTCATGTAAAGGGCTTCAATATGTTCTGGTTGAGTTTGCGCTATATAAACAAGCACAAAAAATATTTCACCCCAAATACCCTGGGTTAAATTCAAACTATTCTGACTAATCCACACAAACCCAGGCCCAGTAAAGAGTAATAAACAATTCCATTTTTTTTTGTAAAACATTTTTTATTAAGAAGAAACAGACATCAGCAATATAACGACATTCCATAGGGAGTAATACAGTAGGCATCATCGGTACAGCAGGTAAGTCACAGGATGCATTTATATAGGGTGGAAGGTCTAGGGTGATGAGGGTCATTAATAGTAGGAATCAAAGGAGGCTGACATATTTCTCCTCAATAGGAGTTCCACAAGCCCCTATAAACGAGACCATTTTTTGGGACATCCACGGGACACATACACATTGTTTTCTCTGAACATTGCCCAATCCAAGTCTTTTTCCCATTCTGGAACTGTAGGTGGGAGCGGCGCCCCCCCATCGCTGGGCAATATTCCGCTTGGATAGCATTAGCCCCAATGTAACCCATTGTGTCAAGCAAACATTTAAATCGGTTGGTTCCCAGATGTTTAAAAGAAATCTATGGGCTTCCACATGGAGCTGCATGGACAAAACAGTATTAATAATGTAATGGATGTCACGCCAGTAGGGTTGGATCAATTCACATTCCCAGACTATGTGGAAAAAGGTTCCCAGCTGGCCGCATCCCCGTCTACAAGCCTCCCCGTCTGCCCTCACCATTCGTACCAATTGAGGCCCCGTTACATAGACCCTGTGGAGAAATTTTAGTTCTACAAGTCGGAGACGAGCTGGTATCGCCACCAACCTGGGAGAGGAGATAGCCTCCTGCAACTCCTCATCATCCATCTCAATACCATCTCTGGTCCACTTCTCTCGGAGGGCCCAGAGAGGATCCAAGATGTTGTTGACCAGTTTTTATATATCAGTGAAATGAACAATTCCAATCTTAAGCAAATTCCCATCACTCATGATGCCTTTGATGTCAACTTACCCCACCTGAGATGTATGCTACTCAATTGACGATCTGCATCTAAACCCACAGCTGATATATCCAACCTTATCCTTACAAATGATCTACTCCTCATAGTCTTCAAGAAAACATGGTAAAATGACTTCTCCACACCAACTCTCGAAATTCTCATGCCCCCTTCTTATGACATCATTAGATTAGATAGACCAATCAGACAAGGTGGCGGTACTGCCTGTATACACCGCAACAATCTCTCTGTGAAGCAAGCTCAAAATGTCACTCTCACCTTGTGTGAATACCTGGGCATCGATATCATGAGCAAGGATAGATCTCCATGCAAACTGCATGCATTCTACCATACTCCAAAAGATAACCTAACATTCATCAAACAAATCATGGAATTCATCAAGACCAACTTCAATCCTCATTGTGCCCAGACCTTCTTTGGTGATTTCAACCCCCACCAGAACGACCCTTGCGACCAAGCAGCGATTAGCCTTAAATTCTTCTTGGCTGACTTTAACCTGGTCCAAATCTACAATAGTCCTACCCACAACTTGGAGCGATCCTATAACATAACATAACTCTGGACAGATAACCCTCATTCTTTAAAAAAAAAAAACAGGGCAGATCACACTGATCTAAGTAATTTCTGCCCTATCTGTAACATCCCGATTCTCTCAAAGCTCCTTGAAAAATGTGTCAATACCCAGCTATGCAATAACATCGATCATTTCCATCTCTTAGACCAATACCAATCTGGCTTTTATCAGGACCACAGCACCGAATTGGCCATCACTTACAAAGTTGATGACACTCTGCAAATGCTTAATCAAAAAGAATCCTGTCTTCTAATCCTCCTCGACCTCTCATCAGCATTGGGTACGGTCAAACATAACAGCCTCCTGGATTTATTGGAAAGCAGGATTAGACTCCCTGGTCATGTCCTAGACTGGTTCGCCTCTTTCCTTCACAATAGAACCCAAAGAATAAAGATTAATCATTCCCTATCTAACCCCACGGCAGTCACATTAGACGTTCCGCAGGGCTCTATGCTATCTCCCACTCTCTTCAACCTGTTCATGGAACCGTTAACTGAAATTTTGATATCATCAGACATCAACTATCACATGGATGCTGATGACACACAACTTTACCTGAAAATCTCCTACCCTGAAGATATTAGGTCTCTTAGCGCAACCCTACAAAAAACTCAAAATTGGTTGGCATGCAACCACCTGGAATTCCTTTTAATTGCTCCCAAACATTCAATCGACATTGTGGATTGACTGAAACATTTAACAGCCCTTAATTGCATTTCATATATAATCATCTCAACAAAAGCACGGGGAATGATGCTCAACAAGAACTGGAACAGGCAGGAACACATCAATTCAGCACAAGAGGAACTAACTTCCAAATGGGCCTCTTAAGGAAAATTAAGTCCTTCCTTCCCTTTGATGACTTCAATTCAGATGTTCAAGCCCTAGTAATCACCAGGCTGGACTATGGAAATGTAACCCTTTCGAGCCTCCCAAGATCTAAGTTGACCCCCCTCAAGACCTCCCTTAACTGAGAAGCTAGGCTCATTACTGGCTCTAAACGCTACAACCACATCACACCAGATCTGAAATCACTAAACTGGCTCCCTCTCAAGGCAAGAATTCAACTAAAATTACATGCATAACACACAATGCCTTACACTCCAACACCCAAGGTACATTGCACACAAACTCGAGCTATCTAGCAGCGCTAGATCCTCAAGAAGCACTTCATCCTTACTACTGAAACCAAAGAAATTTAAGAGGAAAAAATCTTACAATTGGGCATTCTCTGGCATTTCCCAAAAGATATGGAATTCCCTACCTTCTGAAATTCGAGTTAATCCTTCCTGGCTTCCTGAAAAAATCTAGTGAAATTGTTATTGATTAATAAATTCCTGAGCTAGCTCACAAGAACTTTCCTCCTCGGCAGTGACAATTCACACTGGCTGTACTTGCAAATTGTCGCTTGACGATATAGTCTATTTAGTTTCTGTATGTGGGACGTGGGACTAGTGGTAGTTTGCCACCCTACCCTCATAACACTACTTCCTGTACTGTTATTTCTTTTAACTGTTATTATTGCTTATCATTGTCTGCTTGTTTTCTCTCACCCTGTTCAGGTGTAAAGAGCTCTGATAACCATATGCACGCTATATAAAACTCAAAATAAATAAATAGCTTTGCACATAGCTGTCACAAAAGAGTATATAAAATGTGATTGATGGAATGCTTGAATTAATTTCAGCTCTGGTAATTACTCGGGACCACAAGCCCATCCATTGTTGTTTTGCACACCATGTCACCTCAGTTTTTACCCAGCTTCTTGCACATTAGTCTTGACCCTGCCGCATGCAGAGCAGTCCAGCACGAACTGACAAGCCATGTACTCTTTGAACTGGGATACAATCATTCAAGAATGGTTTTGACCTAGTTATGGGCTTATCATTCAGGTACAGCTTGGTTCCAGTGACACAATTTTCACTGGACCCACATCTTGGCATACCCATCCCACTTAGGGCAACATACAAAAGTAAACAAAATGTGATGGATGGAATGCTGAATTAATCTCAGCTACTGGTAATTACTTGGTTGTTTCCATGCACAGGAGTGCTTGCTAATCTGGTTGTTTCCAGGCGCAGGAGCGCTTGCTAATCTTAGTTGTTTTTATACACAAGAGTGCTTAATTACACTGGTTGTTTCCACACGCAGGAGCGTTTACTTACACTGGTTGTTTCCACACGCAGGAGCGTTTACTTACATTGGTTGTTTCCATGTGCAGGAGCCCTTACTTACACTGGTTGTTTCCACAAGTAGGAGCTCTTGCTAATCTTGGTTGTTTTTATACACAAGAGTGCTTAATTACACTGGTTGTTTCCACACGCAGGAGCGCTTACTTACACTGGTTGTTTCCATGTGCAGGAGCGTTTACTTACACTGGTTGTTTCCATGTGCAGGAGCCCTTACTTACACTGGTTGTTTCCACAAGTAGGAGCTCTTGCTAATCTTGGTTGTTTTTATACACAAGAGTGCTTAATTACACTGGTTGTTTCCACACGCAGGAGCGCTTACTTACACTGGTTGTTTCCATGTGCAGGAGCGTTTACTTACACTGGTTGTTTCCATGTGCAGGAGCCCTTACTTACACTGGTTGTTTCCACAAGTAGGAGCTCTTGCTAATCTTGGTTGTTTTTATACACAAGAGTGCTTAATTACACTGGTTGTTTCCACACGCAGGAGCGCTTACTTACACTGGTTGTTTCCATGTGCAGGAGCCCTTACTTACACTGGTTGTTTCCACAAGCAGGAGCTCTTGCTAATCTTGGTTGTTTCCACGCGCATGAGAGCTTGCCTTATGGTTTTCCATTACCTTCATAGTCCTGAATTGTCTGATTAATACGAATATTCAGTGAAGCTCTGACTGGATTTTTTTTGTGGAGTTCGTGACAACTAACCTCTGTCCAATATTTCCAGGTGACTATAGTGCATGATTGTTTCCTAATAAATTAGGTACACATGTGCGAATGGAGTACATAAAACACACATAGGTTGTTGATGCGTTTATTCCTCCTTCTTTCACAGTAAGTTTGCTTTCCATAGCGTACCTCTCTTGTCCTGCTTAAGGCTGCAGCACCTACACAAGAGACACGCTTTACAAGGTGAATATAGAAACCCAGGAAAGTTGGAGAGGGCCCTTATGTCGTTTCCTTCTGGTTCTAACTTTGTTCTTTATCATTTAGGTTATGTGCAAATTATACCTATTACAGATACCTAGGATCTCCTCTCCCCGGCCCCAGCCTTTCTCCTTTATTTCTGTAGATTCACTTGAGCAAGTAGGAGGAGCGAGACAAGTGAGGTGGTTCACATCGTCTCTGCAGGATTTCCTTATGGGCCATAGGTAAGGCCTGGGGAGACTGACACTGGTTTCAAGATAAGTTGCATTTCCAGTGCTTCCTCCCCAGACAAGAGGGCAGCAGGCAGCATGTCAGCACAACAGAACAGTAGCTCCTTCAGAGTGGCAGTTCAGCAGTGACAGTCCATTCAGCAGCACAGCACTCCTTCTTCCAGGCAGAGTATCAACAAGTCCAGAATTTTACTGAAGAGCTGGTGTCTGAGGGTCACCTTTTATACACTTGTGATCTGGCTCTGGTAGGTGGGAGAAGCCTCTAGACAGTGCATTTGAGGGGCATGGGATGCCCTACCTCTCCTGCCTTGGCTCCAAGCTGGCTGAAGTGGCAATGCACATTTGTTAGGCCCTTTGTGTGAAGACAGGACATAGCCTTTTTCAAGTGAGTGAGGCTTGGCCCAGCTTCGTCCTCCCATTCTGCCAGTGATGGCCTACTCAGTCGCACCTAAGCTTCCATTGTGTGTGGCTGTCTCGGAGGAATACACAAAGTCTACTGCCAACTACACCCAGTCATTTGACCAGAGGCAGGCTGTGGCACCAAATCGCAAAGGCAAGAAAATGGCAACTTTTTGAAAGTTAAGACAATTCATCATAGTGGGGGATGACCAGTTTTCACGAACATTTTTTAATTCCTCAGGTTAATCCATCCTTCGTTTTGAATTGCGTGCAAATGTGATTTATAGGCATGCCCTGCTGCCGTCAGTTAAGAAACATATGAGAGGAGGGACTTCGCAGCCCCTTATCCAAATGCACAGCTCTGTGCCGCTGAACTCGTGTGCACATAGTATTCACACACCTTAGTCCATTGTAACTTTTTCATCCTTTTTTTATCCATATTTCATATCTATGACATTTTGATTCTTTGTTATGATTTGCCAATCGGGAAAGATAAAGTGCCAATTTTCAATCTTTAACATTCAGACTGTGCCATTCCAGGCCTTCATGAAAGAATGCGAAAATGCAAGAAGTCCATCACAAGTGCTCATTTATTTTGTAGTAAAATACCCAATGCATCCAAGTGCCCTTCTTCGGGGGTCACGATTAAAACAAACACCTAACGTCTCCCGTCCTCATCCTGATTGCTCGAGCAATCAGGATGAGGACGGGAGACGTTAGGTGTTTGTTTTAATCGTGACCCCCGAAGAAGGGCACTTGGAGGCCCGAAATGCATTGGGTATTTTAACTACAAAATAAATGAGCACTTGTGATGGACTTCTTGCATTTTCGCATTCTTTCATGAAGGCCTGGAATGGCACAGTCTGAATGTTAAAGATTGAAAATTGGCACTTTATCTTTCCCGATTGGCAAATCATAACAAAGAATCAAAATGTCATGGATATGAAATATGGATAAAAAAAGGATGAAAAAGTTACAATGGACTAAGGTGTGTGAATACTATGTGCACGCGAGTTCAGCGGCACAGAGCTGTGCATTTGGATAAGGGGCTGCGAAGTCCCTCCTCTCATAACTTTTTGAAAGTGACATTTTCAGAACTTTACTGAAAGTGACGTGGCAGATATACTATCTGACCCGTCCTTCCAAGCGGACTTCAACATCGCTAATACCATCGCACAAACCACCGATTGGGAGACCCTAACTGAGAAAAAGCGCAACAGAATACAAACCATCCTTCATGGGACAATCCTAGCCCAGTACCTTAGAACCAACACGGCTCCAAGGGGCCTTCTAGTAACCAACGCACCCAGAATCTTCCTTGATGACCCTACCTTCAGGAAGGACTGGGCCCAGATCACCTGGCATTGTACCAGGGACTGGATGATACTCATTATCAAAACAGCAAAGCGACTATCGGATGCTATCATGATTGAAATCCAAGCCACAGAGAGCCACTTCAAAGCTACCATCACTGCATTCAAGAAGAAGCTAGATGACCAAAATAGAGAAATAAATGAGTACAAGGAATACCTGACTCAAGCCAAAATCAAAAAATTTGACAAAGATCTCAAAAAATTCAGTTATGCAAAAGTGTATCCATACTCAGAAGAAGACTACACACGCAAATCAAGGACACCAATATGTCCAACTCTTCAGGTGATGATAGTTCTATTTCCAGCGACTCCAGCAGCGGCTCACAAAAACGAGGAGGAGGAGGAAGAGGAGGAATAGGACAACGCTGGCCTAACAACTGGCAAGGAGGGCAACAAGGCCACTTCTGCGGCTTCCCACCAAACTTTGGTCACATGCAGAATCCCTATTATGGTTTCCCACCTATGTATCCCCGGGACCAATGCCAGGCAACCAGGGCCCACACATTCCTTTTTTAGGACAGGGCCGAAGAGCTCGGGCCGACGAAGACCAAATCAACAACACACGCAGGTCCCTGGGCCGAGGAAGAGAACCCTGTGAGCTCGAACACACGCCAGAAGGCGAAAGAAGCAACACCAGGACCGAGCAAACACTGAGCCCTACTGACCGACCATCACTGGTATTTAATCTATCCAGTACCCCATTGTCCCACAGAGAACAGTCAGTCCTGGAAAAAGGACTGTCTTTTGTGCCAACTACCAGACTCGACAAATTCAAACTACATGTTGAATTGGCGCAATTTTTCAGGAAACTTAAATTGAAATCTTTCTTTGAAAAACCAACTCCAGAAATTGAGCAACCCCACGAGAACCCCAACATCACGGGTCTCAGAACCAAATCCACGTTTGGCCCTCCTCCCTCTACCGTCCCTCCTCCCTCTACCATCCCTCCCGAAATCACAACGTTTGAACAAGCTGTATACAATGACATTGAGAACCTCTACCCGACCAATCACTTCAACAATCTGTCCTGGGAAGACAGGCAAACCATACAACGCCTACAAAACAACCCCACACTGGCCATAAAACCAGCTGACAAGGGGGGAGGCATCGTCCTGCAGGACAAGACAGACTACGACACTGAGTGTCGCAGACTTTTAAGCGACAACAGGAACTACCGTAGATTGGAACAGGACCCAACAGAAGGACTACGAACAACAATCCATGCACTCGTCAAGAGGGCAGCAGATGCGGAGCATATTTCCAAACAGGAAGCAGAATATTTATGCCCTGAACACACCAGGACCCCGTACTTTTACACAGTACCCAAGGTACATAAGGGCAAAACTCCCCCTCCTGGCAGACCTATCGTGTCGGGCATAAACTCCTTGTTGGAACCACTATCACAATATTGTGACTTTTTCTTAAACCCCTTGGTGCAAAAAACACCCACATACATAAAGGATACCAAACACCTTCTACAGGTCATAGACAATATGAATTTCAACCCTGACACACAACTTCTGGTAGGGTTAGACATGGAGAGCCTGTACACCAGTCTCCCCCAGGATGCCACCTTGAAAGTCCTCCACGACATCTTAATGGAATCCCCTTGGCCCTACCACACTCCGAGGGATTTTATACTAGCATGCGCAACTCTGGCTCTCAAAGAAAATTATTTTGAGTATGGAGGCAGCTTCTACTTACAAACGAATGGAACATCCATGGGCAGCGTTTTCGCCCCAAGCGTGGCAGGATTGTATGTACACCATTTTGAATGCACCAACATCGCTGTGGAAACTAACCCGTTTAGTCATCACATCCTGAAATGGCACAGGTATATTGATGACATTCTGGTAATCTGGCAGGGATCTCAGACCGACCTTGACAGATTCATGACCTGGCTTAACACCAGGGATCCATACTTGAACTTCACCAGCACAGCAAGTAACCACCAACTTCCCTTTCTAGATTTGGACATCACAGCCAAAGATGGGACCCTGATTACAACAACATACTACAAACCAACCGCGAGGAATGCATTGCTCCACTTCACGAGCTTTCACCCCCGCCCTCTCAAAGAGAATCTACCATTCGGTCAGTTTTTACGCATACGCAGAAACTGTACCAACATTAGTGATTATAAATCACAATCAGCGGACCTGGCCACTAAACTAGAAAGCCGTGGCTACCCCAAAGCCATCATCCGTAAAACCCAGAAAAGGGCGAGAAATCAGAATCGCAACGCTCTTCTTGAGACCATCACAAAGGAGGATCAGGAACAACCCATCACCTGTGTTACTACCTACAACACAGCGTCCAACGAAGTAGCAAAAATCATTAAAAAAAATTGGAGGATAATCAACTCCGGGCAGAGAAAATGGGCCAAACCAAGATTTGCGTACAAGAGATGCAAATGCAACAATCTAAAAGATCGACTGGTGAGAACCCGACCCAGACCACAGCCAAAACAACCAATGAACACCGTTCTGAATGCATGGGGACTGCCCAAGATCACTGGACACTACCCCTGCAATGACTGTAGTGTGTGTCACCTCACTACACACACCAAAACCTTGAACCTTGAGCCCAACAAAATCTGGACCCAACGCAACCACACCAACTGTAACTCACGAAATGTGATATACCTTCTCACTTGCACGTGTGGCCTCCACTATGTGGGGATGACAACACGCAAAATTAAAACCAGAATAACTGAGCATCGAAGCACCATAAGATGAAAGAAAAATGTGAGCAGACTAACTAACCACTTCATCACCCACTGCCATACACCCAATGATTTAAACTGGACAATCATTGAGCAAATCCCCGAAAGCACAATTGATAATGACAAAAAACTTCTGGGTAAAGAACAGCGATGGATATATCGCCTTTCTACAGCCACTGAGGGTCTCAACGATGCCATCCCCTGGAACTCCCTGACATGCTCATGACCAAGGGCTATATCTCCAGTACCATCCTGATCCACCTGCTCAGCCAACCTTACTAGGAACCCCTTGTAAATATCTCCTTGGAGATAGAGCCCTACAGTTCTAAACACTGAGGCTTTGGAACTCCACCCATGAATGTGACCAAGGTATCGTTGTGGCACTTTGCCACAAGTGTCCTTTGATCATACTCCTAATGCGCCAGTGTTATATTTATTCCACTCCATTGTATTTGTAAGCCCCTAGCGCCATGACGGCACTAATCATCTGCCAGCACATGCGCGACTATACAACACGCGCGCACTCCCCCAACGCGCATGTGCGGACATAACACTACCGTCGGCACATGCGCATTGCGAGCGTCTAGCACCACGCATGCGCGAACGCTCGCGACCTTTCCTTACGCACCTGGGCGCCCTCGCAAGCGCAATGACTCGGCAGCTCGAGTCTCTCTACCATTTCCCCAACAATGCAGGTGCGAACAATTATTCAATCAACCACAGTATAAAACCCCAGCAGCAATGGCCATTACTTACCGGTTCTGCGAAGGAGGCACTACAGGTCCAAAGCAGGCTCTGCCCAGAAATTCTGTGAGTATGATGAACCACCACCTTCACCACTGGTAAGCGCTTTTCTCTCCTACAGGTCTCCTCAATCTAAGTGGCCAAAACCTTTCTCCCCACAAGGGCCAACCCTTGCCACTTCACAACCTTGAAGCAGAATACTGCTTAAACTAGCGTAAGAAAGAATTCTTGCGTTTTCTTTTCTTTTCTTTTACCACTCATGCACTATTGTTGTGAATGCCGTGTTTTAGCCACTCCACCCCCGAACTTCCAGTGCGAACCTCACCATAATGGTACCACCAATACCATTACACTGTAGCCGCTTATAGCCTCCACCCTCATCGCTATAAAGTCGGCAGTCAGATGTATATAATGCAATACATTCAAGTGACTCTCTTTTCCCCTTGCATGTTTTGTCTTTGTCTTTACATGTTATATGTACAGGTGTTTTGAGAAGGGAATCCCCTCTCACACATAGAAAAACACTTTAGGGCGTGTATACACATAGTCTGAATTACACACCCACTAGTTTTAACTACACACACATAATTTTAATTCGTCCTGAAGAAAGCCAGCATATTCATAAGGCACTGGCTGAAACATGTTGACCCATCTAGGGATGTGGGAGGTGGTAACTCGCCTCTAACATCCAACAGCCTTATTTTTAACCGCTGACGGTGGCCCAGGTATTAAAGTCTAATTCACCTCCGGGTACTGGGACCCCCGCCAAGCCGTTTTAATCCACATTTCATAACACTCTTCACCGCACACTCAGCGACATACCTGCTCCGCTGTAATCAGGCGTCGAAGCACACCCGGGACACGCTAGGTGTCACTGGGTGGGCCCGATGATGAAGCATGCCACCAACTAGGTTGGTGGGTGAGGGCTTCATGAGCACACTCACCAGGTGCCACTACCCGCTGACGAAACATACTTGAGTCCTTTGAATTAAAAATTAATAATTTTTGTTAACCCTTTTTACTTAAGCTAGTCTCCTTTTGATTAACTTCATTTTCAGAACTGTAACTTAAAATCCGATTTTGACATAAATTAGGGTTTTAAATTAGGATTCCAGAGACATCGAACTCGAAGGGGGAATCTCTTTCTATTTGGAAAGCAGAATTATAAAACATAGTAAGGCAACTCCAATGTTATCCTATGGGAGAGACCGTCCTTGCAGTAGTGCAAACATGAATTTAACCGCTTCCGTGCGGCGCCGATTCCGCCCCTGGGCTGGACATTCCAGAACAGGGTGCGGTCGTGACGGAACCGATCCGTCATCAGCACAGCTCAGCCGTGACTGATGACGGAACGGTTCCGTCACAAGCATAGAAGGGGTTAAGAGTTTTTCACTACCAGGACATGTAAAACTTAAAAGTACATGCCCACATTTTTAAATACACTGCACCCTGCCCATGAGGCTGTCTGGGGTCTACCTTAATGGCCACTTATATGTATTTAAAAACAAGGTGTGTGTCTGGCAAAAGGTTTATTTTATCAGGTCGAAATGGCAGTTTAAACTGCACACTCAGGCTCTGCAATGGCAAGCCTCAAGCATGTTTAAAGGGCTACATAAGGGTGTGGCAAAATTTGTGCTGAAGGCCCATTATTAGCATATAATTAATAGGCCCTGGTCACATGCAGTGCAGTGTACTAGGGGCTTATAAGTAAATTAAATATGCCAATTGGGTATAAGCCACTTCTACCATGTTATAAGAAGAGAGCACAAACATATTAGCACTGGTTAGCAGTGATAAAATGCAGAATCCTAAAGCCAACAAAAATTAATTCAGCAAAAAGGGGGGAGGAAGAAGGCAACGTGTTTGAGGATGACCCTGCAGAAAAGGCTATTTCCAACAGTCCACAATTGTTTTACAAAACTAAATAATATTAACATGAATCAAATAAAATGATATACAAATATGGCAGTAGAATTAAAAATGTTAAAACTGTTTCTATATCTGATTGTGAATTACACAAAATATTTGAATATTTGAGCATTTGATTAGTATCTACTTGTTTTTGTATTTTTGTGTATTGTTTTGAAGTCCAAATCATAGAATTTGCTGAGCCCTGCATCCCTGGCTTCAATAATGACTCAGTTGGGGTCCTGGATTAACAGTAATAATTCTTTGGGGGTCCACAGAAGTCAAAGTGTTATAGAACTCTGGCCTTGGGACTATTGAACGACAAGGCCACCATGCCAATCGAATCAATATCCGTGCAACATGAACACTACCTGTACTGGTCTCATTATAAACATTTATGTCTACAGAACAAACACTTGGAAATGTTTTCTTTTTATGAGCAAACTTATCAAAATTAAAAGACATGCTGTTTCTGAACATTGAGTTCTTTCTATGCACCTCTCAAACGCCCTCTTCCTTAAGATCTTGTGGTATTCTGTTTGCTATCCTTCCTTCCATTTATTGGTGTGTAGTATTTCTTGTTGTCTTGTTGTAGATAGGCTTTTATTTTTACTTTATGCATGGTTATCAATTGTTCATCACTTTTCAAGTGATATTTTAATACCTTTTATATTTTATATTTTATATTAAGTGTGATTACATTTTCTTTCATTTATAATACGTGTTAACTTTTCCTATGAATATCTACTACATGTATATATATATTTTGCACAAAACATGAAGGAAAAAACATTTAACAAGGGGGTTCTCAGACTCTGAGTCAATGAAAAAAAACAAGGCTGGTGGGAACGGTCTGTGTTTTTTATTACACAACAGTGATGACTGTGTTAAAGATGTGGGTTTTGAATAAGCAAAACAGGTCATACCTGTTACCTACAGAGGTACACCTGACTCAGCGTTCGTTACTCAATCAGGGTTAAGTCATATCATTCTAAGCCTCATTAGGCCTAGTGGCAGTTTTCATAACATTAAGATGCATAACATGCGCGTTTGGGTATTATAGGTTTCTTGCTGATCCGTCCCAGGATGCAACACATGAAGGGTGGGTAGGGAGTACAAAAAAGTGTGGTTTGCGTTTTTATTCTCATAGAAACCTGCTCTTTTTAACAACAACAGCTGCTGGTGAAACCCCATTCAGTAGGTTTTGAGACAAAAGGTGCTGCGCAGGCTTAAAATATGAGTTGATGTATATCTGGATCATTAATTCGCACAGTCCACAAACTCAAGTTCACTTTAAAAACATCACATCACATAGGACAGGAGAGTATTTTCTTCTGTATTCGAATGTAGTTGCTGAACCCAGTGTTGTGTCTGTTGACCTGAGCAACCACATTGGCTGACGGCAACTTAAAGTTTTTGTTGCAGCAGCTTTTCCAGGATGTCAGGCACCGAGGCTTGTGTGTTGGAATACATTTCAGGGAAGGTATTGGGGAAAGGAGGAAAGGGAGGCATCTGTTGACCCAGGTGCTTGTGGAAGTCCCTGGCGTACCAATACTGCCCCTAACATAAAAATAGCCCCTGCTTTTGCTGTAGTGTTCATGGACTCTGACCCAGGTGTGCTGACCATGATCCAAATTATGAAATTATAAATTGAAAAAAATTGAATTTAATTTGAATTGAAATGATAAATGATATCAACATTGATGACATATCATTTGTGGTGTCATCTGTGACTACGTATGAAGTCATGAGCAGTGCATTGGGCTGTGAGTTATGATTTATTAAGCTAAGGATAACTGGCCAACTCTATTGTTTTTTACGTTTTAAAACAATTACAATACTTTAATTGCGTTTTTGTCAGTAAATATACATTTTATGTCATGCTGGTAAAAAAAATGTAGCAAACACAAGGAGATGATGGATGGAGCATTGAAACTTTTCTGACACTCAGCTCCAGTCACAGATCTGGGTTGAATCCATCATCATTCTTTAGCTCACTTCACCACCCCAGTTCAGACACAGCCATATGCAAATCAGTTTTGACCCTGTGTCTCATGGGTACAGTCCAGCCTGAACTGCCAAGCCATGTCTTACCTGGACCGGAAACAAGCATGCTTCGGGCACACAGCCCTCATCAGCCAGGCTAGCTTGAATGCAGTGGCAAAGTGAGCAAGGGGGACCACATCTGGGCATACCATGCCAACTTAGGGCGAGCAAAGCAAACACAAGGAGCTGACGGACAGAGCACTGAAACTTTTCAGACACTCCCCCCAGTCACAGATATGGGTTGAATCCATCATCGTTCTTTAGCTCACTTCGCCCTTATAGTTCAGACACAGCTATATGCAAATCAGTCTTGATCATGTGCCTCAAGGGGAACAGTCCAGCCTGAACTGCCAAGCCATGTCTTCTCTGGACCAGAAACAAGCTTCCTGCAACTGGTTTCGGGCTAACAGCCTTCATCAGCCAGGCTAGCTTAAATCCAGTGGCAAAGTGAGCAAGGGATCCACATCTGGACATACCCTGCCAAAGTAGGGCGAACAAAGCAAACTCAAGGAGATGATGGTCAGAGCGCTGAAACTCTTCAGACACTCATCCCCAGTCACAGATTTGGGGTGAATCCATCAACGTTCTTTAGCTCACTTCGCCACCCCAGTTCAGACACAGCTATATGCAAATCAGTCTTGACCCTGTGCCTCATGGGAACAGTCCATGCCGTACTGCCAAGCCATGTCTTCCCTGGACCGGAAACAAGCATCCTGGGATCGGTTTCTATCTAACAACCCTCATCAGCCAGGCTAGCTTGAATCCAGGGGCAAAGTGAACAAGGGACCCACGTCTGAGCATTCCCTGCCAACTTAGGGCAAACAAAGCAATCACAAAGGGGTTGATGGACAGTGCGCTGAAACTTTTCAGACACTCACCCCCTGTCACAGATCTGGGTTGAATCCATCATCGTTCTTTAGCTCACTTCGCCACCTCAGTTCAGACACAGCTATATGCAAATCAGTCTTGATCCTGTGCCTCGTGGGAACAGTCCAGCCCGAATTGCCAGGCCAGGTCCTTCCTGGACTGGAATCAAGCATCCTAGGACCGGTTTTGGGGTTTCACCCTCGTCAGCCAGGACATATTGACTCCAGTGGCATGGAGAGCGCACGGAACCCACATCTGGCATACCCGTCCCACTCTGGTTGACAAATGCAAAAAGAACAATTGATGGACAGAATGCAGAACAATGTCATACTTTCACCCCAATACAGAGATCTGGGCATACAGAAGTCAAAGAGTTATAAAACGCTGGTCTAGGGAATATTTTTCCGTTTTGTTTCAAAACAATAACAATACATTAAATAAATTTTTATCAGTGAATATATATTTTATGTAATGCTGGTAAAAATAAATGTGACCCACTAATTCAAGTTATTTAGAAAAAGTGTACTAAAAAACACAGACCCAAATAATTATAACTACGGTGCAAACATATTATTACCACAATAGAGCATAACTGACATGGGAAAACTCTATGTTTCCTAATGGCTAGGGCACTCGACCTCGGACCTGTGGATCTGGGTTTGAGTCTCGGTAACGACGCCAAAACTTCATGTGATTCTGGGCAAATCACCTAATCTCCCCGTGCCTAAAAAAAAAAAATGAATGTGTGTCCTCATGGAACCTAACTGGTGCTATGTAAAGCGCTCTTATACCCGGTTCGGGTCTAGTTTGCGCTATATAAAACTCTTCAAAAAAAAATAATAGAATTAAGTTGTAGAACTAAACAACTCCTACAAGGCGCAGCTAGTGTAATGTTACCTCAAAGCACAGATTTAACTCCTGGGTCCTGATTCACAAAGGTAAACTTGCACTTTTGTGGAAGTTTACAATTGTTTGGTATTCACAAAACGATTTACAAAAAGTATTGTGCGGGGCTAAAATAAATAATGATGTGTGGGGGCTCTGACTGACACCTCCCAGAGGCACAAATACATTAATGAAGGAGGTCTGTTGCGGACCCCTCGACCTGGGGACCACCACCTCCCCAGGGCAAATTTGAATATGGGAGGGGGCCACACGACCCCCCTCCCGGAGCCGTAGATGGCCCTGGGGACCTCCTCTTTTTTAATTTTTAAGTTTAAAAAAAAAAAAAGGCAGGCCCTGGAGTATGGGGGCCAAAAAGGTTGGTGCTGAAGCAGAAAAGTTCTCTGCATGGTAAAGACATGTATCCCTGCCCAACTTTACTGTTGTCTGGATCCCAATTGCTCAGAGGGAAAAATCGGTTTCAGCGTGGATGTTACCACGCAGGTAGGTAACAATAATAATAATAATACTGAAGCTTATAAAGCGCGACAGCTACCCCAAACAGAGGTGTTCCGGCACAATGACTGCGTTGTTACCACACGTGGCTTCACATCACAAGTCGTTTCTACGACTTGCGCTAGGTGGCATGCAACACCAGGAAATGTGGTGGATTTGAAATCCAACATATTCCCTGCTGTTGCGCTAACTGGAGTAGGAATAGTAATTTATACTATTCCTAAATCAAGCGCGCCATTTAGCGCAAGTCATAGAAACGACTTGCGATGTAAAGCCATGCGTGGTAACAACGCAGTCTTTGTAAAGACCGCGTTGTTACCTACTGTGTGGTAACACCACGTGTTGTGAAGAGACATATTCTGCTCAGATCATGTGTCTGCACCAAGACATAGGCCTGTCTCACGGATTGTTGTCTTGATGGACCGGGTGGGGCGCCCAAAGTGCTATCCTCATAGAGGATACCGGCTTCACAAGGATTTAGGCAGCACAAGTGTGGTGGTGGCAGAATACAGTGTAATGATCAATAGTAGTGAACAGGACCTTTTTTCCTGTGTCACTGGAGTGAGGCCTACAGGCTCACTCACTTTTGGAAAGTCCAGCTGATGTGTGCTTAATTCACCCATGGCCTACACCAGGCAGATGTGGAGCGCTGCATAGCGAAAGAGTGGTGACTCTGCCTTGGTTATATATATTATTTTATATCAAAAAGAGGGAGGAAGGACAATCGATCACTTGATCAACGGACACTGTTTACCACTCAGAGTGGTGGAAGGTCCAGTAACAGCTTGTGTCCGTATCTAGTACTGAGGATACAAAAGAAGGTTGCTGAACTGTTCCTATGGAGAGCTAGGGAAGATTTAGCTGGCGTGACCAAAGGTGTTGGAATAACACCCTGGGGCATCCATTGTGTTGGATGTAGTTGCCTCACACACCCAGAAGGGTGTCATGCTTCATCATAGGCGGTTGCTCCTCGTCGGGGAGGCGGTGCAATCCCCGACGGGCTCACCTCAAAGAGGGGCTCTTTGGCGGAGATCTTTTTATCCAACAGCCTTATGGTGAGGTGGGGGTGTGTGGGCAGGAAGGTGTATTGTTGTGAATGGGATATTAAAATGTAGCAAGGGGTACCGGAATTCACTTTATTCTGGGGGTCCCCTGGCTGCAATTAAAACATGGGGCTAGCTCGCTAGGTATCAACAGGTTAGGTCGAGTGACCCTAGATGAGACTAGAAGTGAAAATGGTCGACATGTTTCTCGCAATGGGTGTAATCACCCGCGATTCATCAGGACCTTACAAAAGTGAAGAAAAACATGCTAGTGTCATGTGTGTGGTGTATGTTACCTCTATGGATTCTCCTATGCCTACTGGTCAAGGACTATATGCCACATGAGGGGTCGGCGGGACAAAACATCAGGGATGAGCCCATGGGGTTTAGCTCGAATCGCCTGTGTCCGCGTGATCAGACCTACCCATCTCCGCCGAGCTCGGCGGAGATGGGTAGGTCTGATCACGCGGACACAGGCGATTCGAGCTAAACCCCATGGGCTCATCCCTGATGTTTTGTCCCGCCGACCCCTCATGTGGCATATAGTCCTTGACCAGTAGGCATAGGAGAATCCATAGAGGTAACATACACCACACACATGACACTAGCATGTTTTTCTTCACTTTTGTAAGGTCCTGATGAATCGCGGGTGATTACACCCATTGCGAGAAACATGTCGACCATTTTCACTTCTAGTCTCATCTAGGGTCACTCGACCTAACCTGTTGATACCTAGCGAGCTAGCCCCATGTTTTAATTGCAGCCAGGGGACCCCCAGAATAAAGTGAATTCCGGTACCCCTTGCTACATTTTAATATCCCATTCACAACAATACACCTTCCTGCCCACACACCCCCACCTCACCATAAGGCTGTTGGATAAAAAGATCTCCGCCAAAGAGCCCCTCTTTGAGGTGAGCCCGTCGGGGATTGCACCGCCTCCCCGACGAGGAGCAACCGCCTATGATGAAGCATGACACCCTTCTGGGTGTGTGAGGCAACTACATCCAACACAATGGATGCCCCAGGGTGTTATTCCAACACCTTTGGTCACGCCAGCTAAATCTTCCCTAGCTCTCCATAGGAACAGTTCAGCAACCTTCTTTTGTATCCTTGGTTATATATGCCTGGGAATGGGACAGCCGTACTGTCTAGCACATGTGAGATTAGTGCATGTTCTGAGTGTATGTATGCCTGTGTTAAAAATATTTGGAACTGTGCAGTGTGTACTTAATGAGAGAATGTGCAGGGTGTATTTGTGTACATGCATGAAGTACAATATTGGAAGATTGAGGTGCTGTGCAGAGTGCACATGATAGGTGTGTGTGCTGGCAATATGTGTGTTTGTATATAACACCTCCTGGTTAAATATAGAAAAGCTTCAGAGCTGAGCAGTGCATGAAGCTGAGTGTGTGTACTGAATGCATGTGTACATGTAATGATACAATGCAAGAAGGTACTAGTACTGGAAAGTAAATGTGCTGGGAATGTGCACTAAGTTAGTCTGCCTGTAATGGTACATTATTTGGAGAACCCTGGGTTCCATCATGGGAAGTAAATACAGGCCAGCTCGGTAAACATAAGAGGAGGAGTGGAATACCCCCAGACAGATTTGTGTATTGGTGCACTCTTGAGAGCTGGGTGGGAGACACACACTGGCAGGACAAGAAAAGACTCCCTTTACACTTCAAAAGACTGCTCTTTGATTCAGGGATAGATCACAAGGAAGGGTCCTGGGCCCATCTCAGGAGAAGGGATGGATCTTAAAATGGAATATTAAAGAGTAGGGCTGGGGTCTAGGAACAACCTTTTGATGCACATATCACTGTTGCTTACACCCAGGTGTGAACTCCGGTGACTCGTGAGTGATGTTGTAGAGCAATCAGCTTTGGAGACTTGCCTGTTGTTACAGACATCTTTCATTAGGAATGAAGAAAGGGAGAAGTGTCAAATTCAAAAGAAGCAGAACCTCAACATAAAACTTCAAAAACTCAGACCCTAAATCATATTTGGTGACTGAAAAAAGGACAAAAAGAAGGGGAGGTTGAGTCACCAAACATTGATCATCTACTAAGCAGCCAGATGGGTTGTGTGAGAAGGGGAAGCGCTGCAATACTTTTGCCTATGACCAGGATTGTGGGCCAAGGCATGCTAGTCTCCCTGTTGGGTGAAAGAACATCACCCAAGGAAACCAAGACCACATGGCCTGGAGGCTGGAGCACAACCTACCTGCCTTCTTGACAAGAATAGTGAGCCCTGCGGGCAATGTGAGAATGTTCAAGAGAGCGAGGTTTACGGGGAGTCCTGCTGTGAGGACTCCCTGTGTGAGGTGAGTCAATTTGGCTGTGCAAAAATAGCTCATGTAAAGGACTGATTTTTGTGATCACCATATGCCAAAGATTGAGTCAAGTATATAGCACTCTGTGGAGGGTGACAAGCCCTCAGGACCTTGTTACAGGGACCCCGTATGCTAGAGGGGGCCACTGTTGAAGTAGTTGTGTGACCACTGTGCCAGGACTTGTGAGTGCCTTAGCAGTCAGCCCATATGCCAGGAGGGTCTGCTGTGGTGTGGGTGAATGCACCTGATGAGTCTACGTTGCATTCTGAGGTACCTTTGCAATCCCAGGAGCCATGAGGGGCTGTGGGACCAAACCACCAAAGACTTGGGGCCGTCACCTGAGACTTGAGTGAGACAGCGACCAACTGGTCTAGTCACACCATAAGATCTGCCCTGACTGACCACCAGGATCAGGAGAAAACCAAGGAGGACAACGCACCCTTGCGGAACTCCAGTCACAAGCTGAAGGACTGACATTCCTCCTGCTGGGAAGAACTTGACTTACCACATCTCTGCAAAGCTGGAAGCTGTTTTGATCGCTCAGAAGAGCCACTATACCACTCGGAAGATTGAGACAATGTCTGCCTGATGCTGCTACATGTTCTGCGAGCAGCCCGACTTCTCTGAGCAAGATCAGATCTTGGGAGTGCATGCGCTGAGGGCTCCCGCTGTAACGCTGAATGCTTCCATGCTGCAGGAGCATGAAATAGTTGAACTAAAATCCTGAAAAGGTAAAGGGAACTCTTGAGTACAGCCTAATAGTGTGCATTCCCTGAATGTGGCCACCAGTGAGTGGGGAATAACCCCAAACATGTTATATGAAGGAGGGTGGGACAGGGATTTGCGAGACAACTACTAGACCCCCAACCTCAATGGGGATTTTGTGGTTGCATTTGAATGTCGCATTTCTTTGAATGTGTAAAGTTAGAAATTAAATAATACTTTTTTTATAAAAGCAAAAATGTTGCTGGACATTGATTTATTGTTCATACTTTTTGCACTCCGAGTTATGAGTTGTGTTTACTGTCCTCTATCTATACCCCCCCTCCCACTGAGAGTCAAGTGAAGAAGGGGTACTTGGCCCAGCTGAATGGGATGCATAGCAGGTCGGGCCTCAGGACAGCAGGAGTAAAAGACCTCAACCTTCATGGTTGGGCCCATTAACCACTGCGTGCCCTTGACCCCATGAGAGGGGTTCTGGCAGTAGGACTTTTGGGACTGGTTAAGAAGCTCTCACAGCTGAGCAGCTGCCATTGTTATTCCCTGTGGCCTGCAGGTGACACTTTGGAAACACAAATGCAGACACTTGGCTGTCATCTCCTTTCCCCTGTCCCTGAAGTCCTGCTCTGGGACTTCGAGGATTTGGCAACAGATAAGCAGGGTAGGTCTACCAATAATACGGTAAGTGGATGCCACTGCTCGCCCTTTGCGGTAGTGGTAAATAACTGGCTGCAGAGCAGCACTGCTGTTTTGTGAAAAAAAATTGTTTTCAAAAGCAGTGTAATTGACAACTTGGAGAACTTTTTCAAACAGCTATGCAGACGTGTGAGATGGTTGTATGACACAACCACACATGCCTAAACCACGCATGCCTTAACCAAGCGGTCTTTACAACAACCGCATCTTTAACACACATGCCTTACCCACGTATGCCTTTATGACAAATTTCATTATAAAGGCATGATTGGTAAAGGTATATGTGTGGTAAAGATCCCACCCCAGCCTCCCTTCCCTGAGCCTTAAAATTTAGCATTCCTGCGTTTTAATTTACCCGCCACAACCCTATTAACTACCCCAACCCGCTATCCTAACCCCTAAAACCTGGCCTCCAGCCCTAAAAAACTACCCTGACCCCAGCACCCCCACCCTGAGCCCTAAAATCTGGCCCCCATCCCTAAAAACGTAACCTTTCCCTCTGCCCTGTGCCCTATAATTCGACTCCTTGCCCCAAAAACTACTCCGACCCCAGCACCTTGCCCTGAGCCCTAAAACCAGCCCCCACTCCTAAATCTTACCCCCACCTCCCCTAGCCCAATTTACCAAGCTGCGTCCTGGTTCTTGTTCCTGCTGCAATCCTTTTTGTTCCTCTCCCCACCCATCCTCTCAGACAGCTAGAACACAGACTGCCTTAACCACAGCATATGCGTGGTTAAGGCAAATGCGTGGTTAAGGCAAACATTGCTCCTCTTGCAGAGAAATGGCGCGCATGCTTAAGCCTGCGTTGTAAAGGCCTTTTCCCATGTGAGACATCAAGCTTAGCAATTTGGCACAATCCTGGTAATACCAGAATACTACACCAATTTACAGCTAGTGGAATTCTATTTTTGACTTTGCAATGTATGTATACTTATCTGATAGTTGGAGGATGGATATCGAGATGAATCAGATTTCCAGTCATTTCTTATAAAGCACACCCCTGTTCCCTGCCAACTTTTGTAAACATGACGGACATACACCTATTGAACCAAATATCTTTCACATATTATTTCACAACCAGATCCTCTTATTGAAACGCATACTTTGTATGAACACTTCATTTTGGAATTCCTTACTGTTTATCTCGCGTAGTTTTCTTATGTGTTGCTTCCTGTTACATAATGTCATGTTAATGGCTATGTTGCAATACATGAACGCACATTCAACTAACAGTGCTACAAATGCACAAAAACGGAAGTGTAATATGAATAAATGTAACCTGTCCTATATTTGGTCTCAGCATATGGTTCATGGTAATTAAGGCTGCCTTGCCCACTCTGACACTGCCACCAATGGAATAGTCATGGCAATTAAAGAAAGAGTGACATAAGAGTGGAGCTCAGAAGGCTACTTGTTTTGTTTTGTTGTTTAATTATTATTTACATCTATAGGTGAACACATTAATTTTAACAAATTTAGAACTATGCAAGTTGAAGTTCATTTTGTGACTTCAGAATGTAAAATAATTTATTGCAGAGCACCTTAGAGGCGTCAGCTCCCAAAAGCCAAAAATATGGGTGCAGAGTCACAAAACAGAAGCGAGCAGGTATGCTGTTCTAAAGTACCTGCAATTGTCATTTGTAAACAAATGCACCTCCGGGCTCACTGCAACTAAGCAGATTTGAGAGATTGTGCATATAGCTACACATGCATTTGTGCTGATTTCCCCATCGGTGCAGGATTTTGATGCAGCTTTATTTATTCAGGCATTTTTGGTATTAAGTATTCCATTTTGAAGGACCGATTCTACTGAACATTTTATATCGACTATTCAGTTCTATCTATTTTCCTCTATTGTGTGATGGATTCTCAATGTCAACTTGGTCATTGATGTAGACTAGCGGTGGGTGACTCAAGGAAAGTTCGAGCCAGGCTCGAGCCTGGAGCCTGGCTCTGGCTCAGCTCGAGGTCCTGTTGAAACCTCGAGCCCGTAACGAGTCGAGCTTTAACGTGGCTTCTCCTACCTCCCTCTACCCAGGATGTGGTGTTATGGCTCAGCTGCTGACTTTGAAACTGAAAAACCAGGTTTGACTCTCAACATTCTGGGCAATTCACTTAATCTCCCCCTGCCTAATAACAATGCATGTGACCTCGTGTAAATGTAACGTGCTCATGTAAAGAGCTACAGTACTTTTGGGCCGATTTCACACTACCTTTTAACCACTGCAAAAAGTTGCACTAAGAGGTAGAAAAAAGTCTTAACATAAAGAACCACAAATAGATAACCATTTAATGGCTGGTTTGCACAAAGTGAAACCAGAAAACCTGGATACATCGCCAGGGTTGGACCAAGTACGAAAAAAGGTGTGGGCACCAAGTAAAAGTGGCCCACTTTTGCGAATCAGATAGCTAAAAATTGGCCCACGTTTTCAAATCGGGGTAGTTTTGTAGTTGTGAAGACAGACTCTGGAGGTTATTTACTAGGTATGGGAGACTCCATGCATTTGTGCTTGCTGAGGGCAATGTTTGTGGTAGTATCAGGTTAATCAATAGTGAAAACCGTCCCAGCAGACTTTAAAATAGGCCCACAAAGAGCCAAAAAATTTGGGGCACACACTGGCTTGTCAGACCAACCAATCAGGCACTGGCTGGTTGTCCTATGGGTCAGTCTTACCCTATACATCGCTGCTTCTCCCCAAAAATGTATATCATCTTAGGCATATATTTTATTTGATCAAAACTCTTTTTCTACATTATCTTCTCAATGCAGTGCTATAAAGGGCCTATTAGTGTCAAAGCTTCCACATGTTAAAGAAATAAAATATATAACATTTTAAAGAGACATTTCCATATTTTATGTGATGTATATTGTATGATTTACATAGAAAATATTTTCGAGGTTTGGCTCATGAATGGGCTGTAAAATTTGAGACTGACCCTTGACTTGACTCTGGCTAAGCTCTCCCTGTTAATTTGTTGGCTTGCCCACCTCTACTGCCTACTGAAACTTTAAGCAGGCAAAATTTCAATGAGTCTGAGAGGAAAGCTTTTGTATAGGGCAAGCAGAAATGGGGGACTAGATGATGAAGGCAAATGTATCTTTCACATACAAAGTAAAACAGTGGCTATTACCCCCAGGTCCCTTATGTCCTCGGCCCATTCAGAAACTTATGGAGATAACCATCTTCCAGACAGAAAATAAAAACAAGAGGAATGCTGGGATATCCCTACTGCCTCTCCCCCCGGGAGTATAAAGGTAGGATCTACCCAGCAGCCCTCCTGTTCTTTTTTTCTGTCTTCGACAGAATGAGTTGCTGGATGCTGTTGGTGATGTTGGGCTGCACCTGCTCCTGCTGGGCTTGGGTGGCGTGCAGGCTCTTCTGGCTCCTCCTGCCCGGCTGCCTGGCTTCGCGGGCAGGGGTGGTGTTTCCTGATGTGTATGCCCCCTGGCCTGCCAGGCTTGCTGGGGGGTATTACTTCTTCGCGGCCGTGGTTCCGGTTTTCCGGCCCTTTGCGGCTGGTGCGCCGCCTCTCGGTTCCTTCCGGGTCGCTGTGCGCATCTCCCCGAGCCTGGCCGGGTGGGAGACGCGCTGCGCTTGATGGTGGTTCCCGGATCCGGCTGTTGGTGTGTGGGGGCCTTGCTGATGCTGCTCGGGCCCCCGCTCCGGGTGAGTCCCGCGTTTGCGGTACATTTTCTCCCTCTGTCAGTGGCTTTGTTTGCATGTTTGGTTGCTCGACAGGTTGGGCGCCCACGCCGGAGTTCTGTGTCTCTCTGTTTGTTGCAGGTTCGATTCCCGGCGCGGACCGCCCCCTCTGCCTCCTTGCAGCATATCGAGGCTGCAGCTGCTGCTGTCGCATGCCTGGGAGCGTGGTGCTCGGTGTCGGGCTGCGTTTCTCTTGCTCCCCCGGAGGGTGCTCGGCTGAGGCATGTCTTGTTCCGTAGTGTTCCATGGGGTGCGGGTGCGTGTGGCGTGACTGCCATGGCTGCCGTCTTTGGGGCTGGTGTCCCGAGTTCGTTCCTCGGCATTGGTTCCACTTCCTGTGCTGGTCTCATTGCCTTTCTTGTTCTGTCCTCTTCGCTGCAGGCCCTGGTCCCGGAGCTGCCTGTGTGAGTGGGCGCTTCACTGCTTGCTGCCCTGCGCCACTTCTGCTCGCCTCCTCTTGGTAGTTCTTGGAGGGGGGTGTGCGACGGAGGCTTGTTTTTGGCCTCTGCTGTTGATGTTGAGTGTCGGCTGGGCCGCTGCTGTCCCTTGCTCTCCTGCGCCTGGGTCTGGGAGGGGGGGGGTGTGCTGCCTGCCGCAGTGGTGGGGCTGCTCTGTCCCTGTCACTCTGCCTATCTTGCTCTTTCGGCTTGGACGGTCGACATGGTGGTGGGTGGTCCAGGTTCTGGTCTCGGCGGGGGCGCTCTTCCTCCTCTGTTTCTGGGCGGACGGCTGCCTCTGCAGTCTTTGGTGCTGCCCCCCTTTGGTTCATGCCTCCTGTTGTCTCGCCGCGCTTCCGAGTGCGACGCTGGGCTTTGGGTCTCGGTTTCTGGGGTGCTTTCCTGGGCCCGGGTCTGGTGGGGTGTGTGCGCTGCTGCCTGCCGTGGTGGCTGGTTGGGCTGTTCTTTGGCCCCTGTTTTGTTCTGGGTCTGGTGGCTCTGTGGTCCTCTTCCCTTCTGGGTGTGCGGTATCCTTTGGCCTTCCTGTGCACTTGTTGTGCGGGGGTCTGTGTGAGTAGCTGTGCGGGGAGCTTTCCTTGTTCTCTTTGTTGCCTGTTCCGCTGCGGCTGGGTGTGGGTGCCTTTCTCCTTGTTGTGGGCTCCTCACGGCCGTGATGCTGCTCGTCCGCATCCTGGGTTGCCTTGGCTGGCGCTTCCTTTTGCTGTGTTGGTGGGCACTTTGCCCTCTGTCGGTCCTCCGGTCCCCTGTGCGGCGTTTGGTTGGCCTCCGCTCTGGCGGTTTTGCGCCTCTGGTTTGTGTCGGGCTTGCTTGTGGGCTCTGTGCTGCCTTCCCTTTTGGGGTTTCCTGCTGCTGCTGTTTCAGGGGTCCGCGCTACCTTCGGCTGGCCCCGGTTCTCCGGTGGTGGACGTTCCGTGGGTCTGTTCCATTGGTTCTCTTCTTCGCCCTTTCTGATTCTGGCTTGGGTTCCGGTCGCCTCTGTGATGGCTGGTTCTTTTTGCTGCTCCTGCCTTTGCTTGCTCGTGGGTTCCCTGTGTGGTTGGGGTTTCCCTGCCTGCTGGTTTGCGCCTTGCCCTCTGGTGCTCTGGTGCCGGTGTCTCTTCTTTTTCTGCTTCGGCGGCCTGTTTGGGTTGCCTTCTGCTCCGGCTCTCTGCCCCGTCTGGTGGTGGGTCGTTGTTCCTGCTTCTTGGGCCACTGCGCGGTGGGTCCTGTGGGCTCCCCTCGTTCAGGTTGGCCTGCCGTCCTGTTCTTCCTCGGTGGTCTTGCCTCCTTTGCGGACTGGCTGTTGTGGCCTCTGCCCTGCTTGGGGATCCTGGTTCTTCCCTTCCGGGTTCCTGGTCCTACCCCTCCTTTGCTTTGGCTGCGCCTGGTTCCTCTTGTGGGTGCCGTTGGTTCTTTGGGGTGCTCTCTCCCCTCTGCCTCTGCTTGGGTGGCTTGTGCTGCCTTGGGTCCGGCTGTTCTGTTCCTCCCGGCCTGCGCCTGTTGTCGGGCGTGGTGCGTGGTGGGGGCCTGCTTGGTCCTTCGGGTGCTGTGGCATTCCCTTTGCTGGGTTCTGCTGTTTCCTGGCATCCCCTCCTGTGTCTGCTGTGTTGGCTGCCTGGGGCCTCCTGGCGGCTGCCGGGTCCTGTCATGCCTCCTGTTCTCGGGGTTGGTGTGTTGTTCCCACGCTCCGCTGTCTGCTCGGTGGCTTGGTCTGGCCTGGTTGGTTTCTGCCTGGCCGCCTGGAGCTGCGGGGTGCGATTGGATTCTTCCTTTGGTTTTCTTCCCTGCCTCTTCTGGTTTTGGTGGTGGTGCGGGGTGGCCGTTATTGTTGCCTCTCCTGGGCCTGTGGGTTTTTGTCTCGCAGGATGTCTGCTGGGTCTGCCTCCCGGCCTGCCGGGCTTGCTGGGCGGCATGGCTTCCTCCTGGCCGGTGTTCCGGTTTCTCGGCCCTTTGGGGCGGGGGCGCCGCCTCCCCGTTTCTTCCGGGTCGCTCTGCGCGTCTCCCCGTTGCTTGGCCGTGTGGGAGGCGCGCTGCGCTGGTTGCTGTGGCCTGCGTTTGCTTCTGCTTGGCTTTCGGCCGTGGCTTTCTGTAGTGGCCTGTTGCCTTGGGCTTCCTCCTTGTTGGCTCCTGTTCTGGGCTGGTCTGCCTTCTGTTTGTGCGTCCTGCTCTGGGTTGCCTGGTTGTGCTCTTTCTGCGGTCCTGGGCTGCCTGGTGGTGTCTCTTCTGGGAGTTTCTTGGGTGGCTTGACACTTCTTGCGGGTGTCCTGTCTGCCCGTGGGGTGTCTGGTCCCTGTGTCGTGGGGTTCCGGTTGCTTTTGGGTGCGGTGTGTTACGGTCTGGTTCTTGTTTCTGGCCGTCACGCTGTTGCCTTCTTGTTTTCCCTTCTTGCCTCTTCTGGGGTTCGTTGGGGCTTCGGCGGGGCTGTTGGCTCTCGGGCCTGTGCTCTGTTGGGGTTTTGCCCTCTTTGTCCTTCCCTTGTTTTGGGTTGGTTCTGCGGGTTGCTTTGGCTTCGGCTTTGGCTTCCTGTCTGTACCCTTGGTTGCGGTTTTTCGCCGTGCGGGATTCGTCCCCTGTGCTTGCCCTGCCTTGGGTGTTGCCGGGCTGTGGGATGTGGTTTGCTTGTGCTTTCCTCCCTGGCTGCGGTTGCTCCTGTGAGGTCCTCTGGGGTGGTTTTGCCTCTGTCTCTCTGGCCTCTGGGTTCCTGCCCCGGTCCTTTGCTTGGGCTGTTTGGGGTCTTTCTGCCTGGCCTTTTTCTGGTTTGGCTTGGCTTGGCTGTGGTTGTTGTGTCCTTCGTGGTTCCCTTGCTGTTGTCTTGGGTCCTCCGGGTCCTTGGCCCGTCCGATTGCACTCCTGCTTTGGTGTTCGGGTTTGCCTTCTTCGGGCTGTTGATTCCTGCTCCCGTTTCCTCCGCTTTGGCTGGAGTTCTGTTTTGGGGTTCCTGGGGTTCCTTCGGTTCCCTTTCCTCTTTTTCCGGGTCTCTTTGTCCTGGTTGGTTGCCCTTGTTGGTTCTTCCTGCTCGGGTTTCCTGGAGGTGCTGGTTCCCTTTGCCTTGTGTCCTCGTCTTGCAGGACCTGGTGGCTTGGCTTCCTGGGGTTTGCTCTTCGTCCCCTGGTGTCTGGGGTTTCTCTCTTTCCCTGGCCTTGGGCTCGGTCTTGCCTTCCGGGTCGGGTTCTGGTGGGCTTCCGCTGTTCTTCTTTGTTGGGCCTTTGGTTCCTCTGGTCCGCTTGTCTCCTGCCTGTTCTGGGGGGGGTTGTCTTCTTCTACCCGTTTCTGGCTTTTTGGCCTGGTGGCTCTTGGCCTTGCTCTTTGTTTGGCCTCTCTTCTGCTGTTGTCCCCTTGCCTGTGGTAGCTTGGGTGTCTGTGCTCTCCCTGTCGCTGGTTGGCTGTCGGGTGTTCCTGCGGTGGGCTGGTTGGCCTCTGTGGTGGCCGGTCTGGTTGTCTGGCTGTGCGCCCTTGCTCTTGTTGGGTGTCTGCTGGTCTGGTGGGGGTCCCTCTTGTCGGGGGCTCTGCATGGGGTTTCCCCGGTTCTTCCTTTTTCCTTCTGCGGTTGCTGCCTTGGTGTGGTTTCCTGGGTTGGCTTCTGTTGGGTTGGGAAGGCCGGCTTTTTCTGCTTTGGTATTTCTCCATAAGTTTCTGAATGGGCCGAGGACATAAGGGACCTGGGGGTAATGCTCTATTACTTACCGGTAATCTTCATTACTCCTGGTCCCGTTGTCCTCGGCCCATTCATACGCCCCTCCCTCCCTCCCGGGCGGCCGGCCTTCCTGTCTGGGCTTGTTTGTACAGGAGGGCTGCTGGGTAGATCCTACCTTTATACTCCCGGGGGGAGGGGCAGTAGGGATATCCCAGCATTCCTCTCGTTTTTATTTTCTGTCTGGAAGATGGTTATCTCCATAAGTTTCTGAATGGGCCGAGGACAACGGGACCAGGAGTAATGAAGATTACCGGTAAGTAATAGAGCATTTCCTTATCATTAAAATAAGTTCATATTAATTCAATGTCTCCTAATACACCAGAATCATCACTGGCGCATCATCACCTCATGCGATCAAATTATATTCTTGCGAATGACTTTGTATGCTTGAGAAGTGCATTTGTTTTGTCTTGAGAGCAGAGTGAGATTGGGAATGTTTGTCCTGGTGCAATATATAAATAAGCAAGAGAAGGTTCAATTTTTTCAACACCGTCCACCACCCCACCCTTATCCTCATCTCTTAACCACTCTCTAAAGTATTGTATGGGATTCAATGAAAAAGTCTTTCACTAGTTCTCCTTCTACCTATCCAACTGATACCAGTTACTACTTCATAACGTTTCCTCCTCACTCTTCCTGGCCCCAAAAGATCCCCATCACTTGCAGTATTTCCTTGGGCTCCATCTTGCCCCCCAGCATCTTCAGCTTCTGCATGGATCCCCATGGGACTTTCCACACAAATAACATCAGAATTCTCCAACACACCGATAACATACAGCTGTAATTTAAAACCTTCTTTGCTACAGATATGCTACTCCTCATATACTGTTTGCATCCCATCCAAACCTAGATGTCCACTGCCTGGATGGAGCTTTGCCCCCCCCCATGAACCTGGACAGATTTGAACACCAAATCTCACCCAATTCCAGGTCTTTCAGATTCACCCCCCAAGAAACACATCACCAACAAAATGAAGATGATTCGGTAGCAGCTCCCTATCTTTAGATATATGAAACTATTCCTCCAAGAAAACAACTTCAGATCTGCTCTTCACTTATACACTTGCATGTGGATAGGGGCAATGCCTCCTCCACGGCCTTCCATACTCTGCTTTTAAGCTTTTAACCTTTGCATTGTTTTTAATATTTTAATTTCGCTCTGAAGCCTTTTTATTTGCACTACTTTGCCTCTTGCACAAATTCTATATTGCTCTTACCCCCTCGAGACCTCGCTCCCCTGGTGGTGCCTGCAAGTGCTCCTGCCTGCACCCTGGTCCACCGCAGGTTTTCCCGTTTGCTGTGGAGGGTGCTGGCGGTCTCCATACTCCACTTCTGGTTGGTTGAGGGTGGAGAGAGGTGGTTAGCGCTCCAGTGCTTGGACACTAATTAACTAGCATGTCTTGCTTGTCGCGCAGTGGACGTGCGAAGCGGGCGAGCCAAAGGCACGCCAAAGGCAAGCCCGTCTGCGCCTGTCCGTGCTAAGACTGCGCCTTGCGCCAGGGATGCTGGTGGTTCCCTGCTAGATCTACTGGCACAGTCTTCGTACCAGGAAGTATCTTCTAGATCTTCGGAAGGCTGGGGCTCCCTGTCACCATACTATGGACCCTGAAGTCCTAGCTAGAAACAAGTGCTATGCCTGCTCCTCCTGTGGTTTTTGCCTGACACAGTTAGGAGTTGGGACTATTAACAACAATAATGGTATATCTACAACTACCTCCCCTTCTAAAGAGAACACAGAGCAGGGCTACCTAATTAATGCTAGATCCCTAAACAATAACAAAGTGGCCTTCAGAGACTTTTTCTCGCTACAGAATCAAGATTGGGTGTTCATCTCTGAGACATGAGCCACTGACAGTTCATGACCCAATCTTGTTGAAGCAATCCCCTCTGGTTATAGTTTAGTTAGAATGGATAGGGTAGGCCGGCGGGGTGGAGGGCAGGGCATTCTCCTTATGGAGGCTTTTACTTGCCGCACAGAGTCACTCACCTCACTTTCTGATCCGTACCAGGCTTTATATTTCTCTATGAATACTCATCCCACTGAAAGTTTCTCTGGTGTTCTATGTTATCTGCAATCCAATTTCACTCTTCTGGGTGATTTTAACTATCATTTGAACAAAACACAATGTAAGGACACGCACACTTTACTGGAAACCATGAGCTGCTGCGGTTTTACGCAGTTGGTCATGAGTCCCACCCATAGGGCGGGCCATTCCCTAGTTGGTATCTTCTCAAATGATCAGCAAATTAAGGTGGGAGAGCTGAAACCTCTCGCCTGGTCTGATCATTTTGCCATTCCTCTTAAATTAAGGGCCTCTGCATCAGGGACGGCTCTATCTGAACATAGGAAAGTGGAGGAAAGGAGAAATCTCAGCCTTATTAATAAGGAGGCACTCACTAACCTCCTCAATAACTTTCAGCCCTCTGGGCACCTGGATGCAAATCTGGCAGCAGCTGAATTATCTAATAAATTGTTAGCAGTCATGGACACTCTAGCGCCCGTTAAAAGGCACTATGTAGCAAGGAAAAGGCCTTCCGCTCCCTGGTTCTCAGACAGACTCAGAAAGCTGAGACATGTGTGCCATAAACAGGAGAGGCTATGGCGCGTAGACTTAGCACCGATGGGTAGAGAGCTACACAAACAGCGTTTAAAAGAATATAAAAAAGCTATCATCGAAGAAAAGGGAATTTATTATTCAATGATCACAGAGTCGACCAAATCCTCCAGAGGGCTTTTTATTATCATCAACTCCCTTACTTCCTACTTTCGCAGATCCTTCAAAGTTCTCGCAGGAGCTCTGTGATAGATTATCAGTCTTCTTCCGTACCAAAATTACAAATATATACCTTGCTGGAGGCATTTAACTCTAGAGCGGGGTTATCTGTCCAGCCGGCATTCCACCTCAATTAAAGTGCCTTTGGGGTGGAGATACACAGGCTTCTCACGTTCCCCGGCATGTCACCAGAGGTTACAGATCTTTTACTAGATAGAGTTACTTCTGGTTCTCCTCTGGATTCTTGCCCCCTGAAGGTGTTAAGAATTGGTAGAGAGGTTATCATTACCCATCTTACCTCTGTACTGAATGTAGCCATCTTAGAGGGGCAGTGCCCTATCTCCTGGAAGTCTCCAGTGGTTACGCCACTCTTAAAAAAGCCTTCTTTGGACCCTTTGAATTTGAAAAATTATCATCCGATCTCTCTGCTACCAGTCCCAGCCAAGATTCTTGAAATCTACTTAAACTCTCATCTGAGTGCCTATTTAAAGGAGCATCAGATTCTGGATGGTTCACAATATGGCTTCAGAAGCTACCATAGTATGGAAACAGCACTGACTGCAGCATTTAATAATATTCTTGTTCAGGTGGACCCAGGGCGCACTACATTGCTGGTCGTACTTGTCCTTACTGCAGCTTTTGGTACCCTAGCTCCTCTGAGACTGGTTGAATGTCTCAGAGAGATAGGGATCGGGGGCTCAACACTGGGGCTTCTCGCATCCTTCCTTAGGGATCGGAAACAGACAGTGAAAATGGGCCAATTCTATTAGGCTTCTAATTCCCTATCTGGTGGAGTCCCTCAGGGCTCCTCCCTGAGTCTGACACTTTTTAATATCTGTGTCGCCCCGCTGGCGAAAGAGGTGAGATCCTTTGGGTTGGAGGTACTGTCGTATGCTGACGACACCCAAATAATGGTGACCATCACTCACAGTATTAGGGACTGTGCTACTAATTTTAGAAGTTGTACGCAGGCCGTCTCATCCTGAAATGGGGAGAAGACTTAAGTCTTGATATCTGGTCCAACGATTCGTGGTGATATATGCCTGGTAGCTGCCCCTGCCCTGTTTCCCATGGGAAATATTTAGGGATCATAGTGGACACTTCTCTCTCTTTGAGCATGCAGATTATTACGACAGTGTCCACCTGTTTTGGTATAATTAGGATTCTCAGGAAAGTTTCCCAGTTCCTCTCGTTTGCCACTCATAACCAGGCTGTCATTGCCCTAGTAATGTCCAGATTGGATTATTGTAATGCCCTCTATTTGGGCATTAACAAGGGCCTCGTGCAACAGCTGCAGCTTGTGCAGAATGTGGCTGCCAGGCTGGTGATGGATTTGCCGAAATAGCAGTCAGTCTCACCTTCTCTCCTCACACGGCCCTGGCTTCCTCTGGATCGCACAATTCTTTTTAAGACCCTCTGCCTAACCCATAATGCCTACTATGGCTTAGACCCTGATGGTATCAAATCAATTTTCCAGTGCTATGTCCCTACTAGGCAGCTTAGGTCTACAAATAAAAATCTACTTACTGTACTGAGGTTTAAAAAGGTGAAATGGGGGGTTAAAGATTTTCCTACTGCTGCTGCTAATCTGTGGAACTCCCTCCCGGAAGATCTCTCTGGTCAGATGTCACACTCCCTCTTGACATCCTTGGGCTAAGTTAGCGCTTTATAAATCTTATATTCATTCATTTATTCATACTTCAAACAGCCGCACCTCCCATAATATCCTACATGATGTAATACACTTTATTAAGGACATACAAATATTTTTACATCATCCTCAACTTGAAAAAAAGAAAATAAGGCACCAAACCGTATGCATCTTTCTTTGCACCTAGGATATCGATTTCATATCCATCAAGTCTTCCCCAATGAAGTTACAATATAGAAATAGCTGAACACTCACCTCTTTAAAGAACACTAGATCATCATGCAGAAACAGTCTATAAACAAGAGTCCCCTCATATTAAATATTGACTGTGTCTTTGCTTTAAACCAAATAAAGTGGCCCACTGCCTTTTGGTGAGGATCTAAAATACTGCATACTTACAAACATACATAAATACACACATATTTACAATGTGGCATTATATGTAATGTTGCTTGTTTGTGACTTAATGTAAGAACATAGTGTTAAGGACTGTGGCAAAGGGCAGTTGCATGTTCCATTTGAGACAGGTTGTAATGTAGATGAATCAAGGCCAGAAGTGAGGTCAAGGATGATGTGCACAGTGATATGGTTCACATTGGAATGGGGAAGAGTGCTGTGTCGTATCATGATAAGGGCCATTTCTGTGTTTGTCTAATTAGTAGTAGATGCTTAATGTATGATTAGTTTCTATATATTCTTGTAGTGCGTTAGCTGCAACTTGCTCAGTTAAATTTTAAATACCGGTAAAAAAGCAAAGGGGCAGCAAATACTTTGCTTGCTTGTGGCTATGGAAGGTTGCTCCCAGCTGGTAGTGAGACACTGGCAATGACGGCAAACTGCAATCAGCACACTTGTTGCTTGGGGGCCTGGGATAGCATCATCAAGGCCTTGGAAGGGGTTGCAAGTGCTTTGAGTGTATAATAATGGATTGTTCTGGAGAGATGGCTAAAAAGGGAATAATTTGATGGGATATTGAAGGGGTAGCAAGACATTATTATCAACAGGGTCTGCCTGGCCCATAGGGCAATAAGGCAGTGTCCGATGGGCTGGTCTAATAGGTCAATGTAAGGACTGTTTTTTGGCTGTTTATGAGCCTATTTTATGGTTGGCATGGCCAGGTTTACTGTTGGTTTCCGTGACATCAAGACAAGCATTGCTTGTAGTATGCTTGTAGTAAGCTCAATCCATGCAGTCACACATACCTTGCAAAACATGTCCACAACGTGTATTTACATGTTTAAAACTGCCCTCATTTGCAAATATGTTTTTTTTTTTAGCTATCTATTTCACTAATAGAGTCCACTTTATGTTAGCGCCGGACCTGTTTTCTGTCCCGGTCCATCCATGACAAATTAAAGCTGGAACGCGATGTAATATGTTGGCTTGATTCATGGAAGAGGTGATTGATACAGGTGCACATGGTCTTGGAAGCTTGGATGGTGCCTTTGATTCATGTTGAATCGAGGAAGCTTTGGATAGTGGAGAAGTGTGGCTCAGGGGTTAGAGGCGGCAGACCCGGAAGCTGAGATCGGCCCTGGACCAGGGTTCAATTCCCCACCCCGACGGGGGTTGGGCTCAATAATTCCACGGACTCAATAATTCTCACTCCGGTGCCTACTTGACTCATGGGTTCACACTCTGCGACTCTGGGCAATAGCTTGCTTAATCTCCACAACGGCCCCTCGCGGCGGGATGCCTGGCTTTCACCTGGTGGATACCCTGCTGGGGTATCTCACAGGGGAATACCAGGACGGGTTCCCTAAGCAAGCGCATAGATGCCTACGATGTGGGCAATTTGCGCTATATAAATACATGTACATTTACATTTACATGGTGTCAGCCAGCTCACAGATGTGGTTGTGCACATGCCTAATACTCTTGATCAATGATATTTTTCAACTTAAATACGACTTTGGGCTTGTTTGAAGTTGTACTCAGTTGAGTTAGAGATACATCAGATGGTTTAACATTGACAACTGTGTTTACTGTGTGTAGTAAGGACTGGTGTGAACCAGAATAGGACCATATCATTAGGTGTAAAAGAGTGCATACACATGTTAGCTACTGCAATATTCTCATAACGTTGTTTCCTTTTAATACATGCACTAGGTATAATAATAAGAAATGACCACTAGTTACCTATAAATATTTATCACATACACCTAGGCGTTGTACAATAGCTTTACATACACTACCAACACACATCTATCTCCCTATCATCTCTCACCAGCTGAGCAGCAGTGGATGTAAGCCAACTACTCCACTAGCTTTCACAAACAAAACCAAATACTTGGAAGTGGCAACATTGAAACACTGCTGTTAAAATCACTTAGCCTTGCCTATAAGCCATGCTTTGGCACTCTGGTCAACTCTGCAGAATACTCTTCAAATCCTACTAAGCAAACCTAGAAAAGAAACACAATTCGTCATTTTGCTTTTTTTTCATAGAAAACACTTTAAAATAGTGCTGGCAAAACGTCCGCGTTAAATGGAGTTTAAATCAAACATTTGTTGTGAATGCTTAAACAGTCTCTAAAATGCAGCGGTGGAGTTTGGATTGTTAAGTAGGGGCAGATAATTCTTAGTCTAAAGTGCAGCAGAGCTCCCCCAAATGTAAACAAACTAAAGCCTAACAAATAAAGGCGAAGTTTTGTTAGAAATCCTAGGCTTACCTTTGGTAGGTGTGGTTTAGATCATTGGCTACCCTCAGAGAACATGTTAGTCAAAGTATTTTAGCACCACTGAATTAACACTGAAGGCAAGAAATCAAATACATAGATTTAATTCCCAAACCAATATAATAACAAGATCGACTACTCAGTGACTAAAACAACGCCAAATTTACCACTCAGGGGATCAGGAATTATGAATTTGTAAATAAAACCTCCAAAAACACTCTCAAAACAATTGGAGAAAAAATCCAATTAAAAATCAGTTGGATACATTAGACTGTTAATTGTGTGAGGTCGAGTAGCATCTGGAGAACAGTCAACAAGGGTTGATTAAGGGCCAACAGTGTAACTGACTGAGTGAGAAACATTTTCAAAGCTCAAAGTCAAGAACTAGGACAACATACAATACTGAGTCCAAACTGGTCTCCGCAACAGCAGGAACCCTCTTTTCGCAGTCCTGCAGAATCCTTAAACTTCATGCTCAATTGTGTATTTTTCAGCTAAGCTTGTCGCCTTGTCCCAGTGAGAACCAAATAATTTCTAATCTTCAGCTGCTGTAGACGTTCTTCCTGAATCATCCAATTGCTCTAAAATTTACTAGAGCCACAAGCAAAAGTCCAGTCGCCACTGGTCTTGCTCATGTCTCTTCCATGGTGACTTGTTCTTTTTCACCCTCTGAACTTCAAGAGGTCAGCTTTTCAGTCCAACCTTCAGCACTTTTGGTTCCAACAAAGGAGGATTCAAGTTCTCAATCTTTTAAGCAGAGATGTCTGGACAGTAGTCTTCTCCTCGTTTACTTGTCTACGTTTCAGCACTTTTACTTTTTTGAAAATGTACACATGTTGAGAATTTGTAGCTTATATTTTGCACTCGTGAAAGATGGGTATCAGATGCGCTTCAATTCTCTTAGTTCTATGGGAAGCAACTGGTTTATGCACCGCTTGAGGTCTACTGGGAAAATGTGGGTCAACTATGCTACCTGGGGCAGTCCTTGGCCACGAACTCTAGGAAAATTTGCATGACGTTAACCATAGCAGAAAGAAGATACTTTCTTGAAGAAAGTTCTTCATAAAGGACCAAACCCTCGGTCCATTCAATTGCATTTGAAATTGGCAAAGAAACCAATTACATTCATAGCAACAATGAAGCCACTGATGTGCTAACTGCCTTTCACTACTATATTGACTCATTTAATCAAATACGTAGATTAGACCATTTTCATTCCCTTGTTCAACTATGCTAAAATGCAACTGAGTTATTCTGACACCAGCTACATCTGGAACGGAGCAGAGGTCCATACCAATAGGGATGTTGGGATTTTGAAAAACAGACTCTAATAGAGGGTGAAAATGAATACGTACCAGCATGCCTCTTAGTTGCTAGTAGGCAGATACTTGTAAGCAGGTAGGTCTGAGTGGAGATTGAATCATAACCTGGACACACCACCTCCTACCTTCCTAGGAAAATTGTATGCGTACAAATAGTCGCACTTGTAGGAGACCCTGCAAGACTGTTGAATAGCTTACTTGCTTTACCCTCTTTCAAGATATAATGAACAGTGTATGGAAATGTATTTTAAGCTTATAAAACCAGGGACCATACCACCAACAATGGTGCCTTGTCTTACTTTGCACTGTGGCTCACTTATAATAGGGCGCCGGGTGCGGACAAGCACAGTGAGTCCTCCTATAGTCAATATGGTGTTCCCAGTGCTTAAACTCATGCCTGAACTGGGAAAGCAGACTGTGTGAAGCTGATGTTCCAGTTTTAACTAAGGCCACAGACCTGCCCTCACCTTTAATGTAGGGCAGGGATCCTCCTGAAAGCAGGTTCAGTGAGTGACTGCACCTGTCTGCAGGGGATGCCCCTGGCTGTATCTGAAGCCGACACTGTGCTTCTCTACCAAGGGGCTCCTTCGCAGTCACACTGGCTGTGCGTCACCTCTACATAATGCACAAGTGTGTGGGCCTCCTGATGGCCTCTGTGCCTCTGCACCCATAGCAGTAATATGGTACGGTTGCAAAGGCAAAGTATTTTCTACAGCACACATGCATGTGGCCAAACCCACATGTAAATAAGAGCATGCCAACATGGGATGGCGCTGGGGTGAAAGGTGCTCTGACACAATCCACATGACAACAGATGCCTTGCAAGCTTCCGTGTCTCCTTCTTTAATACCAAACTGCCCTGGGGCTAAAAAAGGGGAGAACAGGTTTTCAGCTAATTGATAGGCGGTTTTGCGCAGCCAAGGTCCAATACGGGGAGTGGAGCCTCAGAATCTTTATTTTTTTATGCTGGAGGAGAAGGAGGTTAATTTAAAGTGCCTCAGGATGTGATAAGCACTAAGACCCGCACCCTTCATGGCTGTGCATCTTCATCACATGAGGTAAATATATGGCAAGTTGGCGGGTGTGTTTTGGGCAGTTCAATGGGGTAGACCGATGGAATATCCACTGGGGTCTAAATGACCCCCTAAGACTTTCCCTTGATTCCTTTCCATACAGACGCCTTCTTCTAAGCTATAAAACTTCTGCAACACGTTGGAATCGAATGTCTGACATAATATCGACAGACAGAATATCGAAATACAAAAATATCGGCACAAAAATATCGAAATCAAAAATATCGGAGTCATATCTTCATATAGGTAGGTACAAAAATATCGAAAAATTCATATCGTAGTACAAAAATATCGAAATTAAAAATATCGTTTTTTTAAATGTATTAATAATAATGTAAAAATAATTTTAAAATACATATAATTTTACAAATATTAAATAAAAATATTAAAACAAAATTAAAACTAATACATATACATTTAAAATAAATAAAACACTTAATAATTTAATGTAATGTTATTTTTTTTAATTTCATTTAATTGATTTAATGTACATTTATTTTATTTTTACCCTGTACGCCTCTACCCCAAAAACCCAAAACTGACCCTGAACCCTAAAAATATCCCTGTACCCAAAAACTCAAAACTGACCCTGAACCCTAAAAATATCCCTGTACCCCAAAAACCCAAAACTGACCCTGAACCCTAAAAATACCCCTTTACTCAAAAACTGAAAACTGACCCTGAACCCAAAAAATACCCCTTTACCCAAGAACCGAAAACTGACCCTGAACCCAAAAAATACCCCTTTACCCAAGAACTGAAAACTGACCCTGAACCCTAAAAATACCCCTTTACCCAAAAACTGAAAACTGACCCTGAACCCTAAAAATACCCCTTTACCCAAAAACTGAAAACTGACCCTGAACCCTAAAAATACCCCTTTACCCAAAAACTGAAAACTGACCCTGAACCCTAAAAATACCCCTTTACCCAAAAACTGAAAACTGACCCTGAACCCTAAAAATACCCCTTTACCCAAGAACTGAAAACTGACCCTGAACCCTAAAAATACCCATTTACCCAAAAACTGAAAACTGACCCTGAACCCTAAAAATACCCCTTTACCCAAGAACTGAAAACTGACCCTGAACCCTAACAATACTCCGTTACCCAAAATTAAAATATATTATTTAATTACCAATTAATTATTAATTAACAATAACAATAAAGTAAATATATTAGCACATTAGCTGTAATAATTTAATTTAATAATTAATATAATTTTTTCCCAATTAATTAATTAAGAATAACAAAAAATTATATATAAAAAAAATTACTCTAATTAATGTAATTAACTAATTAATATTAATTAATTACCAACTAATTAATAATGAAAAATATGTACAAAATTATATTAATTAATTAACTAATTAATATAAATTAATTACCAATTAATTATTTATTAAAATATTTACAAACATATATTAATTAATTAATTATTATTAAATTACTTCCCACCCTATTCCCCTATAAACCCATAACCCGCTACAGAACATATTTATCAATTAATCAATTAATTAAAATTAATTAAAAATTAATTCTCAATTAGTTAATTAATAATTCCTACTAATTAATAATTAATTTAACATAATTAAATTACTTCCCACCCTATTCCCCTATAAACCCACAACCCGCTACAGTACTAAAAGACAATATTTAATTAAATTACATTAAAAATAAATAATAAAACATAATAAATACAATGTAATATACACTAAATTTATTTAAAAATTGATATTAGTAACATCGAAATTATTTATTTCGATATTATTGACATCGATATTTACAACTTCGATATTACTGATATCATACTAATATCGATATTAAGACTGTCGATATTACTTACCTTCTATATTTTGTCCCATCGATATTTAAACTTCGATATAATTGTATATCGAAATTTAAAACTCGATATTTTGTCTGTGTACCGTTGGAATCAATTTACATCCCACAGGATATGTCGCCTCTGACCAAAGTTGTCATATTTATCTCCGAATGTACCAAAATCACATCCTCTATTTCCTTTCCCAAATCAGTGTGCACACCATCGTTTGCTAACTACATGCATGCTCACCAAACCCTAATTTTGATGCCCTTTGCTTAAGTTAGTGGAACCAGTTGTTGATTTCAAGTATTTTTTTTTTTTTACAAAACGTGGCAAATCTCTTCTCTCATTTATGCTTTTTCCTTCATATTATGCACTCCGAAATGTTTCCAAAACATTAAGACCCTCATTTGGAGTGGCCGAGAATTGTGTGTGATATTTATAGCACCTAATAAATAATAATAATACCCTGGGTTTGTTATTTATCAAGTGTGATAGATAGTGGTAACTATAATGTTCTTGTAATAATGGGGAATAACATTGATTTTGGAGCTTTCCTCACCTAAATTCATCTTTCTATACTGTACATTTTGGCAGGTTTGACCTGGGAAAATTGGTTGCATGAATAGCCTATGCGGTCTTCTCATTATTTGGAATTCACACATTGTACATTTTGAAATACTCCAGTAGCTCATATTGAGGACCAAAAACTTTCAAGACGAGGTGTGTTAAGGAAACGTGAATAATGAAAATATTTAATTTACTCTTGAGGTGAAGGGAGACAAAAGTTTCTAAATACATGAAGGCATAAATGCAAGAAAATGTTGGACTGTCGGCCTGCTCCAATTTTGGCAGTGCCCCGCAGCGCCATTTCCAAAATGCAGGTATGCGCCTTATTTACAACAATACAGCACACCCCTGTGTGTTTTTGCTGGCGGTAAAATGAGCTGCCTAGCGCCAACACGGGTACCGTGCAAGGGTGCCTGCATACAGTGAATTATTGTTTATGTGGAGGAAGGTGTAAACAACCCATAATGGGGATTTGTTATTTGTATGTATGTTGCAGGATGCAGCACACAGAGAATTATCAAATCAACATTATTTAATGAATGTTTATGTGCAGGAAGGGACACCTTCCTGCACATAAACTATCATTCATGGCATCATGCAGCACACATAGAAAAAGCTAAAACAAGGAGAAATAAAAGTATTTCTCCTCGTATCGCAAGTCTAACACCTACTGTTGCATGGAGTTAGCATTTGTGCTGCTTCAGATTTACACCCCCTTGTAAATCTGGGGCAGCGTCAAAAAGCAATGGGTCTTGTGGTGGAACGCCCACAGCAAAACTTGCACTCCTCTTTCACACAGATACCTGCGTGAAAGTGTAACATATTTAAAAAGCGGCGTTAAGCCACAAAAAGTGGCATAATGGCACTTTGTACATATGGAGCAGGGCACTGCGCCACAGAAACTTCCTTAAAAGTGACTTTACTGTGGTGCTATCTACTTGTAAATATGCCCCTTTGCTTCTTAAAAGAAGGCTTGTGTGCTGCTCTGCAGTATTGGTCCAGGCTGCATACTTAGGAAAACTGTAAGCAATGAAAAGGTTTCAGATAGGGAGGCTCAGGATCAAAAGCTCTGAAAGTAACAGCAGCAGTGGGACTAAATGAGTCACCTACTGAATGGCTTATTGAACATCAAACGCATTAGCGTCTAATGCAAGCACATCAGGAACATGTCAGTCTTCGCCGCCTACAGCATGTCAACAATATCAATTTAAATGGATACTGACAGATGCGAAGGACCCAACGCTCTGCTCGGTAGGCACTTTTATGCTGTTATGTTAATGGATTAATTAAGATTTTCCACAAAGCAAAAATATGTGCATAGCTCAGCCCTACAAAACACAGGCAGAAGTTTGTTTTTCCTCCTCAATATCCACCACTCCCTAGCAGGGATTAAACATTACAACTTTCAGCGCAATGCGCAATGAAACGGTGTCTTTCCAGCCCCTGGCTGCATTCCTTGTAAGAGTTGTGCCAATGTGAAGCCTGCCAATGTTCCAGGAATGCTGCAGAAAACAGAATCTCTGATTGGAGTCCAAGATAGGCAGGGGGGGGGGGGGGGGGGGGGGGGCTTCGAATAGAGCCGATTGTTCAGGTGTTCACATCAATGTAGTCTTTATGACCATCTTCACCACCTCTTAAGTTTAACACCTTTCTGGCCAGAATCCCGAGTTTCTGCCCAGGGCAGTATTATCGTGGCTGTAGTGTTATGGCATGTGATAATACTGCATGCTTTAATATTGAAGTGGAGGAATTTGACTTTGGAAAAATGTCTGGAATTATGGATTGACATGCCGACATCAGAGCGGGACCACCGAAGTACATGTGGCATGCCATATTGCATAGAGCGTAGCGGGGGTTCTTTTTTGATCTCCCAGTGATGCAGCACATAGATGGGCCGACCTTTCGGCAACCGGACAGTGTTTGTGGGTCTGTTTTATAGTAGTCTGCGCTGGTTTTTACTGTTGATTTCCCCCATCCTTGCAGCAAATTATGCACTTATGCAGCCTGTCTTCACAAGTTCAAAACTGACCCAGTTTGAAAACATGGACTACATTTTTAAATATCTAATTCATTAATCGGGCCCCATACATTTTTTTTTGTTCCTGGGCCTATATTCTGTCCATGTCCGACCGTGACAGCAGCCAAGTAATAATACCAGATCCTATGAAACTACTGGGTGCCTTGTATTGAAGGCAAGTTTCGGTGATGTGCTAAAAAAAGACGTAAACAACAGATATTGGTTGTGAGCAAAGAGACAACCACACGACTCGTTATCAAAGAACAAGATATAATATAGCATGATGTGGAATCATATCATCACAGAATATCTTAACAAATACCATGCAGTAAGGAGAGTTCCAAAATCTCTTTCAAGTTAAAGTTATGCCCAGACCTCTGGGAAAGCTGTAACACTATTCTGGGCTGTGTTTTATTGGCAACATCGATGTTGATTTAAAAAAAAAGCAAGGAGCAGTGGAATGACATCACATGCTCTTCGACCTCACAAAACGTATGAATGAATCAGCGCGTCCAATTAAATTATTTTGCCTTTAACCTTTGTTTTTTAAATGAATTTCTAAGTTTTTTAATGTTATTTTCTAACTATAACATTCCAGTAACCTTTTTTTTAGTGAATTTCTACTGTTTTTTAATGTTATTTCCTAATTATAACATCCCTGTAACCTTTGTTTTTTTAAGTGAATTTGTAAGGTTTTTAAAATTGTATTTCCTGACTGTACTCTGTAACCTTTGAGAGTGAGTATATAAGTGAGTATATGAGTGTCTCAGTGGGAGTGTGTGTGAGTGAGTGCATGAGTGAGTGAGTTTGTTAATGGGTGTGTGAGCGGGTATGTGAGTGGGTCTGGAAGTGACTGCATATGTGTCTTACTCGATGTGGGAGTGGCTGCATGAGTGTCTGAGACGGTCTGTAAGTGGGTGCATGAGTGTCTCAGTGGGTGCATGAATGTCTGAGTGAGTGTCTGAATGGGTCTGTGAGTGGGTTTGAGACTATCTGAGTGGGTTTGTGAGTGTCTCCATGACTATGTAAATCAGTCTGTGAGTGCATGAGTGTCTGAGTGGGTCTGTGAGTGGGTGTGTGAGTTTCTGAGTGGGTTTGTGAGTGGGTGTTTGAGTCTCTGAGTGGTTCCGTGAGTTGGTGAGTGAGTCTTTGATTAGTCCCCTGAGTGGCTGTGAGAGAGTATGAATGTTCTGCAAGTGGTTGTATGAGTGTGTGAGTGAGTGTATATGTCTGAGTGGGTCTCTGAGTAGCTGTGAGAGTGTTTGAGTGAATCTGTTAGTAGGTGCATGAGTGCCTGAGTGGGTGTGTGAGTGGGTGTGCGAGTGTCTGAGTGCATATGTGAGTGGGTCTATGAGTGCATGTGAGAGTGTCAAAGTACTTCTGTGAGTGGGTGTGTGAGTGGGTCTGTGAGTGGGTGTGAATATCTGAGTGTGTCTGTGAGAGGGTATATCAGCATCTGAGTGGATCTGTCAGTGGGTGTGTGAGTGCCTCAGTGTTTGAGTGGTTGTCTAGGTGTCTGTGTGGGTGTATCTGTAGCTGTGTCAGTTACTGGGCCACATTGGAACCACACCTGCCCCTTTATCCAAAAAGAGTCCAATGTTTTGCTCAAAATGTCTACCCAAATGGATTACTATTGGTAAATTACTAAGTGATACCTCCTTGGATAAATGTTGAGTATGTAGTCTGCACTACAGCTGCGTAATGGAGCATAAAGAAATATCCAGAAATTTGTGATAACATCAATCTTCCTAGAGAGAAGACAACAAGAGTACAACGAGGCACATCTCCACCAAACAAGGGTCCTTACACTTAACTATATGAAGTAAGTGCTTCTTTCTTTGGTGGAGATATCCTCATATTCCTCAGCATCAAGAACGTGTAACCAAAATAGGCAGCAAAAGCTCTGGGGGCCTTTTCGTAAGCTGCCCATCGTCCTGGCAAAAGGCAGGAAAACCATTGCATAATACTAAGGCTGACAGGGCAGTGCCAAACGGGCTGAGCTTCAGGTTATTTTGCACATTTGTATACCCGTGGTCATTTAAAGGGAGAACCATGGACTCTGCTCTCACCAGGTAAGGACAAGAAAGAACCTACTCGTCACACTCACTACACACTGTGCTCCAATCGACCAACAATGCATTCACCTTCACGAAGCATTTCAGATACTCTTTCAATGTGGAATTGCAGAGAAAATAGACTTGTTTTGCCTTTGTTCAGCCCAGGAAGTCAAAATCTTTTGTCCTTTACAGAAGTGGAACTTCAGTTGGGGCACCTGCTATGTTTATATATGTAAGTGTTTCCCAATGAGGTTACATTTCTGCAAAAATTAAGCAGGTCCTACGGCAGCTCCCCCTGCGACAATTCTCCAGTCTAGATTGCCCGCAGCGCGGCACCATCTGTTGCCTATCTACATGGTGACTCTGTTTGTACCTTCTCTGCTCATTTCTTTTTTTTTAAAAACCTTTATTTTAGCATTCAATAAAAATACAAGCATGGGCCTACAACCGTGGGGGCCGACCGCTAGACAAATTAAAATCACCGATATTACAGTACGACACAGCTCATCAGCCGACAACCCAGAGGTCCGGCAGCGATTCAGGATAATGCTTGTATTAGAATGCACAACTGGATTCCAGGATGAGACAGAGGTTTCATTTTATATTATATAAGAGAGGATCCGGTGCCATACAATCAAACAGAGGAATGCGGGGGACAGGGTATGAAACAGGATATGCATGTAATAACTACTATAATGGAGAATTGGCGCCAGAGCATATAGATCGGTACAAAAGAACACACAATATACATTCCATGTTGCGCCAGTACTCGGAACCTGACCACCCAGGAATCAGGATATCATAAAAGCATAAGCACAAAATACAAGCACGCGATAAGAGTCTGAATGATTCGTAGGTATACTGACCCCTTAAGAAAAGAGAGAGAAAGAGAGAAATGCCATAGAAAATAAAAAAGGCAAAAGAAAAAAAAAACTCCAGCCCCCCATCCTGCACCCCTGCAAATGGCTACAGCCTAACCCCACTAGCAGCGGGCTTGTCGCCCCTAATAACTAAAACCCCAATGGTAGGAAAAGAAGCGGAGGAGGGCATATCCATATGGGCTCCCAGTCCATTTAGACCCCCCTCCTGAAACAGCCACCCCCTATCACTGAAGGACAAACTTATGACAACAATACAAAAGAAAGTAGAGGGTACCGTGAGACACCGCCCAGCCTCTTAGAGCAAACAGTTGCAGGTCCAACACTTGTGAAAGCCACGCCAACCCTTCCCGACCCAGTCGATCTTAACCTTGGCCCTTCCGAACAAGAACACAAACCCCTCCCAGCGAGACCCAAAGGCATACAAGGAAGCAATAAAGGAGAAGAGAGTCATAAGAAATCAGTCCATGGCTACCTGCAGGCAGTGAGTCCACAGGAACTGTAGATGCAGAAGAACTCTCCCTCCTAGAGGAACAGTCCCAATGTATCTTGCACAGGAGTCGTAGCGTCAGCAGCAAAGGAGAAGATGACCACAAACTGAATGGAAAGTCACAAACAAAAGTCTCGGGGGGGGGATTGGAACGCCTGATGATATCTCTAAAGCCGGTAGTGGTGGAAGGTTCAGCAATACCGTAACATCCTCGGGAACACCTTCTCCCAGGGCACCATCCGATGGTTCCAATACTTGTTTCCTCACAGGGTTCTCGCACGGAGTCAAAATGGCCGCGGTCTGAATGGCTGCAGATTCCTGTTCCAACAATAAGGCTGGGCCCGGTTCCACCGGGAGCAACTCAGAGAGGCGCGTGTCCAATTTGCCCAACAAAGTATCCACATGTGAGCGAAATGCCCAGAGTTCTGCCAGTATTGACCTCAGCGATGGCTCATGCACTGTTCGATCCATATTCTCATGCCAGATATCAATCACAATCACCTCCCCGGGTGAATCCGGCATCCTCGGGGGGGGGGGGAAAGAGAGGATCACGAACGTGCAAATGCGAAGGGTGACCAGTCTTTGTTCGCAGCCACGGCCAACCCAGTTAAGGCCGCAGGCCAGAGACCCCGAACAACCGAACCCCGGCGGGCGCAAACCGGGTCCGCGGGACGGGGGCCCCCACCCACAGCCAGCAGCAGGCAGGATCACTCCTCCGTCGATGCTGAGCAATGAAAACGATCGCCGCCAAATTCGGGCTTAAACAAAGCCTCCACTCCGGTAGACCGGACCCAGCCCGATCCTCCTGGCCGATGTTGTTGCACTACAGCCCGGCTGGGAAAGTACTCCAGGCCCCGGCTTCACCACCGGAGTAGGCCGCAAACGTCAACTCGATAGAACTTCGTCAAACAAGCCGATAAAAGGTTCTGGATTTCACCATCGGAGTGCGGAACAGTTCATGCACACAGAGACTAGGCGTAAAGTCAGGATAAGGTACAGGATATCATGGCGGGTTACGGAGGTCGGCGGAGCCGGGAGCCTAAGCAGCCATCTTGCTTGCTGACGTAGCTCCTCCCTTCTCTGCTCCTTTCTTGCTCTATTTTGCCTTTTTTGCCAATTTGTCTGCCCTCTGTTTTGCCCTTGCTGCTGATGCTTTCTTTCTTCTGGAAAGGGGGAGGGAGGCCAGCAGGGCCCTGTCCCCAGGATGATTTTGGTCCATACATGGGGCCCAGCCACGTCTACCTGGGTGCCATGGCTCCACCCAGGGAACCCAGTGTGCTTTGATGGGGACTGCAGGGAATACGTAATGCCCTGTTCTAGGTGGCTCCCCATTTCCTGTGGGAGCTGGTTTGCTCTCGCACATAGAGAGTAGTCAATTATGCAGCTCCCTGTGTAGGGGAATGATACGTTCATCTGTTACCCAGCCCGCAGCTCCCAGCAAGCAGGAACAGTTTGACAGCTATCGCTTGCTGGGAGCTTAGCTATTGCTGAATTATTGCTTGCTCTCTCTTGGCTGGAGCTGTGATCTCCAGAGGATGGGAAATCCTAAAGGAGGTGGGGGCCCCTGGGCCTCTAAAGGCCTGAGGAGGTGCAACCTCCCCGCTATTATAATAATAATCCACAGGTAGTTGGTGGTCCCCGGGGTTAAACTCCCCTCCTTCCCCCCAAAAAATACTAAGTATGCCCCTGGGATTTGGCCCACCCAGAGGTTCAAAAAGAAAAGGCTCCTCCTGGTGCACTACTAGTTGGGGAACGAAGTTCACTTGTAGTGTAGTTCCCATATTTCCAATAGGCTCTGCGCATTGGAATAATATTTCCTATAGATTAGACGTAGGACTGAGGTCGACTAGGTCCCTATCGAATATACTAGACTTAATTGTGTGTGCCAGCTAGCTCAGAGGTCACTAGAAACTTTCTCGAATTCACAAGAACAGATTAGTCTCTGACAACTGCATAAACATGACAACTTTGTTTCCCCAAGATAAAACGTATCTTCAGAGTCGTGGAAACAATAGATAGATATTTCACTCAGTAAATCGAGCATGCTTCCTTTCACTAGAGGTGCCGAGAAAGTAGAAAGACTGGCGTTTTCAATAAAAGGTTTTCTTGAACAGTCTTCTTTCTCAAGCTTAAGAAATTATCTGCTACAATAGTAAAACTGTTTGTAAAATATAATGCGTACAGTATAAATAGTAGAATAAAATAATACTGTAAGAGCATTGTATGGTTCCTAAACCATATATAAATACATACATAAATAACAGAGGCTAAAAGAACTCAACTGGTGCTTCTAAAATACGCCTACACTGGTGTACCTAACCTAAGCTTAGTACGAGGGAAGAAGTAAGTAAGGTGTAGCATAAATGTAGTATTCTTTTGCCAAGAATCTGCTCAAGATTTCTCTAAGGGTCTAATCAGCTCCGTACCTTAGTTTAGAATGGAGAAGGCTGGTCTCGGGACTCAATTTCCCAACAACCCGCAAGCGTAGCTTGGAAACACTGGAGCTGGATTTCTCGGCAGGAGAAAAGACAGCGTCTCTCTCAGTGCGTCTGCTGGAGGGTCGGCTTCCTTCGGCACTTGCTGTAGCAGGGCGTGTCGGGCAAGTAGATAGTCGAACTGCTCCAAACCACTGTGTGTTTGCTTGGGCGAGTGGGGGCATATTTATACATTGAAGGTGCCGACTTTGACGTACAGTTGGACATAATAACGTCATCAAAGAGTCTCAGTTCTTTGAAAACTCCATGTGTTCTTGGATAAATCAATACTCAAGCAAGGGTAAGTCCCTGACTGCTGAAGGCGGGTTTTTCCAAGAAATCGTTGTAGATTTTCGGAACTAGTGGAAGTAGCTCTGCCGTATTTGGACTGCATGAGCTATGCCTAAATATGGTTATGATTTCTATGCCTATATAAGGATATGGTGATTTATACCTATATAAGGGCATGAATCAGGAAACTTACAATAGGGTCCTAAAATGATACACAACACCCTTAGCTCTTGAGGGTCCATGGTGGCCTACTACCCCCTTGTTACCTCTAGTAAGTCCCATATAGTTGGAGGTTATCAGAGGTCACACCCCCTATCTCCACCACTCTGCAAATGCACCTCCTGGGGCACTACTGGTTGGGGTAAGAAGTCCACTTTAGTCCTGAGGTCCTCAGGAATAAAGTGGAATTAATCCCCCAAACAGCAGCACACAAAGAGGTGAGTTTTCAGAGTGGTGCAGAAAGAGAGCATGGCCTCCATGTCCTGTCAGCAGTTCCGCTGTCTCTGACTTACTGGAGGTAACAGAAGGGATTGCAGGACCCTCAGCAGCCAGGGGGACTTTATCCCCCAACCACCACTGCACCAGGAGGCGTGTTTGCAGAGTGGTGGTGAAGGGGGCGTGGCCTCCAGCAAATTTCTGGGAGTTTTTTGTTTTATTTAAGGGAAGAGACAGTGTGGCCATTTTTGGCCCCAGGGACCCCATCCCGGGTCTTTTTTCAGTGGGTGATGGGAGCGGCACAGCACCCCTCCCTGGGTCGATTGCGGTGTGGAGGCCCAAATCCCCCAGCCTTTTCTTTTTCTTCTTTATTTAGTTACAGAGAGAGATCCTGAGCGGCCCCCCACCAGGGCCCTTTTCGACCCCGGGACCCCATCCCTTGGGTCCTGCCCTTTTTTTAAAAAAGGATTTCGTCCCTCGGGACCCAATCCCCTTGGGCCTGACCTATAGTGTGGCTGCCCTGGTGCCACCCAGGGCACCCACTTTTTAAACGTTGGAGACCGCTGGGCGAGCATGAAGGTCCCCAGTCTCTGTCGGCTCCCTGCATCCTGCGGGAATTTGGATTGCTTTTGGACAGAGGGAGCTGTTAACAAGCAACTCCCTTCTGCTAACATGCAGCTCCCTTTGTCCAAAAGCAATTCTGCTCTGCTTCTAGTAAGCAAGTGCAGTTTCTGCTCTTGCCTACTAGAAGCGTTGCAATGTTTGCAATTACTTGGCGTGAACAAGCCATAGCAAACAGTAATGTTCCAGAACTGGGCACCCAGGGACGTTGCAGGAGCTGGCCCTGGGGGTGGCAGTCCCCAGGGCCATCATTGGCTCCAGGAGGGGGGTCTCACATCCCCTTCCTTTGTTTGAAGTTGCCCCAGGGAGGTGGTGATCCCCAGGGCTGTGGAGGGACTGTACGGCCCCCGTATTCAATGTATGTAAAGCCCTAGGGAGGTGCAAGTCCATCCACGGGGCTGGGGCCTCCATGCACCCCCCACTAATGACAAATAAAGCCCCAGGGAGGTGGCAGCCCCGGGGGCTGTGGGGGTGTCCGCTTGGCCTCCTGCATTTTTTTAATTGAGGTGCCCCGGGGAGGTGGTAGTCCCCAGTGCTTGGAGGGAGTCCAAGAGGCCACTCCATTTTTTAGAGAATTAGTGGTGGTGATTCCCAGGGTTTCATAAACCCTAGGAGGGGTATGCCATGTGACCCTCCCATATTTTTAACATTTTCCTGGGATGTTTCCCGCCCAGAGGCTTTCTTAAAAAGATGAGTGGGAGCCAGCATGTCATTTAAAACAATTTTTGCTGTGAATTTGCGGACCCACCTACAATTGCGGCAAAATAAAATAATTTTATCCCCTACCATATCTGGGGGGTCAGGCTTACTACCCTGCCCCCTATTCTTTATTGGGGACTTGGCTTCAAGCCAAGTCCCAAGATGATTGCCAACATTTCCTTGGTTGAAGCGTTGGTTGCCAATCAAATTTCAGTAGGGTCTCAGTAGGCTGTTGGGCTCCCTGATATCTATATTTTTTCAACTTAAATATGTTTGATACTACTGAACGAATTTACACAAAATTACAAACATCTTGCTTTGTGGACCAACATCTAGCTTTTGCCAAATTTTGTGTAATTCTGTTCAGTGGTTCGGGTTGTAGTCTTGTTCAAAAAATGAAAAATCCCCATAGACATAACATGGAGAAAATGCATTTCGTGACCCCCCTTTTTTCTCAGCCCTACTAGATGGATCAACCGAAGCTTTCAACACAGCAACTGAACCAAAAAGGGGAAGGTTTTCAAAAATGTTGTAAAGATTCTTCATGCGGTGTCAACGTTATTTGCAAAACCCTTTATACAAGCATTTCGGCATATTATTCAATCGCCATGTCAGCCAATGTGTTAAGGGGCAGAGAGGAGGCGGCTCTTGACATGTTTGATGACTCCCCGGTGGGGGAGCCGACAACCACGGGCCAATTTGTTTCAGAGCAACAAACAAGCAACAGCCTTAAAGACATTTTTAAAAAGCTTGAGAAAACGATGAGACGAGAACAATCTAAGTGGTGGGAGCACCGCTCTCTAAGCAGATACCTGGAGGTGGGGCGCATTTCCAGGGGTTTGCGTACAATGCTGGCCCCATCATATGAACAACCTGATCCCAATATGCTTGATGAGTGGGCGCAATGCAATTTGGACTCATCACGAAAGCTAGTAACCATCTTAGTGAAGTACACAGAAAGTGATCGAGCACTCCTACAACAGCAGATAGATGCCCTCAATATTGAAATCCTAGAGTTGGAAAAAGGATCTGAAGCAGAGTCTAAAAAGCTAAGACAGGACATGACTGCCAGGTTGCTAAAAGAGGAAGACATTATAAAGAAACGCAAAGCATTCAAATTTCAAAGGGACAAAGCTGATTACCAACAAGGCCGGGTATTCACGTTCGCAAAAAAATATGACACCATCAAAGCGCCAAATACCGGTGGCAAAGCAAGCACATCTTCGGCAGCAGGAACATCGGCCATAAGTCTGCTTTCTTCTGCATCTGATTTTAGTTTGGCTCCGGAAAGTGGGTCGGACATGGACAGTGGCAAAACAAACCCGAAGTTGGGGTTTACCAAGTTCTCGCTGGGTCAGGAGGTAAACTGTCTTCTGCAAGATCGGCGAGCCACACTCCGTCCAAGATTGCAAAACCAACAGGTCAACAAGAGCGCAACCGCAAACGGTGGCAACGACGCAAAGCAAGCCGGAGGCGAGCAAACAAAGAAGAAATATTTTCCAAAGATAAGATGGAACAAAAAGAAGTAATTGGCGCGGATACGCAGAAAGCTCAGGTATTGGGGCATCCAGCGGTGATCAATCTTACCCCCACTGTGCTCAACGAATCTGATGTCCGCATTTTGTCATTAGGTCTTTCTTATTGTCCAGCAAATAACTTTAACTACGCACAAACCAGAATAGAGCTGTTCAAATTCATTCGTAAGCTCAAGCTCCAAAAACTTTTCTTGAATAATCGTTTCTTGACTAATCCACGGTCTATTCCACGGGGTCCATCAACCTTGGGATCAGTGGCCAGGGATGCAGGATTACTCCAGGATCTAACTGCCCTACGAGATGAAGGGGCGCTCACAACGTCACAAGATGAACCTGTTGTATACAATGCACCTGGATTGACAAAATTCAAACCAAAGTCAACATTTTCACCGTTGACGTTACATGACAATCTTGATATTTTCCACGACCTTACCATTGCAGGGATTAAGCACTTATACGTTTCTACTTTGAAAACAAAACGTAAAAACAGCATTCACAATAATCAATACAATAACATGGTCAGGAAGATACAAGCTGTAAATTCAATCATTGTACGCCAGGCCGACAAAGGGGGCAATGTCGTGCTGTGGCCACGAACCTTGTATCTAGAAGAGGCATATTCACAACTCCATGACGCATCCTGTTATAAACGGTGTGAACTCACTGACATAAGACAGGCTCAGAATGAATTGGGGAACCTGTTAGTGAGCTGGAAAAGTGTGGGTCTCTTGAGTCTTGACGAGTTCAAGTTCCTGAAAAAAGACTCTCCAGTTATGCCGGTTTTCTACTTAATCCCCAAAATTCACAAGGACTCCCATAAGCCACCAGGCAGACCCATCATTTCTGCCAGGGATGGTCTGTTGGAGAATGTCAGAAAATATATTGACTTTTCTCTCCAAGACTTTGTTACTGCTCTGCCATCATATGTACGAGACTCTAGCGATTTTTTAAGAAAATTGGAATGTGTAGAATGGCAACCCGGGTACTGGTTAATTACACTAGATGTATCGTCGTTATATAACAGTATTAGGCATTGTGACGGTTTAAGGGCTACACAATTTTTCTTGGACAATAGGTCGATACATTTTGTTGAGCACAATAGGATGTTGATGATGATGACCTCCTTCTGCTTGAATAACAACTATTTTCAGTTCAACAGCCAATGTTTCCAGCAGATCAGGGGTGTGGCCATGGGGGCCTGTTTCTCTCCTGGTTATGCCTGTTTGCACATGGGCTACTGGGAGAGACAGGTCCTCATGGGATCGCACCATCTGGTCATGGCAGAGCAGATAGTTTAATGGTATCGCTACATTGATGATATCTTTTTAATTTGGCGCGGTACCGAACAGGAGGCCTTAGATTTCATCATGCAGCTTAACATCAACACATTTAACCTTGAATTTACCCATCATACGAGTCAGGAGAGTGTGTGTTTCCTAGATGTTCGGGTCCTAGTCAGCAACAACAAATTACAAACTACTTTGTTTCGTAAACCCACTGCTGGCAACACTGTTCTCCACACAAGAAGCCATCATCCGGCACATCTGATCCGCAGCATCCCCTTTGGGGAGATGCTGCGAATCAGACGTATTTGCAGTATGGAGGAACATTGTAGACAGGCGCAGGATGACAACAAGGCACGTTTTTTAGCCAAGTGTTATTCTTTGGCAATAATAGATTCTGCGATCAGAAAAGTTAATGCTATGTCAAGGGAGGTTGCCTTACAACCACGGAAGGGCGCAATACAGGAGACTGATAACACCAATCAATCAGTCAGACTCGTATTGACATTTAATCAACAATCCCAGGTATTGCGTAAGATCTTGTCAAAAAACTTTAATCTTGTCAACAATGACCCAATCATAGGCCACCTCATGCCAGCTAAACCCAATATCTCTTACAAAAGGGCGTTTTCACTTAGAGAAGCATTGGTTAAATCTAGCCCTGAGGTGGTTACTGTTACCCCTTGGTCCAAACAATTAAGGGTTTTAAAAAATGTTCCTCTTGCAAAGCCTGTCAAGATGGTATCAACAAAACCCAATACCTGACTCCTTTCTCTGAGATTCCTTGTCTGATCTCTAAACAACTCACGTGCAAAACGGAGTATGCAGTTTATGTGCTGGAGTGTCCATGTTCCCTGCAATATGTGGGTAGCTCCAAGTTGCAGGTGCACAAAAGGATACTCCAGCACATCAGGGCAATTAACACCGAGGACCCTTCTTACCCAGTGGCGAGTCATTTCAAGGAACATCATGGCAAACAAAGTCACCTTCTAAAATATTTTGCCATTGACGCAATCCCACCCTTACGCAGAGGTGGTAACCAGGAGGCAAGATTGCGGGCCCTAGAAACCAAATATATGCTTGATCTGGATACTAGGGCTCCCATGGGTCTTAACACTAGTGTTGGTTTTCATACACATCTATAAATCATGATTTTGCCCTAAAGTACACTCCATCGGTTGCCAAATTACCAGTGGCAAGTGTACATTCTAACTGTATCCTGCTGCAAAGCCGTGGGTGTTCCATGACAGGACCTTGTCCATAAGGCTCCCAGTGATCAGCATAGGCATAGTAAAGCCGTTCTAATTAACTGAAAATTCCAGCTGGCTAACTGTTGCATTTGACCTGTGTTTGTTAAGATTAATTCATTAAATCATGAAAGTGTACCCCAGGTAGACCATCATAGGGGTTTTTTATGATAACACTCTAAGTTTATGTGTTCACACTTTTCACACTCACACCTTCTTCTCCTGTTTTAGTTTATGTTTCACATGAATTGGTGGGAGAGTGGGGATGTAAGCCCCTTGATTACTATAAGAGCTCTAATAGTTCATAGTCAGGTGTCTAGTACAAAATAGATATGAGCCTGCGATTCCACCCACTTGGGTTTTATCCCGATTATTCTTACACAGTCATTACCATGAAATTCATCAAATAAGCGAAAATACGGCAAAACTCTATTATAGAGTGTGTGACATTGTACAGTATTGTTTTTGTCTTATAATTATTATCAGTGTGTCTGCCAAATTTATAAGGGTTTTTATGAATGATTTTAACAATTATGAAATCTAGTATTCCCTTAATATAATGTTGGTGTTTTTATCTATTGTAAATACTGCTCGTGTATTGAAACTAAACCTGTTTACTATGTCTATTACTTTGCATTTTGAAACCACCAATCATGTTTCACTATTCGAAGCACTTGCACTTTAAATAGTTTGTGTCCCTCCCTTAACGTCATGTGATCAAGGCCTCTGAGAAGGCCGAAATGTTATGCTGGTGGCGATTCTTGAAATTGAAATAAATATTTATTCACCCCAGCCTGGGTCGACTTTCGTTTTCTGGACCGGTGGTACCTGGTGGCTATGTGGGTATGCTGGTCCATGAGGGACGAGTGCGAGTTGTATATATATATATATATATATATATATATATATATATATATATATATATATATATATATATATATATATATATATATATATATATATATATCCACAGCGTCGACGAAGGCAATCCTGTCCCCACTGCAGCAACGTAGACACAGACCAGTAGTAAGTACAGAATATTTTATTAGTTGAAAACTGCCGCCAGAACGTTTCGGCTCCTCAGAGCCTTGATCGCATGACAATATGATTCTGGTAAGCTGAAGTTTTTAAAGTGACCTTGCCAAAATTGAAAGTGCATCATGTGACAGTACTGATTGTAGACATAGACAAAATACTAATAATAAAACTACTCCATTCTTATCGGTGGCCTCCAATCTTGTAGTACAATAAATTAATATATAGCCTGGTTGTATGATGAAATGATTGCAATGGCCTAATGCATGATCATAGACAAATACATATTTAAATAAATAAATAAATGTAATAATAACAGTTAAACACCTGATCTTAAAAACAGTTATATGTAAATAAAACACATTTTAAAACTGAATGATCATTAATGCAAAAAATGCATTTGTGAAAATTAAGCATATCCACTATTAGGCGGGTGATTACCTAAGCTTGTCAGCCAAAAGTAGCCTTATGCCTGTCCTTTCTGTGGGGCCAAAATAGATTGTGTGCCCTGGATAACATATTGAGTGCCTACTAATGCATTCAATTAGGCTGTTTGGTCAAATCTCAGGCTATGCATCCTTAGTATTAATAAAGGAAACCGTGAAAGTTCAAACGGAATCGACCACCCATTATTGCTCACATTATGCCGTACTTCAGAAGTGCCATGTCCAGCCGGACCGGTTAAATTTCTAGTGCCTATGACTACTGATGTGAACTGGGTGCTATGTCTCCACTTAGAAGTAGTATGTGACAATAGACGGGTTACAACAATCCTCGTGTTGATGTCAAGCACATTAACCTATGACGTGTACACGTGCAAAATATAATATATAAGTGCAGATTAATTGCGGGATCAATCTATTTGATTGATTTTGGAGATAAGTGTAAAACGTCATACTACTACAAATTATCTGGTCAGCTAAGAAGATCTAACACTTGTTCATGTGGGCTGAAGTACGTTTGTTTGTAAACAATTGTAGCCTACTGTAGTCTGTCATATAAATTGTACAAAAGAAGTGCTTAAAAAGTGCTAAGTGTCAAAAACTGGTTAGAAAAACAAAACTAATCCAACATCCATTAGATAAGCATGATGACAAGTTACGTCAATAAGTCATATATCCATAGACTCATTTATGATGATATAAAAACACCCTACATATTGTGTGGGTATCAGCTACCCCTGTATATGACGTAGATATATACAGTAAAATAATTATGATTTTTAAATCGTTTTGGGATATCTCATTATCCGATGGGCAGAAGTGAAGAATAATGTGCCCGCAGAAGTGAAGAGTAATGCGTCCACATTACTCTATTCCAAAACATGAGCAGGTAAACTACTACATTGTCACATTGCGGAAAACCAATGAGTGTGAGATGGCTTGCATTTAAGTAGACTAAGTGCTACAGCTTGATGTGATAGACTAGGGTTATATTAGATATGTGTGCAGATCCTCAGTGATGTTGAGGCCTTCCGGGCTTTTGGAGTCAAGCTGAAGAATGTATCGGGTTTCTAGTTTTCGCAGCTTGGATTCCCTGTCCCCACCCCTTCTGCTCACATTGACTGCATCGATAACAAAGTATTTCAAACCTGAATTGTCGCTGTTGTGCTTCTCTTTGAAGTGCCTAGCCATGGGGTAGGTGTTATCATGGTTAGCTATGTCCCTGAGATGTCTCAATATGCGTTTGTGCACAGCTAATTTAGTGCTGCCCACGTATTTCAATCCACATGGGCAGATGAGGATATATACAGCAAATTCAGTCTTGCATGTCAGCACTTTGTTGATCTGATGTTGGTGTTGGTGAATGCGTCTTTGTACAATTTGGTATTGATGCCGTGAGTACAGGATTTGCAAGTCTTACATCTATAGAAACCCCTGTTAGTCTGCAACCAAGAAGTTTTTTCGATGACCTCCAGGCTAGTGTTCACTAAGTGGTCTTTCATTGATGGTGCTCTGCTATAAGTTAGCAGGGCTATGCAAGGTAGAGTAGGAACAATTACAGGGTCATTTAAGACTATTGACCAGTTGGAGTTAATATTTCTATAAATATCAGCATGCTGTTTGTTGTAGCTGTTGATAAACCTGAAAGGGCCTGGTTGTGTCGTAGCTGAATTGGCCATGACCCCCTCATTTTCCCTGTCCTTTAGTTCTTCATGACTGTATGTACTGAGGAGCTTGTGTCTGTCTTGTATCATAGATTTGGTAATGGCAGTATCTATACTCTTTTCAGAATATCCTCTCTCGAGAAACCTGAGTTTGCTATCTTGAGGTCATTGATATTGCTGCACACCCTCCTCAACCTTAGCATCTCCCCATAGGGGATGCTGCATATTAAATGGGCTGGGTGCACACTTGTAGCATGGAGAATTGTATTACCCGCTGTACTTTTGGGATACAACCTAGTTTCTATTTTATCATTGCTGATAAAGACCTCTGTGTCTAGGATTGGGACTGATTGCTGTCTTATATTGACAGTGAATTGCAAATTGATCTAATTGTTGTTAATCCCTTTCACAAATGCCTCAGCTTGTTCCCTTGTCCCCCTCCACACAACAAACAGGTCATCGATGTATCGTAACCATTTCACAATGTTTTCATCCCAAATTTTCTTGTATTTGACTTTGAGGAACAGTTCTTCCCAGCTACCCATGTGGAGACAGGCGTAGCTTGGGGAAAAACTGGCCCCCATTGCCACACCCTGTAGTTGGCGATATAGTAAGTTATTGTACATGAAAAAATTGTTTGTTAACCACATCCGTGCGGTACGATTTACCGCCGGGTGCTGAGCCCTAATGGAAACGGGCGTGGTCATGACGGAACGGTTCCGTCATGAGCACAGCTCAACCGATGCTCATGACTGAACCGTTCCGTCATTAGCATCGAAAGGTTTAAGCAATGTTCCAACATTTGAACAATTGTCTCATTGTGTTCTTTATGTTGTTCAGATCTCTGTGAGAGGTAATGTCTGACTGCCTTTAAGCCGTCCTCATGCTTAATACTTGTATAAAGTGCAGAGACGTCTAACGTTAGCAACCAAAGACCATCTTCCCAAGTCACTTGTTGTACTTTCCAAAGAAAATCTCCTGTGTTCTGTACATAGGATTCTAGTACTTTGACATATGGTTGCAATAAATAGTCGATGTATATTGAAGTCTTCTCTAACATTCATCCTCTGGCTGATATTATGGGTCTGCCAGGTAGCATGTCCTTGTTTTTATGAACTTTAGGAATAAAGTAAATTGTGTAGGTTGTCGGATTCTCATTTTTAAGATATTTAAACTCGTTCTCCTTGAGAATTTTTCTGGCACGCCATTTAGACAGTTTTGAATAGTACTTTTTATGTGCTAACTTCATAGCTGTTACAGAAGTCCGCTCATAGCACTGTCTATCATTTAATTGGGAGTATGCCTCTTTGTCGTAGTTGGATCGAGTACACAGTACGATGTTTCCTCCTTTATCACTTGCCCTTATTACCAGATCCTTCTTTTGACTCAATTTTTTAATAAATATATATATACATTTATATATATATATACTTTACCTATACTTACCATAAGTGGTAAAGGCTGCGTGGTAAATTCATTGCTTGGTAGAGGCATCATTGTAAAGTCGATTTTCAGTTTGACAATATTAGCGCATAGGTATCATTTTACATTTTGCACCTGTATCTTTTTATCGGAAATAGGAGGTGCTAAGGAGATGCTAAGGAAATGCAAATAACTACACACATCATATGTAACAGACTCACACACATAGCATGTTTACCAGATACATTTCTATGATAAGGAATGGAGCAAATCCTTTAAATTAAATCATAAGTTAACACAAGAAGAATTTTAGACAGAGAATTGCATTATTCCACCAAACTCAAGACAAAATTGGTCAAGGGCTCATATCTAGTCTTGTAGTAATACCAACAATAGGCTCAAGATGAAAACATGCACCTGACTCTCTTCCTGCTTTTCTACATCAAATACACAGTGTCCTTACACCATTTCACCATGGCACATCCTTTGATCAGTTAATAATACCTGTCACTGAGTTTTCCAATTATGTTATCCCGTACACTCATTCTCTTCTGTCTCTCCACATCCAGAATCTTGGGAAGTCCAGGCCATTTACTCACTGAAAACTAGGAAAATAGCACTTCCCTACAAATGGTGGAAAAGTAGGACCCTAAAAAATCTTAACATCTACAATCAGAAAGTAAGAAAGGACTCCTGAGGCGGAAGCCGGGAGAGCGTATTTTTTTTAAGAATTTGTATATAATTGTCTGATTCTGTGCATTTTAAAAACCTACCTGAAGCATCCTAGAACAGCGGGCTCACGCTGCAACGACAACCACTCCCCCTGATCGCCATTTCCCGAGAGCGAGGTGCGTCACCAGACACGCCCCCTCGGTTGGCCACGCCCCCTCGCCACTCGCCTATATAGTGCGCGCTGGAGCGGAGGCTTGACAGTAAGAAAGGACTCCTGAGGCGGAAGCCGGGAGAGCGTATTTTTTTTAAGAATTTGTATATAATTGTCTGATTCTGTGCATTTTAAAAACCTACCTGAAGCATCCTAGAACAGCGGGCTCACGCTGCAACGACAACCACTCCCCCTGATCGCCATTTCCCGAGAGCGAGGTGCGTCACCAGACACGCCCCCTCGGTTGGCCACGCCCCCTCGCCACTCGCCTATATAGTGCGCGCTGGAGCGGAGGCTTGACAGTAAGAAAGGACTCCTGAGGCGGAAGCCGGGAGAGCGTATTTTTTTTTAAGAATTTGTATATAATTGTCTGATTCTGTGCATTTTAAAAACCTACCTGAAGCATCCTAGAACAGCGGGCTCACGCTGCAACGACAACCACTCCCCCTGATCGCCATTTCCCGAGAGCGAGGTGCGTCACCAGACACGCCCCCTCGGTTGGCCACGCCCCCTCGCCACTCGCCTATATAGTGCGCGCTGGAGCGGAGGCTTGACAGTAAGAAAGGACTCCTGAGGCGGAAGCCGGGAGAGCGTATTTTTTTTAAGAATTTGTATATAATTGTCTGATTCTGTGCATTTTAAAAACCTACCTGAAGCATCCTAGAACAGCGGGCTCACGCTGCAACGACAACCACTCCCCCTGATCGCCATTTCCCGAGAGCGAGGTGCGTCACCAGACACGCCCCCTCGGTTGGCCACGCCCCCTCGCCACTCGCCTATATAGTGCGCGCTGGAGCGGAGGCTTGACAGTAAGAAAGGACTCCTGAGGCGGAAGCCGGGAGAGCGTATTTTTTTTAAGAATTTGTATATAATTGTCTGATTCTGTGCATTTTAAAAACCTACCTGAAGCATCCTAGAACAGCGGGCTCACGCTGCAACGACAACCACTCCCCCTGATCGCCATTTCCCGAGAGCGAGGTGCGTCACCAGACACGCCCCCTCGGTTGGCCACGCCCCCTCGCCACTCGCCTATATAGTGCGCGCTGGAGCGGAGGCTTGACAGTAAGAAAGGACTCCTGAGGCGGAAGCCGGGAGAGCGTATTTTTTTTAAGAATTTGTATATAATTGTCTGATTCTGTGCATTTTAAAAACCTACCTGAAGCATCCTAGAACAGCGGGCTCACGCTGCAACGACAACCACTCCCCCTGATCGCCATTTCCCGAGAGCGAGGTGCGTCACCAGACACGCCCCCTCGGTTGGACACGCCCCTTCCAACGCCCCGAGCAATCAGCATAAACTATGTGCCTTGACAGGAAGCGCAGCGGACGAGCGCAGCGGGCGCGACGAATGCGCGCCGAAGGCGCGCTTAAGGCAAGCTCGTCTGCGCTCGTCCGCGAGCGTCCGGGACCAGGGGCCAAGGACCCTGCAGGCCACTACACTTATACTTCAGCTGAACTACAAGCTCTGCGCCCTACCGCCATGACGTTTCCACCTGTCCCCCATAATGCGGCGAAACGTATTTCTCACCTAGGAATAGGCAACCCCGCCACCCTCACAAATGCCCCCGCTCCTGAGTACTCTATGCGCACGACCACACCTTGCTCTACCTCCACGTTTAGGTGTATTTATCTCAATACCCGCTCCATGGTTAAGCACCAATCAGATATCTTTCTGCTACTTGTGGACAAACAACCTGACTTGCTGCTACTGACAGAGACCTGGCTCACTCCGGACTCACTACCGGACATCTTAGCTGCCCTTCCTGCAGATTACTACATACTATCAGCACTCCGCCCTAGTGGAAAAACTGGGGGAGGTGCAGCCATAATCGTCAATAAAAAACTCCAACTCAGACAGCTCCCCTCGCTGCCTTTACCCAATACTGAAAACATAGTTGCCAAATTAGATAGTCCCAATGGCTCACTAGTATTGGTCCTACTATATCGCCCTCCCCAGACCATGGCCACATTCCCTTCTACCCTAGCTCAGCTACTGGCACCATTGGTCACTAACAACCCCAAACTTCTACTGGTTGGGGACTTAAATTTCTGGTTCGACAACTTATTACTGGACCCCCAGGCCGCAGAGATGAGTGAACTCCTCTGTGATCTTAATCTGACACAACACATCCATAAGGAGACTCATCAGAAGGGCCACAGCCTCGACCAAATCTGGTCTCTGAACCTGCCTCTACCCGAATTAGACATTATACCTTGCTGCTGGTCTGACCACCACAGCATAAGTTTCTCCTTTCAGTTAGTCAAGACAACCCACTTCAAGCTACAATCCAGCAAAACCATTAGGAAATGGTCCTCTATGGATATGCCAGCTTTTCTCAACTTCTTAGGTAACTCCCTTCCCCCAGACAGCATTAATGTGGAGGAGGCCGATGGTCGGCTCAATGAATGGCTTACTGCAGCGATTAACATTTACGCACCTCCCACGCATCTCAGCTGTTCTAGGAGTCCGGACGCACACAAATGGTTTACACCTGAACTAAAAAAAATGAAACTAGAAGTGAGGCAAAAGGAAAGAATCTGGCGCTCCCAGTACTGCCCACTGGCCAAGGCCACATACTGTTCAGCCAGGAAGTCTTATCAAAAAACTTTACATAACCACAAAACAACTTACTACTCTACTAAAATTCTAAACTCCACCAACAAGTCAAAAGAAATTTTCAGGATAGTGAACGACCTCTGCAATGACGACAGAACTTCCCCCCCGGTAGTTCCCTCACAAGCGTTATGCAATTCCCTGAACGACTTTTTTCGAGACAAAATCTTAATGATTAAGCAGAATATTTCAACACTTCCTGCTTGCGCCCCAGTGGACGACATCTTTCTTAACCCCTTAACTTTACACTCCTTTCCCCTTATTGATTCGAAAACTTTTCTGGCATTATTGTCCAGAATCAAATCGGGATCCCCCACGGATGTCTGCCCCCCCCAAATTATGAAAGAAATTGGTCGAGCTATGCCCAACAGCATGATACCCCTGCTTAACGATTCTCTTACCTCAGGAACAATACCTAGCAGCTTCAAACAGGCCTTATTGATCCCCCTCACCAAGAAGCCTGGAATCGATTCATTAGACCTCACGAACTACCGGCCTATATCCTTGTTGCCCTTCCTATCGAAAATGTTGGAGGCACATGTCACCAACTGCCTCTCTAATTTCGTGGAGGAAACGGGATATCTCCAACCCAACCAAGCAGGTTTCCGGCCTGGCCACTCCACTGAGGCTGTAATTTTGGCCGTCCAGAACACCTTGAGGTCCAACGCTGACAACAATCTACATCAAGCCCTAGTACTCCTTGACTTGTCCGCTGCATTCGACACGGTTGACTATTCCATCCTGATCAACCGTGTCGAACAGGCGGGTCTCAGAGACTCCGCCCTAGCCTGGCTGAAGTCGTTCATCTCTGAACGTACCCAGTCTGTCCGCTTGGGCTCCTTCACTGCCGCCAAAGTCAAGTCCTTCTGTGGGGTGCCCCAGGGCTCGTCACTATCACCATTGCTTTTCAACCTGTATATGCGACCCCTTCTCTTTGCCCTAAGTAAGCACAAAGTCACTGCATACAACTATGCAGATGACTTACAGCTCGTCTTTGTTCTCAACTCCCCTAATGCGGTGGAGGACTTTCAAGCCACTATGACTCTTATCCAGAGCTGGATGTCCTCAAATCACCTCAAACTAAACCCAGGGAAAACTGAGTTGATCTTGCCCGGCAAGAGCGAAATCAGCTGGAGCCCTAACTTCTGGCCGTCCGACATGGGCCTCCCCCCCAAGAAATCTCTCACTGTAAAAAGTCTGGGGATCACCATCAACGAGGACCTTTCGTTAAAATCTCAAATTGGAACCGTGGTCTCTTCTGGATTTTTCCAACTTAGGAAAATTAGGAAAATCGCCCATTTTCTCACTCCCACCGCCTTAATCCAGGTAGTCATGGCCCTGGTCCTCTCCCACATTGACTTCTCAAACAGCCTTTACCTAGGCCTACCTGTAGGCCAACTCAAAAGACTGCAGTACTTGCAGAATCAGGCCGCCAGGCTGATTTGCAAAGTTCCCAAATGGGAATCTATTAAATCAGGCCTAGAGAGCCTGCACTGGCTACCCGTCGCTCAAAGAGCCGAATTCAAAGCCGGGTGCATTATCTTTAAGGCTCTGCAAGGCAAGGGACCTCTATTCATCAGACAGCTGATTGGTAGATATGCTCCCTCACGGAACCTAAGATCTGCCTACAAAGACCTTCTTGAAGTTCCTCGCTTTAGGAAGAAACGACAAGGCGGCAGTAGTTTCCATTTCCTAGCGGCCACCCTATGGAATTCCCTGCCACTAGCCCTTAGACAGAGTAAAGATCTCCTCGCCTTCAGAAAGGCATTCAAGACTCACCTTTTTACAAAAGCTTACTTAAAATAACGCGTCCGGCAGATCCACCCCTTGTTATGTTTTTTATCTTTCTAGCGCCAAGAAGCCCTCGGGCGTACGTGCGCTTTATAAATTTTTAATAACATAACATAACATAACAATCAATCCTTGTACACTTTTCCTAGCACTGGACAGTCCAAAGTGCACCTCCTTTCAAAAAACCATCTTAATGCTGCAACCTCACATCAATGTCTGGCATGTACAATAGATAACTTAATCTCTGCAGTCTGCATCAAGTATAATTGCCACTCACCCATCACTCTATGCCAGGGACTTAGCACTGTACTTTGTATCACCTTGATTAGGGAGGCACAGATTCATAATGTAACTCCAGGCCCCTCCTCAACAGACTTAACACATATCTCACCTCTAACAAAATTCTCAAACACTTCCAATCACGTTTCTGGGCCCTTCCCTCAACTGAACATGCCCTCTCTCAAATTGTAAACCTTATATCCTCTGCTCACCACAATCACTGATCTTCTGCCTTTATTGTTCATGAACTATCATCAACGTTTAGAAATGTAGCTTACCAAATATTACTTTCCTCACTGCAAATCATCAGCATTAAGGTGCTACAGTGCTTCGTCCCTGTCTGTCAACACCTGCCAGCACACTCAAAAACGCGAATAATAAGACAATACTAAAACCAGTTTTATTATTGTTTAATATTTCTTGTGCCAAGTCTTGGGGGCGAGGGTAGAAGGGTTGACAGTACTGGAAGGGGATTTTTTTTTTTTTTGTATGTTCTTATATAGCGCTCGAATTACCGGGGAGGTATCTCGGCGCTTGCTTTGGGAACCTGTCCTGGCTTTTCCCTGTGAGATAGCCCCTACAGGGCATCCCCAAGATGAAAGCCAGGCATCTCGCCACAGGGGGGCCGTTGTGTAGATTACGCAAGCGTAATGCCCAGAGTTGCAGAGTGTGAACCCATGATTAGGTCAGGCACCGAAGCGAGAATTATCGAGTCCGTGGACATTTGAGCTCAAGACCCTGCCGCGTCGGGAATTGAACCCTGGTCCCGGGTCTGACCTCTGCTTCAGGGTCTGCCTGCTCTAACCAGTGAGCCACACTTCTCCACGTTGGTGGGTACTGTTATAAGTGTGCATAATGGTTTAGTGGATCGACATCATATTTGGAGGTCGTACTTTAAACTTACAATATCGCTCTGAAAGCCTCCAACTAGCGGTCAGTGTCTTTCCAATCAACATCGCTATTAGCCCCTGAACACTTAGACATGTGCTGTTGCTTTAAGTAATACTTGATTTTCTTCTATTTGTTTGTGATGTCATTGAGATTTGGGCCAGGTTGGGCTTCCTTTTTTGTTGATGAGACAATGTTTATTTCAGTTTCATGCTACAAATACAGGTTTGGTTTGTTTGCAGTGCAGTGGGGTTTTAGGTTTAATTTTAACATATAGGGGTTGTTTTATTTGTGTAACTTTTTATTTTACTTACTTTAAAAAGTGCCTTTGTCTTAGGTTTATGAGTGCAGAGTTGAATTTTTTGGTGTGTACTGTGTAGTACCTTGTTTTTGCTGAACTATGTCTTTAGTATCTAGAGATGAATTTATATAATAAAAAAGACAGTTTGTAGTTTATTTAAATATTTGCATTTTAAAATTATCTTAGGTTACATTGCAGTTACCTTTTAAACTTAATTGTGAAGGTGGTTCCTTCTGGCATTTCTTCGTGCAAATCGGCAGAGTGTTGTTTTCTTGTAGTTTTTGTGTTCTGTTTATAATGTTCATTTAATTAGATTTATATTTTTATTGGCTCATTTGTTTTGTGGGAAAATCTTAGTAGCTATTTGATCTTGAATTTGACTTTATTTATTCCAGTATTCTGTTTTTTCGTGGATGGTATTTGTTGTATTGTTGTATTATTAATATATTTAAAATGTTAAATATTTTTTAATTAGTTGTTATGTATTTTTTTCCTGTGAGGCTTTTTAAAGATGTGATTCATTTATGAGTGTATGTAGTGTATGTAATATAGATATGGTTATATATGAGAATAATTTTGTGTTTCTTATTTTAATGTATTATTAACTTTTTATTGTTAGTTAATATATTTATTTTATTTAAAAAAGGATTTTATGATAAAAAAAATTTCCTCTCATTTTTGACAATAATAATGTTGTCGATATTGTGTGTTTTGATATATTTGATATTGTGCATATATTTAGGCAGTAGATGATATTTTGTGATTTGTTATTGTTATATTTAGATAATGTTGTCATGGATATACTATAGGAAGGTGATATTTTTGGAATCGATAATTTTTTAACAATATTTTTGTGAATCAATAGTGTTTTCAATGATATTCTGTCTTGGAACCTGTGAGCTAGCCAGTGATTGGAGAATTCCATGCACCTTATTTAGGCAACTTTCTTATAGGATTCTCACCTCCTCAATTTACCTCACCTTTTTAGCAATTACTTTATCAATTTACTGTAAACCTTCTTAGCGACCCTAATACAAATTATTTGTAGTAAATAGAACTTGAGGGGTCCGATAGGTCCCTAAGGCAGGCTGTGGGATGTAACTCCTCAGCATACGTCTCATCCTGCTCGCTACAGTAAGTCATGTAAGCAAGCCAATGAGTGGTTGAGGGAGCCTTTCTCTGCATCAATACAAGCACCACATGGCTCTTAAATGGGAGAAATGCCATGGAGACAAATCCGCGAGCAGATGGATGGAAAGCAAATGTGTCCCCTATTTTGCAAGTATTATATAGTATTGTTGTGCGACCTTACTGTGTAATTCACTTGCAAAAATGTCTTGGGTCCAATCAGGCTCATTTGAAAAACCCTTTAGCTCAACAATGGGCATCTGTGGCTTTGAACAGCAAGGCTTAAGCAAAGGAATTCGTTTAAAGCATTTAGAAGCACCAAACAACGGAATAGGAAAGTAACACAATACAAAATAAATCGGTGAATTTTTAGACACCAAGATGAGCAAAATCCACCAGAGGGTTCCAGAGATAAAAAATTTCAAGTAAAACGTAAATCTCAGCCTTTTAGTCCACAGCACGAACAAGCAATGGTAACCGTAAAGTTTAGAATCTTTTGAAAAGTTTGAGTGTTGTGCTCATCTACTTTGGCCCGAAGATCAGGGGGGCCACTAAGGAGTATTTGGAAAGTCACCTGGTCACTAAAGCATTCTCAAGTCTAGTTCCACGCTTTACATCAAAATCGCCGTAGACTTTAATGGAGTGGTCCTGATGCTAGGGATGCAGGATGCTTGGGATGCACTGGGTGCTGTTCAGTCAATGTGGGTGTCCTTGCAGTCATTCCTTGGTCCACGGATGAGGTAGGGTGACTTCACCCACAGAAGTCAGAGTCCCTTGAAGTCTTCTTTAAACCAGTAGCGTGTCAGCTGCTTCTGGGCTACTGGTCTCCTTGCACAGTGGATCCAGTCATATCCTTAGGTGAAGATTTTTGTCCCTTGGGGTGAGAACCGCAGACTCAGATGATACTCCTAAGTCCAGTTGAAGACCGGTCTCTTAGGGTGCCCAGCGGTGGTTTGCAATTATTCCAGGAATGGGAGTAACAAATTGCCAGATGGGGTTTCTGCAGTTTTGATGGCCCTGGAACTAGTTCCAGGAGATCAACCGGCTCACCCCTGGAGTCACTTCCGTGGTTTGGGTCTCTGGAGTGACTTTCCTTCAAGCCAGGAGCCACAGGCACAGTCCCCTGTAGCCCAAGGTGTGGCAGGTGCATCCCAGCCAACAGTGCCGTTTTCCTTACCAGGGCAGGGAGTCAGCAGGGCAGTCCTTCTTTGATATGTTCTCCAGTTCCAGTGTGATCTGAGGTTCAGGGTGCCATGGGTGCCATATTTATACCCAGAAAGTGCAGTAACCCTGTCCTATGACGACTTTCAGCTATGTGTGGCATGTAGCAATTCCAGAGTGCACTATTCTGCCCTTCCCAGGATGTCTTATCCCTTCCTTGGATGTTAGGAGCTTGTTAGCCCACTCTAGAGGAGTGAAAAACTGTGGGCTACGCGTCCATGGGAAAACTAGCTTGTGCACTGGTCTCCCCCCTCCGGTCCCACCACGAGCCTGTCTACCTGAGCAAAGGGACAATCCATCATGATTGTGATCGCTATTTGCCCACCAAAGGTGGCTTCGGCTTTGAAGCTCACCTTTTTGGATAACACCCTGAGTGGCTTCCTGGAACGGGAAGGTATCTCCTCTCTCTACAGCAGGCTAATTTTATTCCTGAGCCTGGGAGTCGTTCATCCCACTAATCAGAATGGCAAAAGGATGTCTGGTGGCCAGTGACCATGTGAGGCCACTTGACAACTGGGATACAGAGTGCCAACTTTCTAAAAGTTGTTTTTCCACAAAAGTGCCATTAAATTTAACTTGGACATCAAGATTGGTGTGATGCCATGGTTAATTTGATACCCTGAAGTAACTATTTTAGGCGTCCCATTCAGAAGTTAGCAGAGCTGAGTGGGCAATGACATCCACATCATTCACCACAATAATGGGTTGCACAGAAACATAGTCTAGTGTTGAACCAGTGTGAACTAATGCACATTTAACCCTGCAGAAAGACTGAAGTAGTTAAAACCCAGTATTTCAAGTAGTGTACCTGGGCCATCAGATAATTGACATAGAGGTCTGGAACAGCAAGGACCTTGCATTTCGTAGTGTGATTTAGTACCTCCCATTTCACCTGAAGCTGTTTACCCCAGATCAATTTAAGGAGCATTTGTCTCAATTGCGGAAAGTACTCCATGGGAGACACACTGGAACATTAGCAAATAAACACAAGAACTGCAGTACTGCAATCATTTTAATAAGCGATATTCTCGCAATTATGGAAAGTGATAGAGCCAGAAGTCGATGCAACTTTAAACTGGTCCATCACCAGCCTAAAATCTCCCCTAATCAGCTCAGGAACATCATGGTTGACTAACATTCCCAAGTAGTTGATACTTTCGTGAGGATATTTCATTGCGAGGGTGGTAGAGAAGTCTGGGAGAGGGAAGACATCTGATGTGTTCAAGTTTATTCATAAGCCAGAGTGGCCTCACAAATCAGATAACTTCCACAATGACTGCAAAAAAAAATTTCTTTTGGCTTTTAGGGGTGCAATGCCACATAGATCATACAGAGAGAAATGAGAAGAGCGTTATCCCCTATCTGTAAATCCTAGGTACAGTGATAATCCCAAACACAGCAGGTCAGTGATTCAACAGCTAATGCAAAGATCAGCTGTGACAAGGGACGCCTCTGTTGCGTTAACGTTTGCATTTACAGCCCCCTTGTGGGAGTAGAAAGCAGTGATCCAGTTTCTTCTTTTACCTCATTTCTTCCAAAGGTTTTGGACTTGCTTTCTTTTACCTCGCTTAACATGCAAAGAGCTCACAGGCTGGGTCCTCGCCTCTCTTCCTCTGCTTCTTCTCCTAAACCAAGAGGAGTTATAATCCTATTCCTGGAATCCACTGATTTATTAAAGGTTCTTACTGCAACTAAGTCCAAAGAGCAGATTACTTGGTCGGGCGGAGGATTTTTATGTCTCAAGATGTTTACAATACCACTGCCATCCGACGGAAATAATTCCACAATCTTCGACCTGCATTGCAAACTTTGGGTGCTCCATATGGTCTTTTCCATCCCTGCACTTTTAAAGTTACTTATCAGAACAATACCACCTCATTTGATAATATATAAGAACTTACGAAGTTTATAAACACTCATACATCTAATAAGATGGATACAGCTGGTCCTTCTACATGCGGACTGCTTTTTATGACATAGTTCTCATATGTTCTATTGCACTGAATTGCTGTTACAATCTATATATATATCCTAATATGTTCTTCTAGGTGTTATGACTTGTTTATCCTTTTTATCCTTACACATTCATCATATATGTTTGCAGTATATTGTTTCCCTCCTGACTATATATGGTCCTCCTGTGACACGTAGTTCCCCATTTTCGGATGTGTCATCTTCAACGGTGTTGTCACCCCCTCATTTTCCTCTTTGTTACTCTTCAGATATTTGTTTTCAATCATCTGTTTTTTGACATGTACTATCTCTTTTTTTATTCACCGTTTCCCCCTCTATTTTCCTCCTCCGTTCTTCCTCTTTTCCCCTCTTTACTAATTTCTTTCTCTCTTAATGGTTTTCTCTCCCTCTATAAGGTTTATGACTTTTATTATAATTTCCTTTTGAAATGTGCCCCTTGCATTTGTCCCAAATGTCAGAGTTATCTCATGGAATTTTAAAGATTTTATTAACTTGATCAAAAGATATAGGGTATTATCCCATTTAGGCAAATCTAATCCTGACTTAGGGCATGATTAGGATGGCAGAGAGAACCAAATGACAGCCCATTAGTGGCAGTTTCACCGCCATCCTAAGCAATATCCCTGCCGCCACATTAGGATGGTAGGCGGTGTGTTGGCGGCCGGAAATACTGACCGCTATACATCTGACGGGCTCCTTAAGTCCACTGGTGTGTCGGAGGGAATTGTATTCCCTACAAGGGTGGCTGTGCCAGGCATCGCCTTGGGGATTAGAATGTCCCTTTCTGCCTGCCTTTTCATGGTGGTCCCCCCCTTATGCCTGCATCACAGACATGGGAACAGGACGGACCCTCTGGTGCCCCCTACATATGGCTGCACCATGTGGCAGACACCGCATGGTGCCTGCCACGTAGTGCAGGACTATATGCAGTGTCCCTTCTTTTTTGTTTTGTGGCATGTGCTTCAGCCAGCAGCACATGCAGCATCACAAAATATAGGCATTGTGACCGCCTTGGTGGCAGTTGCATTGTAAAGACTATGTTGGGACCGGTTACAGACTGTCGGGCCGTCCCGTTTCCGATAGCTCGCCATCGTAATCAGACCCTTAGTTCTTCTCTAGGAGACTCACTTTACTGAATCTGAAGCTCTAAAACTTAACCCCTTCGAGGCTAATGACGAGCTGGGCTCGTCATGGCGCTTACCTGCCGTGCGCGGATGACAAGGCCAGCTCGTCATAAAATAATGTAAAACAATAAAACCCAGCGCAGGACGGGAAAACGCCTAGCAGCCATGGGGTTAAACAGAGTTGGGTGGGTTCTGTATTTGTCTCCCCATCACTTAACAAGAAGAACTGAGTTATTGTTTTATGTAAGAAATCTCTTAATATTAATGTACTTTCGCAAAAAAAGGACAATATGGGTTGATGGGTAATTGTTAATATTCTCATAGATAATATTCCCCTAACTGTTATGAACGTTTATGCTCCCACACAACCGGATAACACTTTTTGGCATTCAATAGCAAGAATGTGTACACAATATCATGATTCATACTTCATTCTGGGAGGTAATTGCAACCAAGTTATGGATCCATTCCTAGATAGGCAATCTACAGTTCACTTCACTTGTCATAAAATGCACAAACAATTTCATTCCACTATATCAAAAGGTGACTTGGTTGACTCTGGGAGATTATCGAATCCTGCATCCAGAGAATGCACATTTTATTTGTCATCACATGGCTCACTATCTAGGATAGATCACATATTTATCTCTAAATCCTTATCACAGCTTATCATACAGTTCCACATAGGTCCCATTGTACTCTCTGATCATGCTATAGTTATTACTAACTCGGATTAGTCCCTCTCTGTCTAGTTTGCATAGATGGGGATTTAATAACACTCTATTACGTTATGTTATGTTATAACGTTCTTGTAAAGCGCACGTACAGCGGTTGCTTTCATGGCGCTATTTCTAGGGCTTGCTGGACCCAATCGGAGTTTATTCATATGCTTGGGTAAACAGCCATGTTTTGAGTGATTTTCTGAAGCTCAACAGGTCAGTACAAGATCTGATTTCCAAGGGAAAGAAATTCCAGAGTCTGGGTGCCAGAGTGGCAAACCTGCAGCCCCCTGGTCGCTTCAGTTTGAAGGCGGGAGTACCAGAAGATGGAGGTGGGCCGAGCGTAGGTCCCGTAGGGGAGAGTACCTTTGGAGGTGGCTGCTAATACATTTGGGGCACTGGCCGTGTAATGATTTAAAGATCAAACATCCATCTTTAAAGGCACAGAGCTGAGGAATGGGGAGCCAGTGCAGCTTCCTCAGGAGGGGGTGACATGTTGCCACCTAGATTGCTGGTGGATTAGACTGGCTGCCTGATTCTGCCCCAACTGTAGACATTTGGTTAAGAATAGTGCCATACCTAGATAGACTGAGTTTGCGTAGTCTAGATGGGACATGATCGTGGCTAACACTACCTGTATCAGAGCTTCCCAAGTGAGTAGTCTACTGATCTTTCTTAACTTCCGTAGTTGAAAGAAACAGGTAGAGATCGCAGAGTCGACTTGGGATTTTAGAGACAGGTCATTGTTTATTGTGATGCCAAGACTTTTAGCAGAGAGGGTGGCGGGGGGGGGGGCAATGATGATGAACAATTTTCTACTTCCTCTATATCTTTTGGTTATGAAGTTTCCTTCTTTAATTATTTCCGCTTCCTTATTATGGGATGCATTTAAAGCAGCGGCATGTAATTTTATTTTAGATTATGTATCTAAGAAGAAAATGTGTTGCATCAAAGATCAAACTTCACTACTCTCCTCTATCATTTCCTTAGAGCAGCAATATTTTTCTTCCACATCGACTGCTGATCTTCAGCAATTACTTAAGGCTATATTTAAAAACATTTTTTAACACTATTTCTACTAATAAAGTCAATTCCATTTTACTTCGAAATAATGCATTTTATTATGAGGGAAAACAAAGTAGGTAAATTACTAGCTAATTATTTGAAAGTAAGAAAAAAACCATGTACGATTGATTTGTTATTAACTCCACTGGGGCACACGATTACAAATCATCAAGACAGCCTGAAAGAATTTGTTACATTCTCCTAATCTTTATACACACCTGAAACTCCAGCTCATCCGTTCGACATTGAGGAACATAACGTCATACCCCCATACTATTATCTCTAATTTTGAATTTCTAGGAGTAAATCTTACATCTAAGGAAATCACTTTTGCATTAAAAAGTTTGAAATTGGGAAAAACACATGATTATTTCTTAATATTCTCAGTTATTCTCCTTTCTTAAATCTCCCCTTGTGGCCATCAAAATTGATGCAGAAAAGGCATCTGATAGAATAAATCGGGACTTTATTCTCAATTCCTTAACCTGCCATGGTTTTGGCCCTAAATTTAGAGCTTGCATTTCGCCTTTTTCTCCATTATGGCTGGATGTGGAAAAAGCTTTTGGTCATTCCTTCTCTTCAACAGAAACATTATCATTCTCCTCTAAAACTTAATTGCACAGTTCTCCCATTTTCACCATATTTTTCTTTGGTTAAATCTATGTTCCTTCCAATTATTTTAATTCCTTTCCTATTACTTATTATGCCAAGATGGTATAACAAATTCATTAAAATTAATAATAGGCCATTCTTTCTGCGAACCTGGAAGAATAAGCGTCCCATGTGGATTATTCAATTATTTCATAAGGATGCACCCATTTCTTTTCCCCAATTCAGACACATCTATCATTGTCCCCAATCTTTTTATAGTCATTTCCTGTTGCTTCTGAATGCAGTTTTAGATATCTACTTCTCTTTACAACACTCTCCTTTTCCTGTTCCCCTTCCATCTGATTTAACCAATTTCATTAAAACATGCCCTGGGGCTTCTTCTATTTATAAACGTATCTCCTTATCTGATCCTTCTTGAACAATCCAAGGATGACATTTTCTGGGAAAAAGACTTAAGTGTGGAATGGAATATCTCCTTCTGGAATAAGGCTTGGTCATGTATTTAATGAAACTTCTAGGTCATCTAGTAGTCCTCAATCCTTGTTTTCCTTTCTCATAGATTATATTTCATCCCTGTGCAATACTAAAAATTTTCATCAGACGCCGCGCTCTAAATAAAGGTTTTTTGATTTACCTGTGAATGACCTTATGCACATGCTGTTTTGTTGTCCTAATACATATGGTTTGGTCACAGATTAAAAAGATTTTGAATGACTACACTCTTTAAAAATTCTTCGTTTCTTTGGGTACATTAACCAATCACTTTATCCTGCCATTTCCCAAAGGGTAATTACTAGAGATTCTATTAGCAATTGCATTTCAGCAAATTACTTTGGGTGGGATTGCTTTTGTTCACACCATAAATTAGATGCTATATGTCCTAGTTGTTGCTTATCTTCTTCTAATGTTCAACTGTTATGGTTACCATTAACTATGAACCTCATTACGATGGCGGTCAGACAAACCATTTGATTGCCAACCTCACAAGCCCTTTTTGACTGCCAAGTCCAGGAAGCTTACCCAACCTATTACGATGCAACCGCTGTTACTGTGGTGTTCACATCTACTGCGGAGCACATAGCACCAAATTTGTCACTGCATTTGTGCACAAAACTCAAAGGAAACATGTGAATTGTACAAACATGCATGACATATGTGGAGGTACGCCTTGTGCCCCATGTACCGCATTGCTGGAGGTGTGGCGGAATGTGCACAGTCCAGTCCATGTGGATGCATACCAATAGGGACTTACCTGCATTCCGGCGTCCCCAGGATCGTAGTTATCGGGGGTCCAGCTGCACACGTGTATGGGGGACCTGGAGGGAGGGATTCACAGTGGACACTGCTGAAGCGGAGCAGATTTGTGTGATTATGCACCCAAAATCCTTTGTTTTCGATGACTCAAGGCAGGCAGTCGGACCATCACTTAAAACTTAAAAATTTGACTAGATCCTACCATAAGTTGTTGTGGAATGAAAAAAAATCCTATCTTGAACGCCGCATCGATGAATCGGGAAACACATGTAAGGAAATCTTTAGAATTGTCAAAGACTTTACTTCACCGTCCCTAGGCACCCCGGTGCAGTCCCATTCAAAACCCTGGCTGAGTGAATTGGCCCATTACTTTGTTAATAAGATAACGTCCATCCAAGCTTTCCTTGCTGTCTATTCCAAACAAACTAAGGTAGATCTACCGGCTGCCCACTCCTCCTCAAAACTTGTTCTGGCTCCCACTCTCTGGGAATTTCCCCCACTGAGTCTTGATTCCTCTTTAGACCATCTGTCCGGGCTGAAGTCGGGCTCACCTCTTGATCCTTGCCGAGCTCCATGTCTCAACAAAATAGCCCCAGCCCTAAATGGTCTCATCAATTCCATCCTCAACTCCTCGCTGTCTTCTGGTGTAGTCCCTCGGGCTTGGAAGTGTGCTCTCATTCTTCCACTTATAAAAAAACCAGCCCTAGATCCTACCGTCCATGCCAACTACAGGCCAATCTCTCTCCTCCCCGCTCTGGCGAAAGTGGCAGAAAGACATGTGCACAGATCAATCTCTAATTTCATCAAGAAGAACCATCTGCTGCACAACACTCAATCTGGTTTTCGTGCTAATTACAGCACGGAGACCACGTTACTGGAAGTCACAGTCGCTATTAGAGAGGTGTTGGATGTTGGAGGAAAGGCCATGTTGGTCATGTTGGACTTGTCGGCGGCGTTCGACACCTTTCCCCATGACACCCTCCTAATACGACTCTGGGAATGTGGTCTTCGGGGGACGGTGTGGAATTGGCTCAAATCCTTTCTAGCCGACCGTCGATAAACGATCTGGGCGCCCCCACACTCCGCCGTCATGGCACCTCTGGAGGTAGGGGTCCCTCAGGGGTCTATTCTTAGCCCCCTGCTCTTTAACATCTTTTTGGCCCCCCTAGCAGAGGTGGCGGAGTCTTTCGGCGCTCAGATCGTGTCCTACGCTGATGACACCCAACTCTTGTTTACATGTGGCAAGAATGAGGTGTTTGACGGGACTCTAATCAGAAGCTGCCTAGAGGCAGTCTTTGGTTGGTTCAGAGGGCACGGATTAAAATGCAACTCCGACAAGTAGGAGCTGCTTTTCTTTGGCTGCGCTACTGAACCAAATTGGAAAAGCTGGTGGCCGCAAGACTTGTTTCCACCTGCAAATGCGAGCATCAAAGCTAAAAACTTAGGAATCATCGTCGATAATGACCTAGCTTTCGGACCCCAAATATCTTGCCTTTCTGGGAAATGTTTCGGCATCCTTCGGATGCTTAGAAAATTTCTCCCCTTGATTTCAATCAATCATAGAAGGGTCATTGTTCAATCACTTATTGGGTCTAGATTAGACTACGCAAATGCCCTTTACCTAGGACTCCCTAAATACCTTGTGAGGCGACTTCAAGTAGTCCAAAATTCAGCTGCTCGCGCCATCTACGGGCTCCCTAGACGCGCTGGTGCCTCTGATCTGTTAAGAGAACTGCACTGGCTTCCCATAGCTAAGAGAGTCCTTTTCAAAAGTCTGACGCTGACCTTCAAAGCCCTTCATGACATTGGCCCTAGTTACATTAGAAAACGTCTTGTTTTTTATAAGCCTAATAGAGCTTTAAGGTCTGCCTCCTTGTTTAAAATGGTAGTTCCGACCATCAAACGCGCTAGACTGGGCGGCCGCTCTTTTCACCACTTGGCTCCTCATGCCTGGAACGAGCGTCCCCTTTCTTTGAGACAGATCCCCAGCCTTATGTCCTTCAGAAAGGCTTTAAAAACTTGGCTTTTCACCAGTTAGGGCCCCCGCCTTTCCTTACTTTCTGTTATGTTGCTGCCCCCGGAGGACCTCTTCGTCAAAGCGCCGGGACACTCCTTTTGGAGTAGCTGTTGCGCTATAGAAGAATGTGTTAACATAACATAACATAACATCACGGTCGGGTCGTTGGAAAGCCTCATCATAATCCGGACAGCGATGAAAGATCCCAGTACTGCCCTATGGATGCTGTTTTTGTCTGACCGCCATCTCAGCGGTTGGAAAAAAGCTGTTGGAGTCAGTGGTCTTTCAGCAGTCAGCAACTGCTTCCGACGAGACTGCGGTGGTCCAACTGCCTCCGACAGAAATGCGGAAGATGGTACAACCGGCATAGTAATCCGCCCCTATGTTTCTGAATCGCACTGGCAATAGTGTTTCAAACAGTCATGATACCCTGTCTGAACATTTCTAACCGCCACAAATATTTTAACTTTCTTTCTAATTACTTTCTTGCATTTTTTACTATATTTTAGATTACATAGTTACTATTTTGTATAGTATGATAGTGTTTGAGGACATTATTCTCTTCTATTCTTTTGTCTCCTTTTCTTTTATTCTTTATTTACATACATGATGCTTTCCTCTTTTATCCAATCTTTCTGCCTCCCTTCCGTTCCCTCCCCCTTATAAAATATAGACTTTATTGAGATATTTGGAAGTCCTTATTCAGTATATTTGCACTTCTTTTTTTATAGCAATAATCTCCATTCCTTTACTGTACTTTGTGTATTGAATAAAGTCTTTTAAACACAAAAGAAATGTGCAGCTCAGAGCATGAATTCTGTAGGAGAATCACCGACCAGGAAGCAAACATCATGGCATTACCATAGCTCCCTCTCTGATGCCAGGCATGCATTAGAAAGTAAATTGATTCGATTAGTAACAAAGGTAATTTCAGAGAGGAAAACTTTGAGCAGGCTTGTTGTGCACGCCACAGGCAACATCATTAAGAGTAACGAGGTCACTTCCCTCCCCAGTCTCACCACTAGCGTCCTGGATGAGGGTCAGGGCCATCACCTGCATGGGCAGCGAAACCACCCCAAAGAACCTCTTGCACGAAAGTAAACCTCAGCACAGTAACAGAAAAGCAGGCGAGCACATCTGGCTTCGGGCATTTGGCAGGAGGTTACATGCGTATAGGGTGAGTTGTTTTTTTGTGTTACCCGGAACACTGCAGTACCCGGCCCCTCTAATGCCAGGCTGTCTGCCAGCGAGGCTGCCAAGACAAGCACTCTCTTTAGTAGGGCAGATCATGCTGCTATACTCTTTGTGTGCCCAGTCAAGCACTAACTGAGCTCATGGGTAGCTGGCAAGGATGCACTTGAAAAGAAGATCTTCCAGTCCCTTCTGGGAAATGAGATACCTGGGAGCTGCTGTTTTTCCGCCTCTTTTCTTTTGTTTTCACCACTTATTAAAAGTGGCCGCGCTCTGCCCTCTCTCGGTCCCTGGAACTAGATGCAAATGATAAGCAGATGAGCACAAACAAACTTTTTTTAAATCATAATTCCTCTCACTCTCGCTCGTCTCTCGAAGAAAAGAACTCGTCTGGTGTTTAGTTTCAGCGTTGTGTTTATGATTTACAAGCGCGCAATAACTGCAACGTCAGGTCAACCTACTCCATGCAAACGTACAGAAGGAGAGACAACTGAATTTGTGGAACTACCAGTAAAATAAAACATGTAGCCTTTGTGTTTTTCTTACAACCTGTTCTGTTTTCAGGTTCTGCTCGCTGTCGTTCTTTCGCCTAATTACGTTTTGAATGTCTCTTCCTTAAAAAGAATAATATATTGGTCTGGGTTTATTGGCACACCTCTGCTCCACAGCACTCTGTGGCCTAGTGGCGAAATGTAGCACCCTGAAATGTTCGTAATGGGCGTCAGTGCCTGTAACATTTCTAAGAAAGTTCTTTTTTTAGCCTTCAGTTTCTTTATTGTGCGCCTAATCACAAATACATTTTATTAGGCTGATTTACAGGGGGCATTAAATAATGCTGTAAGACTTCTGGCTCTTACGGGTATTGTGAACACATGATGGGGAAGGCATGTCCTAGACTGCTGCTGAATTTAAAAAAGATGATACGTCTCTAAGAAATGTAGCAATTATTTGTCAGTTTATCAATATTAGTTATGATTTCCAATGTGCAGATTGGGAAGTCTTATGGGGAGGTGGGGGTGAGAGTCGGATTTTTACCACGACTGGGGCGGCTATATATGTGGCTAAATATGGGGGCAAGGAAATATAAGGAATCTAGTGGGTGCAGGGGAAAGTGTGAGGAGCCGGAGAGGTTAGGGAAGAGCAGTGACAAACTCATCTCAAAATGAAACCTGCTTCTAGAAACTGCAATGGGACAATGTCAAAGAGTGAATAATATGGCATTATGGCCTGCTGCTGAGGGATACAACAGCTGTGAAAGACCAAAATCACAGGCAGGGCCTATAATGAGGGAGAGAGCATTTAATAATCAGTATAGCTCGAGGCAGAAGGGCTTTCAGGCTATTAGAACCTTCCTCCTACTAAGGGTAGAATGTTCTAAATCAAAAAGGGAGAAACATAAAGACAAACTTTGGATGTTGGAGCAGAAGGCATATACCAGCCAATAAAAGTCCAGACCTACTCCCTAGTCTTCAATGGGGCTCTCAACATTCCAATGCGCCTTATAGCCCACTGTCAAAGGCTATACCAGTTGTTAAAGGCCCTTAATGCAAGTTAATGGCCCAAGCCGCAGGTGAGGGTCTATTTCGCAGATGAGGGCCTTTAACAACAGGTACAGCCAGAGGCAGGAGGGTTATAAGGCTATTAGAACATTCCGCCTACTGAGGGGAGAATGTTCTGTTGATGCAAGATTTTGAAAATCACGACACACAACACATTTACTGATTACAGACACGAAAAGCTGACAGTACACTTTGCACACATTAAACACAGTGACACATGAAACTGAGGCAAGTGTAGTAGATGCACCGTAAAAGTGTGCTTTGAAATGTAAGTTGAAGAAAACATACATAAAAAATAAAACTTATACATAGGTGCTCTGCGTAGCGTGGGCAGGAAACTCACCTGGACACTTTGCTGCTGTTGGCACTTGAATTGTTGGAGGCATTTGCTGGTACCACTGAGGCGTGGGGACACTCAACGTCGGTCTCCCCCGCTGCCGCTGCCTTTCTCGACCTTAGTGCGCGGCCGCCGAGGGGGGAGACTACATCCCTCAGGAGTCCTTGCAGCCGGACACCGCATATGCCCATTTCGCGCAAGGTGGTGCCTAAAAGACCGTTAGAACTGCGGTGGAGCGGGTGCTCTGCATAGCGTGGGCAGGAAACTCACCTGGACACTTTGCTGCTGTTGGCCCTTGAATTGTTGAAGGCATTTGCTGGTACCGCTGAGGCGTGGGGACACTCAACGCTGGTCTCCCCCGCTGCCGCTGCCTTTCTTGACCTTAGTGTGCGGCCACCAAGGAGGAAGACTACATCCCCCAGGAGTCCTTGCGGCCGGACGCCGCATACGCCCATTTTACGCCAGGTGGCGCCTAAAAGACCGTCAGAGCTCCTGTGTTTCGGGACGCGAGCTTGCGGCGCCGGGCTAAGCCCGGGCAAAGGGTGGGCCGTCTGTGGCCGTTTGGGGCAGAAAGGGGCAGGGCAGGGCCACCAATCTTGCATTTGAACAACGGCCCTCCTGCCTATGAACTCTAACATGGTTAGTGGCTCTTGACCTTTTAATTAACAAGGTGTGCACTCTACTGCTCTAAGTTTTGTTTACATTGTTTGTTTCTAACATGAGTGCGGGTACTCGTAAAGGGACAGGGGGCCAAGGGTGTGTGGGCACTCTTGACGCCTTCCTTATTAGGGCAGAGTCGATCTTGATCCATGAAATAGAGCTTACACAAAGAAGACTCTCCCTCGATACACGTAGAGTTTCCTTGGAAGCCATTACAGGGGGGCCCATCTTTAATGAAGCTAGCCCGGTTGAATGCAACTTGGCCGGTATGCCACAATCGGTCCCAGAACCCTTGGTAGTAATTCTAGAAGACTCATCCATGCTAGCTACTGAATCAACTGTTATAGAACCATCACCAGTATTATTACCACCCCCCATTGAGACCCGGTTGACACAACAGTCGCAGTCCAAAGTAAAGGGGGCACGATTCCAGTTATCACAAGGAAAAGAAAAGCGGGTGGTGTACCACTTACTGTACAACAAAATAGTAAAGTGGCAAAAACAAAAGGCACTGCTTGCGGCAAGAAAGGCCCCGCAGAAGAAGTAGCTGCTGGCAGCCCTATTTGTCCTAGTATATCCAGAAGTCAAAATTCCATTGTGCACTCTCAAGTGGAGTTGGAAGATGGTATATTGGCGAAACTTGAGGGGAAGTTAATAGTGTTGCTAAAACCACTGTTAAATAAACTTGTAGACATTGACACCCGCTTAAATAACATAGAACAAAAACTCTTCTCACCAATTAGCCAAATACCAAATGGGGGCTCAACAGCTCAGGGTGATCACGGAACACGCCCGGCTGCCGACTCAAATAGGCCCCCAGTAGTCAATGATGTTGTCACTAATGCGGGTGCACAGGCCGCCACATCAAACAATGTCAATACCCAACCAGCACAAACTAATCCTAAATGGGCAGGAGTAAAACTCGGGGGCATTCACAATGGTTGGAATAGGGGGGGCTCGTTTGTTGCTCATGATAAGGGACATCTTAACTTACCTCCTGAGTCCACACCTTACACAGTTGTGCTTTCAAATGTACCACCAATACCACCTAACTCTGAGGAACATTGGACCACCTTAAAAAATAGGGCACTGCATTTGTTAGACACTAAAACTGGATTGGGTAGGCACTTGTTCCAGGAGTTTAAAATGATTCGTAGGGTCCCCTGGATAGGGAAATCAAATAAAATTAGTGGGGGTGATTGTATAGTCTTGAACTTTGGGTCTCCTGACCTAGTCAGAACAATCTTACAAAGAGCAGTGACAACGCAAATGGGTAGGGAGGGGATTCATATTCTACCCTTGGGTTTTTCTATCCCAACCCTACCTATATATAGATGCAACAATAGATATCAGCTCACCGATTAACTATCTCAGTGAAGGAGCAAGAAGTACAGGAATCTACATCCATATACCCAGCTACTTTAGCTGATCACCACTCACAGGTAGCAGGTGCCATGGGACTAGTATCAGCCATTAATGCTGAAATACCTTAGAGTTCACATAATCCAAAAAGAAGTAAAAATGATTCCAACCTCAATATTTTGAGCTAGACCGTTGCAGGCCTTGAGTCGAGATTAGCTGATACAGACTGGATGCATGTAATATCCGGCCAAGACATTATAATATCCCTGGAAACATGGGCCACACATGATCTACATATAGAGGGGTACATTGCTTTAGTCTGACAGCACCTAAACCAGATTTTGGACGTGCATCTGGAGGTCTATTTATTGGGATCAGGATAGCCTCTGGAGGGAGTATTAAGGGGATACCAACTAAAAGTCCCAACGTACAAATATTGGAATATAAAAGATGGGCCCCCTTCTATCTAATTAATTTTTACAACAATGATTTTTACTCTGTTTCAAATAGGAATTTCATTGAGCTTTTTAAAATGATATCAAATTTAGATAAACACCAAGGCACAGATGATTTTATTGGGATCCTCTGGGGGGGGGGGGCTTTAATGCTAAAGCCCCGACAGAATATCAGGATGTGATCAAATCTTATGCAGACCCAGCAGTGCGAAGGGGATCGGAACTAGATATTTGTATTAGTGAACAGATCCTCAGTAATGTAATGGATCTGGTTCAAACCCCTAGAAATCAGTGGGCACCGACTTTTAGAGGTAGAGACTGTCTTACATCTATTGATTATATTTTCGTCTCTACTTGCCTTGCAGACCGCTTAATAACCGCTGAGGTCCATGTAATGGATTTTGGGGATCACAACCCTCTGACAGTGGTATTAAGATTAGCATCCCACCCCGTGTATACCATCTTTCATGGGGCTAGGGATGTCACCCCTTCAACAGATAATCTAAGGTTGAAGTGGCGGGGAGTAGATAATGGTATAATAGTTGAGACTGTGATAGAAGGGCATCCGCACCTAATTACCTCATGTCTATCAACTAAAACTAACCGCCTAAGAACAATCGAGGATTTTACCAAACTCTGCTCTGTAATTAGATCCCTCCTGCTAGTGCCATTGCCCAAGGTTGACAAAGAACAGAGATGGTTTGACCATAAATGCTCAGAGGCGAATAAGAACCTACGCAAGGCTCTAACCTCCAAACCTAGGTGTCCTACGGACGTAAGGACAGCAAGGAAGATGTATAAAATAGCAACTAGGGAGCAGAAGGATACTCTCCTGGGGGAGCACTGGGGGGTACTAGCTGATTCAGCTGGGGGAAAGAATGGTAATTCATTCTGGTCCGCTGTTAGGGATCTCCGTAACATGGGCCAACAATTACCACCAATCAGCTGTACTATCACCAGCGACTCATGGGAGAATCACTTCTCTAGAATATATGCGACACCAACACAAGGCACAGATCACTATGTGCAGGGACATCTTTGCTGTTTACAGATCACGCTGTTGGAGGTAAAAGAGGCAATTGCACAGAGCCTTGGCAACAAGGCCACCGGGCCCCTATGGGTTACCCATAGATATAATAAAGTGGAAACCGGAATTTTGGGCTCTAATTCTCTTGAATGTTTTTAATAGTTTACCCCAAGCTCCCATGCCGGATACCTGGGCAACGAGCATCATTGTCCCTGTGAGAAGTTGGCCTGATATGCGATGCTCACTAATTCTAGTGATCACCTTGTATCATGCCAAGCAACCCTTATGATGATCGGTTGTAAGTCAACCTTATAGACCAGTTATCCTAGTGGTAACGTGGACAAAGCAGTCTTAGGCTAAACTCTGAAAGGCATGTGAAGCCAGCTGTATTACCATACACAAACCCCTTGAATACCAGATGAAAGGACACTACACAGATATATATTGAAAATATATATATATTTATTAACTACAAATATCCCCTGAACTCTTTATGAGCACAGAAGCACAAGCGTTAAACAAAACACAGTTTAAAATACACAAAAGTTGCACAATATGGATGAGCCCTAGGGGCCACCTAAACCATATACTAAGAAAGTGGTATAAGAGATACCAATCGATAGAGAAACAGGCCTAGGGCCTTGGGAATCACTGGAGCTGTTCGGGACTAGCAGTGACTAAGTCGGGAAAGGCCCGCGGGACTCGGGTGCAGTGTTTAAAGTGCACGCACTCACCAATACAAAGTCTATGGTGCGTAAAAGTTAGAAAGTTAGTTAGTTAGGAACCTTCCGAGTGACCTAGAAAGCTGAAACTTGAGATGCAGGCCCTAGAGGTGTGTACCAGTGTGGGAACACCGGCGTTGCTGAGTTACCTCACCCACAGGAAGCGGGTGCATAGGGTCGAAGTAGTGTCGGGTTTCGTCACGTTGGTCAATGGTGCTTGGAGCTGAAGATGTTGCAGGCGGCTCGATGTGAAGAGTTCCGGTGGATCCAAGGGTGGATCTGAAGATGTGAAGACCTGAAAGCAGAGGGGGACAATGTTCAAAGTCACTAGCCAGTGACTACCGTGGAACCAGATTGGAACCAGGCGATGTCGGGTGCAAACAGGCGTTGAGGTGTAGCTTCTCTCTGCAGCCACGTGGACACCAGGGGTTGAGGACATCCAGGAGTCAGTCACGAGCTGTCCCACGCAGGCTTCTCGCTGTTGGCGGTGTTGACAACTTGATTGGAGCAAACAGGCCTTGGCTAATGCAATCCACGCAGGAATCGAAAAAGGCTTATCACTCGGACCAGCAAGGTCAGAGCGGGTGCTCCTTTTTACAGGAGCGAGGGCAAGTCTAAAGCAACCAGACCCGCAGTGTAGTTCTTCGGTTTCGTCGCCAAGATGGCCGCTGACCACGTGGCTAGTGGCTGGGATGGCGCGTCAAGTGGCACAATGCAAAAGGGCCCCATGCAGATCGTGAAGATGCTGGGAGGCTGATTTTCGGTGCAAGGGCTGCTCGGTGGTGAGGGTTCTCAGTCCCCAAAGCACAAGGTCGAGGGTGCCTCTGAATATGCGCAGTCAGCTCTTTGGGTGTCTTCCAAGATGTCTGGTCCCACATCTCTCAGTGCCTCAACGGGTCCCTTCTTTGCAGGGACTGGGGATCGGGCTGCAAGAAGTCTGGGAGTTTGGGTATTGTTGGGCTCTGGGCTCGGGCTGTGGCGGAAGGCGGCGGCAAAGCAGATGTTGATTCGCTGGTCGGTACCCGTATTCACAGGGTGGCCACTCCTAGGCCACAAGGGAGATGCTCTTCAGTCTTCTGTGCAGCAGAATGTCGAAGTCCAGTCGTCTTCTTAGTTTCAAGTTGATTCAGGATGATGTGAGGTGCTCTGGCACTGCTCCCACTCTTATTCCCAATGTGAGCGGTGGATCACCTGCTAGGTCCCTCCTCTGGGTGGGACCAGGAAGGGGGGCGGTTACACCCCCTTTCCTTTGTCCAGCTCCTCGCCAGGCCTGGGTCTGGAAAGTCCCAGGACCGGTTTGGACTGGCTTATGCACGGGGACACCTTGTGTGCCCCGGGCATGTCTCAATCTATTCAGCCCTGTCCTACCCAATACACAAAATCCTGTCTGGGGTGGTGCTCGCACCTCCCAAGGCAGGAAACCCTTTGTCCAAGCCTTCGTCGCTGGAAGGACTCCCAGCAGCAGGAGGTCAGACTTGTGTCTGTGGTGGCAGCATCCATTTTGTGATGCTGAGGCTCTGGTTAACTTTAACCGGGGTTAAGGCTACACACATGTCGTGTCCCTCTAGAAGGGTGGAATGCTATCCCGGTTGACAGAACTGTCGAGGGGATAGTATTCCAAATCATATGACACCTACCTCGACATGTTTTGATAAAGCCAAACCAAAGTTAGCATATAACCGCGAGGATTATAATGCGCTTAAGAGTATATGGTATGGCAATATCCCGGAACAGCTAAGGGAGTGGTTCCCGACAGCTGCAGACAGGCTCAGCTCATGCTAGAGCACCATCTCACATATTTCCACGCACTCTGCCTCCAGGATTGATGAGGCCTTCCATAGGAGTGGCTGATAGGAACATTTGTGTCCAGTTTAAGGTTAGATATAGGGATACTATATCTAAGTAAGAGGTGATTACACCAACTTACCCCAGCTGAGTGATCAGCCAGTTGTGTCAAATATGGAGGCCAGGCCAGGGGTGGCACAATACATGCTGCAGCCCCTGGTAGGCCTTGGATGCACCTATGCCCTGGGTACCTAGGGTACACTGTTACAGAGCCAACAAGGTGAACCAGTTCCAATTCGTAATGCACCTAGAGTGCATTGGCAGTAATTTAGAGAGAGAACAGCAGGCTCTCGGTCTGATTAGCAGGCCCACAGCCACATTAGGTCATAAACCAGTGAAGCAAAAAGCAAATATTTGGGGTGACCATAGGATAGCAGACCCTACTCTCCTACAGTTCCAATATATAAAAAGGGGGACAGATCAGATCCAATTAATTATAGACCAATTTTGCTGCTCGATAATACATTGAAGATCTTGGGCCAAGTAATATATAACAGGGTTTTGTAATGGACAGAGGAAAGTGGAATGTCAACTGGGTTTCAGAAGTACCCATGTCAACTGGGTTTCAGAAGTAAGGTCGGCATGATAGAACAGTGCTTGAACCTTAATCTGGTCATCAGCAAATATAATATTGCCCGATCCTCCCCTGTCTATTTAGCGTTTATGGGCCTATCGTCTGCTTTTGATTTAGTCAATAAGTCCAAACTTTGGTCTATTTTGTTGGATTATGGACTAGATGAATCCCTGGTACATTTCCTGGCATTTTTACACACAGATCTTAAAGCACAAGTCAGGATTGGCATGGGTGGGGAGGTTTCTGGCGCCATTAGGATGGGAAGAGGAGTTAGACAGGGGTGCGTTTTAGCACCCCTGCTTTTCATTATTTATATTAATGGGCCGAGCAGTTCCCTGAAACAATCGACCCCAGACGTCCTGAAAATAAATGGAAAATTACTGCCGGTACTCCTTTAGGCAGATGATGCAGTTCTTATGGGCCGCAACCCAAATTCTCTGCGTATATTGATTAAATATTTTGTACAGTATATGGACGGTCTGGATCTACACGTGAATTTTAAAAAATTGTTCATTATGTCATGCGAGCCAGGGAAACGCTAGCTCAATTCTATATAAGTAGGGAATAACAGATTAACTTCCACCCATACTTTCCCATATTTAGGGATGGTCTTTGCTGCGAACGGCTTGTGGACTGGGCATATGGCCCACTCCACGAGCAAGTTCTCAAAGGCCATCAACTCAATTCTCAGTCTCCCCGTCCGAGGCAAACAGGTGCTATTGAAGTTATTTTAAAAAATGTTAAACTGCAAAGCGTTCCAGTGGCCACATATGGGGCTGAGATATGGGGTTTGGCGAGAAATCGGTGCATCCAACAGGAAAAAAATCGTTTTTGTAGGAAGCTTCTGGGTGTACCGATCCCTACTTCTGAGTATATTTGCCATAGGGATTTAAACTTGCATTTCATTTGTGACTTCATTAGGGCAAGACCGGCGTTATTTTGGCTTTCAGTTTAGAGGAACAAATCAGCCGCTCTGACGCATGAAATCATAAGTGACTGCCTTAAGTGAGAGAAAGGAATGGATATTCCTTGGCTCTCAGGAGTTTATAAGATTTTATGCAGTGCGGATAAAGGTTACCTCTTTTCAGAACCAACCAGAGTTGACCGACCACATAAGAATGACTTAAAAAAAGCACTCTTACACACTCTATAACTCAGATAGGATCAATAAAGAATCTAAGAACTCTACAATCTCTTCCTTTATGGGCAAGGAGAAGTACAGGTATCCCTTACCACTATATCTCACTTTGCCAATGGCAAATTGGGAAAGAAGCCTCTTATTTCGATTAAGGGCGGGAACCGTAAGATGCCTATTGAGATTTCCATTGAGATATTGGTCAAACCTAGGATATATAGCACGTCCTTGCGATGGAGTGAGCGCTCAAAATTACTTGCATTTTTTCTTTTTCTGTAAATATTATTTAAAATATGTAAAATGGTTATTAACTCCGTTTTTTAAAAAACATAGACCCCTTTCTTTGGGGGAATCTTGTCAGATGTTGCTTTCCTTGGACACTGAAGAAATAGTTTTTCTCACCAGCACTTTCTTGAGACTTGTTATTCGAGCCCGTAAAATGATGGATAATTTTTGATTTTCTGCTGTATATTGATACTTATAATCGTCTGATACCTATTTAGTTTTAATAAGGATTTTAGAATATCATTGTATAAATGTGACATGCTTTTATGAATTCTTGAAATTCGAATAAAGATTTTTTAACTGAACTGAACTGAATACATAAACATGTAAATGGGATGCACTAATGAGATTTACTTCAGAACATGTTGTTTATTAGCATTTACTGATGAAAACTGAGCTATTATCAAAGTGGCTTTGTGTTTCTAATGCCTTCTGTTAGAATGCACCATTTAGAAAAGTCGGTGCAAAAGTGTGCAGAAATTCACATTTCGCGTAATAATACTAGAGTTCCTATAGTTTATGAAAAATGAAAAACGAATTTTGTGGTCTGAATTTAGAACAATAAATACGTATATGAATATTGAGAAAGATTGTGATAGTCTGGTATTTTTAACCTATTACCATGTAATTATGTCTGGTGAAAGTTTACATATTCCCTATTTGAATGGATTTTATTACACTTTATTTGATATTAATTTAGAGTTAATTATTTGAAATGTGTAATGCCAATTTAAAGGCTCTTTCGAGAATGCTTTTTTTCTCTAATGCTGACCTTTCCTCGACCAAATACAATAGTCCTTTTACAACTAGTGAAATGTTGCTTTATTTGTTCATTATATTTGTAACTTTTGACATTCCTAACTTTTATTCTTCAACATTTACAGTGAATTATTCCTGTGGGAACAGGATTTCAGCTGCTACTATAGACTGATACTTTGTATTTTCTTTTTTCACCGATGTTAGGCCTATGTAGACTGCCAAATCTTTTGTTTCTCATGACTAGCATGAGAAAGTATCTTATTGTTGCGAGTGTCCTAAGTAACATTAGGTGAATTTGAGGCTATCACAGTCTATCGATGGTGGTGTGATGCTACTACACTGGTACTTTGTAAGAGACTTTATGAAAGAAGAAACCCCGAAGGGAGGCACCGCCATTCTGAATTTTCCTACTCTGAAATCAGAACGCTATGCTGATCGATATGTGATGATTACTAAGAACTATCCGCTTACTTTTGGACTACTTTGCAAATGCTACAGTCAGTAGCTGAAGGACTGAAACATTATTTGCCGCACCATTTAATTTTCATTTTCCATTATTTCTTTTGTTCTATGCTAATGAACTCGCCCTTAATGGACTTTAAATCTGAACCCTTTCCAATTCTTTGTAGGATTTGAGCTGTTAGACAAACAAACTATCCTTCTGCCGTTAATGGTGGAGGGACTCTGTAACTCTGAAAACTGATTTTTATAATAATCATCCAATAAAGCCTTGCCTAAATGTTTGGTTCTTTAATGCAAGCTGTGATATTCTTAACTGAAATTCTCAAAAGATTGCTTTTTGATACGGATTTTGAATCTAACTTTAATACAATGACCAAATTAATCTAATACCTGTCTAAGTCTATTATTTAGTCTTGTTGGTTCTTCCACTGATACTGAGCTATTTAACAAATTATTTAAATGCGTTCTAGGGAGACTCAACAAGCTTTTACCCAAAATCAAGTATTACTTCTTTTGTTCTGTGTACCCATAGTAGAACTTATTTGTCTGCATAATTCTAGTCCGATTTAACTTCTTCAGGAGGTTGGGTCTTTCCGTTGCTAGCCTTTATCTCTATAGCATGGTCTTATGAGTGGTGCACTTAAATCTAATATCAAATGTGTGAGTTAGCTGTCAATTAATTTGCCCTTATGGACAGCTAACGTGGTGTTTTGGCCAACCTAATTCCCACCCCTTCTATCGGTAGAGAAAGAATAATCAGAGGATCATTGCCTCAGTGGTAAATGGCAATGCTGCAGATTGTCAGATCTAAAGGACCCATTATGTTTAGAATGGTAAGGAGAGTAAGTGCATAATAACATTTTACCATGTTTGCGCTGCACCAGTTCTAAATAAAAAATGGAGAAACGGAATAACAACATTGGAATGCTTACACCAGCCATTAAAAGCCTACTCTATTGTCTTCAATGGCGCTCTCAATATTTCATATTTCTAATATAACTTTATAGCCCACCATAGCGGGCTATACCGACCATTAAATGACCTCAAGGGTTAAAGGCCCGATTTAAAGGCTCTGGCCTTTAACAAGGGAGTGGGCCTTTAAAGTTGGTATAGTCCAGCTATGATGGGCTATAAAGCTATTGGAGCATTTCACCCCCTCAGGGCAGACTGTACCAATTAGTCAAATAAAGGCCTCAAGGAGCCTGAGGGAGTTGAAATCCCCTCGGCTCTGAAGCTTTTGTTCACAGCTGTTGCTGAGAATGTTCTACAGCTACGGAGCCACAGCTGTTAGCTTTTGAACAGTCATAGAAAGACCTGAGAAAAGGGGCTGAAGTCTCCCCAGCTTGGTTGAACTGCTTTTTGTAGTTCAGCCGAGCCAGGGAGACTCAGCAGCTGAGCAGCATTCATCCTTCCCTCCATCTAAAGCCCTGGCACCACTGAGCTACAGGAGGAGGGAAGGGTGAAGGCTGTGTGTTTCCTCTTGCATGGCCTCTGCCTTTCTTTTTCCTCTGTCTAATTACTATATTTTTGAGAGGCAGTTGAAAGAGAAAGGCAGAGGCTGTATATGAGGATATTGAAATGTTAAGAGCAGCTGGCCTATACCAGTTCATATAGGATGCTGCTGCTCTATTGTCTTCAATGGAGCTCTCAACATTCCAATTTTCTAATATAAGATGCTGACACAGAGATATCTGTGTTAAAGTTCTATGATGGCAGGCAACACACTTTCAGAATAAAGCCAACACTCACAAGGTACAGTACGTTAAGTGGTGAACGACTTACTTGGTCATTCATATTTTTATTATAGACTCATGTAATGCACTGTACCACTTTTGCTTCAGGTTCATGTGAGACTGATTCACTTGTGAATACTCAAAAGGCAACAATGCATATCATGCTCCATTTGTCTACTATCTTTAATGTTATCCAGTATGCAAAGAACACACAGTTGTGTTCACAAGACCCAAGGAGATTGTGGCAATATCTGGGTCACAAGGAAATAGGTCAAGCCTTTGCAAGAGGATTATGACACGAGAACTATAAATTTTATCTGCTCTGCCGTTATATATTTTAGCTACAGGGAAAGGGATTTCAGTAGGGCTTCTCTTTTCCCACTATTCTGTTCAATGAAAGGCTAAGGCTTTAAAAGAAGCTGCTTTGTACAATCAGCATGGAATCTTAACCTACACCAAAGATAATGAAATGTTCTTCACCATGGCAATAAGTGCAAGAAATGGCTACTTGGTGTCAATTACCACCATAAAGTGAATGAACAACGAGAGGACTCTAATGGACTTAATGAGAACTGCAACAAGTTCAATGGTGAACCAGATTGGCATAAAGTATATAATTATAATTTTCAGACCAGCGTACAACCAAACCCCTCTCAACAACCATTACACATCACGAACTCATATTTATTTATTTATATTGTGAATTTTTATAGCACAGACTTGACTTGGAGGCATCAGAACACTTTACAATAGGTTTGAAACTGATAAGTAAATAACTGGATAATACAAGGAAGTACCCTAGGAGGAATGAGCGGCAGCGTACCCCTCATGCTGGGGAAGTACACCTATTCATAACATAGCACTGAAAAGCAGGTGGAGACAACCAATGGGCAGTAATGCAGAGGACGTCGTCAGTAGGGGGTGAGCTCAACTGAGAACCTGGGGCCATATGGAGGTAGCCCAGCTCTAACTGGGTGTGGCTTGTAGGTGCTTCTCGGGGAACTCCTGCTCACATCCCCTGCTAACTGCCCAACGCTGTTTGAACCTAGCTGTGCCTCCCTTGCCGGGTACAGCTTTAGCTAAGCCCATGCCTGCCCCACTTCTATTGGACTTATAGTGGTGGGGAGGATTGTGGCGAGAGGGTGTTTTGGCTGTAACGGTGAGGGGTGCTGAGGTGAGAGGTGCTGAGGAGAGGGAGAGGGCTCGTAAGTGGCGCATCTGGTATTCAACCCTGTTTCTGGCATCTGTAGTCAAGAGAATTCCCACGTAAAAAGCTAGTCTATTCAATCTACTAGTAAATTTGGTGATAATGCCCATGTAAAACAGCCATCTTCAAAAAGGAAATGGCATACACACCATCTTTACTGACTTCCCCCTCACTTCCCCAATATCAGTGGTCAACAAAATTGAGGGGAAAAGAAGGTGCTCAAGTAGAAATCTAGAGGCTAGTACATATGTATTAAATGGTTTGATAAGGCAGTGTTTTTATAATATCACAGACCCTGCACCTCTGGGAGCAGCCACAGCCACCACAATTACTTCACCCAGCCCGCACACTAGCCATTATACCACTAACCAAGTGATTTCACCAACTATCAGATTCATGCCCAAGGCCGAGCCTATAGCATCCTACAATGGAGATACCATCTCAACCTCACCTATCCTTAAAAATAGATATGAACCATAAGAGGAACATTTTTAATGGAGAAGCAATTACAGGCCAGCATTCAGTGCACCACATAAGAGAATACTCTGTCTCTCCTCGGAGCGCCGGTAGTAGCGGCTAAGCACAACATGCTGACAATAGCAGCTCAAATTCATTCAAATTCGCGATGGCTTTACTCACTGACGCAGGACATAGGTGATATACCATCCCCATCAAAATTAATGCTAATGCCTTCCAGGAGGGAAAGTATAAAGGACCAAGAACTGGGCAAACTTCCTTTCCAAAATTGAGGCCCAAATAGAAGAGACGCTCGCTCAGCCTCCAATTTTGTGAAGAAGCCAAATGAACACAACTTCTGGGCTTGCCCAGGACATTCAACCTTTAGCACCCAGCCCTTCCCGGTCTCCATAATTGCCTGGCAAGGCACGATCGCCAGGATTTTTCTCTGACAATCGAATTAGATGGAGCTTCAAATTGACTTAAATAATAAAATCACTGGCTACCCATCTGGCTGACATTGGGACCAAACTAAGCAACTTGGAGGGGAAATTAAGGGCAATGGGGGTGAAGAAGCCATGCCCTTGCTCCACAATACCAGATAAACCAAGCACCCTATCAGAAATGCCAAACACCTTAGTGAAAAGTGCAAAGGATAATACACTAAGGGATGGAATATATTACCATGAAGCCAGCCCTAAAACTCAAGGGCCCTGCACATCGCTTAAGTATCAAACAGGTAGAGCCGGTCCACCACTTCTGGCACCAGTTCTGGCAGGTGTGAAAAACAATCCTCTGAAAACCTCTAATTATTCTGCTGAAGAAGGGCTTATTCCGAGTTCGACCAATTTTGATCCACCCGAGGAACCTGAATCATAGGAGGTCCCCTTTATTCTGGCCTCACCAGCCCCTCCTCCAGTTTCTATTCCATCAAGAAGATTTAAAAAAAAAGCTTGCAGAAGCAGACAAAGAAACAACATGTGGTAAAAAGGAGATCTCTGATTATAGGGGCACCCAACACATCTACCGCCAATGTGGGACTAAGGCCATTGAATCTTTTTCTATTTGGTCCACAACTAAAGACAAATAATTTGGCTGCACAGGAAACAGCCAAAACCATCTGAATGTACCAAATAGAATAATGTAATAGTTCTACAGAGAAACATACCACTGAAAGGGGCATGCGGTCATGCAGTTGGATATATCGAAGACATTAGCGCAAGTCCCAATTAACAGGTAATCAAAATGGGCAAGAAGTTAGGGGACTGCTTTTAAACCCACCCACCAGAGGAATTTCAGTTGACAGGCCAGCCCGTTCATCGTTCCCTGGGAGATGTGCTGTAGACGCAGGAACTCAGTCGGACTCCCCTGATCTAGGTGCTCCAACCAGCCACCAAAAGAGTCAAGAAATAAGAGGGACGAGACAGAACTCATTCAGTGCCGTTTCTACATCTAATGGCAGTGGGCATGCATACCAGCAAAACACATAAGATGATGGACGGAATGTTGCACAATGGCAAAACATTCACCCCCAGTCACAGATCTGGGTTTAATCCATCGTTATTTTGCTCACCCAGCCACCCCAGTTCAGACATGGCTATATGCAAATCAGTCTTGACCCTGTGCCTCATGGGAACAGTCCAGCCCGAACTGCCAAGCCATGTCTTCCCTGGACCGGAATCAAGCATCCTAGGACCCGTTTCTGGCTATCAGCTGTCTTCAGCCAGGATAGCTTGACTCTCGCTTCTCGCCCTGCCTTTTTGCCCCCGTTGTAATACTTTTGCCTAGTGCACAGTAGTGCATGTTCCGCAGCATCTACATCAGCATCTACATCTATATCTAACGCTCCAAGTAGCTTCCTGGCTAATGTGAGCTGGTGTCTTATCTTATGTGAAATGATTTGTCTGTGGGTATTCTCTAAAGCCCTCATCTGGCCCTCTAATTAGTTTGCTTGTCCCGCCTGTCCTTATTGTTTTGCTACCACCACTATTAGCGCCCCCCTAACCACGTGTCTGAGGGTGTCCCAGAGTAATGTCATTAAGGTGTGGGGATTGTCATTGATGTTGAAATAAGCCTGTAAGGTGTTTCTGATTTCTTTTACTGTAGCCTCATAAGCCAGTAACTTTGGATTGAGTCACCACATACATTATTGTGGATGAGGAAGGGTCAGACAGAGAGTGATTGAGATTGGGGCATGGTCCGAGAAGGCAGCCACTTTCAAATCTGTGTGTGTGGTGGCCGGTAGGAGGGAGCCGGTGTCCAGTAAGCAATCAATCCTGGTGTATGTTTGGTGTTCAGCAGAAAAGAAGGTATAATCTTTTGTTATGCGGTTCTGGGATCCCCAGATGTATGTCAGGCCCACCGCCATCAACCACAGAAGGCCCTGATTCGTGAATGCCCTAGTTTGGCCCGCCCGTTGAGGATCAATGAGGGCACAAGGAACTAGACAGAAGTCCCCACCAATTAAGACATTAGCATCGGCAGATGTAAGTACCCTCCCCACTGCTTGTTGGATGAAATCTTCCTGTCCTTCACTGGGTGCGTAGGAACAGGCCACATTAAGGGTACAAGTGTAAAGGGAGAGACGTAAGGTAAGGAGTTGGCCAGTCAACTCTGAGTGCACTTGAAACACCTGCCCCTGGAAATGCATTTCCAGGAGTATCGCCACGCCTGCTTTCTTCCCAGGTTTGGAGTACTGTCTATCGAACCATCTGGATTTCACAGGCTGCAGTCCATATGGAAGAGGTGAGCCTCTTGCAAGAGGCATACGTCACATTGAGAGTCTTTCAGCATTGCAAGTAGTGTCAGATGTTTCGTCAGGGCATTGATACCCTGGAAGATGAAGCTTAGCACTTTAACCATTGTTGTGGTGTGAGGGGTAGGCCATCAACTTCCTCACTCCTGCGAGTCCCCTGGTCTAGCACAGCTGTGTGCAGTGTGCGGGAAGCGGCAATTTTGGAGAAGTTGTGAGCATCAGGTGAGCGAGGGAACAATGAAAGTGAGAAAAGCAATTGCTTCAATACTTGGAGTCCAAGGTGTGGTTTGAGTAGAATTCATGTCACTGGTGGGAATTCAATGCAGAGAAGAAATGACTGACCAGAGCTCCGCCACACTCTGAGTAAGAATAGTAGGAGCAGGCAGCTTACCGTGGAGTTTCAAACAACGCTCAGCTGGGGGGAGCCCCTATGCAGATGCGGGGGATCCATCTGTTCAGCAGGTTGCTCAGCTAACTGTCTACCGTAGCCAGCCCAGGATTCTCGTGACTGGCCAGAGTCAATCTGTTATAGGATCCAGAGAACGGTCCCTCCAATAGTGGCTGAGGGCTTGCTCTTCTCTTTCCTCACTGGGAATCTAGGCCATCCAACGGCACTAGTAAGTGATGTACAGGACCGCAGCTGTTGCGATGGTGGGGGGGTTGTCCTCCCTTACTCCAGCCCCAGGATTGAGCATGCTTCATCCAGGCTGCAGATGAGATGAAACGGGTGCCCCCACTTGTATTTGACTCATTTCTCTCTGAGTAGGGTGGTGGCTGGTTTCAAGGTCCTGCACCATTGGAGAGTAATAGAGGATAGATCTTGATAAAGTCTGACATTCAATCTCTTGAATGAGACCAATCCTTGGTCCCTCACCATGGCCATGATCAATTCCTTCTGGGGATAATTATGAAGACATGTCAAGATAACTTGTGGGGTCCCTTGGGGCACCCAATGGGCGGCCATCCGTGTGTGTGCAGTCCAAGGGGAGATCTTTATCGGCAAGTTCCAGTACTACATGGCCGAAAAGGCATAGAACATGGGGCCATATGTTTCAAGCAAAATTGCGATCGCAAACGTTGAAATTCTGAGAATTTCGGCATTCGCGATCGCAATTTTGCTAAATGGTATGTATGAAGGTAAATCTGCATGCAAAATAAGGAATCACAAAATTTGTGATTGTTTATTTTGTGATTGCATTTAAGGAATCACAAATTTTGCGATTCCTTAAATGCAATGTAAGAAGCACCAAAAAGTTGCAATTTGGCCTTAAGGAATCGCAAATTACCACCAACTTCAAGTGCATTTTTTAAACTGCAATGTGAAACACATTCAGGCCCTTAGGGCATGTATGTGCGCCACATGCACACCCATGCTTATTTCAGGGGCGCAACAGGGTGTCCTTTTGACATCCTTGCACCCTTGAAATTGCATTCTCAATTTGTGATTCTCCAATTGCTAATCGCAATTTGAGAATGTCTTCCCATTCATTCCTATGGGCCTCTAGTCCCATAGGAATGAATGGGGAGGTATGCCTTAATTGCGAATTGCAATTTGAGATTCGCAATTAAGGAATATGTAGGATTCGCAAAATGTATTGCAAATCCTACATACATAGCATTTTGCGATTCTCAAATAGCGATTTTCGAAAAATCACTATTTGAGAATCGCAAAAGAAGATTTTGATACATATGGCCCATAGTCTTACAGTTCGCCAGAATCCTCCTGCAGAGGGAACTTTTTTATTCAAATGTTGAATCCGTGGAATCTGTTCTCTAAATCCTACATGTGGTATCGGAGCTTACCATTCTGGTCCTGGAGTTCGATCAGCTGGTGTTGTGCGCCACCAGCTCCTCCTCCCTGGGGTCACTACCATTTTCCAAAACGTTGACCCTTTGGCCCATGTCACCCAACTTGCTACGAACCTCCTTAAATATCTTGGCTACTTCTTTCTGTATGGCCACAATGTCATCATGCAATGTAAGGAAAAGGGTTTCCATGAATCCACAGGTGACTGGGGCATCGTCGTTCGCATAGTCAGGCGGCAGAGAGTAACTATTGAGGGGTCACAGGTTCCTAGGTTGAATCTGTATGTTTTGAGGCAGATTTGGACAGCATGTCTTTAAATGGTGTTGTCTTACTTCCCTCTATGAGACACCATGGCTACAGGACTGCTCTACACAGTGTGAGGGTGCATGATGGGGAGACCGCGACAGAACGGGCACCCAGAGCAATGGACATTCTCCCCCAGAATCAGAGCAAAGATTCTCTTCTAAGTCTTCCTTCAGAGGCCCATTATCGCTTCAGTAAATAATTGGGCGTGCTGTCCAGAGGCTGGCCTCCCGCCTCTCGCTGTGGCCTGTCAGAGAACACGAAGCAGGGCAGAAGGGTAGCCAAATTTTTACTGTCCCGATGTGAGAAAGTCTCAGTCTCTCACCACCAGGAGGGTAGCAAGTTTCTTTTACCAGGGATTACTCTCTGATCAGTTTCCTAACAGGGTAGCACTGGTGGGACTCATTACATAATTCATGCTGGTCTCAGTCACCTCCCTGCAAATACCAGCCCCCTGTCAGGTTCTAGCTCAGTCTCTATTGGGAGCAGGAAGATTGCAATAGGCCCAGGCACCATTGCTCACTCACCTCCAGGTCTCAGGTATTGGCCGCCTGCCTGTCTATGCCCACACTGGTCTCCCAAAGGCCAAGGGTGAGTCTCTTGTTGCCAGGAGGGGTCTACTTCCAATTGCTGGAGTGCCGGGCTCGATTGTCCCTCCCTCAGCTTGTGTTCAACTGCTGTGGACTGCTGACCGGCTGCCACTGGCTTAAGTGGGAGATCTGGAGCACAGTCACTACTCTAATAGCCCAGCAGGGGCGCCCTGGTAGTCATTGACGGGCCGCTGCGAGCATGCGCGCAGGCTGGAGTCTTCAAGGAGCCGCTCGCGGGTCAAGATCGGGTGTCTCCTCCCTAATGCTGCTCAGCCCCAGCAGCTGTTCCTCTCTCTCCTCGGCTGAGATGTGGAGTGCAGGGAATCGGCTCCTACATGGCCGTCATCTTGGACATGCCCCCCTTAAATGCTTTTTTAAAAGGTATATTGAACGTTGTTCAAAAGCAATTTGATCATTGCTGATGTATTTTTTTTTTACACTTTTTCATATGATTGTTATGGTTTTTATTGACTAAACAATAAAGATGACAATGACAACTGATTTTAAGTCCGGTTGTGGGCTGAGGTGCCTGATTCCCAAAAAGCACCCTTAGCTGGAACCGGACGCTCTTATCCATGGATGATTTGGAGGTTAAGATGTCTTTAAAAGGTAAACCCCAATTATTTAGCACTGTTAATTATGGATGGAAGGCCCTCCAGGTCAGTGAGAAGTGCCATCAAGTCTCGAATTGGTAGGTTAGCTTCTTTGTAGAGATAAGGAGAAATTCTCTTTTCACTTGGTTTAGTTTGAGGTGGTTGTTTTCCATCTAAATGTGAATTGTTTTCAGGGTGTTGGGTAAGAAATTGAAGTTATCTGGGTATTAGACTTTCAGGTAGATTTGGGTGCTGTCGGTGTTCAGATAAAATAGTATTCCAGAGTTCCTGAGGATCGTGCAGAGGGGTTCCAGACAGAGATTGAAGAGCATGTATCAGTTCTGATATAAATGGGCTTTGCTAATGAAAGTCTTTATCAGGCACAAAAGGAGTCCTTTATCAGGGAGGCTACTTCCTCATATGAATGGATAGGAGTAATATGCAAACATTTATTTGCATAACACATGAAAGGCATGTATATGGAGAAGGGGCTAAAAAGAATGAGGAGCAACAAATGGTTTGTTTGGTGTTAAATGGATTGCTTGTATCTACGTCCAGCGCTAGAATGTGGGGACGACAAGATTGACCATTATTCACAGTAGAGTGAGTATAAGTCTCAAATGCAGGCTGTTGTGGAGGTACCGAATGCCTTGGTCTTACTTGACCAAGATAAAGCGGACTCTTCTGTAGCCACTATGCCTCACCATCAACATACGAATGTAGTAGATGCTTGTGTCGCAATGAAAAGGTCACTTTCATAAGACAAAGACAAAGAAAAAAAGCCCATACATAGTTGGCAAGGTGAGGAGGCAGCTCTGAAGATGCTTGTAGGAGTCACAACACTAATCAGACTTAAATAAGGATTGAGTGAATCTCATTGGTGAGCTCTTCTGAGACAGGATGAATATTAAAAGACACTCAACCAACCCTAGGAAAAATGGGACAAAAGTATTGGCGAAGGGGGCTACGAGCTCAACAACAAAATACTAATTCACTGCATCGGCTACGCGGTTAGTAGCTGATTCTCTTCCCGTCTGCTCAAGAAATTCTTTAATCGGGAAGTGAAAGAGGAGGAACAGGAAATGTGGCTGTTATCTTGGCTTGGGAAGACTCTGAGCTGCTCCATTATCCATCTTAAATTGAGCCACAACTCTTGTAGAGGGAGGAATGACAACAAAAAACATGGCCCCTGCCATACAATGCAGTTGCAGCCCCCATGCAGAAATCAAGATGCACTGACCCAAAAATAAGTGTTTCTTCTCGTAATCTGAGGAGCTGCACAGGTGGGGAAAGAAATGATAAAGAAAACAAGAGAACCCCACTACGCCTAGTAGAAACCTTTATACAGTACACATATATACATACTCACCCTCACTTATTGTTTCTATTCATTCAGTATGTGATCACTATTGGCGCCAAGCACATTATTTGACAATATCCTAAGAAGTACTGTAATTATCACTTCACATAGTTAGTCACTTATGACATGTTCAATGACATCATTGATGGCATCACCGACGACACCTCAAATGGCATATTTGATGACATAATGAATGACATCACTGATAACACCATAGCCATATATAGCACAGAGTTACTGTGTGAACACATGTGGGTGCCTAGCAAAGAAACAGTGTAAGTCTTGAAAGTAAATGTGGTTGTGCATGGGGAGACTTATAAAGTGCACCGTTTACAAACTACTAACGGTATTGGGCAAGAATTGCTCCATGTTAAACAAGGTAAAGGTGCAGTGCATTTGATGAGGGTTGCAGATGCAGGTTTCCAGTTAGATTGTGGCTTAAAGCAAAATCATGTTCTAAAAATGTGTGAAAAAGGCTGAAGTTTCTGTTGACAATAGATTATCAACCAGTGGCTTTCTGGGCATGTGTCCATGTTAAATATTTGTAGTATGGTGCTATAAACACATTCTATATAGCAAAAATATTTATAAGGTGTGGAATTTAACTTCCTGGACTTCACTGAGGATTCGGTGCCATTTCAGATTCTTTGACAATGTAGAATGTAGAGGTGTCCTTCTTAAGGGTGGTTTATTTCACACTGGTATTGTATGCATGGCTCTACGGTTGTATGCTATTGTACCCATCTCAGGAATGTGTGTAGCATACTTTATCAACCCACAGACTGTCATCCACAGGGCCTGTCAAAAGGTTTTAATGGCAAGAGAATATTTCCTAATCTCTTTACCAGGAATTGAGGGCCAATGTAAAGTCTAAAGAGTTCAATCCTATTAAAGTAAATAGGAAATTGGCCACAGCTGTAGCATCAGTGATGTCATCAATGATGTAATTTGAGAGGTCATCAGTGATGACATCAATTATGTAATGTAACATGTCATGAGTGTTATAATACATGAGGTTGTAAACAATGCATAGCGGGGGTGCAAGTTATAGTTAGATCATTAAACTTTACTGGTTAATCTCAGTGTTTTTTAGTATTTAAATATTAGTTGTTACTCTATATTAACACCTAACTAAATTCATTGAAAAAACAGGAAAGGTTAAAGGGACGCTATAGTAAGGTGAAAATGCCAGTTAAAACATACTTACCCTGATACACAAAGAGGCTCCGCACTAGGCCGGAGGCTCAGCAGTCATGGAGAGATCTCGGCACTTGTGGCGTTATCTTCACAGTAGGAAACAGCAGTGTGGAGATCCCACCATGAGTGTGTAGCTCCTGCTACAACTGCAGAGCCTCCGTCCCAAGTGCAGAGGCGCTTTGTGTATTAGGGCCACTGTTTTTACATGAACAAAACCACTGAAATTCACCAGCTATCATTAGCTCAAGTAACTTTAACCTGTGCCCTAAACTAACTATAACTCGTGGCCCCATTATGCATAGGGTTGTTACCAATGATGTTAGCAATTGTGTCACAGAACATGTCATGGGTGATGTAGTATATGAGGGAATTAACAGTGCATGTATAAATCAATGTTATATATTTTTACATTAATGTTTAAATTCAAAATGTTATTAAATATTTTATAATTAAACAATATGAATGTATTATTGTATATATTATTTTAAATAAATAACTAGTTTAAATAATTTAGTTATTTTCAACATTGTTTCCTATGGGGATTAAGTCCCTACCACCCATATTTCTCTATGAGAGGATGTTGCAGTACCACTAGTTGGTCATGTGTAGTGCTCGATTTACTATACAAGTGTAAGTTACTACAAAAATGCAGTTTGTGAATGCCAAAGAGTAGTGGTCCAGTATAAAGCGTGCCAAACACCTTTCTCTTAACATGTCATACAATTTCACTTAACAAGGACCATAAACAATATCTTAATTTCAACCACAATATCACTTACACAAGGTCCTCCGATGAATCTTTGGTTGAGCTAATAGGGACCAGAAACTCAAAGAATGTGGGGTAATCACATTATGAGGACCTGGAATATGAAATTGCCAAAGCAATAAAAACTTCTTCAAACATTCCTTCCGTAAATGATGAAATATATATCGTGAGAGGAGAAATATGACTGAAAGAATGAGAAAAAATCGATAACGATAGTTCACAAAAACATTTATCTAAACTCTTTCAAATGGACAGAAGCAAGAAATAAATGCATTTGTGGTTAGTTTTAATACATCAAATAAACAAATGAAGTTTTATACACATTACAGTAGATCATATACATCAGTGATTTGCCTGTGGAAAAGCCGGAGAGAGAGAAAATTCAAGATAATACAATTCGAATTACAAGTCTGGAATCATACAAACCAAGTATGGTAGTTTGGTTCAGCCCATCAAAGCGTGTAGCATAAAATGCCACCAATTGAGTCAGTAACCCTTCAGCCGAAAGGTTAATCTCTGCTAATTTTGCCAGCCGACAAAGTGCAGAATTCGAGTTTGCCTAACCTACACGAAGGAATGAAAGAAGTTGCCGACTGGATGAAACACAGCCGTCTGAAACTGAACTCAGATAAAACAGAAGTCCTCATCTTAGGTACATCCCCCTCTGCATGGGACGACTCTTGGTGGCCGGAAGCCCTTGGAAAAGCACCCATCCCGACAGACCACGCACGGAACCTAGGCATTATCCTGGATTCTTCACTTTCAATGAACAGACAAGTCAGCGCCGTCTCCTCATCCTGCTTCAACATTCTTCGCATGCTCAAAAAAACATTTCGCTGGATCCCCACCGAAACCAGGAAAACAGTCACCCACGCTCTGGTCACGAGCCGACTGGACTACGGAAACACCCTCTACGCAGGTACTACCGCTAAACTCCAGAAAAAACTCCAACAAATCCAAAACGCCTCAGCCAGGATCATATTAGACATCCCGCGTAACGAACACATCTCTGGTCACCTGAAAAACCTCCACTGGCTACCCGTCAATAAGAGAATCACTTTCCGACTCCTAACCCACGCACACAAAGCACTCTACGAAATCGGACCAGAATGCCTCAACTCACGACTGTCCTTCTACACCCCCTCCCGCCAACTACGATCCTCCAGCCAAGCCCTCGCCACTGTACCTCGCATCAACAAGACCACCTTGGGAGGTAGATCCTTCTCATACCTGGCAGCTAAAACATGGAACTCACTTCCCACTTACCTTCGCCTTACCCAGAACCACCTAGCATTCAGAAAGCAACTTAAAACGTGGATATTTGACAAGTAATCCTCCTCCCCTCCCTAAGCGCCTTGAGACCCTCTGGGTATGTAGTGCGCTATATAAATTTTATGACTTGTCTTGACTTGACTTGCAGTCAGGAAAGTTCAGTTCAGAGTTTGGCATGAAGGAAAATGAGGGTTCAGTCCTTCAGCATGTCCTTCAGCATGCCATGCAGGGAATAAGAAATTCAGCAAGCCCCTTGCCCCTCTTTTGCAGGGCAATTATACTCCAAATGTTCTCTGTTTACAGCCATATATTTTTCTTTTAGCCAAATTGTTGAATGCTCATTGGTCCTTTCAATGGTCTGCTCATGATGTGATCAATACATCATCTAAGAAATTCCGACGGTTAGGTAACCCATTTTGAATATCGTCCGATTTGTTAAAGTTGATTTGTAATACACTTTCATCTTTCCCATGGAAGTTTTCAAAAAATCCTTTCTTTAGACACTTTCTGTCATAAAGTTGAGTACTCTTCCTGGGTTTGCTATCTATCGATACAAAGTCTCTGCATACTACATCCGATAGAAGAAACATCCTTTGTTAAAAAGCAACTTCTCAAAAAGTTCTCACAGCGTTCAGAATGGCAGCTCAGTATAACTTTTTCTATATTCTTGCACAGGCCAGCAGAATAAAACAATTTTGAGGTCTACATGAAAGTCAGCTGAATAAATGTCCCGTTAATCATTATGACACTATAACCAAACAATTTGCAATGCACTACATCTGATTTTTTGTCACACATTAATTAGGAAATCTTCTCATAGACATATATTTCAAAAGTACATTATTTACGTGTCATTTCTACTGTTCATGTTTTTCTCTATACGTTACAGACTTTAATTATTACAATCAAACCGCAAAACACATTAGTATTTGTTATTTCAATAGCTTGTGATTCTTTAGCAAATCCATAAGCATCATTATGCATATTTTATTTCTGTTTCAACACATTATTTTTTAATTTATACTGAGGTACTGGGTTTTCTCGGAACCAATACTATTACAAAAACCCAGCGGTGTCAGGGCATTATCCAAAGACCCCGGATTCCCCTGTCTTGGCAAACAGAGACACGGGATACTTCTCGATGACGTCAAAGACCAAAGTTTAATGGTTGCAACCAGGGACAGAGGTCTACGAAGTACACACAGGTAGTTCGAAAGAGACTGCACCATCTCAATGAACAAAACTCGGTCTTTTATGCCGAAATTACGCTTCTGGCAACATCATAATTTACATTCGGTGCATACAAAACTAACCAATGAGCAAGTAACATTTCAAAAAGTAGCGAATCACGACAGTCAAAGTTAATCCCACTTTCCGTCGTCCAGCCCACCAAAACGATCGCACATATGCTAGTTTCCTGTTCGATCAGGCCGGACAAACCTATCATAAAACCTTCAACCCAGATCGATGAACATGTCGTAAAGGAAAGGCAGAAACAGATGGAAAGGAGATAGAGGAGTGGGAACGGTGGGCCATAAAGTCGGACCACGTCCTGTTCTTTGATCTTTATCAGTGCAGCTGCTAACCAAGGAACTGGCTCAGCAGGATTCGCCCCAGGCGAGGAGTCAGTTCGGCCAGGTCAACCAAAAGTCAGCTAAGGCGTACGTGTCAAGGACTCGTTCGGCCACAATCATAGGGCCTATGTTAGGGCAACCATACAAGATGGCTGCCACATTACAAAATGGAACCCGAGGGTTCAAACGAAATCCTCAAATGCAGTGTTCTCCTATATCGATTCATACGAAAACACTCAGACACGTTAGACTCGTCATTTGCGGTCTGCTGACACCAAGATCGTCCATTTCTGACAATCTTTATAAATCGGGTTTCCGAACTATCGAACCCAATTCGGGACCACGGAACCACAGACCCTCCTTTAGCCCTATCATAGGCAATAAACCTAGACCCATTTTAATCTGAATCTGGATCTATATTCATCAGGTCATCGATATGCTTCTGTAGCATCATCTTATTACTATGCATCTCTCTCCGGACAGGCTTCCGTACGCACAAAGTAGCACAAAGGCCACAAATAGCCGGAGCACACTGTACACAGAGACAAAACATGAACAGAATCGCTAAGACCATCCCAATGACCATCAAAATCTTCCAACCCCAAGTGGATATCAATCCCCATAACCATCCCATCAAAGACCAATCCCCTTTGTCCAGATGGACAGAATCGGAGATTTTATGCAATTTGGAAATGGCCTGGAAGACTGACGGAGCATTATCTGGAATAAAAACGCAGCAGCTCGATTGAATCAATCTACAAACTCCCCCTCGATCTGCTAAAATAACGTCTAGGGCAACTCTATTCTGAAGTGTCATAAGTCTATCCGACTGGAGCTCAGCAGTCAGGTTACCAAGGGCACCGGCAGGCTCAACTATGGTGGACTCAACCACTCTCGTAAGCTGACGAATATTCCTACTGTTAGCCATAGGTCCCCAAAACGGCAGAAAACCCTTAAAGAAATCACCCAATTCTTGTCCTGCAGTGTCTTCTTGGCTAAAGACACCTCTAGCAATTCTCATCTTATGATAATCTGCTGCAGCTGTAAAAGTGGGGGGTAACAGAAAGGAAAGAAAACATGTGCCCGAAAAATCATGGGGCAACCATGTATATGCTTTGTCGTAGCAAACAAAATAAGTACCCTTGGCAGCTAAGAACGCAGGGGAAGACTGAGACGGAAACACGTAAGTCTCAGTGCAAACGCTCTTCCCTAACTGAGCTTTCGGATTCTTACTGTTGCCCTGCAGACAATAGTAACCCTTATGGGGCACTATCCAGATCGGAAGAGGACTTTTCGCACGCTGGTTAATACTCAGACTTACTCCATATCCATTTACGCTCCAACCACTATATGGTTGCCTCTCGTCTTTCGGAATAGTCTCTACTGCATTAGTCCCTTGAATCATGTCGACTATGCCTCTAGCTATAGGACTATTCTTTGGATTATCTCTCGGTGAACGTAAGGGGTCAACACTGTGGGCATATATGAACATGGTTCTGTAAGCTCGAATCAAACCATTTAAACTAAAGGGCAAGACCAAATAAGGAATTCCTTTATCAGCTGTATGAGGCATCAAACCACAAATCCAGCAGTTTGTTGTATTGATCACTAACTGATGCTGATGTAAAAGCTGTATGAAGGAATTATTAGCAACTCCTTACGTCTGACTACCTCATATTCAGGCAAAGGGTGGAAAGAATGAGAAGAAATAGTAGGTGAAGGTGTAGATTGCACAGTGGAATTAGACGTCACTTTAAAAACAAATGCTACATAACCAATTATGAAAATTACGAAACTCAGTAGTAAAAGTATGCATGGTATCAAAAAACATTTCTTCGACATTATTTTGCAAATGCGTTTTCTAAAAGTCAGTGTCTGCACAGGTGTCTCCAACCCAAAGAAATCCATCCTAAACTAAAGTTGCTGCCCGTTGGGGTTGGTTGATTCTGCTTGAGAGGGCCTCCGCTAAACCCAGGAAGACTGCCTCGGACCAACAGAACCCAAGACCTAGTGTCTCAGGCTTGCACTCCCAAGACTGGTAGCAACCGCGACCCTAGCAGCAAGAACCGGATGGCAGTTCAGAAAAACAAAAATACGTAGATCCTTGGTGGAGAGTTAACCTGCAAACATTAAAAAAATCAACTTTATTAATTTTATTTGTCCTTAGTTCTCAATCTCAAATTGTATCTGTCTCTTCCAGGTAACTCTTGATCGATAAACAAAAGATGAGGCTCGGTAGTGTCCAACCGCTCTGCAGGAGGTATTGCTGCTTGCAAAAGACGATCGCTCTCCAATTCTGAATTAGTCCCAATCAAACGAGCATCACTGAACGTAACAAATTTCGGAACTGTCTCCGTTTCTGAATCTGCAAGACCATCCTGAACCCACTTGTCGTACGGCAAAGGTAAGGGTGCTTTCTTCGTATGGGAGCCGTGAATCCAGTGGTGTTTCCCACAAACTCGCACCGCAGATCTCGTCGACAACAGGACCTGGTAGGGTCCAGTCCAACGGGGTTGTTCGTTTTTAGTACGTTGAAAGTTCCTCACAAAAATCCTGGAACCAGGTTCGATGATGTGACCTGGATCTTCTGTAGCTTGTGGAAGAGAGTCGTGCACCTGTTGGCGTAAAACACTCATTTTAGTTGTCAATTCACGCAAGTAATCAAGCAAAACAGGGTACTCAAGGTCGCTAAATCTCGTTGGTCTTGGTACGCCCCAAATATTCGCTGGGCGACCAAACACAACCTCATACGGACTCAAACCCATTGGCGAGTGCACAGTCATTCGGGTGAACAAAAGTGCTAAAGGCAAAGCATCTGGCCATTGTAAACCAGTGCTCTCTTGAATTTTGGCCAATTTTAACTTCAAAGTGCCATTATAGCACTCGACTAAACCAGCTGATTGGGGATGATTTGCAGCATGAAATTTCTGCTTGATCCCGAGACCATCACACACTCTCTTCATCACTCGTCCCACAAACTCACTTCCTTTATCACTCCAAATGATTCTCGGCAATCCAAACCTAGGGAAAAATTCTTTTATTAAGGCTTTGGCGGTGGACAAAGCAGTGTTGTCCTTAAGGGGGTAAGCTTCTACCCATCTAGACAAAGAACAAACAACCACTAACACATACTTCAAGTTGTTGCACCTTTCCATATGAATAAAATCTAGCTGCAATGCCTCGAACGGATACGTAGGAGGAGCAAAATGACCAGCTGGTGTTGGAGTTTCTTTGCCAGGATTATGCATCAAACACACCATACAATTCTTGACCAAGTTCTCTGCACATTTGGGTATTCCCACATTCTGCCAAACCGGAGCCAACAACTTGCAAATCCCTTTCACACTAATGTGTGCCAATCCATGCGCCATTGTAACAACTGGAAGAACATACGCGTTTGGCAGCAACCATCTTTGATGTTCGGACAAATCAGTCCAACAACCATTCGAATCCAACCTACCCTTGCTCTCTCTCCATTCATCCAACTCTTTCTCCATAGCCTCACTCTGGATAATCTTCACGCTCTCAATGGAGTCTTCGCACATGCCTTTCTCCGGAACCCATCTTGCTGGACCCACAACATACATTCGACTCGTCACATCCCTAGCAGTTTCTTTCGCAACCTCATCCGCAAACGCATTACCACGACCAACGTCATCTGTGATCTTTCTATGAGCACTGCATTTCACAATCGCTATCTACAAAGGTAACGTAAGAGATTCAAGAAGCTCATTCACCAGTTGCCCATGCTGAATCTTCGTCCCATGCGATGTCAAAAATCCACGTTCACGCCACAATCGTCCAAAACTATGGGCCACTCAAAACGCATACTGGCTGTCAGTATATACATTCACTCTTTTCCCTTTCGCCAACACACATGCTCTCGTAAGTGCGATCAATTCTGCCGCTTGAGCAGAATTATACGGAATACGTGCAGCTTCGACAACTGTATGTAAAGTCGTCACGGCATATGCTGCAGTGGTATCGCCATTTGGTAATTTAAAACACGAGCCGTCAACCCACAAGGCATCATTGCAATCAGGAAGAGGAGTATCTCTCAGATCTATCCTCCCTTTCGTTTCTTCTTCAGTTCTCAAGAAACAATCGTGTTGCTCTTCGCTATCATCGTCTGTCTCAAGTGAAATCGGCAACAACGTAGCCGGATTTAGGGTATTGCACCTCTTGATGTGCACATGGGTCGCTAACAACGTAAGCTCATACCCTGACAACCGAGCACTAGTCAAGTGCTTTGTCTTCGTCCGATTCAACAAGGTATCCACTGCATGTGGAACCATAACCACTAGCGTATTATCCATAACCAAACCAGCAGATTGTCGAATCGAAACAGCCGCTGCTGCAGTTGCTCTCAAGCAACTCGGCAACGCTCTAGCCACAGGATCTAAAGTTGACGAAAAGTACGCACATGGGCGTTGCTTCCCGCCAAATTGTTGGGTCAAAACCGACAATGCACATCCTTCTCTTTCATGGACATACAATGTGAAAGGCTTGCTGTAGTCGGGAGTACCCAACACAGGAGCCGAACACAACACATTACGTAATTCAGAAAAACTCTTTTGACATTCGTCAGTCCAAGGAATAGGATTTGCAGTATCCTTAACCGTAAGAGCTATCAAAGGCTTCGCTAAAAGGGAAACATTTGGGATCCACTGTCTACAGTACGACGTAATACCCAAAAACACACGTACTTCTCTCTGTGTCGTAGGGACACTCATTTTCGCAATGGTCTGGATTCTTTCTGGGGTCAGTTTCCTTCCCTCCTTCGATAGAAGGTGACCTAGGTAGGTAACTTCTTGGAGACAGAATTGCAGTTTGGAAAGAGAAACTTTGTGATGGCATTCAGACAAATGAGACAACAAGGACACAGTGGCATCCTTACATATGTCTTCAGTATCGGCAGCGACCAACAAATCGTCAACATACTGGATAAGGGCCGCACCGTCAGGTAAGGCCATCAAGTCAAGTTGCGTCTTTAGAGCTTGACTGTAAATCGATGGACTATCGTAATATCCTTGAGGAGCGCGCTTAAAGCGGAAACTTCGTCCTCCTAAAGAGAATTCAAAGATATCTCTACTCTCTATGGCAATCGGGATGCTGAAGAAAGCATTCTTCAAATCAATCACCGAAAACCAGGTAGCAGAAGCTGGAATCAGTGTCAGTAACGCAGTAATGTCGGGTACAACAGGGAATTGCGGAACAACGATCTTATTCACTTCACGGAGGTCGATAACAAACCTATTTACAGGAGGCTGTGAAGAATCAGTTCTCTTTAGAACAGGCAAACCGGACTATTGCACACATTACCTCGAGTCTCTTCAACAACACCTTTGTCAATCAGATCATAAATGATCGCTAAAAGCGCTCGTTCTCCATCGCTTGAAATACGATATTGTGGAATGCGAGGTAACTGAGCATTTGCCTTCAACGCCACAACATATGGGGGAATGTCTAACAGGCCCACATCATTTGGACCCGTAGCCCACAAGGAATCTGGTAGAGAAGATAATTCAGGTGGAAGACAATCTTTCGAAACATATATCGGAGAGATCACATTCTCACCTAAGGTAAGATGTACTCCAGACGGTGAACAGTACAAAGTCGCATACAATCTCTTCAACAAGTCAAGGCCTAGTAAGTTCTCATTACAACCTGTTGTCAAAAGAAGGGGTGCTTCAAACCTACGAGGACCAACAGAAAGAGGCAATGGAACGGAAATCGGATTCATAACGGGGGAGCCAGAAAAACCTATAGAAACATTATTTAAGCCAGACAAAGGTGCACCAGGGAGTTCCGAATGCATAATAGAACTCTTCGTAGCACCAATGTCTAGCAGAAAAGGCTCTGACACACCTGATGCAATCACTTCCACGTAAGGTCCACTCTGATCTACCGGAACTGAAACAACTCCCTCTCTTTGTCCATGGCTGTCCTAATAATCATTACCTTGCTCTCCATCGCCTTCAACATAGTAATCATCTACGTAGTACTGTGTAGACCTACCAGAAGAATTCTGCTATTGATCAAAACTGTTCTTTGAATTCTGCGGAGGCAAAGGGCGCGCGTTCTGTCCACGACCTCTACCTCTAGGTGCTTGTTGAGCACCTCTACCTCTAACACCAGGAGCACTATTTGCACGTTGCAACAAAACTGGACGACTATTCTTGTAATGACCTTCTTCTCTACAATATGCACACTGATTAGGCCCATATTGAACACGCTGTTGTTGAGGAGTCTCGTCTCTTTGCGAGTTCCTCGAATACTGTTGAGGCTGCTGATAGTCACGCTGATTACTAACACGAGGTGGATAAGCTTGTTGTAGAAGAACCTTAGTCTTCAATTCCTTAGTCTTCTTATCCGCTTTCTCTAACTCATCCTTACGCCTATTCTCGTAGTACTGAGCCTTAGCAAGAATCACGCCGAAGTAGAAACAGGCCAAGAACTCTCGGAATCCTTCAACTTAGTACACAACTCAGGAAGAAGATTGTGCACGAATTTATCAACAAACAATCTCTGGCCACCTTCTGTGGCCATATCCTGACCACTATGATCGACAAACGTTTCCTCGAAACGCGACAAAAAGTCTGAAATAGACTCTTCTTTCTTCTGCTTACAGGCTGACAATTTATCCCAATTAACACGGACTTCAGGCATTAAAGTCTTCATGAAAGTAATAATCCTACCAGGAAGTTCAGTAATAACATCTTCAGGCTTAGCACCTCCAACTTGTCTATCATTTGCTGCAGCGAGATTCACCCACGAATCACCCAATTCATGATCATGATCTGTATGACGAATGACATTCCAAATGGACTGTGGGACAACATTCCCAAAGAGCATATCTATGTCCGCCAAATTCATGACGCACGAACTCACAGTTTGCGCAAGTTCTTTATAATATCCCGCCGGATTCTTTCGCGGATCTGGTAAAGTCTGCTTAAGCGCTAGAACTTCTGCTCGCTTCCAGGGTACATGTACCCACACTCGCTGCAAATGTGCTTGAACCAGTGGAATAGCAGCAGCATCAGCAGGTCTCCATACTGGAGGAACCTCCCGCATCGGATATTGACGCGCATGTCTTCTAACTGACGAATCTGGCTCAAACAACTGTTCAGTAGGAACATCGCTACGGAGCAACAGTAACGTTGATACCGCTTTCTCAACATTGGGTAGACTCACAATCGTTCCTTTGGCAAACTCCGAACGCAATCGGGATAATTCTACAGGAACTCTACCCACTTCATCCATCCATTGCTCATGAAGGAATGCACACATGAGTTCAAAAATGTAACGCTGCTTTGGAGCTTCCCATTGTCGGAAAACATCCATAATACCTTCTAGATCATACTGGGACTTATACGTCACCCATCTACGTGTCATATGGTCTAGAACCACTCGCTCATCTGTATCGGGCAATTGACTACGCAATTGTCCACGCTCACTCACAGGAGACATACCCATTTGTCCCAAAATAGGAGTTAGGAAATTAGAAAAGGCAGCGGTCAACCGCTGTCTAGGAGAAGGAACAGTCGGAAGGACAAGAGGAGACGAAACAGTAGTAGTCGGATCCATAGTCGGAACAGGCATAGAGACAGCAGTAGTAGAAGGAGGCAAAGTGGGCAACCCTTGAGAAGGCTGCGCATTAGGAACAACAACCAATGGAGGAGCTGTCTGTGGAGGAATAACAGGAGGCAAAGCAATAGGAGCTTGCACGGCCACAATAGGCTGTGGTGGTGCCGTAGCATTCTGCATATAAGGTGGTGGTGAATTTAGCAAATGCGACATCAAAGGGTCTTTCACAAGATCCTTTTCGTCCTTCTGCTCTTTAGCTGGCAAGACTGGGTAGCATCTGTCTACCGCTAACTTCCTCACTCTAAGCATCTGCTCACTGTCTCTTTCTTCTTCATCATTTCTGTATGCAACGGCGGCTTGCACCATTGACATACCCTTTCTATTCTTCTTCGCTAACTTAATTTCTTTCTGTTGGGCTTCTTTGCGCCATATGCGGAAAGAGTCAAACATCGCCGGCCGGACTTTCTTCTTGAACAACTTCACTTCAAGATTATGTAAGACTTCTGTCTCAAAACTACCATAACGGGGCCACTGTAGGACACCGTCATTCTTTGTATATTTTACCCAAATCTCATTATAGCTAATAGGACCTACTCCATGCTTCACGTACAACTCGTATGTAGGAGTTCCGATCGGAGGAACCGGACACGAATCCTCTAACCGGGAATCCCTCATCGTACCACAACTAAACAAATTCCTAAGACTGCTAAAACCAGGCATCTTGCTCACTAGTCAAGCTTCAAACCAATCCAATCCAATCCAAAAATTCTTTATTTCGGCCATATAGACCATAAAAGATGCAGTGCAACATTACATACATTTAAGATACATTTTTAAAAAATACATGTATAAAATTCACAGTTATCCGCGAGGAAAGGAGCTATGAGAGTAGAATGGTTCAGGGGGCTTTTTTCATTCTGATCAGCCATACTGCCATTAGAAATTTGGATATAGCGAACACAATGTGACCCGAAGTGCTGGTTTTCATGATTCTGAATGCCTGTGTATATTTTCTAAACCCCAGGTGTCTACAAAGCGGCGCTATCCAATATTTTCTAGGCCTTTGATAGGCGGGGCACACAAACAAGATGTGGAGGTCATCTTCCTCATGGATGTTACAACAAGGGCATATTTTGTCACCCCCATTGGTCCACTTGTAGGTAAATGTTTTAGTGGGGAGTGTGCCTAGCCTCCATTGCACAAACAGTTTCCTCGCAAGGATAGGAAAAATAAAATCCATAAAAGGTTCAAAAACATAAGAATTTTTGGATTCCTGGAATCGGGCTGTAAGGGTACCGCTGTTTTGAGCGTCCATCATATGTGCAAGGGACCTGTCTTTGTAGATTTGGGTCAAAGCTTTACGTGAAATCCTTTGACAACCTCGCGCAGGATCCTCCCATAGCTCAGAGAGGTTCATGGTAAGCAGTTCATTTTTCACAAAGGCAAGCCAGGGGATTTTACTATTGCAGTTCAGGCTCATGACATGGGTTAGATCCTCCCTGTAGTGATGGAGTTCATTTGTGGACCAGAGCCTGTGCCAGAACTTCACTGGCTTTGACACAAGCTCCTCTGCAATAGGGGGAAGACCCATGTCCATTCTCAATGGCAGGAGTGGCGTGGCTCGTGGAAGAACTAGTAGGCGCCTTAGAAAACTGTTTTCCACTAACGGTAGGTCTTTACCTGCTTTGTGCCCCCAAAGCTCACTACCATACATAGCCGCTGCCTTGGCCTGAGTCCTGTAAGTTTCGAGGGCCGGACTTATGGGCTTGAAGGTGGAGGTGTTAGCCACCTTCAAGATTGCGCCCGACAGCTGGGACAATTTGATCCTTGATCTAGCTATCTGCCGGTCCCATGATAAATTTTCCTGCAATGTTACCCCCAAATATATGAAAGTAGACACCCTCTCAAGGCTGACAGTACCCAGGGTGGGATTGGGCCTGGTTTTGTTGGGTGGATTAAAGATCATGAACTTGGTCTTCTCTGTGTTCACCTCCAAGCCATGTTGACGACAGAAGAGACCAAATCCATCCAGGATCCTCTGGATCCCCATGGGGGATTTGGAAAGCAGGAGGGTATCATCGGCAAACATAATTGCCGGAACCCTCCTGCCTGCCAAATATGGGGCGTCGTTGTCCTTAACGTTATCCAGATACGAAATGACATTATTAATGAAGAGACAAAACAGGGTCGGTGCCAGGACACAACCCTGCCTCACCCCTCGACAAACAGGGAACCTGGACGAAAGGTTGCCATCCCTCCCACACCTGACCTGGGCATAGTTGTTCTCGTGTAGCCTGGTTATGATGTTAAGTAACTGGGGGGGTACTCCTAGCTTTTTCAACACCTCCCAAAGTTTCCTGCGCGGGACTAGGTCAAAGGCTGACCTCAGATCCACGAAGACCATGTACAGTCTTCCCCCCTCTAGCCTCACCGTCTTCCAGTAAAGGAGGACGAGGCGGAAGATCTGATCCATGGTCGACGTGTTTTTTCTAAAGCCAGCCTGCAGGGGACTCATGATATCATTATCCTCTACCCAGTCTAGGAGATGATTCAGGATAAGACGCGCAAAGAGCTTTTGGGGTACATCTATAAGGCTAATCGGCCTGAAATTGGCCGGGAGCAGAGGAGACCCTTTCTTGTGAATCGGCACAATTTCAGCCCCTAGCCAGGAACAGGGGACCGCCATACCTCCTAATATAGCGTTGAAAAGAATTAGAAGGTAGGGACCCCAGATGTCAGGGTGGTGTCTGAAAAGATCCCCGGGTAGCTTGTCCAACCCCGGTGCCTTTCTCATCGCTAGGCGCTCCAGTGCATTCTCCACCTCACCTAGGGAAAATTCTAGGACCGTATCCGGAGTGCAGGGGGACTCCACCGCCGTGCCTTCGGCCATAAAGTGGTTTCTTGATAAAGTGCTCCGAAGTGAGCCTCCCAGACAGAGGGGGCGATGTTCGGTTCTACTGCGGTTTTAAGTTCCCCCGTCCCGTTATTTACCAGGGCCCAGAATTTCCTAGAGTCTTTAGTTTTTAGGGCTTCAGACAGCTCGTGCCAGTGGTTCCAATCCCACTCTACCCTTGCATTGGCCAGTGCTAGTTTGTACTCCCTCCTGAGGACTGCCCCTTGTCACCGCCCTCCTTAATGGCGGAGATTAGCTCAGATTTAATTTTCCTACAGGAAGCGGTGTACCAAGTGGGGGTCCGAGTCTTTTTCCTTCGTGGTTTCACCACCGGATTAAAGACCTCTGCAAGGTCCCTCACTAGTTCCTGATGAATGCTAGCTAATCTCTCATTAAAATCAAGGGGTCTCGGTAGATTTATGAGAGTGTCCACCTCCTTGAACCTGGGGAGTGCTAAGCCATATAAGTTGTTTATAGCATCTTCTTTGTCAATCAGCTTCCCCCATTTAACCCAGCGCCTGTTTGAGGTGAGGAGCATGTCCCCCTGAACATCACCGGAGGCAGTGGATGGCGACCCTATTACGGGGACTAAATGCTGGATCTCCAATAAAAGAGAGTTGTGGTCACTATCTGTCCTCGGAAGCACCCTGAAATTGCGAACTTTAGGCCACATAGTGATATCTATTAATATATAGTCCAACCTTGACTCACGGTCCTTTCTATTAAATGTGCACAATGAGGGAGTGTCGGATGGTGTGCCCCGTTGCACGCCCTCAGTGCAAAGTTCAGGGTGAGGGACATAAGTTGTACTGCCAGCGGGGACCAAGCTTTGGGGTGAGGTGAGGACGAAGGTGGGACTCCCCAATAGTCATCCTCAGCAGTGAGAACACCCTCCTTAAGACCTTCTAAGGGTTCGTAGTGGCAGTTAAAGTCCCCTCCTATCACCAATTTGAGGTCACCTGGCAATTGGCCTAGGAAGGAAGACAATTCATCTAGGGTGGGGGATTCATTGGCCGCAGCAACTGGTCGCGAGTAAACATTAACAATGGCCCATGTTATTCTGCCAGGCCATCTAAGCAGCACACATTGGATGTCCTGTGAGAGTGTGACCATCTTTTCCGCCTGACACCCACTGTGACTTGCAACCCAGATTGCTAAGCCTCCCGAGGGTCTTCCCCTCCCGTTCCACTTTGCTGGAATTTCAAAAATGTCAAACCCCCTTCTAGTCTGTGGTTCCCTTGCCCATGTCTCCTGGAAAAGGAGGATGTCGCTTCCATTTACCAGGAGATCCCAGTCCGGTGTACCTGCCTTGTTAGTGATGCCTGCCACATTCCAGGAGAGGATTCTCAACCCTGGACCTTGTGGTTGCAACCCTGGCCCACAGGAGAGGGACGGTATAGTAACTGTAGGGGGGTCAGGATCACACGGGCCAATTGTACTAGGCAGAGTGGTGAGCGATATAGCCATCTCCACTGATTGCGTATTGGGGGCGATCAGTGTATTTGATGATACCTCTGCTTGACCCGGGATACTTCCAAAGGAGGTCATTCCCTCATTTGCAAGGACCTGGACCCTTTTGTCAGTTACGGGCACAGATGTAACTTCCCCCCTGGTTGGGACCCCATGGGCATATTTTTCTGGAGACTGTTGTATATCTCTCGTTTGTGGTCAATCTACTTGGTCAAGGCAAGAGAATCTATTCTGGTGGATAAAATTACCATGAGCGGAAGGTACATTATGCTTGGGCCTGTATCGTGAACCATCTACTGCAAAGCCCACTCTAGTCCAAATCTGTTCCCTACCCACAACTGGATTACAAACATTTGGATAGAAGTGTGAGAGGGACACTAGTTCAATGTTGGACTTGTCAGGCCTTACTAACCAGTTGCAAATATATGGGGCGACCAGTGGGCTTTTGAAGCTGACTATGATACAGTCCCCCGCCCTATTCTTAGGGGTAAATCCAATCCATGGAATCCTTCTGACCATCAAGACATCTCCTTTTAGGTTCGGGGGGAGGGGCCTGTTGATGTTAAGCCAACTAATTACCTTGTTGCGGAGCGAGTCCTGCGGCTCTCTTGTATCACCAGTGAGCTCAGGGACTCCCACCATAATCGCCGTATATGCCACTGCCTCGGGGGGAAGATTGACCGCCCTGTGCCTAGCGTTAGGGCTCATGGGGCGGCCAATGTGTCCGTTAGCAGAGCTCCCCTCACCCGTTTGTTGGGGGGGTGTGGGTTGCTTCGATCTTCTTGGGGCAGGGACAGGGGGCCTAGACGTTTGGGATGACAAAGAGGGCAATTGGGGAGCAGGACTACCAGTATTGCTATGTTGTACCCCTGCCTGGACTAGTGCCACATTTGGGGCCTGGGTGCTTGTTACAGCGGTAGGAGGTCTATTCCCCACTGAATCCCGAGGGACCGTATGTTCATTTGGACCCACCCCTGAAGCAGGACTATTTCTTTTATGAGCAATTTCTAAAGCCATGAGTCTAGCTTCTATGGAGTCCAGTGTTGCAGACAAGGGATTTAATAAGTTCTTAAGAATGTCCGTGAATGAGCTGATGAGCAAGTCTGTGGTGTTAGGAGGGGTCCCGCCGAAGATAAATGGCCCTGAGCACACTGGTACAGCTGTAGCTGGTGGAAGGCCGGAGTGATCATGCCCAGTTCCCGGCGAAATGACCTCAGGAGAGGCCGAAGTGTCCGTACTGGCATCCAGATTTGGCTTAGTTGTATCCACTTTGGCCCTTTTTGCCCCTCTTAATTTCCTTGACCTTGGTCCGCGAGGCACTTTCAATGCCGAGGGGGCGGGTCGGAAGAGGACCAGGTGCGGCCTGTCAGGTGTTGCTTGGCCCCCTGGTCCTCGCAGTCCCGCGTCTCACCCGGTGATTTCTTTGGCGCTGTTCCCCGTCTGGCAGCAAGAAATCCCAGCTCTCACTCCAAGGTAGGGAAAGGGCGAACAGCAGACAATCTTCGTCCCAAGCCTCAAGCGGCATCTCATTATAGCTAATAGGACCTACTCCATGCTTCACGTACAACTCGTATGTAGGAGTTCCGATCGGAGGAACCGGACACGAATCCTCTAACCGGGAATCCCTCATCGTACCACAACTAAACAAATTCCTAAGACTGCTAAAACCAGGCATCTTGCTCACTAGTCAAGCTTCAAACAACAAGGGTAATCTAAAATCGATAAGCTTGTGAATACACATATCCCTTGGCTTTGGGGCCTGCAGGTACCAAATCAAAGCTATCCACTAAAGGATACAAAAACAAACTAAGAACTAGGAGACGCTCCCTTTATACTTAACTGAGTTGTCGATGGCGTCACCAGAAGACCCGTCAATCGTCTCGCTCTACAAACGTCTAAGGCTCCAAAACAGGGCGACAGTCAGGGCAGCAGTCCTTCGTAGCCGTCGGGACACGGGAAGCCTCGCAGCAAAGACCTTCGGAACCACGTCGAAATACAGGGGTCGCTGAAGTGGCTGGCCAACCTCTGGAATTTTCTCACGACGCTCCTCACGAACCTCTGGCTTGGACCGGTACCGCTGAAGTCGCCCAACGCTGGGCGCCAAATGAGGTACTGGGTTTTCTCGGAACCAATACTATTACAAAAACCCAGCAGTGTCAGGGCAACACCCAAAGACCCCGGATTCCCCTGTCTTGGCAAACAGAGACACGGGATACTTCTCGATGACGTCAAAGACCAAAGTTTAATGGTTGCAACCAGGGACAGAGGTCTACGAAGTACACATGGGTTGTTCGAAAGAGACTGCACCATCTCAATGAACAAAACTCGGTCTTTTATGCCGAAAATTACACTTCTGGCAACATCACAATTTACATTCGGTGCATACAAAACTAACCAATGAGCAAGTAACATTTCAAAAAGTAGCGAATCACGACAGTCAAAGTTAATCCCACTTTCCGTCGTCCAGCCCACCAAAACGATCGCACATATGCTAGTTTCCTGTTCGATCAGGCCGGACAAACCCATCATAAAACCTTCAACCCAGATCGATGAACATGTCGTAAAGGAAAGGCAGAAACAGATGGAAAGGAGATAGAGGAGTGGGAACGATGGGCCATAAAGTCGGACCACGTCCTGTTGTTTGATCTTTATCAGTGCAGCTTCTAACCAAGGAACTGGCTCAGCAGGATTCGCCCCAGGTGAGGAGTCAGTTCGGCCAGGTCAACCAGAAGTCAGCTAAGGCGTACGTGTCAAGGACTCGTTCGGCCACAATCATAGGGCCTATGTTAGGGCAACCATACAAGATGGCTGCCACATTACAAAATGGAACCCGAGGTTTCAAACTAAATCCTCAAATGCAGAGTGTTCTCCTATATCGATTCATACGAAAACACTCAGACACGTTAGACTCGTCATTTGCGGTCTGCTGACACCAAGATCGTCCATTTCCGACAATCTTTATAAATCGGGTTTCCGAACTATCGAACCCAATTCGGGACCACGGAACAACAATATCACGTTTACCTACATCTTATTAATTATTTTTCTTTATATCACACATTTATCACTCAGGCTATTCTTGTTAATATTTTTCATATATTTACAAAGCATAAATCAAGGTTTTTAAACACTCTGCATACTTTCATGATGCAGTTGAACATTTTCATGTTCATATTTTAACTTATTATCATATCAACTTTATCAATATCAGTCGTAAATACAGTTAGTTAAGAGAACTGCTAGAGGTAAAGGTTTTTCAACAATTTACGCTCCATCAATAGGTAACTTACTCGAAAGTGTAAACTTGCTGAAAAGTGTAGTTTGTGAATCAGTTTCAATGTTTGTTCGGCTTTTTGTCATGCCCTCTATAATAGGTAGTTTCCAGCTCAATCAGGAATACAAGAGATAGAACACCGCAACTCCGGAGCTTTTCATCCTGTGATTTCATCTGACAAATTCTAGTGACGTCTCTAGTTGAAAATCTTGTAGGAAATGGAGAAAAGCATGCTGTTGCTCATTATTCTGCAGTCGGGGGCAATCTGCACCTCCGGATTTACTGATGCACACTGTATTAGTAACTTTGATACTGGGCAGGTTGTTGCAGACCAAGAACTAGGATGCTCATAAAAGGCACTTCAGTTGTGTTTCTCTAGAGGACTTGAGAACATGTGACCCTACTAGGGTTTAAATAAGATAATGGTGTATCTGCAGCATGAAATAATGTTGAAAAAATGGCAACATTGCGAAATAAAGTCCTTTGACCCAGATGTACGTCCATTTTTTGTGGTCGCAAACGGGAGCATAGTGTTTGCAAGTTGCTATTAGGAAGGGGCGTGCCATGAACATCCCTTCCTAATAGCGAGTCAGAATGGTATGTACTATTCTTTTGCGACCGTATTTGCGGTTGCTAAACACTCACCGTTTACCACCCACTTCAATTAGGTGGTAAGCCACTCGCAAATGGGAAGGGGTACCCAGGGGGCCCCTTCCTCTTTGTGAATGGATGCGAACATATTTTTAAAGATCAGGCAGTGGTCCCATGGACCAATGCCTGCTCTTAAAAAATTAAACGGAAATGTTTCATTTTTCTTTTTTTAAATGCATCCCATTTTCCTTTATGGAAAACGGGCTGCATTTTAAGAAAAAACCTGCCTTATGAAAAAGCAGCCACAGACATGGTGGTCTGCTGACCCCAGCAGGCCACCATACCTGCGATTGCTGGCCATTCCCAATGGGTCGCAAATTGCGACCTGCATCATAAATAATGATGGGGCAGGTCATTGGAAACCCCATTAGGAATCACAACAGTGTCTAAGACACTGTTGTACATTCCATTTTGTGAGTCGCAAATTGCAAGTCGCAAATCGTTGCAATTTGCGACTTGCAAACTGGAATGGTCCTACATCTGGCCCTTAAAATGGAATGTTGTAAGACACAGTTAACCTTCTGCTAAGGTTTCTCGGTCCAGATTTGGATATGGCTCAAATGTTTTCACTTTTCATTGAATATAATATTAAAGGGCACCTTCAAGGCTGAATTATCAGTTTGTGCGCAACATTTGATAACCCCCAATAAAAGTAGCTGATAGTTGCAACAGCGGAGAAAAATCTTCATTTTTAGCACACTATTATTTTGTTTGAATTTGAAGCAAGATGGTTTACATATGGCACGTGAGCGGTATTGCATTTGTATATGAAGTCCAGAATGAAGGGAGATGACACGATAATGGGCTGATTCATAGCGATGCAACAGTGGGACTGCAAAGGAGCATGTTGTCATCTTACTATCAACCAAAACAGGTTGTCCTGTTACCTTTTACATTTTTCCATGGTTAATTAACATCAAATGATCTGGAAGATATCCTGCTAATTTAAAATGGCTGTTTCACTTTCACTCTAATGATAATAGTCTAAAGCACATCCGGAAAAGCTTTAATTTCTAGGTTATGCATCTCTTTATCTCTTATATTGATCCTCGCACTGTCGCACATGTATCTCTCTTGTATAGGGTAATATTTTACTATCGTCCAGTATCAATGGGTCTCATGACTCGCTCTTCTGACCTGCTACTGTAGAGGTGTGTATCCATATTTGGTGGTATTTAAGTGGTGATTCGGATGCATTAAATGGGTGTGAAATGGACTGAAAGCACTCCAGGGCAGGTGCCACCTTTAAAACACGTTGTAATTGAGCAAGCAAAACATTCGTTTTCATCCTTTGGCTAAACTGTTTCTTTTCTTCTTATATAAAGACCAATGTTGCTGCATTTTGAGGCGGGGAAACGAGGGGGGGGGGGGGGAGGGGGGGTACCTAGACTTATTGTGGTTAGGTTCTGGTACTGAGTGCTTTTCACTCTGATTTGACTTTTTTTCAGTGTTATACCTAAATTTTAAAACAAGCTATGTGGAAAGAATCTTTTTTTATCAAAGGCCTCAAACTTTCTTTTAATTGAAACCCCTAAACTACCTGTCTCCGTTGACTTACCGGTCCGCAGGGGGCTTGCCCGATTGAGCGGAGAAAGTAATTGAAAACTGCCCTACTTCCGCCGCATGCTGTCATTCGGGGGTAGCGGTATAGCGAAATGCCCCACCTGTATAAATACAAAGGAAGGTGCAGGGGACCAGACCATACTATCTGGAGAGTGTACTCCAAGGATGAGCTGGTATCAATGCAACCAGCCGACAAGTTTAAGACATGCATCACCCTGTACCCATGGATGGAGGTAAAAAAAAACATAGTGTGTCCAACATGTCTCTTTGACCCAAACCCTCATATGAAGAAAAGCTGTCCTGCATCACTTTCCACTAAAAAGCAGCAAAAACTAATACCATCCATTGAACCCTTATTAATGCAAGATCAATAGTGAAAAAATGCTATGAAATTGAAGACTTTATAGAGCAACATAAGATAAATGTAATGTTTATAACCGAAACCTGGTCTAATGCTACCTCAGATACGGAATTAACCATAGCTACTCCTCCTGGATATGTAACAGTCACCCATGAATGAATTGACTGTAGAGGTGGCGGATTCGCCATTATTTCTCGGAATATCTTCACAGCTATTTTTATGCTGCTCCCGCATAACCCATAATGTGAAGCGCTTACTTTTAAGATAATTCTTGACAGAAAAAAGACTTTTAACGGAATACTTCTGTATCTTCCCCCCATCATAAAATCTAATTTCCTGGAAACCTTAAGCCCATATCTAGAAACACCGATTTGAGACCACTAATTTCACTATTCTTGCTTGAATTATCACCTGAAAAATTCCAGCGACACAGAGGTCAATAGATTAATAAACAGTATGTCTACTTTGGGGCTTACATATTCAACAGGGATATACCCAAATAACCCTCTAATACCTGGGTATAGAACATGGTATTATACAATCAAAAATTGGTATCAAAGGAAAAAATACTGAACACTTTTTCGAGTAGAGTACATTTAATTATCCTCTTGTCAATGACGCCGTGACGTGAAGCCAGTGAGGAGTTACAGGCTGATTTGTCTCAACGCACACAGAGCTTTCCTTGACTTTGTGGATCCCTGCCATTGATGCTCACTATGGTTTGAGGCAACTTTGAATAGTGGAAGTATTGTCCTAGAGAGAGGAAGGTACTGCTGCCAGGTTGCCGAGACCTTCTCCAGCGCAAGAGAGATCGTGACTTTTGATCATTCTCCATATTATTGTATTTAACCCTGTCCTAAAGAGGCCAAAGAAGAAGGCTGAAACGTGGTCGCGTCAATATTTATGTGGAGGAATCTTGGAATAATATTGACTTTCTAAAACTCTGTTGTGCTACACTAGAGTCAGGCTAACTGGTGAACAGCCATTTAGTGTTGTACTTTTTTAGATGACCTCTTAGTGGTTCTCCTAGAAGTATAGGGGGGGACACTTGTGTGTAAATTTTGAAGGGTTATTATTATTTGTTTAATTGTTTGTGTCTATTGTAATGTAAAAACCTTTGTGATTGATGTTTATTGTTTCGCAGTGGATAGGCGTCATTGCCCATTGTGTGTGATAGATTGAATTTGATATATTCATTATGAACAATGGTCATTGACGAGAGGGTAATTAAATGTACTCTACTCGAAAAAGTGTTCAGTATTGTTTCCTTTTTGATTGTATAATACTTTTGGTCTTTGCCAAATAGTTAATGCTGTTTCACACCAGGCCAGACACGCTCTAGACAGGATCTTCACAGACAGATCACCCATCTCTTCACTTACAGGAGGTTTTACCGCTAGTGTGGTCTGACCACCATGCCATACTATTTGACCTCCCTTGTATCAAACTGGCCGGTCACCCTGCCTTTCTCTCAATGACCAGCAAAACTCGACCTTGGCAGATATAAATCCTGCCAGCATAGAGAATTCTGTGTCTTTCTTTGTTTCCACCCGCCTGACATGATGGCAGCTAATTACCAGGCCTAGCGAAGTAAGGCCATAAATACGCTAGCCCCACTGACCATCTCAATCAGCTAACGCAAAAGCCGTTCCGAACCTTGGTATTCTCCCAGTCTTAAAGAGCAGTAAAAGGTCTGCCATAAGCTGGAACAGAAAAAGAGATTAAATTATAACTAGGAGGATAAAAACTTATAAATCAATGATTTTTGCAAATAAATCTGCCTATTTCTCAGAAAAAATGAATCAGCAAAAAACTAAACCTGGGAACTGCTTTGAAGTTGTCAAAGCCTTGTCAAACATATTTCAAAATAAACAGGTCAATGCTAGTCAAAATATTTACAATGATCTAGCAAAAACCTTGTAATCCAAAGTACTCCATGTCTTTTCCACGTTTTCCTCAAACTTTCCAGAAATTGACACTCCTCACTTTCTCTAACTCTATACCCGTAATCCCAAGAGCAAGTCAGGACCCTCCTGTCTAGCACTAAAGTATGCTCCCCCGATGACCCATGCCTACCCAAAGTGCTACATCTTGCTATAGAGATCATCTCAGCACATCTTACACTCAGTTTTAACGAAAGTATACGTGCAGGCACTGTCCCCAAACTATGAAAGAAAGCAGTGATTCTCCCTCTTATGAAAAATTCCAATCCAGCATCAGATCCCTCGAACTATCACCCAATATCACAGCTACCCTTGCCAGACAAAATACTAGCAAAGTTCTCAATCAGCAACTATAGGTTTAGATTATGGAAAACAACTTAATACATGATTCACAATTTTGATTTCAAAGCCAAAACAGCACCAAATCAGCTCTCATAGTTGCCTAAGAAAGCATGAGGTCTAGCATAGACAAAGGAGATAACATAGGTTGATATTTCTGGATCTCTCGTCGGTGTTTGATACCGTCAATCATGGAATTCGGCTTAACCGCCTGTATGAGTTTGGTATCAAAGATAAAGCCCTCTCCCTATTAGCGTTATTTTTGGTGGCTTGAGAACAATACATCACCCTAGAAAAAGTTTCATCCACTACATGGAACTTTCCCTGTCCAGTCCCTCAAGAGGCGTCACTAAACCCTACTTTATTTAATATTCAGCTCTCTGGTTAAACTCATCAAAATGTTTGGATTCTCAGTTGTTTCCTACACAGATGACAGGCAAATTGTTGTATCAGTCGCAGGAAAGCAGGTACGTACAGCCTCCCAATTCCGCCTCTGTATGTAAAATATTGGAACCTGGTTGGCAGAAAACTGCCTGAGATTGAACTTGGGCAAGACCGAAATATTAATCTTTGGAAACAACACTGACTTTTGGTCTCTGGACTGGTGTCCACCAGATATGGGCGCTACCCCATCCCCAGTGTAAACAAATTAAGAATCTGGGTGTCATTTTCGACTAAAAATTCTCTTTTGAGAAGCAGATCATTCAAACAGCTTCCTCGTTTTTTCTTTCTTCTGAAGATTCTGAGAAATATCTTACCTTATATCTTCTCTAATCTGAAAACATCTATCATGTCTGCATTCATTCTGATAAAAAGAACAGGGGGCACTGTTCCTAGGGAGGTGTGCGGAACGTCACTCGCTTCCTTGAGGAAATGTGAGAAAATTTAGAAATGAGGCCCCTAGGCCTCGGGCTCACTGGTGACAGGGAAGAACAAATCTTGTACCTTGTTGCCCTCGCACACCCCAAAGGATATCATGCTTCATTAACAGGCAGTTGCTCCTCGTCCGGCTGGTGCTGCAATGTCCCACGGGTCCCCTGAAGGGTTACTTTGTCGGAGATCTTCTGCAAACTGTGGTATGGTGCATGTGGGTGTGCAGGGGGAGTCCTAAGTGAGTAGTGAAAAAGTGCGTGCAGTGATCTAAAATTGTCTAAGGGTTACCAAGGAATTACGTTTCAATATAATGGTACCCTTTCCAAAGTAAAACACCCGTAGTCTTACATGTTACCTCACAAGGTGTAAAGAATGGGCCTGGATAACTCAAATGGTCGACATGTTTGGCACTCCTAAGTTCCCGTAGGATTCATTCTGTCTCAATCAGCCTATTGCAATGGCTTATATATTTGTTTTCAACAAAGAATACTATCCAAACTCCAGACCCAACAGAACACGGCAGCCCCTTTGGATTTTTAGCCTCCCCAAATTTCATTCAGCATCCACAGCATTGAACCATCTGCACTGGTTGCCTATGAAAAAAGGATAGCTTTTAAGGCCTTGTACACTGCCTTTAAGGCACATGCAAGAACAACAGTTGATGGACAGAATGCAGAACAATGTCATACATTCACCCCAGTACAGAGATCTGGGCCTAAATCCATCGTTTTTTTGCACTTCACACCACCCCAGTTCAGACATGGCCATATGCAAATCAGCCTCGACCCTGTCCTTCATGGGAACAGTCCAGCCCAAACTGTCAAGCCATGTCTTTACTGGACCGAAATCAAGCATCTTAGGACCGGTTTCTGGCTATCAGCCGTCTTCAGCCAGGATAGCTTGACTCCAGTGGTGTGGAGAGCATGGGACTCACGTCTGAGCATACCCATCCCACTCGGGGTGACAAATGCAAGAACAACAGTTGATGGACAGAATGCAGAACAATGTCATACATTCACCCCAGTACAGAGATCTGGACCTAAATCCATCGTTTTTTTGCACTCCACACCACCCCAGTTCAGCCTTTAAGGCACTTCACATTATTGGTCCAGTGGCTCTTAGGCAATTATTATGCTGGTACACACCCTCTAGACCTTTATGTTCTTCAGGCACAAAAAATTGGAGGTGCCCTAGTTCAGACTTGCTCGTTGGGGTGGCAAAAGCTTTGTGACCTGTACTTCTTGACTGTACAGGTCTAGCACCTTGACACCTTCGGGTGATTGTATTGCACTTTATACATTTATTTTTCATTTCATTTCATTTCACTGTGTAACTCCATTCCCTTCGAATTAAAAAATTCCCAGGCCCTTTCGCACTCCAGGAAAGCATGGAAAAAGTGGATCTTTTAACATTCTAGAGAACATATTTGTACCTAGCCCGTCTAGCTGCTCTCCCTTATGCATAACAGCGCAAAGACACCTTCGGGTACACGAGAGCTATACAAAACTCATTAACATAACATAAAATAACATGGGGTTACAGGTACAACTGTTTTTAGCAGTCGCAAAAATTGAGACACGGGTCATTTGTGACTGCTAATAAGGGTTGCAGCATGTATCAACCCTTTTTTGTTAGTCAGTAACCTATTACTGACTCGCAAAATAGTGTTTGTGAGTTGCTATTATGAAGGGGTGCCAAGGGTGTCCCTTCTTAATAGTGAGTCACAAGGGCCTGTAGGAATGTTTTGCGACTGAAATACAGTCACAAAACAATTGCAGTTTGATGCCTACTTCAAGTACGTGGTAAGCCACTCGCTAACAGGTTGGGGTCTCAGCAAGACCCCTACCCCTTTGTGATTGGCAGCGAAAACTTTTTTAAGGGCAGACACTGGACCCACGGACCAATGCATACTCTTAAAAAATGAAAGTGAAACATTTCACTTTTCTTTTTGGAAAACATATCTGCATTCAAAAAGAGTTGCTTTATTTACAAAGCAAACACAGACATGGGGGTCTTCTGTCCCCAGCAGGCCACCATCCCTGTGTTACTGCCCATTCTCTATTGGTCGCAAATTGTGCCCTGCCTCATGAATATTGATATGGCAGGTAATTTGTAACACCATTGGGAATCACAAAATATGTCTGACACAGATTAGTACATTTCCTTTTGCAGACTCGTAAATTGCAAAAGGAAATTATCGTACATGTGGCCCTAAATTGCGCCCCACACTAAAACCTGGCAATTACAAAGCATACCCTTGAAATGAGCAATAACCACACATACCGAAGTTTAGTAGAACCTTTCTGGTAGTTTTCCCTAGATTCCAGAGACAAGTCCACTGACATTTTCTGGCTGCTCGTGGCAGTTGGAAAATGTCTTCTGGAGCGCTGGTAAGGGGCTGGGGTGTCTAGCCAGGAAAGGCAGAGGAGTATTGCATGCTCCCTGAAAGGTGCAGTAGGGGATTGGTAGGGACCAGGCTGTACTTCTACATTCAGTTCCAGTCCCTGCAGAGGTAGCACATCTGCTAAATTGACAAATAAGAACATATAATCTGCGTCAGCAGGGAAATGGACATCGAGTCCCTTTGCAAAGAGATTTACGGACTGCGTTTATTAATATTGACTTGACAAAAGACAGATCAATCAGATAAGAAAATGTCATTGTATAATATTGGTTTGATATTATATGTTCTACAAGTGAGAATACAATTACCTCTGCTATTTTCCTCTTGGTACACAGTGTTCTGTTAAGCAAGGAGTCAATATAAAGTGCACACACATGCTTCTGTCTACACTTAAAATGAAACCTTCCAAGCACAGCATTCCGGGGCAAAAATGCTTAATAATGTGAATTTTTGTTAATCCATCCAAATGGTGTCCTGGAACCCAGTTAATAGAGCCTTCTGCATCCTACAAAAACAAGCTAATGCTGATATACTGGCATTAGGTGCTCAATATGACTCTTTCTAAAAGGATGCCTCTTGAGACATTGTATACCTCTTCTGGTGTCTTCTCGAAACCCACCTGTTCATCCACACCTCCCACTCTCCTCTCAACACTCATTCATCAGGTGCTTCAATGCCTCATCAGCGGATTTTTTCCTTTCAAATGTGTTTACCTATTGTACAGGCCTGTGAGTTCTCCGTGTTAGGCAGGGCTATATAAAAAGCTAAATCAATGTAACAAAGTCTATCTATCTATCTATCTATCTATCTATCTATCTATCTATCTATCTATCTATCTATCTATCTATCTATCTATCTCAATATATCTCTATATATATTAACAAAGATGATTACATTGTGAAAGCATATGTTGGTTTTATCCAATTCTATATATATGCCATATACCAAAAATAGTTTTTTTGCACATATTTATTTGTATTTTATTGTATCTATGTGCTTAAATCAATATGACATATTTGTAACACTAAAATATGCTTGTGGACTTAGTTACAGAAGAAACAAGCCACTTGAATGTAGTCTGTTTTCTATACTCACAATCATGTGACCTGTAATGGTGATCAAGGAGTGTGTCCACTTTAGAGTTTAAAATCAAGATGGCATGTATACATATTGCACGTGAACAAGGGCTTTTTAGCTTGAAACGCGTTGTGTTGGGTCGAATTAATAAACTAGACTTTGCCTAAAGTACTGAGGGGTCTTTGCCTCCCTCTTCGCTGTACCACCGCTGTGTGGGAGTTGGAAGTGGCTGGAGCAGTCAAGTTTGTGTATATATATATATATATATATATATATATATATATATATATATATATATATATATATATATATATATATCACCAAGTTGCTGCAAAAGCGATCCTCGACCTCACAACGCTGGCGCCATTGGTGGCAGCAGCCGCCACACTCTATTCGAACCTGCTTCCCGTCCACCCCATATAGCTGGACACAGAAAACGGCACCTTCCCATCCACCTCAAATAGCTGGACACAGAAAACGGCAGGTTCGAATATATATATATTAGTCTGCCGCTACAGGAGGAGCAACAGCAGAAAGTGCTAGTTTTGATTCAATCTCTATTTCAAGCGAATCCAGCATAGAGAGCGGAGAAAGGCCTACACCAGCAATTGTACTAGATATGGGAGAGGAATTGGATTTTTTAGTAGCAGAGAGACTGCGTTCATTGAGACCGAGAAAGGACAGCAAACAACAGCAAATAACACAAGAAAAAACAGACGAAGAAAAGAAAGACGAAAAAAGCACAAACAAAAGAGGAAAAAACAAAAAGAAGAGCAATTGGACACGGAAAAAGTAGATTTAGACAGAACCATCATCAATCTGTCCAGCGTGCCTTTGTCTGATGCTGAAAAAACGTTGTTGTCTTTAGGTCTCAACTTTTGTCCTGGCCAAACATTCAACTATAGCTCTACGAGAATAGACGTCTTCAGATTTGTCAGAAAACTCAAGTTGAAAAAACATTTTTCTTTGAAAAACACCAAAGATAAAGATGAAGAGCTACAGCAAGATATGAGCAATCATGTGGAGAGTTTGGGTATTAGGGCGGTAGACATTCCAACCTACCTAGACCTACATGATCTGAACACTGGCGAGGCGGTATGTGATGAAACTGAGAGTGATCCCTCTACTCAGACTAGGATCAGTAACATCAACCTGCTACAAAAAGGTGCTGGGATCAGCCCCTTTAAGAAAAAATCCAAATACATCCCCATGATGCCGAGGGATGCGTTAGATACGTTTCACGACTGCGTGGTTGAACACATTAAAAAATTGAATAAACAAGTACAGTCTAAAAGATTCAAACAAAGAAAGCATATTGAATAAAGGAAAAAAGACTATGCCAAGTTGATGAAAAAACTAAGTGAGAACAACGAAATCATCATTAAGAAATCGGACAAAGGCGGCAACTTAGTAATCTGGCCCCGAGAAGATTACATCAAGGAGGCAAAGCGCCAACTTAATAACATTAACTGTTATGAGCCATCTAACACCAAAAAGTACAATATGGCTACAGATTCTCTTAGGAAGTTGCTGGTGCAATTACGCAGTGATGGCCTGATTTCTAATGATGAGTTTAAGTTTATGCACAATGAAAACCCTATTGTACCGGTTCTTTATTTAATACCAAAAGTGCATAAATGTGTTTCTCCTATTCCTGGCAGGCCTATTATTTCCGCTATAGGGGGTGCAGCGGAACAGGTGGGCCAAAATCATGTAAAAACCCTGCCCAGTTACATCAAAGATACTGGTGATTTCCTTGGAAAAATTAGGAATATTCAATGGTCAGATGGAATGTATTTAATCTCATTAGACATTGAGTCTTTGTACACCAGGATAGACCACCAGGCAGGGTTGTCGGCTGTAAAATTCTTTTTGGACCAAAGACCGTGCGAATTCTATCAGCACAATAAGGCTCTAGTTAACATGATGAGTTGGTGTCTCAACAACAATTTCTTTCTATTTGGAAAGGAGTTGTTCAAACAACTAAGGGGCGTGGCCATGGGAGCCTGCTTCTCCCCCAGCTATGCATGCTTGCACGTTGGCTGGTGGGAGGAGCAGGTCCTCAAAAGGGACTATTCTTCCATTTTTGAAGAAAACATCAAACACTACTACAGGTATATCGATGATATTTTCATTGTGTGGCAAGGTAGTAAAGAGGAAGCATTGGAATTCATTCAAAACATCAATATAAATAATTTGAATCTCCACTTTACCCACCACATAGATAATTCCAGCTTGGAATTTCTGGATGTCAAACTGTATGTAGTCGATGGAAGAGTAGAAAGTACCCTGTTCAGAAAATCTACCGCTGGTAATGTCACGCTCCATGCCTCGAGTGCCCATCCCAGGCACCTGATTGCGAGCATCCCCTATGGGGAGTTGCTACGCCTGAAAAGCATATGCAGCACGGAGGTCGAATTTAACATTTGTACTGCAGAATCCATGCGACGCATGAAGGCAAGAGGCTATTCCGACAAGATCCTGACATCAGCTTTAGCTAAGACATCTTTAAGATCTAGAGCCAGTTTACTTCCAGCCCCCATAGAGGAAGAGCCTGTCCTGCATGATTCATCTGACTTACCAGCAATCTCCGGGACAGTTGAAAGGGTCCAATGTCCTAGACTCATCACAGCGTACAGTGAGAATGAACGTAAAATTAGATCTATCATCAATAAGAACTGGGCAATAGTACTAACTGACCCCGTTCTGAGGATGAATCTGCCATCTTGCCCCACTATAACATTCAGCAGAGCTAGAAACATGGGAGCTGTGTTAGACCCCACAAGCCCTGAAATAAGAACTAAACCTAATTGGCTGAAACCCAAGGATGGTTTCTATAGATGCTCCACATGTCGTGCGTGCAAGTTTGGGGTAAACAAAACAGAATACTGTACTCCATTCAGTCCTATACCACACAAGATATTGGGAAACTATAACTGTAAAACTGAATTTGCAGTTTACGTTCTCACTTGTACCTGTGGACTCAATTACATTGGAAGCACCAAGCTGCAGGTACATGAGAGAATCCTTCAACATTTGTGTGCCATTCTGCACAGTGATCCCAATTACCCAGTGGCACGCCACTTTAAACAAGTTCATGGAAACAACTTATCTTGTTTAAAATACTATGTGGTATCTGCCGTCCCTAAACCTTGCAGAGAAGGGAATAGAGAGGCTTTGCTTAGGAGATTGGAAACTAAATTTATTCTTAACTTCGACAGCAAATGCCCAAATGGACTGAATAACACCGAAGATATGTACACGTGCTTGTAGTTATGTATTCTGACTGTTGTCCTGAGCTGAGTGGGGCATACCTTATATCTTAGAGTTTGTTTTTGGCCTTGACACAGATATCCTACTTTTTCATTATGTTTGTATTGTTAATTTCGTATATTTAAGAATATTTAGTGGTTCTGACATATGATTTATGACGGCTGTCAATTTCTTGTCTCACTTATTCACACTATGGCAGAGACATCATATCAGAGGGAGGGCATTATTGGTATGAGAGAAGTGGTCACCTTGGACTTGTTCCGAGGTTATAAGATCTGACTCCCAAAAAAAAGTAGATGCCATCTCTCAGCATATCTTCTTTGTGTTATGTCTCAGCCTGGGTTTGGTTACAAGATGTATTTTTATCTTGTAACCATTTTATCTATGCACGAAATAACACATCTTTTGCACATGGTATATCTGTAGGGAAATATTATAATTACTTCTGCTATGCTCTTTATTCTCTTTGCACATTCTTTTTAACCAGAGTCACAAATCAGTCAGTGATTATATGCATTTATGCAGTTATGATGAATTGTATTATTGCACTTTTTTAAACGTGTACATGGATTTATCCAGGAATTCCAAATTGCCAAATTAACTCTTTTTAAAAAAATTAGATTGTGGTTTCAAAAATGTTTCCTTGACGCTAGTTTATAACAATATAAGTTTCCGTTGTATGTAACCGTATAATCGGAAATGTTGTTGAGGTCATGATAATATGTTTAATGGCACAATGGATTAGCGAAATTTCATTGATTGTATTTAAATCATGCAGTCTGTTTGCTATGTTTATCATTAACTTGCTGAACATGTGACCTGGGTGGGAAGGGCATATCATTTAAAATGGCTTCAACCATTTACAGCCTTTATGTGATCAAGGGCGCCTGAGCCCGAAACGCGTCATCTGTTGACTGCTGCTGAAGGTTGAAATAAAACATCTTGCCTGACAAAGAAGTGGTTCGCTTCTCCTTCTTCGCCGCCGAGGCTTTGGTGGAAGTGGAGGGAGTTATTTGCTTGCGATATATATATCTATATATATATATATATATATATATATATATTTCATGATGCCTGGTAGACGGTGGAAGCCGAAACGCGTCGCTGGGAAATAATTAAACTTTGCTAAACTTGTACCTGAAATTAAGTTACTCTTGGAAATCATGTAAAAAATTGCAAATAAACATCATTATTCAAGAAGGACGGCATCTGAGGAATTCTTGTGCCACCGTTAAAAGGTCTTGAAGAACGACATTGTTATTTGTGTATCTATCTAGAATCTAGATAGATAGATAGATAGATAGATAGATAGATAGATAGATAGATAGATAGATAGATAGATAGATAGATAGACAGACAGACAGACAGATAGATAGATAGATAGATAGATAGATAGATAGATAGATAGATAGATAGATAGATAGATAGATAGATAGATAGATAGATAGATAGATAGATAGATAGATAGATAGATAGATAGATAGATAGATAGATAGATAGATAGACAGACAGACAGACAGACAGACAGACAGACAGACAGACAGACAGAATCTAGATAGATAAATAGATAGATAGATAGATAGATAGATAGATAGATAGATAGATAAATAGATAGATAGATAGATTTGTAAATATTTTCCCGCCTTGCCTGCACTTCTAAAACCATTCAAGGAGTAATAGAAGAGTATTAAGAAGTATGCAATGCAATTTACCACTTGTAGCTTATTCACAAATACCCTCAATACATTCCATCGCTTCTCTGGACGTCTACATCTTGCTCTGAAACGAGTGTGAGGAAATGTGCACTGTTGTGAAGGGCAATCAACCTCGGCACACAAGCAGTCTCGTCCTATAATTAACTCGTTCAAAGTATTTGATCGGTGCAATAAGCAGCACAATGTACTGTGCCAGCCTCAGTGGATTATCCAGTTTTAGTTTGAGATAAACAAACAGCGGTAGAAATGCAATAATGTATTTTTTCGCCAAGAATATCTATTTCTGGCTTTTTCCTTCTTCTCTTCTTCTTTGATGCTTTATATATTTCCTTTGATTACTTGCCAACTGTATATAGTCTTGTAGTTAAGATCCTTTGTGATGGATGCTGTGCCCCCCCCCCCCCCATCTCTTCTCCTATTTTCTTTCTCTCGTTACAGTCTTCGGATACATGGAGAGGGCTTCCTAATGTTTTAATGATGAAGTATTTCTTTTTCTTTCTCTCTTTAGAGTATGACAAAGTAGTGATTGTACTTCCAGGCGTCACACAGAAGTGCTTGATGTGCTGCATGCACGAGGCCAGAAGCTGAGTGAATAAACTGATAATCACGGATAATCAGTAGCTGTAATATTCTATTTAGACCACCTTGTCTACTGAATATGTATGAGGATCTCAGTAAAACATGAATCGATGAGGTATTATTTTTATTACAAAATGTTTTCCCTGACTTTCCAATGAGGAAGTGAGCAGTGGCCACGAAATGCTTTCAGATCTACACAGACAGTTTTCCATAAGCACATCTAATGTGCATCAAGTACATATTACTTTGAAAATAATTGATGTGAAAACTTTAAAAATACCAGGAATTAATTTCTTGTTGGTATCTATCTTTTCTTTGACATACTGAATGATGTTCTACTATAGTCTTTGACGACTAATGTATAAATATATAATGAGTTTTTGACTAGAACTGAGTGCTGAACTAGTTGCCCCAACACTGCCTATTAATATCTCCTTTCCTCTCTCCTCACCCTGCTCCTCATCTACGGTTTATCAATCCCGAATCTTCCGTTCACGCCCCTCAAATCAATATGACTGCACCTGCACCCACCCCAAATAGGAAAATCTCAGCCTCCTCTCTTAGATTGCACTCTACCCTCTTTATCTTATCCCTCCCTGTATCGAATCTCCCCATGCCCACATGTGTGTATTTCACACACATGGCTGAAAAAATATCCTCTGTTCTACTTTGCTTTGTAGCTAGGTGTTTGCTTTTTACGCCATAAACCTGCATAAATATCTTACGTAATCGAGTTTGGCACCACACAATTCATTCTTTGTTTCTTTCTTTGTTTGTTTCTTTCTCTTTATTTGTAAAGATTATAAAAGAACAGTCATCATATTAAAATAGACTGCACCATATCAAATACATTCATAAAAATATATATATAAGGATACAGGGAATGTTAACAGAATTGCGCCATCGCAGGGCATTTTTTTAAAAACTACGCAATAACACACAACATGATCAGATAACATACAAAGATAATAAAATGGTGGTCAACATTGTCGAAAGCCCTTAGCTTTTAAAATAGGAAATAAATATCTGCATCTAAAAGCTTCAAAATAATTACAAAAGAAGGAACATCAACATCTCAAGGGAGGTTCCATCACATGGAATAATTATTTAACTAAAAGTTTGAATATTGACTAAGGATTTATCCTGCATTTGTGCTGCTCAGTCTAGAGGTTGGGTCCTTTGAGTGGGATATCTGAAGGTGCAGCATTATACGCTATTTTCAGAGTATAAGGTGAAGGAATGCAAAAAAATTCAAGGAAGATTTTGGCCAAGCATAAAAAATAAAATACATTTCCATAAATTACTGTCAGAAATCGGGTCTTTAGTTGGCAATGGTTTGTATTCTGTCCAAGTAGGGACCCTCACTCTAGTCAGGGTAAGTAAGTTACACACTAAGAATAACCCATGATCGCCCCTTTGTAGCTTGGCAAGAGCAGTCAGGCTTATCCCCAGAGGCAATGTGTAAATTATTTATACACACACACAGTGCAAGCACCTCAAAGGTACTCCACACCAGTTTAGGAAAATGGCCAGTATTTATCTTAGTGAAACTAGACCAAAATGACAAACATCCAACCAATTCAAGTCAAGATATGAATTTTCAAAGATTACATCAAGTATAGCTCTTAGAAAACAATAGCTCCAGTCGCGCTTGACGTCGATGACTCCATAAAGTCAGTTTGTCCTCCATGGAGCGAGGGCCAGCATCGGGAGTAATGCGGACCCCAGTACAGTGGTATGCATTGGAAATCAAAGATGATGCAAGACGCAGGGGATTTGATGCGTCGAAGAGGCAAGTGCATATATTTACAAAAAGGGGTGGTGAGGGACAGAGTCTCTGAATTAAGCAGAAAGCTCTCACCCAGTCAAAAGATCAGGGCTAGATCCAACACCGTTTTTTAGCTCACTGCACCATCCCAGTTTCAGAACCTGGCTGTATGCAAATTAGTCTGTTCCTGTCCCAGTGCATGATGGGAACAGGACAAACCAAACTACAGAAGCCAATTCTTACACTGGGATGGTGCAGTGAGATAAATAACGGTGATGGATCAAGCCCTGATCTTTGGACTGGGTAAGAGTGGTCTGCTCAATTCAGACACTCTGTTCATCACCACCCCCTTTTGTAAATCGATTTTGGCCACTATAGGTGTGGCAGGGTATACTCAGACATGAGTCCCTTTCTCACTGCTCCATCAGGATTCAAGCAAGCCGGGCCGAAGAGGCTGAAATGCCAGAAACCGGTCCCCGGTAGCTTGTCTCCTTTCTGGTAAAGAATTGGCTTGGTAGTTTAGTCTGCCCTGTTCCCATGATGCACTGGGCCAGGGACAGACTGATTTGCATATAGCCAGGTTCTGAGCTGGGATGGGGCAGTGAGATAAATAACGGTGATGGATCAAGCCCTGATCTTTGGACTGGGTAAGAGTGGTCTGCTCAATTCAGACACTCTGTTCATCACCACCCCCTTTTGTAAATCGATTTTGGCCACTATAGGTGTGGCAGGGTATACTCAGACATGAGTCCCTTTCTCACTGCTCCATCAGGATTCAAGCAAGCCGGGCCGAAGAGGCTGAAATGCCAGAAACCGGTCCCCGGTAGCTTGTCTCCTTTCTGGTAAAGAATTGGCTTGGTAGTTTAGTCTGCCCTGTTCCCATGATGCACTGGGCCAGGGACAGACTGATTTGCATATAGCCAGGTTCTGAGCTGGGATGGGGCAGTGAGATAAATAACGGTGATGGATCAAGCCCTGATCTTTGGACTGGGTAAGAGTGGTCTGCTCAATTCAGACACTCTGTTCATCACCACCCCCTTTTGTAAATCGATTTTGGCCACTATAGGTGTGGCAGGGTATACTCAGACATGAGTCCCTTTCTCACTGCTCCATCAGGATTCAAGCAAGCCGGGCCGAAGAGGCTGAAATGCCAGAAACCGGTCCCCGGTAGCTTGTCTCCTTTCTGGTAAAGAATTGGCTTGGTAGTTTAGTCTGCCCTGTTCCCATGATGCACTGGGCCAGGGACAGACTGATTTGCATATAGCCAGGTTCTGAGCTGGGATGGGGCAGTGAGATAAATAACGGTGATGGATCAAGCCCTGATCTTTGGACTGGGTAAGAGTGGTCTGCTCAATTCAGACACTCTGTTCATCACCACCCCCTTTTGTAAATCGATTTTGGCCACTATAGGTGTGGCAGGGTATACTCAGACATGAGTCCCTTTCTCACTGCTCCATCAGGATTCAAGCAAGCCGGGCCGAAGAGGCTGAAATGCCAGAAACCGGTCCCCGGTAGCTTGTCTCCTTTCTGGTAAAGAATTGGCTTGGTAGTTTAGTCTGCCCTGTTCCCATGATGCACTGGGCCAGGGACAGACTGATTTGCATATAGCTAGGTTCTGAGCTGGGATGGGGCAGTGAGATAAATAACGGTGATGGATCAAGCCCTGATCTTTGGACTGGGTAAGAGTGGTCTGCTCAATTCAGACACTCTGTTCATCACCACCCCCTTTTGTAAATCGATTTTGGCCACTATAGGTGTGGCAGGGTATACTCAGACATGAGTCCCTTTCTCACTGCTCCATCAGGATTCAAGCAAGCCGGGCCGAAGAGGCTGAAATGCCAGAAACCGGTCCCCGGTACCTTGTCTCCTTTCTGGTAAAGAATTGGCTTGGTAGTTTAGTCTGCCCTGTTCCCATGATGCACTGGGCCAGGGACAGACTGATTTGCATATAGCCAGGTTCTGAGCTGGGATGGGGCAGTGAGATAAATAACGGTGATGGATCAAGCCCTGATCTTTGGACTGGGTAAGAGTGGTCTGCTCAATTCAGACACTCTGTTCATCACCACCCCCTTTTGTAAATCGATTTTGGCCACTATAGGTGTGGCAGGGTATACTCAGACATGAGTCCCTTTCTCACTGCTCCATCAGGATTCAAGCAAGCCGGGCCGAAGAGGCTGAAATGCCAGAAACCGGTCCCCGGTAGCTTGTCTCCTTTCTGGTAAAGAATTGGCTTGGTAGTTTAGTCTGCCCTGTTCCCATGATGCACTGGGCCAGGGACAGACTGATTTGCATATAGCCAGGTTCTGAGCTGGGATGGGGCAGTGAGATAAATAACGGTGATGGATCAAGCCCTGATCTTTGGACTGGGTAAGAGTGGTCTGCTCAATTCAGACACTCTGTTCATCACCACCCCCTTTTGTAAATCGATTTTGGCCACTATAGGTGTGGCAGGGTATACTCAGACATGAGTCCCTTTCTCACTGCTCCATCAGGATTCAAGCAAGCCGGGCCGAAGAGGCTGAAATGCCAGAAACCGGTCCCCGGTAGCTTGTCTCCTTTCTGGTAAAGAATTGGCTTGGTAGTTTAGTCTGCCCTGTTCCCATGATGCACTGGGCCAGGGACAGACTGATTTGCATATAGCCAGGTTCTGAGCTGGGATGGGGCAGTGAGATAAATAACGGTGATGGATCAAGCCCTGATCTTTGGACTGGGTAAGAGTGGTCTGCTCAATTCAGACACTCTGTTCATCACCACCCCCTTTTGTAAATCGAAGAGGCAAGTGCAGCATCGGTTCCACACTGCTATGCAGGTTGTTGGCATGTCAGCACTCTAGGACAGTGTGTTGCAAGAAGGAGGAGAGGTTCATTGAAGCAAGTTAGGTGTCGGTTCCGGGCGGTGGTGCAGAGTCATGGAGTTGCAGATGCCCACGGAGCCTGCGTTGTAAGTCACAGTCATTGCGTTGAGCGGGTACTGCGGCTTCGGTGCAGACAGGTTCCGTCTCCCCATCATTTTCTTCTTGCAGTATGGAAACTCACTTTCAAGGGCCCAGAAACTGGATTTGGCACCACTTGGCAAGTAGGGCTCTCTTAACAGAGGTGCCAAGGTGCTACAAGTGTAGTCTTTGATGGTCCTGAGACTTCCAACAGGAGGCAGGCTCAATTCAAGCCCTTAGAGAAACTTTAGAAAGCAGGATGTAGAGAGCAAAGTCCAGTCCTCTCACTCCCAGGACAGAAGCAGCAGGCAGTAGACCAACACAGAAAAGCAAACAGCATAGTGGCAGTCCCTCCTGGCAGCACAATAGCTCTTCTTTCTGGCAGAATGTCCTCAGTCCAGAAGTGTTCTGAGTATATGGTATCAGGGGCCCAGTACTTATACCCATTTTAGCCTTTGAAAAGGGAATCTTCAAGGTCTTTGTAGTATGAAAGACCCTGCCCTTCCTTGCCTGGCTCCAAACACACTACAGGGGGTGGAGACTTCTTTGTATGGGAACAAGCACAGCCCTATTCAGGTACAAGTGTCAGCTCCTCCCACCACTCTAGCTCAGGCATGCTCATCAACCTGGTTATGAGCCATCAGGATATGCAGGGCATACCTCAACTCCCTTTTTGTGTGACTTATAGAGTGAATTCACAAAGTCCAACTGTCATCCGACCCAGGCATGTATTCTAGGGACAGGCAGAGGCACAGAATGGTTAAGTAAGAAATGCCCACTGGCATTTTCTGACCCGTAACTTACAAAACAACTTCACTCAAAGATGTGCTTTTAAATTGTGAGTCCAGAGACACCAAACTCTAATTTTCTATCTGTTCCCGATTGGAATATATAATCTTGTTAGATGTTACAAGAAAGCTCCAGTGCTATCCTATGTGAAAGTTAGACCCTGTCGCAGTGAAAAACGAATGTTGTTGCTTTTCACTACTAGGATGTGTAAAACTCACAGATACATGTTCTACCTTTTAAGTTTACTGCACCCTGCCTATGGGGATACCTAGGGCCTAAATTAGGGGCGCCTTACATGCAATAAAATGTAAGATTTGGGCCTGGCTAGTGGGTGCACTTGTCAAATCAAAATGGCAGTTTAAAACGGCAGACACAGGCTCTGCAGTGGCAGGCTTGGGATATGTTTGCAGGGCTACTGATGTGGATGGCACAATCAGTGCTGCAGTGATTTACATCCCTGGGCAGACATTGTGCACATTATTAGGGATTTACTAGTAAATCAACTATACCAATCATGGAGAAACCAAATAGAATTATATTTTAGGGAGAGAGCATGTGCCCTTTATCACTGGTTAGCAGTGGTAAAGTGTCTAGAGTCCTAAAGCCAACTCAAAGAAGGTCAGAAATACAAGAGGAAGAAGGCAACAAGTTTGGGGATAACTCTGCAAAAAAGGCCAGGTAGAACAATTACTCTACCTCTGTGCATGGAGAATTTGTACAGTATGAAGACTCCACATGCCTAGGAGGATTACTGACAAAATATCAACCTACAAAATATCGACCTACAGGAATATCGATGCAAAAATATCGAAGGCAAGAATATCGACATCCTATCTACAACATGGTAAGTACAAAAATATCGAAAATAAAATATAGATTTAAAAAATATTGATGTTAAAAAGATCGTTTTTTTCTGTAAAAATATAAATGTAAAATAAAGTAAATAACAATAATAATTAAAATCAACATAGTTAAAAATATCTAATAATGTTTAAAATTAATAAATAATACATATATAATAATACATTAATTAAACGTATACAGAAAATATATAATATATATGTACTTAACAATAAGTTGTAATAATTATTTTAATAATTTATAAATAAATAAAAAATATTATAAATTACAAATACATTTACAAACATAAAACAAAAACATAAATAAAAAGTAAAGAATTATGTTTAATAAATTAAAAAAATTAAATATACTTTTAATATTTTAAAAATTAATTATATAAAACGTTGGATAGCGTAGGGGTAAAAATTACTATTCCAACTGCAAAAAGTGCAACAGTAGGGAAAGCGTTGGATAGCGTAGGGGTAAAAATTACTATTCCAACTCCAGAGAGTGCAGCAGTAGGAAAAGCGTTGGATAGCGTAGGGGTGAAAATTACTATTCCAACTCCAGAGAATGCAACAGTAGGGAAAACGTTGGATAGCGTAGAGATAAAAATTACTATTACCACTCCAGAGACTGCAACAGTAGGGAAAGCGTAATGGTAAAAATTACTATTCCAACTCCAGAGAGTGCAACAGTAGGGAAAACGTTGGATAGCATAGGGGTAAAAATTACTATTCCAACTCCAAACAGTGCAACAGTAGAAAAAGCGTTGGATAGCGTAGGGGTAAAAATTACTATTCCAACTCCAGAGAGTGCAACCGTAGGGAAAGCGTTGGATATCGTAGGGGTAAAAATTACTATTCCCACTCCAGAGAATGCAACAGTAAGGAAAGCGCTGGATAGCGTAGGGATAAAAATTACTATTCCCACTCCAGAGAGTGCAACAGTAAAGAAAGCGTTGGATAGCGTAGGGGTAAAAATTACTATTCCCACGCCAGAGAGTGCAACAGTAGGGAAAGTGTTGGATAGCGTAGGGGTAAAAATTACTATTTCCACTCCAGAGAGTGCAACAGTAGGAAAAAGGTTGGATAGCGTAGGGGTAAAAATTACTATTCCCACTCCAGAGAGTGCAACAGTAGGGAAAGCGTTGGATAGCGTAGGGGTAAAAATGACTATTCCCACTCCAGAGAATGCCACAGTAGGGAAAGCGTTGGATAGCGTAGGGGTAAAAATTACTATTCCCACTCCAGAGAGTGCAACAGTAGGGAAAGCGTTGGATAGCGTAGGGGTAAAAATTACTATTCCCACTCCAGAGAGTGCAACAGTAGGAAAAGCATAGGATAGCGTAGGGGTAAAAATTACTATTCCCACTCCAGAGAGTACAACAGTAGGGAAAGCGTTGGATAGCGTAGAGGTAAAAATTAATATTCCCACTCCAGAGAATTCAACAGTAGGGAAAACATTGGATAGCGTAGGAGTAAAAATTACTATTCCCACTCCAGAGAGTGCAACAGTAGGGAAAGCGTTGGATAGCGTAGGAGTACAAATTACTATTCCAACTCCAGAGAGTGCAACAGTAGGGAAAGCGTTGGATAGCGTAGGAGTAAAAATTACTATTCCCACTCCAGAGAATGCAACAGTAGGGAAAGCGTTGGATAGCGTAGGGGTAAAAATTACTATTCCCACTCCAGAGAGTGCAAGAGTACAGAAAGCGTTGGATAGAGTAGGGGTAAAAATTACTATTCCCACTCCAGAGAGTGCAACAGTAGGGAAAGCATTTGATAGTGTAGAAATTAAATATAACATTCTTATAAATAATTGTTCTAAATAAAATAATTTCAATGTTTATTTTTAAATAACTACATCATTTGCAAATCCCCATTGATAATTACTAAAAACATAATTACAATTAAATAATTAATTAATAATAAACTAACAATAAATACCAATAAATATTAATGAATAAATATAACTACCCAAATAATATTGAACACCAAAATATTTTTCGAAACAAAAACATATGAATAATTAAAAATGTATTACCAATTAAAAAAAAATGGTAAACTGTAAATGTATTTTTGAATAAAAAGTCTTTTTTATAAAACATTATTTACCAATTAATAAAATAAATTTCCAAATAATAAAAATTAATTAACAATAAAAATTACTATTTACCAATTTCAAAAAAGTAATTACCAAATAAAAAAATGAATTGCCAATTAAAAATTGTAATTACCAATTACAAACCTTAATTACCAATTAAAAAAATAATTGCCAATTAAAAAATGTAATTACCAATTACAAACCTTAATTACCAATTAATTAAATTAATTACGAATTAAAATAATTAATTACCAATTAATAATTAATTAGAAATAAAATAATTATCAATACAAATCAAAAATAAATAATTACTTAATTACAATTATTTACTTCCCACCCAATTCCCCTATAAACCTACAAACCGCTACAGAACTTAAATGCAAAAATTAATTTAAATTAATTTACAATTACTAAAAATGTATAATTAATTTAATATAATTAAATTACTTCCCACCCTATTGCCCTATAAACCCACAAACCGCTCCAGTACTAAAACATAAAATAAATTTAAAATAACATTTAATATATAATAAATAGTACACATATAATTTAAAACAAATAAAATACTTAACAAAAACATATAACACATACATATAAAATACATAATAAAATACATAACAACAAACAAATATCGATATTAGTAACATCGAAATTAGTGACATCAATATAATTGATATCAATATTACTAACTTCGATATTACTTACATCGATATAAAAATTTTCGAAATTACTTACCTTAGGGTCGATATTCTGTCCAACGATATTCTTGACCTCGATATTCTTCACCTTCGAAATTTACAACTCAATATTACTGTAGGTCGATATTAGGGAATCGATATTTTGACTGTGCACCGCTTAGGATTAATGGAAAATGGGTGACTTTTTGTTCAGCCAGCCCCGTCGGTCATTTTGATGTGTGCACAGTCTAGTCATTAGGCGGATATGGAAGTATTTAGGAGCACCCAGAGAGGGACACGATAATATGCAGGCTCCTGGGGTCCAAGTAGGTGCATATCCTTGAGGCATGCTCTGACAAAGTACGTTTGCTGACCTTTTCCTTTCAAAGCCTCCCTTCTGCAGCTTGACTTGAGGCTAATGAGACGTCAGAGGTATCTGGCAAATCCCTGTTTTTCTCCCGTTTTCTCCTGACAGCCTTGTTAACGCGAAAAACCCTTGTCATTATTATTATTTCAGAGTGTGATTACGAGCTCCTCAACCCCTCCAGACCATGGGGCTCATTTCAGCCTTAACAAAAGTATGTGGCATTGCATGTAAATAGGTTTATGTATTATGAGTTGTAAGTCATGTTGTGTCTTTCTCACTTGTTTTAAATTGCACATAACCACTTTTTCCACTTGAGATGTGTGCTAATTTTTTTGCCGCAACGTACAACGAAACACAAGGTAGTTGATAACTACACGCACTATAGAGGAGCATTTTAATAAGGACATGACGCCGCCTACATTGAGTGCCTGTCAGCATGTCTGGTGGGCCAGTCTTTTTCTAATTGTTTCTGCTTTATTCCCTACAGACACTACTTATCATTGAATAAACTGTATGTATTCACTAGTGCACACACAATAGGTTGGCACTTTTCAACTTCAGTTTCCTTATTTACAGGATACTATAGGAATGGTGCGCTCAGGGCTTTAGGGGAAGCTCGAATCATGTCGACCAAATACTAGAAAAACTTTACTCATTATAGTCATGTTGTTTTCCCTAGTAAATACCCCTGTTTTTAATCATACCAACTAAGAGCAGGAATAAAGTATCAGCCCACTAGTTAGGTATTCTTAACCCACTTACTTCTTCCACTCCACATCACTGCACTACACATTTTTCAAATAAAGCGGCATAACGTGACGCATTCTGCAACAATGTTATTTCACTATTTTGTCATTTTATTACACATTAACATTCTTCGGATAAAAGGTTCACCCATTGATACCAGGATATCACTTGAATGCATCAATCCTCAACTGGAAGATGATTAGAGAACCTGTGCATAATTCCAGTGACTATTGCAGTGAGTGGGCTACCGCACTGCATCATGTGATGTTTCTTTTAGAAACGTTTGTTCTATGTGAGTTAGAACATAATGCTGTTTTTGTTGAATTCTGGAAATGATGGAGCAGACTGTAGATCATGTGGCTATTGTGGTAAATCCTTGATTTAACGCATCGTTTTGAGCTGCAACAGATCACTGTGAGGGGGGACGTCAAAGGAGGTCACAATTACACTCAATGCTTGTCACACAGGAGACCTATTCAGAGATCGGCAATTTCCATAGGTCAGTGCTATTGGGAGAGTTCACAAGAGCAGAATGAAGGAAACTGGGTGCAGGAAAGAGCAACAGCCATCCAAACCACAAGGGAATTCTGGCCAGGTTAAGTACTGTGGACGCAAAGAGTTATTGGAGATAAGGACACACATACTCCTGGATCAACTGCGTCTACAGAGAGAGGAGTTTCTGGAGTGGTGAGTTATTCCAGAATCATGGGATGCAAAGTTAGAAATCCGGCCTAAGATTCATCTCTATTTAGCAAAACTGTACTTGAAACTTATCAATCAGTGACGTTTGATATTCAGATACCTTCTCCAGTCCATGATACGCCATATGATATTATCGTTTCACTTCACAACCCAAATCCCATGCCAAGGTCTAACGCTCCCCTCATCATGGAACCGCCTGCTTTTCCGGCAAATCAGATAACCTCAGCACCCGAATATCCTCCACTATACTCTGTGCTACTGCACCATTGTACTCTGCGCTGATGCATTCTGCGCCACTGCACTCTCTCCACTGTAGTCACCTCTATGCCTACTCTGCATCACCCCACTCTATGCCACTTATTCTGCATCACTGCACACCACCCCACTGCATTCTACACCTCTGCACTCTACTCTGAACCTCTCCTCTCTACCCTGCACCACTCCATAACATCATTCCACATAATTAAGCCCATAACACACAATCTCACACTACATATTTTCATAACAGTTAATGCCATGTAATTACTTTCCATATAATTCCACAGCACACCATGCCACATAGTTCCACTGCACAACTCTATACCAAACAACTCCAAAATAACACATTTCCAAAATAACTCATCTCTGCATCGCACTTCCGACAAACCTGTCATCTGTCCCCCACACACTCACTGCCCCCTCATCTCTCCCTCACACTACCACTACTCTATCTTGTCTGCAGTTCCACTGCGACCCTCTCATCCCTCTCTCACTTTACTTATCTCCTCTCTATACTGCCTGCTCACACATACTACCTTCCAGCACTGTGCACTGGTCCACCTCTCGCCTCCAACCCCCAGCCAACCCCCAGGTTCCCTGCCCACTCATCCGCCTCTCTCTCTTTCTCTCGCTCTCTCTCTCACACCACACACTCTCTTCCCACCTCTCTCATGTGGTTCACTTCAGGTCTTTGAGCACAGTTTCAGTGCCTTTTCAAAATTTCCATCCCGCATATATAGGCTTCTCGCACCTTCTTTCTCTTTTTCTCACATACTCTTTATGCTCCTCAATATGGAGTTAATTCACTGCTTCGTACACAAACTACCTATCCTTCTCTCTCTTCCCTTTGTCTCTATTCTGTCTAGCTGTCATCCTTATCAATTCACCATGCCACACAATTTCTATACACAAATATGATACACAATTTCAACCCACACAATTCTGCAACTAACACTTCCAATTCAACCCACATAATTCCACTCCACACTACATACATCCACTCCACTCAAACAAAAATACATACATAAAAGACATTGTCATTTACAAAGCCAGTCTTTAACTGTCGCAAATGCGAGACCTATTGCATTGCAATTGCTTGTTACCTGAATGCTTGGTTTGTTGTAATTTCGAATCTAAACCCAAACTACAGATCTTTGTTTCGGCTTTTTCTGGTAATTTGATGGGCAATTGTTTGGCATTTCTTTATTTTATTATTTTTACTTTCCTAGTTTTCTTTCTTACAGGACACTTCCCTTCACAATTTCCAAGTCTGACAGGGCTCCAAGAGGGGCTTCTGTGTTATTGATGGCTATCCTACTTAGTGTTTGTGGTGCCTGTCCCCTCACCACCATATAGGCATTCGTGGCCGGGATTCATTCGCGGGTGGGGGAGGCGGTGGGGGTCTCGAAGGGACGGGAGTTCATTTAATTAAAAAGAATAATAATAAACTTACCAATACAGAGTGCGTTTGACTGGTTTGGACGGCCCTGGGACCGACCAAACAGTCAGTCATTTCAGAGTGTGCAAGCCACTCCTTCCCTAGACTCCTGAAGGACCACCCGCCCCCAACCAGGCAAACCATTTTATGTTTCTGCTTCTCACACTACAAGTAAGCAGTGGGGCAACGCTCCTCCGCCCATGTGGAGGAGCCACCCCTGCATACATAGTGCCAGGTCCACAAGTAGCCAGGCTTTTGTCAACTTTGTGGATGCCGGCTTTTCATACACCAGAGCATAGCTCCACATGCTTAACCCCTTATTCATTGTAAGGTTCATATTGAAGAGCAAAATATGACAATGAAACTTAGATCTGTGGCTAATTTCTCTTAGATATTACCCTAGCTGCCCCCCTATAAACAATCCATGACATTGTTCGTTCTGAAAAATCTGTAGGAGGAGTTCCAGTCATAGCCAAATAAAAGTTTGCCTTTCACATATTGCTTTTAAAATCATACAGGTGACCCTTGCTTATTATCAGCGCCATGAAACACTCACAGGTGAATAGTGTGCTTTACAAATCCCTGACTGATTGATTATAAGTGTCATTTTGCCCTCATTGTCAGATACCACTGTGCTTGGCTATCGCCCCCCTGAACCACCTACTAACGTTGTGGATAGTTTTTGTAAACTTGCTTAACCCTCTTGAGTCCAGTTGATTTTATTATATGAGCGTGTGTTCCTAAACATGCTGCCCCTACTTGAGGTTATCAGCACAATCTTTTTCCTTAGCACTACGCCCATGATCTTTTTCGATGTCTCTGCTGCATTCCTATGTATTCTGGCTTACACCCCACCCCTGACCCCGAATACCTGTACTCATTTCGGCTTGGGCCTGACCTTTTACCAGATCTATAAATGTTCAGCCTTGGGTGACCAAATAACTTGACATTATTGCCTCTAGAAAAACATGTTTGTGACACCACATTCAGCCATCATTATTCTGCGTGTTTAGCCTTAGGTAAATGTTCCTGCACAGTGCTTGGCTGACCGGTGGGATGATTAAAACCCTGCTTTGAAAATGATATATTCCGCTGCTCTTAAACCACACAAACAGACTCAATAATTTGTACCTTACATTGACGCAGGTAAACATGTTTGTCATGCTATCTGTTGAATCAGACAATAATTATACTTAGTGATTTTCTTGCTGATTTTTGGGGGTGAGAAAAAAATCTAATCTATTCAACCTTTGTCTGCATCTACTGAGAAGTCCTTCTCTAAATTCACCTAGGGGCATATTACCAAGGCAGGCGAAATGAAATTATCGCCGCTTTTGCGGCCGTTTTCGTCTGCAAAGCGGCGATAATTTCATCACCCTATTAGCAAGCTGTCGCTAACATCAGTTAGCGATAGCTCTTAGGTGATAGCGAGCGATTTGGGGACTCTTTGCATGTCAGCGATATTTATCACTAATGACATGCAAAGTAGGCGGACCCAACATGTTAGTGACTGAAAGCAGTCGCTAACATCGCTATTGCCTATTATCAACACAGGCGTAGCGATTAAAATATTCGCGCTAAGCGCGAATATCGCCAAATCCTAACGCCTGTTCAGACCACTTCTTAGCCTATATATCCAATGGGAAGTGGAAATTCAGGCTAAGTCCCTATTAGCGATAATGCCTGAATATCACTGAAATTCCAGCGACATTCATGCATTTTGCCGCTATCGCCCGATATTTTATCGCTTTGGAGATAAACGTTGCAAATAACACGTTATCTCTGCGATAAAATCCAGCGATGCGCGACGATAAAAAAAATGTCGCTAAGCTTATTTAGCGATAAATATCACTAGTTGTTGATAATATGCCCCCATAGTCTTCACTACTTGAAACTGAATTTTTTCCCAGTGCGTTCGTCCTCTTACTCTTGAAAATAATAATACCACTCCAAAAGTCAACTTGAGACCCTCCCCCATCCTTGAAAACTGACCGCTGCCATTATGAATCTTTGCAATTAGGCTTGGCCTCAGTTCCTATAAACTAGAAAAAAGACGTGGCTGTTCAGCTACTGAAGAAGCATTCTACAGACCCTACCAACATGAGCAAACTTTGGAACATCTCACCTTTTGTTTGACTGCTAAATTTATCGAAAAGGACGTCAATCGTCATTTGTCCACTTTTGTAAATTGAAATAAAATCCAATATCCCTCTCAAACAGACGTGTGCCCTCTCAATGGAAATCTGTCGCCATGATCCTGATAGACCTGTCTGTGGCCTTTTTACTATGTTGCACTCCATGCAACATACTTTTCTTTCTGCTCATACCCAGGATGGGTTGTATGTCTGAATATATAGAATAAAAATATGGCCCTTCCAAAATATTGTGGACCAAATAGCAAGAACCAACATATCGTTGAGGTAAGTATGCTTGTATGTATAGGGTTACTATTCCTAACTCCACATCCAGGTATCTTGAAGACATAAATATTATCAAGGTAAATATATGTGGATCTAAACATAGCAAACCTAGACTTACAAACATATATTTACTTTCATGTTTCTTTTTTTCTTGATGTTTTGACCACACATTTTTTTTATGTGAGAGAATTACACCCACAATATTCCGGAAGCATACTCCAGGGTCTGACTAGTTTATCTTCTCAGCCAGCCGTAAAGAGCTTGGTACTTGTTCCTCAAACCATTTCATTGAGTTTATAGACAGTCCTTTTGGACCTTTGATCAGATCTTTTATCCTTTCTTCATGGCATAGGTTAACTGCACCTACATCACTGCAATCACCATCGCTGCCACAATTCAGGAAGGACCTCAAGACCTGGCTCTTCGACTGAACCGCAGATCCCCCACTCAGTGCCTTGACACCCTCACGGGTGAGTAGTTACGCTTCAGAAGAATCCTAATTGATCGATTGATTGATAGATTCAATGGTTATCTTAAAACTAGCTAATGAGTAAGCAGCTGCGGCCTGTGCAGGTAAGAGCGGTGGGACCAGGTTGGGGGGGAATTGACAAACGACCACGAAGAAAAAATAAGTAAATAATTAATTTTCCCTCTTCGTCTTCTGTCGAAATACCCCCCACCCAGCCCAACCACACCACCACTCTTACCTGCACGGATTGCTACTGTGTGTAGGCGAGGGTCTTCTCCCTGTGTGCAGCATGGGAACCGCTTTGCATTTGTTACTGTAAGATTTTGTGACCTTGTTGATGAGCTATTGTTTTTTGCTTAAGGCAATCATAATTAATAATGTATACCCTTACACACATTCTGACCTAAGCCCTGTTTTAGGGCATAAACCAGACTATAGGTAAGTATAAGGTGATATCTTCTGCATGCAGCTGTTAATTTCTTAATATTCTACGTTTTCACAACATTTTGGGTTCATTTTAGACAATGTGTCACAAGGGGAGTTTTTTCAATACAATTCTGTGCAAGGTGCTGTTTCATGCCATAGTATTCCTCCGATCAGTAGCACTACGTTATGGTAAATGTGTGTGCAATGTTCAATTAACATTTTTTCAATTCCTCCTAGTTTTTGTAAATTTTTACTTTAAAAAGGCCTTTGTTCACCACTCTGGCCTTGGTCGTCTTTGAGAAACTAGGCCAGAATGTGCATGTAAGTTGCTTCCTCAAATGGTGGGTCAGATGGCTCCTTTTGCAGTTAATGTAGTAATAGACCGAGCTAGTTAGAAGTCAGATCCTAGTCAGAACTATAGCACAATAATAGAGCATCAGATCTTGACCAATGTTACTGTCATTTGTGCTATAAGGCTACTTATTTGGTAAAACTTTGACCATAAATTAGCTACCGTGGTACTACTCTATTTATTTTGCAAAAAGCCAAGGTTTGCAAATGTGGCTCATTTCTTTCGCAATGAACTGTATTTCACCTGAAGAACAAGAAAAGCTCTGCTTATGTTGACGTTTTCGCCTTCCTGTAACGTCTGGCTTTAAGCACAAATGTCTTACTGGTGTATTAACAATGCTGGCATCACTTGCACTGCTTGGCTGAGAAGTTCCACTGGAACCTTCTGAATAAGAGCACCACAGGATAGCAAAATATTTATTTTCTGCTTCAAAAACACAGTTATGTCACTTCTCAGAAGATTTCGCATTCTTTATAATTTCTCAGAAATTGAGGTGTTTCCCATCTCATGCTGTGAACTGTTCTGGTAATTGTGGAGAGTTAGACTACTTTGTGTGTCATTGTTTATGCACCCTTTGGACAGATCTGGGGATGATCTGTGAAAAATCACACGAGTGAGTGAGTGCCCTCACAGTTTTGTATAATGGCCTTTTCACCAGGCTTTCCTGGCACTGTTTATGCCCTGAGTTCTTTAGTGGCCCTCAAGACAGCCTCACCTGAGTTCATGTAAATTAACAGTTGAACGCCTTGTCCTTAAATCCAGAGGTACCAAAAAATAGGAGTTGAGAGGGATTTCAGGGACTAGGTAGCCCTCCACTCATGCAGTCACAAAACACAAAACACCTAGTCCCAAAGGCAATATTTTATGTAGAACTATGGGCATGATTGGATTTGTCAATAAATCATTCCAATTACTCATCTAAAGCTAGAAGTAGTTGTCATGCTCAAGTAACTTGCCAAAAATAGTTAATAAAAGTAGCCACTCTCTGATACATCTAAACATTAGACAACACAGTACTAACATTCACTAGAAAGACAACATTTGAAAAAAAGGTGTGAATAGCTAGCGGACACCTCACGGGCGAACCACCAATGGGGCTCCTGGTTGGTACTCACCAGGTTAGCCCTGTTCTCATCATCGGTGTCCACTAGCTTAACGCAAACGTGTCCGACTCCCAAAAGTAAAGAGACAGTGAATGGTGCAGTGTACACAAACTTATATGTGACAAAAACTAACAACATTCAACATATAACAAGACCATATACTGTGCATGCAAGACATATAGACCTTTTTATTTGTATCTTCTTGTCTGCAACAGTACACATATAAACATAAAAGAGGAGAAAGGCGAATACTACCTATCGATTCGCTTTCACCTCATTGCCGACATGTTTCATTGCCATGGTAGATTTTCAGGCAATTTCTTCAGGGCGAATGATTTTAAAGAAAGCCACTGCCAGCAGTACTATGGTGGACGTGCTGGTTTGGACTTGTGCTATCATACCGCTTATGATCGCATCTTTAGACGTCAGAAAACCCACTTCCAGAAGGTAAGTGTGGTCTCGTGCTCCCTTAACTTGTATCTGTGGAGAAGGCACGGGCGGCGTCTTCTCAATCCGGTGTTGAGAAGACGCCGCCCGTGCCTTCTCCACAGATACAAGTTAAGGGAGCACGAGACCACACTTACCTTCTGGAAGTGGGTTTTCTGACGTCTAAAGATGCGATCATAAGCGGTATGATAGCACAAGTCCAAACCAGCACGTCCACCATAGTACTGCTGGCAGTGGCTTTCTTTAAAATCATTCGCCCTGAAGAAATTGCCTGAAAATCTACCATGGCAATGAAACATGTCGGCAATGAGGTGAAAGCGAATCGATAGGTAGTATTCGCCTTTCTCCTCTTTTATGTTTATATGTGTACTGTTGCAGACAAGAAGATACAAATAAAAAGGTCTATATGTCTTGCATGCACAGTATATGGTCTTGTTATATGTTGAATGTTGTTAGTTTTTGTCACATATAAGTTTGTGTACACTGCACCATTCACTGTCTCTTTACTTTTGGGAGTCGGACACGTTTGCGTTAAGCTAGTGGACACCGATGATGAGAACAGGGCTAACCTGGTGAGTACCAACCAGGAGCCCCATTGGTGGTTCGCCCGTGAGGTGTCCGCTAGCTATTCACACCTTTTTTTCAAATGTTGTCTTTCTAGTGAATGTTAGTACTGTGTTGTCTAATGTTTAGATGTATCAGAGAGTGGCTACTTTTATTAACTATTTTTGGCAAGTTACTTGAGCATGACAACTACTTCTAGCTTTAGATGAGTAATTGGAATGATTTATTGACAAATCCAATCATGCCCATAGTTCTACATAAAATATTGCCTTTGGGACTAGGTGTCTTAAATCCAGAGGGCCATCTGTTGTGTTTATTTACTATATATAAAATGTGCGTACGTTAATAAATGCATTGTTTTTGTTATAGATGGCACGGCATCATAATAATGGAATGTAAGTTCAGTCAACACATATATAAAACGTATACAAGTCACATGTCACATTGCTAGGGCCAGGGCCGGCTTTAGCACCGGTGGCGCCTGGTGCGACAATCGATTTTGGAGCCACCCCCTTGACCTACTTGGATTCCCTCACTACCACCGGGCAAACGTGAGCCTCCTCTCCATAGCCCCTCTCTCACATACATTCCTTTTGTTTTAAAACTCTGGTAAAGGCTCGATTTACTGATAGGAATGCAGATCTACACAAACAAATCCTTTCTAGAAACATTAGGAATAGATAATGAAAGACTGGGAGAAAAAGCATAACATGTTAGCCCATTTGATGCAGTTTGTTTGCAGCTCTTTGATCACTTCATAACAGTCACTGTTCTATATTTGGCTTGTATCATATAAACTGTGGTGACAAAGAGATCCCAGTGACAAATTATTTACCTTTAAAGTTTTATATAGCACGAATATGACCCAAGTAGGTATCAGAGCGCTTTACATAAGAGTTGAGATACCCGAAAGGCAGTGATATAAAGTAATAACAACCAATATAATAATATACGGCAAAATACAGAACCAAGCCAGCTGGTGAGGAAAGAAAAAAAACAAGAAAAAAGCAGCAGTCCACTCAGCTATCCATATAACATACAGATATGCGATCTGCCTGGTAGGTGTTCTTTGCAGCTGGCATATTAACCCTCTGCGCTACTTTATGGTGAGTCAAAACTGGCACTAGACAAAACTCGGGGGCATATTACCAAGGGCCATTATCGCCGCTTTATCAGGACTTTTTCACGCTAAAGCGGCGATAATTTGATCGTCCAATTACCAAGCTGTCGCTAACACCAGTTAGCGACAGCTAGAAGGCGATAGCGACTATCTTGGGCCCCGCTTTGCATGTCAGAGATAATTATCGCTAATGACATGCAAAGTGGGCGTGCCAAGATGTTAGTGACTGGAAACAGTCGCTAATATCGCTATCTCCTATTACCAACAATGGCTTAGTTTTGGAAATATTCGTGCTAAGCGCGAATATCTCCAAAAACTAACGCCTGCCCTGAGCAGTTCTTAGCCATGTTATCCAATGGAAGGTGGATAAATGGCTAAGAGCATTGTCACGATAATGTGTGAATATCGCTGTATTTACAGCGATATTCACGCATTTCGCCTGCTTTTTATCGTTTTAGAGATATACCTTGCTAATAACAAGTCATCTCTGCGATAAGAACAGGTGACCGCAACGATAATATTATCACCGCTGAGCCTACTTAGCGAAAAATATCGCTGTAGGTTGGTAATATGCCCCTCTATCCTTTTTCTCTAGCAGGAACATTAATCAAGTGAGTTACTTGGACCTTTTTATTGCTGCCTGAAATCTGGACGCACAAGGAACTCTGCAGCAGGTGTTTTTAAATCCTAAATTATTGCTAAACACAGCCACCCCCCTGCGGTTAGTGCCCCTTCCCAGGTCAGCGCCCAGTGCAGCCGTACCGGTCGCACCGCCCTAAAGCTGGTCCTGGTTAGGTCCAACAGCCTGCCCTAATAATCTTTCTCAGCACACGCTTGGAGGATTGAGGAGCAGCAGGGATGTTCGCTCTGAGGAGCTTGACTCAGTGTTTCCCCTCCCAGGCCAGACTTCCTCTCTGCACAGAGAACATGAACAGCAAAGGCTGTCCCTGTTCTCCTTTTAATCATCGAGTTTGTCCTATAGCAATAATCCTCTTTCACCTTGTGCAATAAATATCTCAATTTATCGTAATTCTACGCAGAATATTTTACTATATTCGGCGAATGGCTTTTATAGATGTGGGTCGATATAAAATAATATTTGGTGTGCTGTACTAGGAAGGTAGATTAAATTGGGCTGCTCCGGACTGCATAGTAATAGTGGTGGAATTGATTGTGCAGTCAGTGATACACCAGTTAAGGCCTGCAGAAAATACAGGTTCTGTGTTAGCACAAATGTAGTGAATAAATCCACCCCACATTATCAAATGTCTCCTCCCAAACAATTACAAAATTGCACTATAAATTCGACAATTCTAATGATGTTCTGTTTAGGCCTGGGTGGTAAACTCCGCTATAAATTATATACCCACACGAGAATACTGGGATGATGTTCCAGAGTTTTTTCTATAGCAAACCCAACGCTGCACAAAGTGGTAAGAGGTGGAAATGGGACTTTTTTAAAATCAAAGTAAATAGCCTGGGGCCTTATTTATGAAAAGTGACACATCGCTGCGTGAAAACAGCGATGCGTCACTTTTCACTGCGCTCTCCCTGCGACACTAACGATGCGTCTAATTTACAGTAAGACGCATCATGTCGCAAGGAGTTACAGATACGGCAGTATTTCTGACGTATCTGTAGGCGCAAAAGTGACGCATTGCTGGAGTGTGTCACAAAAGTGATGCAACTCCAGCAATGTGTTCTTTCACATGGGCAAGTCCCATGTTGTTAGTGCCTGCGTCAGTCTTACGCCTGCCATGAGGCTGGCGTAAGATTTTGACGCATTAGCGTCCAAGAAATGGCGCAGTGAAATCTTATAGATTTCCCTGCGTCACTTCTATGACGCTTTCTTGTGTCAAAACGCCCCTATTGCATACATTATACCTGGTGCAGGTATAATGTGGCGCAGGGGTTTACAAAGTGACGCATCTACCTAGATGCGTCACTTTGTAAATATGGTGCAACAAGGCACATTTTTTACTCCGCTGGTGCGGCACAAAAAGTGACGCACCAACGGCGTAAAAGTGACGCAAGGGCTAATAAATGAGCCCCCGGGTATTTATCCTGGATTGGAAGAGCAAGTGGTGTATAAGGTGGTGTATTTACTACGATATTATGCAAAGCAGTGCCACAAGAGAAGTTGCTGCATTGCGTTGGGTTAAAGGGAGAGAGCTTAACTCTACCCTATTTATGATATTATGGTGCAGTTCAGCTCTCTCCAAGCACTGACACACTTGTGGTTGCCTACCACTAACACAGGCAGTCTTGCACCATGGCACAAGGGTGCCTGATTTATGGGCAGGATTGTTTTGTGCAAAAAGGGATGCAAGGGCCTCGCATCACAGCACCTCACAGCTCCTGATTGGCAGCTTGATCCCCCTAACCCAGTGCGATGCAGAGCCTCCCTTGACAGCACCATGCACTCCTCACACCAAGGACAAAAGGTACAGCTCCCTGCGAGCTGCACCTGGTCCTGTACTAGAGCGGTGCACCATCACACATGGCTTAAACTTGTGACTTTTTCCAGGTATGATGCGACCAGACACCTGCATGTTGGTGCTATTTTTTATCTTAAACATTAAAAACTCATAACTCCGGTTCTACTGATTTGATTCTTGTCATTTTGGTGTCATTTTATTTATTAATACATCGTCAATTTTTCCAAATCAGCTTAGAATTATGGTTGTGTTGTTTCTTCACTTTATTTCTCTTTTAGTATTGCATAAATACTTTATAGGTAAGCGTGACATCTTTTGTGCCAAGCTACCAGATAGTTAAGCACAAGTTTATTTAGTGACTATATATGGTTCACCCCGACAAGGATTATAATTATTCTTTAAAGTGGGTTCTCACACCCTTCAACAATTCGTCCAATTTCTTACAACAGTGAAAAATGGGATTTGGTTATTCAGCTAATGTCTTCCAGTGGAATCCATTCCATACATAGCAAATGTTTTGGTAGAGTTGTGTGGTCATTAGGAAAGCTAGTAAGGGACCAGCAGTCAAAGGTATATTAGTGTCATAGAAAGTGAGCCATTCAAAGGTATTGCCAGGATCGGACAGCAAACCAAAAGTTTGCTCTGTCAAAAATGCTTTATCTAGCTCCACACTACAGGAAGCTGTGAGTAGATTGGGGCCATGGGGATGGTTGTGTCTAAGCAACCCACACTGCTAGGAGAGCCGCTCCCTAGTCTGCAGTTCACTGTTAAAATGTAAGAGTGGCATAATAGACAATCTGGTCCTGATTATTGCCATTATTGATGTCAACAGGCCCACAATAAATACAAGGATGAGGATGCAGGGTTCAATTGCCATTTTAAATTCATTAAAAGAAGACACTGATCTGATGTCTAGGGAGAGGCTACTCCGGTTAGCAAAATACTAGGTAGAATGAATGCAATCACAATGATGATCAGTGCTTGTATTGAACCATGTTAATATGGCTGGCGGTGTCTACTGAATGGTGATGGAAAGCCCAAAGGTAATGGAGGGCTAGAGCTTAAGGGGTTTGTATGAAGACTCGCTTTTGAACTGCTGTAAGTGATGCTCTTATGTGCAGATGTTGGTGGCGGCCATAACAAACAAAAAGTGGTGAGGCAGGTGGAGTGGGTGCGGCAGAGCACGGGAGGGGCAGCACAGGGGGAGGTTTAATAGTAAAAAAATTGAGGCAGACTTACCTTAACCTGACGATCGCCTTGCGCCTTGGTCTTCCTTTTCTTCCTGGTCCCAGCAGACACTGGGACAGCATCACAGACTCCCTGTGCAATCCCTGTACTGCTCTCATGCTATGAGAGCAGCACGGGGATTTGCCTGAGCAGGCTGGTTTAACGCTCGCTCAGGCTTAGGGAGTCTGTGCTGTTTCTCCTACCTTCTGTGGCGGCTCTTCTGCTAACGTGGAGAAGCATGGTCCCACTGCTTTGAAGCAGTGCAAGAAAGGAAAAATACAATTATAATAAAGTAATGTTATTATCATTTTATTTTGTCCCTCTGCTGCAGCTTTGTGAGACGGGGCAGGCGGGGCTGCTCAGCTCGACCAGTCATTGCGCACTTCGCATGTTCGCCATGCAGGCTGCATTACCAGCCTGCGTGGAGAACATGCCAGGGCCTCCAGTCCTTGGCTGAGCGCCGAGCCACGGCGCTCAGACCAATCACAACGCTACAATGTGTTGTGATTGGTCAGGAGAGCCTGGCTGCCTGCTTCCTGTTTTGAGGAGAGACGACGGAGGGAAGCTGTGTAAGGTACGTTATTTGTTTTTAATAATCCCCTTAAATCCACCCTCTCCCTTGCCCCTGACCCGCCACCCTCCATCTGTGCCAGCTGCTACTGTAAAACCTGGCTGTGCAATACAGATGGTTTGGAGAAACCTAAGTGCGCATGTGTGTTTGGCCAGCCTAGGGCGACCAGCCAAACACTCTTGTGCATTTAGAAGTGCACCAACCAGTCCTCTTCCTGGCCCCACCCCTTCCTACACACGCTGGCTAAGCCAGCAGCTGAAAAATAAAACAATGATGAAATGTTGTTATATTTTTCAGCTGCTGGCTCTGAGCAAGTGGGGCAACGCTCCTCCGCCATTGCAGAGGAGCCGTCTCACAGTCAAGCAGTTCCATGTCTTGTGTTTTAATTAAAAGCAAGGTTTAGTTTCTGAGATTTACATGTTTATCTGACAAATGGGGATTTTGAGGCGCTCAGTAATTTCGGTGCTTTTCAGTGATTTTGCATAAAGGTTATGTGTCTGTGTGATGTTGGGACCGGCAGCAGGTGTGGTGAGGTCTGAAGCAGTAATGACAGTCAGGGGAGTGAAATGTTGAAGCTGAAAGGTAGGCCATGAACTGGGAAAATGTGATTTTTTAGAGATACGAGGCGGAAGTGAGACTGGAGGACACTGATGGGGGAAGAGAATGCCATGTTAGAATATGCAAAATAGAATTACAAGTGGTCTCTACAGACATCTGTTTTCAACCTAACAGAGAGAAAAAATGTACATCACCTGAAAAGGCGGCGCTTTCAAAAATTACGAACCGTATTAATATTTTCCAATGCTGTGCTGCAAATCTCATGTTCTCTTCACTAATTGATATTAAATGCAAATGCTGTTTACCAGTCTGAACAGCATGTGTAAACAAACTCGTTAGAAGTGTAATGAAACATAAAACACACAAGCCGTTTCATTTACGCTTCTTTAAAAATGCGTTTTACTCAATCCCTTTTAGTGCTGTGTTTCTGCAGGTGCAACCTTAACAGGTACGGTTTGCTGTCCTGTGTGGCAACTTCCAGCCTTGCCTTCGATTTGAATCTTACAACGAAAACTTTCACAGAAAGCATATATGGTCGTAAAAAATGATTTCCGCAAGTCCAGGCTGCACGCACATCTTTATTAAAGGCATGAAATGGCAGTCACTGTAGACAGGCACGTGGTTTCACTGTACCTCTCGGTTGGCAGGGGTCCATCTCCACCTTGGCAGACTCACTGTCTTCTGACCTCCCCTGACTGGGAACGCTTAGCTGGACACAGACCGTGGCGTAGGAACACTATGTACTCCCTGTAACATTTAACGAGCCGGGCTCTGTTTATTAGCCACAGGCAAAGTGAGACTTATTGTCTCTCTCTCTCTGCAGAACCTAACCCTCGCTTAAAGGGTATCTGGGAGCATTGTACTGCGAAAACGGCCCCGTGGTATTTGAATAGTCTGCATACCACTTTGCTTTTGTTCAGTGTCCCAGAAATCATAAAACAAAGTATTTTTCGATGCAGGAGGCCAAAATGTTTAAAGGAAGGACAAAACAGAAGAAAACATTTAAAATGTCCTGCTGAAAAAGTCTTTGACTGAAAATAGGTTATTGTCTAGGAAATGAATTATGTTAAATATGCCCACTATTTGAAGAATGGCAAGTGCCCAAATATGCACAGCATTAGCAGTCACTACAAGGGCATTATGCATACCAGCACGACAACAGCATGCCTGCAGTTGTAGATTGTGCACAGAGGAGGATTTATCCAAAGGTGTCACCTGCCTAAAAAGGAGAGTGTTTTGTGAGTGACAAAAGACTTGCAATGCAGAGTACCCCTTACAAAAAAATCACATTTTCTGATAGGTACAAATATTTAAAAATGCAAATTGACACCTATCAAAATAGACCTAACTTACGACCTGGAGAAAGTGGGCTAAAAGGGCATCACTCAAATAAGTGTGTGCACTCAGGGGAGAACTATATGTTAAAAAGTTAATAATGAAGGAGAAATCAACAAACTGTAAAACTATGGATGCTGGTGTATTTCTTGATCCTGTGTATGTCTTTAAATGGCTCCGATTAGGGATATTTTTGTCAAATGTGTATTTATGTAGGAAATCCAAGTATTAATGTGTGCATTGGGGACTAGGAGGTTGAAAATGTATTTCAATTAGCAAAAATCATAGCTCCTATGACTAATTCATGTGCTTAGGTGTAGTAGCCATGCTTGTATGACGGAGGCATGCGTGGCTAAACCACACGTACCTCTACAATGCTGCCTGAACAACAAATGCGTCTGAACAATGCATTCCTTTACCACACATGCCTTTGCCACACAATTTCACGGTAAAGGCATGACTGGTAAAATGGATGTGTGGTAAAGATCACACCCCAGCCCTGAACCCTAAACACTACCCGACTCACCTCGAGCCCCAAAAACGACTCCGACCCCAAAAAGCTCTAAAAGCGGCCCTGCACTCCGCCGAGCCCTAAAAACTACCCAGACTAACGGAAGCCCTGAAAACGACCCGACCCACTGTGAGTCCTAAAAATAACACCCCCATGAGCCCTAAAAACAGCCCTGACACACCCAAGCCCAACAAACTATCCCCCAAACCTGAGCCCGAAACACCATCCCCAACCCTTAAAAATTACCACCCACCCCTCTAAAACCCAGCCCCAACCTCACTTACGAGACTGTGTCCTCTCGCGATCCTTCCTCTTCCTGTGACTATCCCAGCCTCTAGATTGCAGACTGTTTCACCACGCATATGCGTGGGTAAGGCATATGCATGGTTAAGGCAAGCGTGCTTCTGTTTGTAGGAAACAAACATGCCTGTGTTGTAAAGGCTGTTTCCCAGTAGTTGTCTGCAAATGATCTCTAACCCATGTGAATCAACTCCTCGAGGAAGCTACATCCAGTAAACAAGCATCTGAGGATTGAAGATATTAATATAGCGCCCAATAAGTTCCTAAAAATCACAAGTCACAGACATGCCTAACTTCGTATCAGGAAGAAATAACACTCATGTGGGGCGAGTCAAGAACAATCCCTGTGCCCAAACCCTTGCCGCGCACAGTTTTCAGCTGTGCGCTCAAACCCCCCCCCCCCACAGGTGCCCTACCACCCATCACACATGGCCTTAGGCTAAACAGTAAGAAAGAGGGAGAGGATGGTTAGCCTACCACAAGTGCTTGTTGTGCAAGTGACACCCCCACCCCCACCAGGGTGCTCAACCCCCACTGTGCACTGCTTTGACTGTGCGTGAGGATTGGGTGATAAACAGTGTAATTTTAAGTAAGTCAGACCTACTGACATTTTTATATGGTCAAAACATTCAAATATAAAAAGTGGGGGCCTAGTGGGTTTATCAAGGGGTGTTGGAAAGCCCGAGAATTAGCCAAGAATGGTTTCAAAATTCAACACCCAACTTACAGACTTCGTCCTTTGGAAATCATGATGGCTTTTGAACAAGGTCAATGTACCTTTGTCACAGTGGTATGAACAGAGACGTAGCTTGGGGTGTTACACCCCACCATTAAGTGTATTTTCTATTTCTGATAAATAGTTGGGTATAGGTGGTTTCAGTCTGGTATGGTGAAGTATCTGTTAGATTTCACACAGATTTTAACACACATACACTCTTTCACTGTCTGCTCTGAAAGTCTTCAAAAATGATAGTTGTTTTACAAAATGTGTTTCTCACTTAGTGCTCCTACCTGTCTGCGTCCCTCTCTCTTTTCACTGCCCTTTAGACCTCTCTCATGATCCTTGTTTGCCGTATAATATATTTTAACAATAAATGCCAGCGTGATTGTTGGGAAATTTGAAGCTCCCCCCCCCCCCCCAATCTTGCTGACCAGGCTACGCCCCTGGGTGTGAATGGAGCTAAAACAAAATATAGATAATGCATATATAATCGGCAATTAGAATTTTAGACGTTCATTCAATAATGAGAGTTTGAAAAAGTGTCAACAGCATTATTTATCGTAAAGGATTAGTATGGGTTTTGTCATTTTATTTAGATCAGTCGGTTTACAGAACTATCAATAAAGTAATTGATTGGTGACAGCATAAAATCAATACACAGTGTTTCATAAAGGAAAGCGTCACTAAGTTAGATAAGGGACATATCCTACTCTAAATAGAACCCATGAAGCGTTCCTTTCAGAAAAGAACAATATAAGAATAAGAAAGAACTTCCCATGAAGGGTCTTTTTGGAAATTCATTCAAGTTCCCCAAAGCTGCAGTAACAACAGTCAATAATAGAATGATCTCTGCAATAGCATTGATCTGAAAAAGATTTTAGGTAAAGGAAAGTAAGTCACCTTTAGCGGTAGCTGGCGGTTACAGGTAAGCATAACTCCCCACGAGAAGAGTGGCAAGGCAAGCAAAGGATCTCCAAGTCTCAAATCAGGATCTGCTCATCAATCTAGTCCATCTCAAAGGTTTCTTAATCTTGTTCTACTCTAGCTAGCTAGGAACTCTCATTGATATAAAATCGAACTATTTGTATCAACATTATCAGGTGTTGACTCTTCTGAACCAATGGTAACCGCTCATTCGATGGTGTTGTCAAACTTCCGATGTCTCTTCTCCAATTCCCAAGGTAAACATTCACGCTGGTACATTTATATAACACTGTTGCAAAGATTGTTACATGGAGGAAAGTTCTTATGACAACCATCTTACCTAAGCTAACGGATGCTCAATGTGTTTCAATTTGAAGACAAAGGTCTAACAGAAAATGTGGAGGCAAACTAGCAATATGTTCTGATGAAGCACACCAAAAATGGTTACATCATTTTTCATTATATGAAAAAACCAACAAGTGTCATTGTATTAGGGTAAATGATCTAATACATGATAGGTGTCAGCAAATTCCTAAACAAGATACAGTGATAAGCAAATGATCTAAATGAACGTTTATTTAGCTACAAGCTAGAGTCAAGAGAAAAGGCTTTAGAGGTCTAACTAAATGTACATATTTAACAATGGTAGCTTAGTGCAAAATATTTTTAACACATTAAATTTTTAACAAGTAAGATTTTTCTACTTTATTAATTATTAATGAAATATTGTGCGTGTATTATTAACAAATGATAGGGATTTCTTTTGCATTACAATGTGGGCAAATTTTTTCTGTGTGCCATTTTTAAGTGAAAACATTTCTGCATCAATTAAAACCCATTCTAAAATTGCAAGTCTAGCATGGTTTGCAAGTCACATTTTATTTTTACAGGATCAGCATGTATAGAGCGTACCTACAGTGTTTAATATTAGTGACTGTCACGGCATGCTTTCAATAAAGTTTTTTTTTTTTAAACGGGTGAGAGCAATCATGCCTTTCTCTGCCTGCAGCAATGCGGGCAGGGAGGGCATTTCAGCTGTTGCCCACCGGGAGATTTAAACATACTCCAACTGGGTAGAGGCGGACTTCTGTTTCCTGCCCACACTGATGCAGGCAGGGAAACAGAACAGATATTGCTCCCGTTTGGAGGGAGCATGCATAAATAGCTGCTCCCTCTGGGCTGGAGTGATACCTGCTCCCGCACCCCGCGGGGAGCTGTCTAGAGCTGCGGGCCCTGAGGCTTCCCTCACAGCCCTCCAACTTGAGATTCATGGGTGCCCCGGGTGGGCATGTGGGCACCCAGGGGATGGTCCAAGGGGATAGGGTCAGCGGGGCTCAAAAAGGATCAGTGAAAGAGGTCGCACACCCCCTCCCCTTAGTTATGGGATTTGGCATTGGAGGATGGGGATTTCCCTGCCTTATAAGGCTCGGAGAGGTGGGCTGCCCTGCCTTCCTCCTCATTCCCCATATTAATGTCATGTTGCCCCGGGATTGGAGTCCTGGGGCTACATTTTTCTCTGGGATGTTGGCAACCTGCAGGGGGGGTTGACCACAGAGCTGAACGCAGGCCAGGCCCTGAAGTCAACATCCTGCTGTGCACAGAAAAGGCTGTGCGCAGCATGGGGTTGGCTGCCTATGGAGCATTGGAGGCAGAGTCAGGCCCTGCAGATAACCCTATGCAGCGGGTGATCCAAGTGCAGTGCATGCTGTCAGGCTAGCTGGATGCGGGTTGTATGTATCTATATATATATATATATGCCTAGTTTGACACTCACTTCATGTGCTGTCTTGAAAGTTTCGGGGTGATCTGTCAAGTGGGGGCTGAGAAAAAGGGTGGGTCCAAAAACACATATTCCCAATTTTAATTTCCATAACAATTTTAGACACTGCTACAGCCCGAACTGCTGAACGGGATTGTACCAAATTTGGCAGAATGATAGCTGTTAGTCCAGAAAGCGATGTTTTTGGTGAATTGGTGTAAATCTGTTCAGTAGTTGCAGAGTAATTTAAAGAAATCTCATGTTGTATATATAGGGATTTGGAGGAACCATGACCCCTCCTGATCTTGTGCTGAGATCTGATTGGCTGCCAACACTTCATACTGGAAGTGTTGGCATCCATCTTGTGACTCGGCTTGAACCAAGTCACAAAAAAAATGCTTAAAAAAAAAAAAAGAGGGCAGGGTAGAAATACTCTGACCCAAACTGGGCCTTTTGCTGGGGTTTACCACTGGGACCCAAAAACGGCTATAAAAGCATTTTTTTTAACCATTGTGAATCCACTCCTAGCTCAGGTAACTATAACTGCTGAATTTCACTGGTTTTGTATGATTGAAATCTGAGCCTAACTATAATATCACTGTAACTTTTGATTTTTTTCAGTGAATTTCTAAGTTTTTAAAATTCTATTTCCCACGTAAAATGACCCTGTAACCTTTGTTTTTAAATATATATATATATATATATATCACACACAGGAGGCCCAATACTGCACAGGATTCTTCATTTATTAAAGCCTTGCAACCTCATAGCACGAAGTAACCTTCCAAACTCCTAATGTTTCGGCCCCTGTCGGCCTTGTTCACAGGTGGAAGGAATGAAATCAAATGCAAAGTGCGTTTCTGCGTGCTTTAAAAGTTCACTGCATCATGTGCCTTCAGATGAGAATACAAATCCCATGCTGCACCGTTCTTGACATATTCAGGCAGTCCTCAAATTAATGGCAAAGTTCATTTATGAAATGTTCTTTGGAGGCCACCTTGAAGGGTCGGAGGCTCCGTGAACGGAGGAGTTTTGTGTGAACATTACAGAGGAGCATGACCCACTCACGCGCCTCAGCCTATGAAGGAAAGCCACTGAAGGTGAAAAAAGATGTGCGCGTGTTTGGAAAGGGTTCGTGGTAATGAATATTGCTAGATCTTGCTGACAGGAAGACGCTTTTGCCAAGCCATGTGGATAGACTCTGCAACCTGCAATATATTCACCTGCCTACTGGGTATGATTTCCACTATTAATGCTGCACTGTCATAAGAACATTTCCCAAACCCTAATTTTTTTCACAAATTTTTTTGCTCCAGTTGAGCCATTTACAATTCCCTGTTTTTTGTTGCTCCCCCAAGAAAATACAAAAAAATATAAAACTGTTCAGAAAAGCCATAAAAAGTAAAAAATGTTCAAAAAACAAAAAAAAAAACAACAAAAAGAAAAAATAAACAGTTCTTTTCAGAACTACCTCCCATTTATATAAAATGACTTACATTTTTAAACTCTGCCATTCTCTTTTCTCCCCGGTGCGCTCCCCGGTGCGCTCCCCGGTGCGCGAATAGGGCGCTCCCCCCGCGCAAATCGAAAAAAAAATGTTTTGCCCCGCTGGGGCCTTTTATAGCCCTCACATGAAACCTAGGGTGTCAGGGGGGGGTCTACTCTGCCCCCTAATGGTCTTTTCCCCCTTTGTTTTGGCCACCTCTTATATCTCGATCATACCGAGACAGAAGATGGCGGCCGCGCCGGACCATTTGGAATGTTTACAGACACCCGAGAGCCAATCAGCTTTCCCGTGCGCAAGTCGCGTAGCACAGCCGGAGCGCTCCCTGGAGCGCGTACCGGGGCGCTGCCATAGAGATATATATTTTTTTGAACCTAAATTACTCAAAATCCACTGGAGCACATATCTTGCGACATAGCAAAGGCACATCGGGCTACCAGTCCCTACAATTTTGCCAAGTTTGGTGGAAATCCATTCAGCCGTTCGGGCTAAAAGTGAAATCGACCGCCCTATGGAAATTAACATGATGAAAACGCGTTTTGGGCCCCCCCTTTTATCTCAGCCCCCGTTTGACGAATCCCCCCCAAACTTTCAAGGAAGGAATGGAACGCCGCGGGGCCATTTTGAGGAACTTTTCAGGCAAATTCGTCAAACGGCACCAAAGTTATTCCAAATAGAATTTGGAGATTTAACATTGAAAAAAATCCTAACTATAACTACCTACTGGCGACCTCCAGTAGGTAATATATATATATATATATATATATATATATATATATATATATATATATTTCTAAGTTTTTAAAATTCTATTTCCTAACTATAATGACCCTGTAACCTAAAAACTTTTCATACCCCAGGGGCCTCCCCCAGCGTTCCCGGCGGACTGCCCTTTACTGATAGCGGAAGACTCCTTTAAATATTTAGGAATCCACATCACCAGAACTCCAGCCGAATTTTTTGTTAAAAACCTGGCACCACCATTAGAAAGACTGAAACGAGATGTGGCACACTGGGCATCACTACCCCTCACACTGCTCGGGAGAGCTTCATTATATAAAATGAAGGCACTCCCTAGATTCCTCTACATCCTAGAAAACACGCCGGACACAGTCCCACCCTGTTATTTTCAACAACAAGTGACACTCCTTCTATGGGGTGCGAGGCCAGCCCGTATTGCTCATGTGAAACTCTATAAAAGCTGGTACGATGGGGGAATCGCACTTCCCGACCTCCGATTGTACTATTGGGTGGCGCAACTTAAAATAATAAATCACTGGATCCACATACCCCAGACCGACCCAGCGTATAGGGCAGATAGGGAACAACTGGGAACAAATAATATGCTGGCAGTACTGTATAACAAAGGTTCGATTTCACAGTTGACTGGCCCCTCTAAACACACGGCCCGGATCTGGTACACTGGTATATGAGAAGGGGTCCCAGACGGAACAACATAAGACAAACAAATCAGCAAAATTAACCTCATAAGCATAGACTTCAAGGAATGTTATTTAATATACATCCTTCAAAACATTTCATGATAAGCCCAGAAAAAGGGGGGTGCTATTCCTTTATGACTAATTTAAACCTATGCTGCACAATTTTCCTTTCTTCACCTTCCCCCCCCCCCACCCCCCTTTTTCTGGGCTTATCATGAAATGTTTTGAATTGTATTATTGCGAAAAGGATATGGTAATGAATTTACAAGGAAGGATGTATATTAAATAACATTCCTTGAAGTCTATGCTTATGAGGTTAATTTTGCTGATTTGTTTGTCTTATGTTGTTCCGTCTGGGACCCCTTCTCATATACCATTGATTACCCAGGTCCCAGTACTAGTGGGTTGACCCATTTATTATAATACGGATCTGGTACACAGCGCAAGCTAAATTGGGCTGGAGAGGGGTGGTAACCAAAATGACCCCACTTTGGGACACAAAAAGATTAAGGCAATTACGACGTAGTAAAGGTTTCACGCATTGGGATAATATAGGAATATCCACAGGAGGGGATTTGTGGGATACGGGAACGGTGATGCCCTTTGAGCAACTACAACAACAATACCAGCTAGGCGCGAATGAGAAATTTAGGTACATGCAAATACGTCACGCCCTGCTGTGGAAAATTAGTACAGTTTGGTGAACATTATCCACGCCATCTTGCCCTTTTTCCGATGCCACACTTTTCGTCCTGTACTCCCGCCATATTTTAGCCGTTTCGATCAGAATCACCTTCACGAAAGACCCCCACGCACCGGTCATTCCCACCCTCACCTGCCTTGCGCACAAGCGGCAGCCATTTTTGAACACCATGGCCTCCCTGCCCCTCGCTGATAGCTAGCGCATCTCTCTCTCTCTCTCTCTCTCTCTTAACCTCGCAAGCATTCCCCCCGCACGCTGACAACCCCCGCTCTCTCATGCCTTGGGTCATAAACCCCTCTTCAGCGCAGCTTCACCGCAGAATCCCATCCTGTTCCCAGCACGACACCTCCCTTCATTCCTTTCATGGTCGCAGACCCTTTTGATGCAAACCCCCTTTTCCTGTGTCCCCGTTTGTCTTCCCTGTTCCCAGGCCGCCACCTGGCCCTGCGGATACTGCTTATTACCCCGTACAGTAGGAAGCTTCCCCTCCCCATCAAAAGACCCTCGAGCCGATCAAAGCCCCCACCCTATGAGATCCGATCAACCCCATGCATTCCGTGAATCAGCGGAATGCCCTGCTGCGCGACAATCATCACCTGTTGTGACCGGGGTGGGGAATTCAACTGTAAATGTATGTGGGAACGGGCCTGAAGGGGAGATTCCGAGGATGTTCTTTCAAATATCAAAATGTTGCGAGAATGTGTGACGTGCAATAAAGGTCATAAACCCTAGTATAAGAGGCCAGGCCTCAGAGATGTGGTTAGAGCACCTCGTGACGATACTTGCTGTCTGAATTGATGTGTTCTCCTCCGGAGAGAATAAAATCCTCGTTTCCTGCCTTCCAGTCTCCAGCGCCTGCTTCTTCATTGATTAATATTGGTGGGTCAGAGATGCGACACCGCCGGGCAACATAAAAAGGGTCTTTGGTTACTGGTTGTCTTTGAAACCCTTTTTTAACAATTGGCGTCCCAAACGTGGGGCCCATCAGCGACTCGTGGATCCAGTGGGAGATGTCCTGACGACAGAGTGAACGACTGCAACGATCGGAAGGTACCCTGTCCGATAGACCCTCGTCTGACAGCCGATCATCCGAACTTCACTGGTTCCGAACAGACCTCTCTCGAGTGATCTGCGGTCCTGACTGGGAACCATCAGGAGTGCCACGAGAAGTACGAAGAGAAGAGGACGATCGGGCGCTGGATTCGGAAGACAAGAAACTGTCCATGCGGTCCGGGTAAGGTCGTGTAAACACGACGAATTGCGAAAGTGATTGATAATTGAAAGTGATTGATAATTGATGAGAAAATACTAGTATTACTTTTTGTTAATTTATTTGGAGATTCGCTGTCTGCAAACGGAGAAACAACAGGCTCTCCCTTTATAAACAGCGAAGGATAGGTACGCACCCGTCGGACCTATCTTTCTCCCCCACTGAACAATTGCCCCTCCCCCATTGATTAACTGTTATAGATTGTTTTCTGGAGATTCTCTGTCTGCAAATAGGGAAGAATAGGTCCCCTCTTTGCAGATAGTGAAAGGGTAGGTGACGCAAACCTTTGCGAGCCTACTTATTCTCCCCATTGACCATATTGATTTTTTATTTTTTGACCTAACATTGATTGCTCAAGATTGGTTCATGAGGTATTCACTACCTGCAAATAACGTAGAATAGAAATATTCTGTCTAGTCTTTGCATGCAGTGATAAGATAGGTAGTGCTGACTATTATCCCATTGTGATCCGTCATGCCTGTCTTCTCCCCACTGGTTAGTAGCCTGTTTAGCCCGGACCGCTTATTAGAGATGAACCATCCGGCTCCGCTGGAAGGCACCCCTAATAAGGACATGTTCATGAAGCATGGATTAATTGCTATAGCCTATAGCCAGCTGTGGCATAAATATACGAAAAAGGATAGAGAAAATCAGTGGCCACTGAGAGGATCCTTCGATCTTGACAAAATAGAAACGGTAGAAATAGCCCTTCGTAGGAATGAAACAACACCTATTATGCTCGATAGTCTCGGTATGTGGCGCAAAGAAGCCACACGACGAAGGGAAGGCGACGAATTTAGAAAAGGTGAAGGGACGCGACGGACAACCCTCCAAACGTCTAGTAGGCAAAGGGAAGGGCCAGCGATGGCACAGCTCCGAGGAGTAGACATGAAAAGGGAACGGTGTAAAGGGATGTGCCGACAAGTCAACCCCGGGACACAACGACCCGAAAGTGATCCCCCGACACTATGCACAGGACGAACAGATTTAAAACAAAACCAATGTGCTTTCTGTAGATGTCTCGGGCACTGGAAAGCCCAATGCCCGACTCTGCAGAACATAGGTAAGAACGGAGGGTCGACAGAAAGAACAGGCCGACAGAAAGGGAAAAGGCGCGAGATAAAGACCAATCAGACTAGTGCAGACAGGACAGATAGAACCACCCCGTTTGATTATGCTCGATGGCACAGATTTCGTCAGACCAATTTTAACGACATGTTGGAGTTCTGGGACTGATTGCTCTCTGTCGTTCCCCCACTCTGAAAAACAAACACAATTACAGGCCAGTGTAGACAACCCCCGTTAGAGAAAGGACTCAAGGAAGCCAAACGTCTATTATATAACTTAGGATTTAATTACGGTAAAGAAAACACACAACCAACGGTAAATGGAATAACTAGTAGAACACTCTCTAAAACAAACTGTACTAATAGGAGAAATATAAAAAAATATTATGCTCACTCCGGAAGTCCTCGAAATGTAACAGTTCGATGGTCCCGCCCACCCGAAACACATAGCACGTGTGGGGCGGGGCCTGCCAGTAGCCATGGACCAAAAGAGATCGCCGGCGAGAAGGTACCGGAGGCTCCACAAAGCAGGCAATGAAATGGTCTTCCCATACTACCCTTCCAGGGATGGCACCCCCCGGGCCACGAGTAGGGAGGGGGCGGATGCAAATGACCCCCTCCCTCGTATCTCCTGGTCCGGCCATCACGAATTCCTCCATCGAACGGATACAGGGTGGGCAAGGAGGGAGAGGCGACCCGGACGAGCCTCTCCCGCCTCCACAGGCAGGAGGCTTCCCTGCCCTGGTCCGGCGCCGATGTCCTCCAGCCGGGCGACGGCCATATACCTACGCTGCACAGGACATACGATGCCCGACTGGTATATTTTCGTAACACAGGACATACAATGCCCGACTGGTATATTTGCGCAGCACAGGACACACAATGTCCGATGGGCATACTTGAATAACACCGGACGTACGATGGTCCCCCAAGAGTCAGAATCAGGGGTGTAGGGTGGTCATCATGTGCACCCCTGATTCAAAGGGACGGCGTGGGATGCGCCGGGAGGGGAGGCGGCACGGACGAGCCTCCCTCACCTCCCCGGATGAAGGCTCCACTGTTGCACCCTGGCGCCCCGAACCAAAATGTCCTGCTCCAACAGCATGATGTTCTGTCTTTGTCGCCACAAGAAGTTTCTTCCACTCCTGAAAGATACGACGGAGGGCGGCTGCCGCAGGGTCTCAAAATGGCGTCTGGGCCCTCGGAAGGCGGGGCTAGGCCTCTGGAGTAACTTTGTCCAAAATTGCAACTCGGGCATTCGCCCACCTGGGCGCAAGCCCCCACCATCGACAAACATCCCCTCGACTTTGAAGATTCTACCAAAGTCCCAAGAGCCCTCAGCTCCTTCAGACTTCCGGTGGGGAACAGCTGCATTGATCACAAATGAAATGACCACGGCACAGCAACAAGATGGCGGTGCCCTCGTGTCTGCATCAGCTTCCGTCTGAACCACCCAGGAACATTATGGGCTAACGAACTCGAGTAAGTTCCGGCTGAACATCAACATGACCCGGTAAGAAAGACTCTACCCCCTCCCTCTCTTGATTGACGGTCCACACCACCAGCCCCTCTGTTAGCACAAGTTTTTTTAACTGCCGAAAAGGACCCTGGTCCAACCGCCAATCGTCGAGGACATTTTTTTGCCCCTGATGCTATTTCCGGACTAAACCGGCCTCGCCCAAAATGGCGCCGGTATCAATAGGAACTAACGGTTGCCTCGTGGTGTTCCTTAGCTAATGAAACTTGATGTACTAAGATTTATATACGAACCTTTGCGCACTTGATAAAAAGGGGAGGAAGGTTCACTTGACGAACATTTGAAAGGGGTCCCGTAAAAATGTTGATTTCAATGAACAATTTATTTTGATATTTATTGTAACTGGTACCTAACGTCGCTTATGATGCACACCCACGGTACACATCTAGGAAATGTGATTACAATGAACTTGACTGTGTTTCCCTTTATGAACTGAAATGCCCCTGATCCCTCATCACGCAATGAAACGTTTTTAGTTACTTGCAAATAATTAATTAGGCCTTTCTAACATATTCTTGTGCCGCAAAATAACCCCCCTACTGTATGTGCTTCCATCGTTGACATGTCCGGCCAGAATATGATTGCACTCTCACATTTTACATACTAAACGATTACGCAAATAAAGGTTTTCCAAACAATGAATAGGCATCACATACTTTTGTAAATGTGGGAATTGGTGGGAGGGCTTTTTCTGTGCGCAACCATTCTGCTCTTTTTTTAAGGTTATCTGAGAAATGGTTGTTCGGCCCTGGATTGATGATCGAATCAAAGGTATGATACACTACCTCCAAAAATATGCGACTAAGCTCAGGAACTAACGTATGTAGAAGGACCTCGACTTCTGAGAATGGGTAAAGTAAAGCGGTGTGATTGATAAAATATTATAAAGGTATGGTGGTCGAAGATACTAAGGTACAGGGTTGACCGAAGAACTGATATGCCTTAGAACATCACAGCTTTGAGAATGATTTAAGAACCCCGATGGCCAGATACAGCTACAAAACCGGGTACCTCGCGCTAGGCACCTCTGATTCCTTTTTAGCGTTTCCCTACACACGATCCATGATGCCATCCTCGAACCCCTCATGAACCACCTATCGCATTGCCCGCCCCTTGACTTCAGAAACCAAGACCCGAGGGATTATATCCCGAAGAGATAAGTACGAGTATGCGGTAAGTAAAGGACTTTCGTGCCCGTACATTTGATGTGTTTGAATGTTGCCCCCCCCCTCCCTTTTCCCCCTTTTTTCCCTCTGCAGGTTACATTAGAGTCCCGATTAGAGTATCGTAAGGGATCTGGAGCCACGTCACGCCCGATGCATGAAAACGGACTAACGCTGCAAGACGACACAAAAAGACGCCCTACCCAATGCACGACCTTTTTGTACCTGACCTAATGCTCTTCCGTCCCAAAACTGCATGCTTTCTACATCCTAACACAGACCCGAAACGACTAACGTTGGGTAACGCACTGAATAGCCCAAACAATACACGGTCATTCTCCATGTCACACGTGTACTGTTTAGCCTATTGTCTCTCTCTCTCTCTCTCTCTCTCTCTCTCTTTCACCCCTCCACACTTTTCCCTCTTCCTAACGACTGGCACCTAATTGGCGAACCTGGTGCACCTCCTGATTGGCCCCAAATACCACAAGTATTTGCACAAATTCGTCCTAAATAAAATTGTATCGATACCACGTTACTACCTCTCCTTTTCTGCTAAATATGGATGAAATTTAAATTGGCCAAAGGAAAGGGACAGGGAAGACGACTAAGGTTCCCTAAATTTGACCCACAGTCAGGGAACTATTTGTCAGTGGCTTCTATGATAAAATGTGTCTGTGGTAATGCGACCTTCCCCATTCCAAATTATCGAGACACCCCCGTCTTCCCAAAATGCCCCCAGTTTGGTATCAGCTGCCCTGAACGAAAATCTGGAAAACGCCCCTTGCTCCAATTTGCTGTGTTCTTAATTGTTTTCCATAAGATCCCACACACCCCAAGGATAAGTTTGATAATTATCGCAAGCCCCCCCCCGAGTTTTTATAGTAACCAGGTTGCGAGAATTTATATAGAAAGTTAGAAAGATGTGTGCAAAATTAAAATTAGATCGAAAACCGAAAGGAACTTGTTGCAGTAAACCTTGTTGAAAATAAGATGTTTTGATGTAATGGAGAGTTGTTTAGCCTATGTTCATCCCTCAGAAGGATGCCTATCAGACTATGGTGAATAGCACGTTGCACTTTTTCGTAAAATACAAAGCCCTGAAAACCGGCCTAGCCTTGCAAGACTCGTACTAGGGAAATGGGTCTCTACCAGAGGAACCAACATCTACTGAAATAGACGAATGCAATGAATGGGTACCAGACCTCATGCCACGACAAATGAATGTAATAACCAACAAAACGCCAAAGAATTAGCCACAAAGGAAAGTTGTAAGAAATCCAGCAAACCCATCATCAATTGTTTATACGTTGGCTGCAAATCTCAAATGTAGCGAGTGTTTACCCCAGTTGCTTGGCGTTGGGAGAGAAATAGATTTATGTAATTACCTTCTTCTGCAAAATCTCTAAAGACTGTCTTTTCAAACTCATTTAAGGGTACCACTGTCGGAGGAGAAAGAGACCGGATGTGGGAGCACGCGGCCTGACTGCGGATCGTGGAACCTCAGCGACGGAGGTCGAGACGAGACCACAGCAGTAAGGAGTCGCAGGATGAGGCACTGTTTCAGACAAAGCTAAGGAAAGGGCTGACCTGAAGCCCCTGCTCTATGATCGACATGTGCCAAAAGGTCCCCGCTCTCTGAACCTGGTTATGGACCCGCCTGTCTCAAATTCTCCGTCCCCCTGATCTGTTCCCGACTTGGCCCTGCTCCATCCCCTCCTCCTCCGACCTACCATAAGGACTGTTCACACCCACACCTTTCTACCTGAACTTCCAAGTTCCTCCAAAAATCCTACTGAGCTACCCAGAGAAGGGTATTCCCTGCGTCAAAAGGGAGGGAGCTCCGACTAAGTAGCCCACGAACTATGTTAATCTCAGAACGGTGACCTAGAACTCCACCAAGGGTCGCCCCTAAAGAGAAGATGAACGAAGTATGTGGTTCTACCCGCTGCTGAACGCCTCGATGATGATGGAAGCAACAGGAAATACCCACCACAAAGACTCAAGAAACAAACGGATCCCACAACTCAAGGACAATTGCACTTTTCATCACAATCCTATGCTCTGGGTTACGGAAGAAAATGCACTTGCTCCAAAACCGAAACGCATTTCTCCTATGAAGTCTGGCGAAACCAAACAAAATGTACCCCTACCCGCAGACTTCCAACAACTCAATCCACATGAACATTCCTGTTGACAGAACGAATTGTAATCCAGGTGCTTAACAGTGCCAACAGAAGACGACAAAGACACCGAGAACTCTGATAATTTTTTACTATATCTCCTTTCTCTCCCAATCACCCTTGGACTAACTATGCCCCCGCCGAATACGAAAAAGACTTACTTATATGATAACTTACCAGCTCCTATTCCGAATGACTATAAGTATCTATGATCTGTACCCATCGCCCTCACTACGTAATTCCAGTCTGATAATGCATTACGATGACTTTTTCTGCGACCAACTTAACGATGAACCCGCCTACTAGGTGATGAGATTTTTCAATGTGATGTTTATAATGTGATGTTTATAATGTGATGTTTATGCGCAGTTCTTTTGCCTAAGTCCCCTCTCCCTTACTTATGACCGCTGCAATAGGTATAGATAGGAAATAGGCCAGCAAGATGTCTTGGAAATGTTAAAGGGAGGACTGTGGAAAATTAGTACAGTTTGGTGAACATTATCCACGCCATCTTGCCCTTTTTCCGATGCCACACTTTTCGTCCTGTACTCCCGCCATATTTTAGCCGTTTCGATCAGAATCACCTTCACGAAAGACCCCCACGCACCGGTCATTCCCACCCTCACCTGCCTTGCGCACAAGCGGCAGCCATTTTTGAACACCATGGCCTCCCTGCCCCTCGCTGATAGCTAGCGCATCTCTCTCTCTCTCTCTCTCTCTTAACCTCGCAAGCATTCCCCCCGCACGCTGACAAGCCCCGCTCTCTCATGCCTTGGGTCATAAACCCCTCTTCAGCGCAGCTTCACCGCAGAATCCCATCCTGTTCCCAGCACGACACCTCCCTTCATTCCTTTCATGGTCGCAGACCCTTTTGATGCAAACCCCCTTTTCCTGTGTCCCCGTTTGTCTTCCCTGTTCCCAGGCCGCCACCTGGCCCTGCGGATACTGCTTATTACCCCGTACAGTAGGAAGCTTCCCCTCCCCATCAAAAGACCCTCGAGCCGATCAAAGCCCCCACCCTATGAGATCCGATCAACCCCATGCATTCCGTGAATCAGCGGAATGCCCTGCTGCGCGACAATCATCACCTGTTGTGACCGGGGTGGGGAATTCAACTGTAAATGTATGTGGGAACGGGCCTGAAGGGGAGATTCCGAGGATGTTCTTTCAAATATCAAAATGTTGCGAGAATGTGTGACGTGCAATAAAGGTCATAAACCCTAGTATAAGAGGCCAGGCCTCAGAGATGTGGTTAGAGCACCTCGTGACGATACTTGCTGTCTGAATTGATGTGTTCTCCTCCGGAGAGAATAAAATCCTCGTTTCCTGCCTTCCAGTCTCCAGCGCCTGCTTCTTCATTGATTAATATTGGTGGGTCAGAGAGGCGACACCGCCGGGCAACATAAAAAGGGTCTTTGGTTACTGGTTGTCTTTGAAACCCTTTTTTAACACTGCTAAAAGCGATACCGCCAGAGACAGAGGTGCCGGAGGCCTCCCCGATGAAAGACCGGCTACTCACAGAGTTCATGGAGGAAAGGGCCACCTCATTCACATATCGTAAATTACTGAATAACTTGCCGGACCCCACTGCTACACTTAGAACCAAATGGGCGACAGACGTGGGTGAATTTGATGATCAGGAATGGCAGGAAGCGCTAGCGTCGCCTAAAGAGGTGGGAATCTCTAGTAGACTCTGGCTAGTGCAACTTAAAGTCCTTCACCGCATATACTACACGTGGACCACTTTACACAAAAAAGAGAGAGTGACACACCCATTCTGTCTCAGGGGCTGTGGGGAGGAGGGAACCTTATTACACACTGTCTAGGATTGTCCGGTTCTGACAGGCTATTGGCGACAAGTTCTGCACACCATATCTCAAACAGCAAAAGTGTCACTCTTACCAGACCCGAGAAGGAGTTTACTAAATGTGTGGGAACCCAACAACCTTTTTCGCCACCTGCGGATTTGGGTCACATTGGGATTCATGATTGCTAAGCGGGATGTTGCACAGAAGTGGGGGGCAGCGGAGGCCCCAAAACTGTCATCATGGTACAGAAACATGGACTTGACGATGATCACTGAACGAACAATATATGCTAACTGGGGAAGCCCACGGAAGTGGAATAAAATTTGGACAATGTGGAACACTTACCGGGGAGAAATTTGCAACCCACTGCCAGAGGATGAAGGTGAAAGTTCAGACGAGGGGGAGAAGGAAGGGTAAAATCCTAGTGCGAGATTACAGAGGGGGCGTACTAGAGGGACGATACGATATGCACACTTTACCATAGAAGGCTGTAAATGATTTAAATGATTTCATTGTGCTGAGAACATGCATGAGCGATGCCATGATATGTAATGCCACTTGCTTATTGTTTCAATAAAAACAGTTTAAAAAAAAAACATGCTTTTACCATTCATGCATTTACAACGAATTTCGTTGTAAATGTATGCGTGGTAAAAGAATATAAAATGTAATGCCATGCGTTATAATGGCATTGCGGAGTCATGGTACTTTCGTAATGAAAGTATGCGGAGTGATGGTATGCGGAAAGAAAGTTGCGGAATAATCGGTGTTTACCCTCCCCCGGTAAGTACATTGGTGGCACGGCGCCCAAATCTCCAGCAACATACTCATATTTTTTCACCGCCCATTTGAAAAACGCACAGGTCTCTCTCATTGATGGCCAGCACCGACAAACACTTTTAGACACACCTCCCGCCACAAGTTCTAGAATTGCGAACTTTAGAGCTGGGGAGCTACGTTTGAATCTCAGCATCAGCTCAACATCCTGTGATTCCAGGCAAATCGCTTTGTTCCCCGTGCCTACCACAAATGAATGTGTTCTTCTGTAATGTAAATTGTGCTCGTGCCATGCTGTCGAGTTTGCGCTATATAATATTGCAAGGAAAAATAAAGTAGGGAAACTTGAGTGCACACACTACTGAACGCGCACTCTAAAGTGCATCGGCAGTGCACTGTGAATCGGAGCGTTTCACAGGCCTGTCACAGATAAGAAATGCTATCAAAACGAAATCCTACGAAACAACATACTACTGGCCGGCAGCAATTCATACCCGGACAACGTCGGGATATATATATATATTTCACAACTGATGGAGCGTGATTATTTGAGAATAATCTTACTCGATCGAGTCTGCTCATCCAATATTAATAACCATGTGATGAACTAAAACGTGTGAAGGTCTTCAATAAAAGCACAACTTAAAATGTGCAAAAGCGATCTAGCACATTCAGAGTTTCTTAAACCCGCAATGAAAAGAATACAGAAGAGAAATACGTTGGCGAAATGAGAGATGATTTTGTTAATGAGAGAGACTTACAAAATGTATTAAAGAACATAGTGCAAAAGTATATGACAAATAGTAATATAAAATTGTGGTAGTGACAAATGTTTAAAGAAGAATGATTCTTGTTTGTTTTTATTTCGCGAACATGAAAATCCTATTAGAAAAGTGATCGTTCATGCCTGCCTTTAAGTTCAGTTGAATTCATGTTTTCTCATATCGCTTCCATACATTCACCATTTTCTTCAATACAATTCAATAATGCTATGTCTATTCTTTAAAGTGATGATTTTGTGGTTTTTCTATGTAGTCCTTGGAAGCAGCCGTGACAAGTGTATTATTTTCTTTTACTAACGTAGGCGTCAAAGAATGTATTTTGTCTTTTGTTTATTCTAATACTGATTTATTTGTTTTCCCACTGCTCCCACTGCTGAAGTTTTTTTTTGTTATCGAGTATTCTTACTATGAATGATAGTGACAATTTTGTTCCAAGCGAACATGGAAGTGATCATGCGGATGTACAAGTTATAACATGCTTTGAGTTTCAATGTGCCTACTATTTCAGAGGTAGTTTAACATTGAATAAAGGAAACAAAGGCGGTTTGTCAGAGTTCCGGAAGATTTGGACTGGAGAATGATCATATCACGGTCACACCATGGATCCTAACCAATGAAAATGCATAAAACAGTGAAGAAGATACATTTGAAGGTTGGAACTAGGAACAGTTTGAGGTATAATTACTCAGTGGAAAGAAACAAATTCTCTCTGGCTCTCTTCATCTTGGGAGAAAAGATATTGCTGATGCTACTGCTGGCTGACTGATTATTTCCCCCTGCATTTCTGGACGTGACATGCTGTCGGTCCAAACCTTGATTCCCCTAAACTGAGCTATCCTGATCATCTCTTCGTACATCATCGGCTGATGATTGAAGGGTTGCCTGTTTTACAGACTTTTGCTCGTTGGCATTAATTCAGTGATCTAGGTTCGTATCAAATCCCGAATTGCATTCTGAATTTGCAATGTGTACCTTTCTCTTTGTCTCTCTCTCTGTCTCTCTCCTTACGCCAGTGATTGATTTATTATGTATTTACCTATGTTGCATTTTTACCTGTATTCATGGAACTAACCAAAGTACTGATGTTCTAATAGGTTTTTGTGTATTGCCCATTCATATTTGAAGTTTAGATAAAAATACCTTGATAAATATACTGAGTTTGTCCTTATTGACGAGTGTTTTACATGTTATTGTTAGACTGATGTTGGATAGCATTTCTTTCACTATAGCTTCTCATGAGTAAATTGCATCCATCTCTAATTATATGAGTCCCTATTAGCTCCTATAAAGATCTATTGGAGGACCTCAAGTTTTATAAGTAGTTGTAGAATTTCTATGGTCCCGAACTCTTTGGGTATAACAGATTTGTACTGTAGTTTTGGTTCATGGTATATTAGGTGACATTGTGAAAGTATATACATTTTACTCCGCTTCCGCTGGATCACAACAAAGTACGCTGCACTCCGTGAACTCGATTTCAAGGATTTATTTCAACATACAACTCTCCACCAACATGTTTCATCCTCACAGGGTCTTTATCACAGTAGCTGAGTCTTTCTTCATAAAAGTATATATATTAGTCCCCACCTCAGCCAATTAGGAGGCACTGTGGGAACTGTAATTGTTCTAATTTTATGGTAAAAACAATTATACAACAACCGTTCTATAGTCACAGGAGAGATATTATTAAATGTGTCTGTGATTATGATACTTTAACACCAAAAGTTCCTGTATAGAAACCAGGATTTTCAACTATTATCAGAGGAGAAAATATTTTTTGCTCAGTTGGCCATGGTCTGACATATACATTCCTAGTGAAGTGCCAGGATCTTCTAACCCCATTAATTACCCCCAGAATTCTTATCACGTTACAGTGACAAACATTTAATTAATCAATCTAGTTCTATCTTCTTGTATCCTGGTCTAGGACCCATTATTCTCCCCTGATTTGTATATGTTGATGTAGAGATCTAGACATTTAATTATTTACATTTAAATTGGTCATTCTGTCTCAGTTTGTGACAACATCAATTGATCTTGTGTATACTGTCAGTACATGGGTGGTGATCTCACAGATGTACATAGAGTTCTTCGTCGTTGTATACCATATACTTCTATAAGATATTTAAAAAAAGGCCTGCAAGCCTTTTCTTTTCTGACAATACCAATCAGAGACGTGCACCTTGGCTGATGATTTGCTCTCATCCTCCTCTGCTGACACCACTTGATAGCTAGGTGTGGGACTAGCCCTCTCCACCAGTCTTCCTTTCTAGTGTATGGCCTCTTACTATTTTGAAATACAACACCATGCTGTCCCCAGAGTTTTGGTCGATGCATGATGGAAATCAGTTCACACACACTCAGTCTCTGAGTGCACTGCAAGACTCCATTGTATGTCAGCATTCTAATTCCAGAGTAATCGAGGAACAGCCTTGTACAACTAATTTAATCTTAAATGTATTTTCTTTTTTGCAAAATGCTGAGAAATACATGATCATGATGAGTGTTTTTTTATTCTCTTAGGTTCTTTCACCCTTAGCTGTGTGACAAGCTGTGTCACCTACTTGGCTGGAGAGGGGGTTTATCACGTCATTGAACAGGTAAGATGACGTTAGAGTTTGTTAAAGCAAGTAAGCACTTCACTTCGCCCAATTTTGTTTGTTATGAAGACCTCTTTTGGAACTTCAGTAGGACAAATCAAGACATGCTTAATGGTGTTGTTTATCTCTGATTGTTTATTTCAGATAGAATGTGGACCCGCCCCCCCAATCCGGGCCATCGGCTGATCTGACAGGCTATTGAATTTTGGTGGAAAGTATACTTATATACATATATATTTTCTATGCAGAGTGACTAGTTACTTGGTCCTGAAGAATGCCCCTGAACCCCGAGCGGGGTCAATTAAGGGCAGAAACATGTTTACATACTGTAGGGGTATACTTACTGTTAACCCCTTGTCCTCTCTCTTTTTAATCCTGTCCCAGGAGACCATGGAATAAATATTATTTGGCCTCCGGGAGACAGTTTTATTTCACAACGACCCTTCATTGCACTCTGACCCTCACCACCCTCTTCTTCATTTCATCTTTTGAGAACTCCTCAGCTCCTCTTCATAGCCAGGAGAGTTGTAGCCACACCAATGGCCTTTTAGGCCCTGGTGTGAGGAAGAAACCCAATGATGAAACATGTCACCTCTGGTTGAGTGAGGATTCTTGTCCTAAAAGAGGTTCTTCCGTGTACAATGGTTGGAACAAAGACTTAACGCCACCGTAGCATACATTTTTTAACATTACAGCAGCTATTTTGTATTGCCTTATTCACAAGTTTTGGAATTAGCTGCAATTTCCGGCGAAAATATGAATGTTAAGGATCGCCACTTATGTTAGCGAGAGTTAACAAAAATGAGATGCAAGTTGGGCGTTCCCTTGCAAAAACTGCCACAATACCCACTTTACGATATTTACAAGGAATTTCTTGTATGGTGCAAAACCCCAAAAACTGCTTCTAAGTTCAGTTAGAGGCAGTTTTTTTAAGACCAGAAAATAGCTGGTCTTAAAATTGACGCAAACACTTGGGGGCTCCTTTCAGAAGGTTTGGTGCTGGACAGCACAGCAGAGAATATTGCTGCGTAGCCTTGCACCAAAACAAAAGCTCAGGAATGCCCCCTACAATAAGATAGGGCGCAGTCCTGGGCCTCATTCAAGAAAAGTGTTGCATGGCTGCGACACAGTAGCGTTGTGACACTTTTATCTACGCCCTTCTTGCAACACCTTAGGTGTGCCGTATTTACTGTACGTTGCTCCATTTTGCAAGGATTTACAGATATGTCAGTATTGCTGACATATCTGTCAGTGCTAAAGTCATGCATTACTGCAATTTTGTTTCAAGCATGATGCAACTCGAGCAATGCATGGGGCAGGCCTATCCCCATGGCACTGCATAAGGATTTGACGTAGTGGAGTCCTAGAACTCTTGTAGTGAAATCTCTTAGATTTCACTGCGCCACTCCTACGAGGCTTTGTTGCATGGGAACGCCCACCCTGTATACATCCTATTTGATGCAGGTCTAATGTGGCATAGGGGTTCACATGGTCAACCATCTGCCTAGATGCGTCTCTTAGTACAGAGTCTAGTTTGGAATCCAGGGTTTCTGCTGTCACCTTCCTGACAGCCAGTGATCCCCAGATGCTCAGTCCACGGAGAAGCTGCCAGGGTGTCGGCGCAGTTGGAGATCCATCGGTGGAGTTTGCGCTCTGTGGTCTTGGCTTCTATGAACATTGGTGGAGTGGTGGTGCAGAGGGAGTTGCCGAAAATTTCTTTGATGGCCTTGATCCAGCTGCAGCTGGGGGGGGGAGTGATAATGGTGGTGGTGTACGGTGGGTGTGAAGGCATGATATATATTATGATGGTCGGTCCAGGAACTTTTGGGTGTGTGGCTGCAGTTAAATTTCCCATTGGCGGAGAAGACAGGGTCGGGCATGTGTCCGGCTATGTGGGTTGGAGTGTCTGAGAGGAAAGGTCCTTGGTGCTGGGCGCGGTCCAGGTATGGACGGACGCAGACAGGCTTGCCTTTGGCGCACCAGTGGTACACCTGCTGCACATGGCCACACAGCGGCTGTCATTAAGTTCTGCTGTGGGGAGGACTGGACAGCTAGGAGGCGGGAAACATGGGAAAGGACACTGGAGGAGGCGGGGACGTGTGGGGAGTGCGGGTTGTACATATATATTTTTTTTTTATCTCGCCTTGAGGCCAGGTCTCAAGTCTTCTGTGCTCATGCTCTCCTAAGTTTGCTTCCACGAACAGGAAGCAGGCAGCCAGGCTCCCTCCCCTAGGCCAATCACAACACGGCAATGCAGGTTTGTGATTGTTCTTGAGTGCCATGACAAGGAGTTCTGCCAGGGGCTGGAGGGGTGGGCATGTTCTCCATGCAGGCTGTAATTCAGCATGCATTGCAAACAGGGAAGTGCGCATGACTGCTTTGGGCGGCCTAAGAGGGCCAACCTGTTATTGTGCATGTGAGTGGGCATACCGCTCTGCTCCTGCACTGCCCCGTGATTAGAGAAGCCCCACCCACACTTCTGCCCGCAAAAGAAGCACAGCATGAGAATATCAGAAAGTGATCATCATGTTATGTTCCTCTTCTTGCTCTGCTTGAATGCAGTGGGGTGATGCTCTTTCACCATAGCAAAGGAGACGCCACTGGGGGTGCATCACCCACAGTTGTTAGGCCTGGGCTGGACTCGAACCCCTGGCCTCCTCCGCCATGCGTCCCACCTTCTCCTCACCTGGACATTGACACTGTGGCCCAATCCACTGCACTCTCTCCAAATCTGTTACTCAGCCAGCAGGATCCTCAGCCAGGTGAGATTTCACAAGCCTGGGCACGGCAGTCGCCACCAAGTCCACTGGGGAATCTCCTGATGCTGGTGATGCAACAGGCCCCCCTAATGTGTGTAGTTGCAGTGCTCCCACCACACAAGTTTAGCACCGCTAAGGGGCCTCACCCTCCACAGCATCCAGCCAGCGCAACATCCTCCGGCCTGTGATGCAGAGATGCAAAGCCCACCATTGGTAAATCTCCGTGCACCCCTGTGTAGTGGTGGCGTGTGGTATGTGATGCAGACCTCAATACATTGGTGCGCAGGAGAGCCTCTACCATTCACTGCTCCAAGGGGCATCAGGCGGTCTTCTCACACAGGTCAGCAACGTGTTTCCATGTTACCTGGCAGACTTCAACACAAGGTAAAGGCGATCGGCGATACCTCAATGTCTATCGCCATGGCCCAGCAACTCTGCAGCACCTGCGCATCCCACTTCGGGTCCTTGATGCAGCGCTTTCAAGGTTTTGGCTGCCATGGTGTTGCAAGGAGGGCGCTATGAAAAGTGATGCATGACAGGTTTTCCCCAGCGATGCCCCTCTTTTCATATATGTAGCCATGATTCTGCATTTCCTCTTTCCCTGGGACTCTGGCTGGTCATCCTGGCTATTGGGGGTTTGGGGAGGTTGTTGGTCTGTGCTGCACTTGTCCCTGCTTTCTCCATTCTTCATTTCATTGTTTGTCTTTTCTTTTTTCAATTGCAGGTGGACTTATTGGCTATTTTTGCCTCTAGGGGCAAAAAAGGTGATGTTCTGCTGACTAACATGAGTTTTTTTTGCCCGCTAATTGGCCTTACGTCAGTTTTCACCCCCTAACGTCAGAATTTGTATCGCCTTCACTCTAGTGTATGCGACAGTTTTTACTGCGGCTATATGAAACTATCACCATGTAGCGACGTATTGCAAATAAATCGCTAACAGTATGATAGTTTTTGGTGATAGGCTATGTTAAGAAAACTGCTGCTAACTAACGCTAATGCTAGTTAGCAGCAGTTCTTGTACATATACCCCTCAGTCTGGCACCTAGACTGTAACAGACTTGTGAGCAGTCCTTTTCTTTAATTCAAAATTTCTCGAGACTTACTTGTTGTAAGGTACATATATAGACAGAGAGTAGTGCGGTCTCTGACTGGGGGCCTCACCCTTTAGATCTTTGATGTGTTTTTTAATACCTATATCTCCAGCACTCATTGGAGATTTCTACTCCAATAGCTATTTCCCATAATGTGTTAGGTTTAATAGATATATTTCTCAGTGACTCTTCCTTACATCTAGCGTCTTCCAAAGGTATGATTTTGGTCAGGGGTGTAAACACAGTTGATTCACTATGGAAAGCTGGGTACACAACCCTAAGTACATTTTAAATAAAGTATGTAAATGTATCTAGGATAGTGAGTTCCTCTTGGTTTTAATAGTTTCCACAGTTAGGAGTGTTCCTCCCCGGAATAGTTGAACTATTTGAATGCCCCAACCCTCTGCAGAGAAGTGAATACCTAATTCTCCCCTATTTCAGATGGTACCCTCAAGGAGCTCACTTACTGTGCGCCATCTCTGTGTGGCTTGTAACACCTCCTTTGCCTCAGCACCCACTTCCATAATATGGAACTGCTGCAGAGTTCTCTCAATTGCATGGTGCCACAAGCCCTTGGAACTGAGGGAATGTCCCCTCAGGATCGTTCTGTAACACATTAGTTAGATTTTGCAGAAGGGGCTTGGCAGGTGTGTGTTGGCCCTTTTGCAATACCAAAGTACTCCGGGGTGCATAAAGGGATGGGCATGATTGTTGCACCCCAGTGGCACTTTTTGTAATACACCCAAGGAGTCTGCCTGAAACTCCCTTGGCATCTAACACAGACTATATCCAGTGAGCTCCAACCTCCTTGTGTAGTATTACTGTCCAACTGAACTTTTATAAATGACACATATTTTCCCTCCAATCTAATGTTCAATCACATATCACACCTTAATCACATCTGTAATCAGGAGAAACACAACCCTCCTGGTCAGTTAGAGCACAGCTTCCTGTCCTAGACTTTGTGTGATAACACAATGCTTTCTAGAACTTGTACTTTTGCTTTGCCCCTTTTGCACAAATTTGACTAACACACCTAAAAACAAGGATTTGTAGGTGAAGAGTTCAGCATTGGAGACAGTGTCCACCAATGTGTATTGTACAATATCAATTATTAGTACTATAGCACTAACAGCGGTGTGCACAGTGACTGCCATTGGCATTGAAAATATGGTGTATAAAAAAATGCAAGCCCTGCAGCAGTTATTAATCCAGATTTAGAGATACAAGAACATTTTACGCTCCTTCTCTGCTACAAGTCAAGTCATGCATATCAAAGGACGCTTGCACCTAACCCCAAGCCTCACATGACAATGGACATCTTAATTTATGTTTAGAAAAACACATAGAATTTCCCAGAAAAAAATAGCAGTTTAAGTCATGTTATGATTCGGATTTGTAATAATATTGCAATTGACAGTGAGCCAATCCTGTAACATTGTTTCAGAATAGCGCCACCCTGTTTTTAACCAGGTTGGAAGCCTTGCTGATTAAAAGTGTTCTCTCTGGAACTTCCAATTCCTGTTTTAACAATCACTTGGTTCATTCACTTGCACTCCTTCCATCTACACACATAGGTCCCTCACCCCCCACGGCACCATACGACAATTTAGAGTAAAATATCTCTGCCAAAGAGCCTCTCACAGGGAGGCCAGGCCATCAGGTATGGCAAAGCCGACCTGATGAGGAGCACGCTCTATGATGAAACATGACACCCAGCCGGTTGTGTCAGGGCCCTAATACCAACAGGAGGAATTCCCCGATCCCCCTGTAATCCATGAGGATTTATGACCACTAAGCCCTCCTGTCCCCCCTAATCCATTTTAGGAACTGCATACCTTCTTGCGTTTAACTTTATGTTTAAAAAAAACTTACGAATTCATTGAAAAAAACTATTGAAATTCATCAGTTATAGTTATTTCAAGTAACTATAACTTGTGCACTAAAGTAACTATAATTTAAATCCTCACCCTGCCCTGCTAATTACCTCACATATTACGTCACTCATGACATGTTCTATGAACCCATTACTAAAATGACTGGAACATCTTAAATGACATCATTAATGACACTGTGCATGGCTTGGGCATGACTTATTACTTTCAGTAATAAATATTTATATATCGAAACAATAACTCACGCCCACACTATACACAGTCTTGTCATATATCTATCTATCTATCTATCTATCTATCTATCTATCTATCTATCTATCTATCTATCTATCTATCTATATATATCTATATATATATATATATATATATATGTGTGTGTGTGTGTGTGTGTGTGTGTATGTACGTGTATATATATATATCTACACTTATTAAAGTGGCTAAGGTACATAACTCTGAAGTTAAGCTTTGTAAATCTATACTTATCTATATGCACGTACCTCCTCGATTATTTAGGTTTCAATATTTTGGTCACACCGTTGTGCCAAATCGATATTGTACACTCAATATTCAGGAAAAAATCTTTGCCAAGATAAGCATGCCGGTTTTGAACTTCCCAGGTTTACGTTACTTCCAGACACATGTCTGCCTGCATGTCAAATGTGATTGAAAAGAATCCCTAGTTTCACTTTTGATAGCGATATAGATGATGCAGAAGTATATCCAGGATCCCTTCAGAAGGTCAGGACATTAGGGCTAGTACTTCTAATTGCCAACAGCTTTTGCAAGGAAGAAGGTCTGGCCCCACTGACAGTAGATTGGTTGTGAGATTTAGCATGCTGTAGTGAGTAAGCAGACCCCTACGTTAGTGTGCAACCAATCTACTCATGACTCTATATCACTTGGGGTCCACTAATATCCCACATGAGCTGTCAAGTTTGAGCAGGCTTGTCACACGATTATGAGTCCGAATAATGGAGGAGTAATATACTTCTGAATCTGCATTGGATTATTTGAATATTGTTAGAAGCTATTCAATATAGTTGAACGATTTTAGGCATACCGACCACGGTGCATCCTGTACATATAAGTAATAGAAACAGATTTCTGATACCAATTTTGCTAATGTAGGAACTTCCTCTCATAGATGTAATGTTATGAGAATGAAAGGCTGTACTTCAGAAAGGACTTAGGGCCAGATGTACGACCCTTTTTTGCGGCCGCAAGTTGGAGATCCTCTAGTTTGTGACCGCAAAAAAGGGTAATGGCATGTACAAAAGCTATTTTGCAAGTCACTGACTCGCAAAATAGCATTTGCGGCTCCCGCTATTAGAAAGGGGCGTCACTTCTTAATAGCCAGTCACCATTCCAAGTACTATTGTTTTGCGACTGCGTTTGCGGTAAAAAAAAACTCGCCGTTTACCACCTACTTCAAGTAGGTGGTAAACCACCCTTTGTGAGTATGTGAGTAAATGTATTAAAAAAAAATTCTCTGATAAGAGGGTTTTATTGTTCAGCTTCTTATTTTTTTTTAAAGTTTTTATTTATGGTATTTATGCATATATATACAGTAAACCAGGGTAGCTTCGCTGTCCCAGAGACCGGGCCACTGCCTGTCCTTAAAAAAATGAAACAGAAAAGTTTCATTTTTCTTTTTTTAATGCATCCTGTTTCCCTTTAAGGAAAACGGGCTCCATTTTAAAAAAAGACTGCCTTATTTAAAAGCAGTCCCCGACATGGTGGTCTCCTCCCCCCTGGGAGGGTTAGCCATTCCTAATGGGGTCGCAAATTGCACCTGCCTCATTAATATTCATGAGGCATGCAATGTACAACCCCATTAGGAATCGCAAACAGTGTCTGAGACACTGTTATACATTCCAATTTGCGAGTCACAAATTGCGAGTTGAAAATGTGACGCAATTTGCGAGTCGCATATTGGTGGGTCGTACATTTGGCCTTATAAGCCAAAATGATGTGGATTCAATGTGTCACCAGTTTTCTCTATTGAAATGTATGCGCTAGTGTAATTAAACAAATGCAATACGTAGAAACAGGTGGCAAACAGAGGGCACTTTCAGAAAATTTGCAAATTGCACAAAGCCTTTCCCAATGTGAAAATGCACCACAGTACACATCATCCCATTTAAGCTGAGTCTTTCTACTGACTGCTTTATCTGTCTGTTGCAGTCCCTCATCTGATCAGAACATGGCCAAGGCAATATTGTGAAGGGATTAACTCTGTCACTTACTTTGCATTATAGCTTTGGTGATGTGGAAAGTAGTTCCTTGCTGCACCCTCTGCCAGAGCAGATCTGCCTGCAGCAGAAGCACCCTTGCTAGCCCAGGCAGTGAATTGCCATCAGAGTCCACCTGCCCTAGTAGCTGCACTTGCTAACCCCTCTCCTGCCGAGTGCCACTCAGGCTACATGAGTCTCCACAGAGCTCTTCACACAGTGCAAGCCAGGTGTATTAGCTTTGCCACAGCTTGTTTAAAGGGAAGGCATGAAGGCAGACCTTCAAAATGTATTTCCATCAGAGCAAATGGATATCGCCTGAGGTTTCATAAGGAATATACAGCTTGACTATTAGTCTCATTATTCTCTATTGCTCTGGCCAAAGTTTGGGTTTAATTCTTGATATTTAAGTGTCCTGGCAGTGCTTCATTGACGGGTGTAAACTTTGTACCTTTCAGAAATTAAGTAAGCTAAACCAATCAAGCATCCGATAAAGGCATCCAATTTATAAACATGGCTCTTCATTAGGGAAGGTCACCCTAAAATTAAGTCTGATCTGTACAATAAGGTTCCAGAGAGACTAACAGACTGAGAATGATGGTCCATCAAAGTAGACAAAACACACAGGGCATATTTACAAGTGGATTGCGCCACCAAAACGTCATTTTTTCCGACCTTCCAGTGGCGCAATGCCCTGTGCCATATTTACAAAGTGGTGTTAAGCCATTTTGTGTGAATTACGGCTGCTTTGTAAATATAGGCCCCTTTCACCCAGGCATCTGCGTGAAAGGAGCGTGCAGTGGTTGTTGTTGTGGGCCTTCCACCTCAACACCCATTGCTTTCAAACGCTTCCCCAGATTTACAAGAATCTGTCAATCTGAGGCAGCACCAAAAACTAACACCATGCAAAAGCAGGCATCAGATTGTTGCAACGAGGAGAAATAGAGGAGAAATACTTTTATTTCTCCTCGTTTTTTCTCTAGTCTATTCTGCAGCACACATAGAAAGAGCAAAACATCATTAACGATTGTTTCTGAGCTGGAATGTGTAAGTTCCTGCACATAAACAATCATTAAATAATAGTAATTTGCTATTTCTATGTGTGCTGCAGAATGCAGCACACATAGAAGTAGGAAATCACCATTTTTGATTGTTTATCTGCATAAAAGGACATCTTCCTGCATATAAACAATCTTCCCTGCAACACAGGCACGCTAGGCTGTGTTAGTGCTAGTACAAGGGAAAAGAAAGGGGTGCGCCGTATTCTTGGTAATAAGGCACATCCGTGCGTTTTGTAAATGACTCTGCACCTTTTCCTTGTAAAAATGCCCCACAACGTCCTCAAACCCACATTGTGAGGACAAAATGTAGATGTGAAGGCATGAAAGTAATATTACCTTTATTCGATTTAGATATGAATAAATGAGTAACCTTTGTCACCTATCCTCGCCACACCAATCCTAAACTCCTTCCTATTAAATAAACAAAGTGGTTAGAATCCTTTTTTATCAAAAGACACCTGACCATGATGGACAAACCTTGAATCCTTAGCACTGATTATCCTTCATAAAATCAGAGAATCTGTATCTTGCAGATAAAGCACTGAACAGTAAGGGCTCCACATACCTAGCGACAGAATCAAAAGAATGGCGAAAGCCAAGGTCCTTAAAGTCTGTCCTCCTGATTGACCTGAAAAATGCCAACCAAGTAGTTACAAGGATGAAGGTTTGCAGTACATCATCAATATTCAGGAAATTTCTTCCTCAGTTGAACAGGGGAGACCAGAACACTCCCAGTTCTGCTACAGAACCGAAAGGCCCACTGAACCCTGATAATTACTGTATTTATCATTCAGCCAGCAGCCAGGGGCCCATTTCATTCATATACTAGGGCCCATCACTGCGGTCTTAACCATGCACACTGGGCAGCTGCCCAGGGTTCCCACGAGCATAGAGGCCACATGCAGAACAGAATTTAACACAAATTTTCCATTAAACATTTTTATAGCTGTGAGTGGTTGTGTGTGAAGGGCCCAGGGCACTGCTTTCCCCAGGACGGTCCTGGGCCCCATGACCCATTGCCAACGCTCCTAAACGAAATCTAAGCATTCCACAAAATAACAGGTCATTGACAACAAAAAGACCTGTCAATCAGCGGCCACCAGTGCTGAAATTTTAATAAAACTCCTGCCATGTGCATTGCTCTGCACATGTAGAAACAGCGAGCGCCGCCTCGGACAGTCATCTCATTGCTTTGATTACCCCTGTTGTTTATACCACCTCCTGTAATCCACCCCGTCTCTGATGCCTCATCCGTGTAATATTTGGCACAAGAAGCAGAAGGAACAAAGCGTCGTTTTATTGATTAAGCCCTGTCTGGAATTGCTTCATTTTGCCAGCCCTGGTGCACACTTCTCATCGGAATGCAATAATTGGCCACGAGCTGAGCCCGGCACATGAGCGATAAACTGGCCGCCATGTCAAATTTAGCGCGAAAAGCGTGCCACCACTCGAACAAGGGTGTAAACACACGAGGAAGCAGTCATTAATTACCTGAGTGGATTCAGGAATGCATCGCTGGCATTCTAAACCTCTGATGCGGACGGCTGCCCGGATTGTCGCTGTTTGTCTTTACAAGTGTGTCACTTCCGTTGCATATTTATGTAACACAACAAACAACGTTACTCTGGAGCCCCGCTTTACATAACGGCGCATACCCACCCGACCGGCACCCCCCGGAGGAGCGCGAGGTGTGATTAGCGCACTGTACGGCTTACCCTCGCATTATTGTCCTTCTTTTGTTAATTCAAATGTATTCATAAATCACAGCCTCCGAGCATGTTTTTCAATCACAATTGTCTCTTGTTGTCCAGTGAATGCTTCCCTGTATGTAATCGGCATTCCTGTGAGGAGTCTTACAAACATTCAAATAATACGCGTGACAAATCTAAACGGGCTGTTGTTTACTCTCCATTCTTCGAACAGCAGGACGTTTCATAAGTTTGCCTGTAAGTAGATGTTTAGCCGGTGCATTCTGTTCAAGGGACGCGTATTGTGTCTGACAGGCTGCCCCGGGACACCAAAGGTGGCTACCTGCGAGGGCGGCCATCCTTAGTGCCATAGGATGGCACGGACCCTGAGCGGTCTAGTGGTTGGCTGACGCGGTGGTCAGCCAGTGGATAACCTAGGATTCCCCACACGTGAGGTCATTTCCTGTCCTGGGGGAGAAGGCTATATAGCCCGGGGGGCGAGGGTCATGCGTCCTCTTTTGTTCCTGTACAGCGGCGTGTAGACCCTCGCCCCCCACCTCTGGAGAATCCCGCAGCGCGGATCAGGACTGCCCGGCGTTCTTTTTCCTGGCTGCTGCTCGCGTGACCCTCGCCGTCCCCGGCCCCCCGGGCGGGTGCTGCCCGTTGCTGTTTTTTCGATAGGCCCGGCGGCGCTGCTGGCAATTCACTAGGTGAGAGGCCTCACGGCGTAGCAGAATATTACAGGGCATGTAATTTTACATTAGGTTATTAGCGGGATTTGTATGCGGTAATGTAACGCGGGTGGCTGTGGAGCACTCGGAGCGCGAATGGCTGCGGGACATTACTGGCAGTGTCAGATCACTTAGAGGGAGCTAGAACGTCCGTGCGACTTCAAGGCGGGTATCAGTATGCGATATATTACTGCCACACGTAATTAATCAAACACCGTTCCACACATCTCCCGTGTCACGGTGCGCCCCTCCTTAATACCGGTCACGTGAGCCAGGGATCGGCTAGCCATAAATGAGGGGGCGCCTTTATTATACGCGATCAGGAGGGGGCCACAGGGGGTAGCGCTGCAGTGCGTAAAAGGTATCGGCGCTAGGAGCCCGTGAACTTTTTTAAAGCGCTGCGGAGCATACGGATGTGCCGCGTTGCTTCTCCTGTGGCATGGGGGGGGCTGTGCTGAGGGAGGGGAGGCTCGCTGCTGGGGCAGCTGGTGCTAATTCTCGTACGGGGAGAGGGGGGGCCGGGGTTTCCTGGGGGCCTCCCTTGTTTCGCGGTCGGGAGGCTCCCCCTCGCCTGTGTTTGTGTTCCGTTCTCGGGCTTGCGGGGCCGTCGGTGCACCGAGCGTATGTGCCCCCACTCCCAGTTGCCGCTGCCCGCCATCCCCCCCCCCCCTTCCCCCCTTCCCCCCCACCTTTTGCCTTCCCCTGTTGCTCCATGTGAGAGTCCGTCTGGCCCTGGGATTTAGGAGCTTTTCCGCGGCTTGCCTGGGGCGGGGGTCGGGTCTGGTTCGCCTTTTCGGCCGGTGCTTGGTGGGGCGCGTAGGGTCTTGCTCCCTCTGGCCCGTCCAGGCGCTTGCTTGTGGGTGAGCGTGGGTTGGCTTCCTCGGGCTCAGTTCGGTTGCGGTCCCTCGAGAGGGGGGGGGGGAGGGGGGGGGGGAGAGGGGGGGGGGCGGGCGGCTTCGGGATTGGGACATCCATGCACGGGGGTCATTTATTATTGTATTGGGCGTTTGTACTTAGCGCGGACTTCGACCCGAGGGCGTCAGAGCGCTTCACAGGCACAGGCAGATGATATTTGCCTCCTTTCCATGTCCGTATGCGGTGCACGGTAAAGAGCTTTCTTGTCCATGTACCTCCTTCAGTTAGAGCCACCAGGAATTAAAGTTTCAAAAAAAAAAAAAACTGCTTATGTGAAATATGGGACAAGCGGTTTTAAGAAGGCTCCTTTCGCTCTTCTAGCAAGTTAGTCGTTGCAATTTTCAGTTACAGCAGTTCACAAGGGCTTCTCCCCCGGGAATCGCTTCACATTAAGAACAGTGCGGTTCCCTTTTTTGGAATGGGTAAATTGTTTTAATATGATCGTGTGGGTCCTTCCGGTCATTGTTTACAGTGAGAGCATCAGAGCGCTTCCCAAACGAACAGAAAATTCGTAATTAACAATTTACAAAGCAGACGATAAGTTACATGAAGTAAAAGTGACAATGGTGAGCAATACAAATTCCACGAGGTAGCGCCAAGGTCTTTTGATGGGGCAGAATAGCTCAATGGGTTAGAGCGCAGTGCCATTAACTCCAAGGTCACGGGTTCGGATCCCGTGCTGATAACTGTTCCCCTTACCTGTTGCTTCTGCTTTGCGATCAAGGGGTTCACTTTTATACGTATGTGGTTGTCAGATATCATGTTGAGCCTTTTCTAATGATGTGGTTAGCAGTGCTGACTTCTGCCTGTTTCATTGTTTGTTTTAATATGGCAACATTTATATTTGTAGTGAGTTTTACAGGTACAAGCAATTATATGGGATAATGTGACTTAAAAAGGTATGTTTGATGGACGCTCAGACATTTATAATGGAAAGTTGTTGGTAGGGAGTACCACATTTTAAAGCACTGCTATTAACCTTTTAAGGACTGGGGCACATGTCGCTTTTGATGTTTGTATTTATGTTGAAGCATTTATAAGTTTATTGACTTGGGCTCGGGGCGGTATGTCCCCGGCTCCTCGAGTGCATGGGGCACGTATGTGGCACAGCGGCGCACTCGCCGTGTGGGCATGCATTTCGATTCCTCCTCTGCTCCTCGTTGACGGGAGGGGATTCCCACCCTGTGCAAAGAGGCGGCCCTACGCCCATGGCCCGCCCCTGGTCCTTTCTAAGGACAACCAGGCATGGCCGTCGACGATCTAGCAGGCTGGAGGGTTCGTTCCTCAGCGCTGCTGTATCCTTTTTAGTGTCCTCACTTGACTATTTCACGTACAGTTCAGGGGTAAGCGCAGGAAGCTGCCAGTCGGATACACGCCAGCATCAGCAACACGCCGTTCCATGCCATTGGCCCCGCATTGGACAGTGTGATACTCGACCAGACTGGGGTTATGCTGCACTAGCCTGGTGCTTCATGCCTTCCCATGCGTGGAGGCTTTTTACTATCAGGGGCAACCTTGCGGTTGCTCCCCTTCTGAGTGCAAGTAGGCATCGCCCTAGAGGCAGGCAGTGGTCAAACGTTTCTTGACCACTTTTCTGTTAAGTGCATTTAATAATCGAGCATTTGCAATGCAATAGGTCTCGCATTAGGTTAGTATGTGCTATTGTATGAGACAATTTGCCCTTGGTGATTTTTGTTTAGGGAGTAACTAGAAGGGCAATCGGGGCTGTTATATGTTACATATAAGGTTGCACTAACATGCGTGTACTTTCAGGATGGTACGTGTACAGCTAAGGAGGAGAGGAAGCTGAAATACGGTGGCATGACGCTGGAAGCTGAAGGAGCACAACAGATTAAAGAGCTCAATTTAAAGAATGGGGGAACGTTGTGACAATTTGTTTTATTTTTCAGGATACAAAGCAAAGTAATCAGGGCAAAGGACGAGGAAGCGGCACAGGTGGCAATTGGTGGGCCAGAGACAGGTATATGGCGAAGGACCAGTCTTTGGTGTGGATACAGAGGGGGGCACATGCCAGTGTGTTGTCTAGTAAATTGTCACCTACACGTGTGCCAACTAACGTTACCTATTTCCCTCCATAGCCCCTTCTCGCTCTCCCTCGCTGATTTCCTCCGAATTTTCATTCCGCCTTGTCGCACCATTGTAATTTCCCGGGTGGGCAAACAGAGGGGAGAATGGACAGTCAACGTTCCCCTCCCCTCTTTCAAGAATATACCCAGGTGGAGGACTCGTTGCCGGGCACCTCCCAGGACGCAGTGTGGGTAGACTTTATGGAAATGGCAAAGCTTAAAGGCCTTGCTTGGGCACAGAATTTGATGAACACGCCAGTGCCAGAGGATGCTGGTTTCCCGGCAGAATCCCCATCTTCTGATACCCAGAACAGTACCGATGCCGCTCCCTCCAGGCCCAAACGGATCAGAAAGCCCAATGTTAGGGATTTTCCCCTAGAATCTTTGCCGCTGGCACAAAGCAAATCGGTGGCGAAACCCTGTGAGGTTCTGTCACAGGGGGCGAGTGCTACGCCACCGCCCCTAGTCCTTTCTAAGGACAACCAGGCTGCCCAAGTTAATTTCGATACCAGAGATGATCTGAACAAAATATTGGACACGTTTAACAATTTTAGAGTAGGAGTGACCATTGCACAAGAACATTGTGGGCCTACCCGGGGGAATTGGGCCTTGCATGAGGTTAGGGGTGCATGAACTCTTAACAACTCGAAGCTGAACTCTTGGGGAGCGAGAATAGATTTACTCTCTCAGTTAAACGTGGAAGGACTGACTCAAGCTTCGTTCTAGAGGCCCGACGCCGAGTAGACAGTGTAGTGAAAGGAAGCTTGCTGCAGGCTCTGCAGTTCTATTGCGCTTGGCGTTGGGGCACGGACTTTGCCCGAATGGGGGGCAGAACGCCTCTCAAGGGGGACAGAACCGTCACTCCCATATGTGTTCTCAGTACATAGCTACGCGAAGTTACTAGAAGCAACTTGCAACAAGAGCTGATAGTAGAAGATGCGTGTACTTACACACCTTCAGAGCCTAGGAGAGGAGTGTTCGTTTATGAATGGACTTCCTTCAATTAATAAGGGAGGTCATCTTTAATTGTGGAAGGGTGCAGGTAATGCTAAATAATTAGTGCTCGGACCCCCATCTGGCCTGGGTAGCGTGTGGGCATTGAGGGCCATGTCTCATTGCAGAGAATGCAGATGGTGGATCGGGGGGGGGGGACATCTTAATCAATGTTTTCTGTCTCCAATGCAGGAACCGCACACGACAACAGCCCCACCAACATGGGGGGCCACCTGAATTATCAACAGGTATAAGGATCATAGCACACTGGGGGCATTGTGTTAGGGTCTGGGACTCGCATGTTCTCCCCAGTTGTCATTACTATCCGGGGTGTGGGACGCGTGCTGGTTTCACTCATGGAGTAATACATGGATAATGGGAGCTGGGACTTATTAGGCAGCCCTGTGCAGAATGGGATGTTCTCTCTTACTTGAGTATGGATAAGGTGTTTTACGGTGCAATAATTGGGGTGTTCGCGCTGGAGGCTGTGACAGAACAGGGGCTATTCATGCATTCATGCGAAAGATAATGGGAAATGTGTTTTCAGCTCAAGAACAGGTTGATTTGGGCATATCATGCATCTCATGTGCATTAATGGATTGCTGTGCCGTTTGTTCTCTTTAATTTATTAGCCGTTTGAACAACTGAGGCCCCATCCACTGAGGGATGGGTGGGTGCTCCGATACCAGCAGCACATTAGAAAACCCATGTTGATGACCACTACTGTGGCACAGGATGATCAGTTCAGAATGGTGGATATTTGTTTCCCCCACTACACCCACAGTAATGGCTTAACAACATTAGGCAATGACCAAACAGCAACAAAGTCTCCTCTTCCTGCCGGGCCACAACTCCTAGGTGACTGGACGAGTAACTTCTTGGGTAGAATGGTAGAAGAATGGGCGGGTCCGCATCGTAGGGTACATGGAGGACTTCGCCAAAAATCTCTGCTCTTACGGGGCCAGGCAGTTCTGACTGACTGTGTAATTGGGTGATACTCTGTTCCATCTGAGATATGCAGTCTCATTCAAGATCAGGCACTTTTACTTATGTTTAGTGCATAGGTCACTGCATCACACATGCACACTCCAAACTATGTAAGGTCTGACAAATGCAGCCTTATATCCCTGGTCTGCCTAGAATGCTTGGGGGTCAGATGGGCGTAATTCTGACTTTGGGTCTCCCTCTTCTTCAATGTTGTCTGCTAGCAAGATAGTCTCTTTCTTAGCCTTTCAACGTCACTCTTCGTCCACTGAAATAATGGATGTCACACATAGCAGTTGTACGTGTATAGCTCTGAAGGGGGTGGCTGGTGTGTAGTTTTATGCAAGAAAGCTTTTACTGTTGCTTCCTTATCTTGGACAACCAAGCAGCATTAACTGTTATAAGTGCGTTGCTCCTTTTGTAATACTACAGGGAGGCATTGGCATATCGGCTATGGGCCAGGCAATATTTAGCACATCACCTGAACTAGCTGCATAGCCCTGCAGATTAGTTGGGCCTGCATAAGCCACACATTAACTGCTGCATCACGGCCACGCTGAGACTATCTCATAGTCGTACCATAGCATTGTTAGTTTCCTTTACTTTGGCTCATTGGCACTATGGGATGCATTATCAGGTTGCGAAGAATGTTGGGCTTGCATTAGACACGCACATACCTCCTCCAGTTTGATCCCACTATGACTTCTCAGCTCTGCCTCCACTTTGGATCAGGCTGATACTGGAGGGCCCTTGGCTAGGTGCTTGTGTAAACTTTCACCTACACAGTATTTATGTAGTTGTTTTCTGGTACTGCATAGTTCAGACGTCGTGGACTTACAATTCGGTCCCCATGGGTTGAAAGTTACGTGTCGTCCCAGTGAGGCTATGCATTGCAAGGGGTTTGTTAGCCTACAGTAGGGTCGGCTTTATGGGAGTGAGCCGTCTGGCGGGACCTTGATGGTGAGTATGTCCCCAGTATGTCTAAGTAAGGGTGGGAGGCCATATGCTAGACAGTGTGCAGTTCAGGGACATCACTGTCAGTTACCTGTCCGGAGGGCGGCAGAGGTGAGAAGGAAGTTTGGTTGCGTGCCAGCTTGGCGGTACTGAGGAAGAGAGCGGACTTGTCCTTGCCTGAGCCAAGGGATAACGGTGATTGCAATGCAATAGGTCCTTGGCGCCAATGAGAGGTGGATAGTGTCGCCCGACAACTTGGAACTGGCATGAAGCATAGGAGAACTTGTTTCATCAGGCTTGGGTTGTTACTTGCCAAAGGCACGGTGCGCCTTGATGTAGACTGGCTTCATTTAATGGAAGTTGATATGACTATCTTTGGTTGATATAGCAGAAAGCACTAGGAGCAGCAGGTTGTACTAATAGGAAGCTAGTAGGTGGGGGGGCTCTGGGGCGGCGGCGGCCACACCCAGAGCCATGGCGGAGTTACAGGGCGATCCAATACAGGAAGGTACAGAAGGGTACCCTCTACAGGAGCACCGGAAGGGTGCGTGAGCGATATATCCCCCAGGGAGATCCACGGTAAAAGGATCCTGGGGGACTGACGGCGCCCCGTTAGTCCTTCGGGCGGTTGTGGACCTGAGCAACCGGGGGTTGCCAACGCTCTGCCCCCCGAGGGGGGGGGTTTGAGTAAATGGGCGAACGAGAGGTTCGCCGGGGGTAGGGGTTAGACCTTCCCCCCCCAAACTGATAACGCCCCTACGGTTTAACACCGTGGGGGGGTTATAGCTCGGTCAGGTGGGCGGGTCGCGAGAGGCGGCCTGCTCTGGATCGCCCGTAAGTTAACCCAACATGTTGGCATAATGTATATGCTAATAAACTGCAACAACTTTCTCCATCAACTTGTGTGGTGTCGGTTATTGTGGGATGGGGGGTTGTATGTAAGCGGGTCTGGGCCGATATTGGCACTATGACAGGCTGCCCCGGGACACCAAAGGTGGCTACCTGCGAGGGCGGCCATCCTTAGTGCCATAGGATGGCACGGACCCTGAGCGGTCTAGTGGTTGGCTGACGCGGTGGTCAGCCAGTGGATAACCTAGGATTCCCCACACGTGAGGTCATTTCCTGTCCTGGGGGAGAAGGGGGGGAGGGCTATATAGCCCGGGGGGCGAGGGTCATGCGTCCTCTTTTGTTCCTGTACAGCGGCGTGTAGACCCTCGCCCCCCACCTCTGGAGAATCCCGCAGCGCGGATCAGGACTGCCCGGCGTTCTTTTTCCCTCCCATCCGCTTACCCTGCTCTTGGGCAGATCGGGGTGGGGGGGGGGCTACTACTAATGAATTGTTTTTGTGTTGCAGGCGGAGTTACAGGGCGATCCAATACAGGAAGGTACAGAAGGGTACCCTCTACAGGAGCACCGGAAGGGTGCGTGAGCGATATATCCCCCAGGGAGATCCACGGTAAAAGGATCCTGGGGGACTGACGGCGCCCCGTTAGTCCTTCGGGCGGTTGTGGACCTGAGCAACCGGGGGTTGCCAACGCTCTGCCCCCCGAGGGGGGGGGTTTGAGTAAATGGGCGAACGAGAGGTTCGCCGGGGGTAGGGGTTAGACCTTCCCCCCCCAAACTGATAACGCCCCTACGGTTTAACACCGTGGGGGGGTTATAGCTCGGTCAGGTGGGCGGGTCGCGAGAGGCGGCCTGCTCTGGATCGCCCGTAAGTTAACCCAACATGTTGGCATAATGTATATGCTAATAAACTGCAACAACTTTCTCCATCAACTTGTGTGGTGTCGGTTATTGTGGGATGGGGGGTTGTATGTAAGCGGGTCTGGGCCGATATTGGCACTATTGGCATTGGTACAGCGCGTACCTGCCACTCGTGAGGTCTTCTGTAGCCTCTGGCAGAGTCCGCGCGGCGCATTGTTCAGAGCGGGAACTGGTGTTGTTGTGTGTACCTTTAGCTAAGGGCCTCGTTGAACCTGCAAGGAACAATGCCTCCACTGAGGGCGCAGGGTTGCCAGCACTTCTTGGGAGGTGCGCTCGTCTGAAGCAGCAGACGCCCCTGTGTGGGGGAGGAAAGAGAAAACACACGGATCAGCACACAACATTCTCAGACATTGCAGTATCCATTCTTTAGGATAATCAAATCAATTTATAAAAACAACTGCCTTTCAAACACCATTACCCTTGCCGAGACTAAGTGGTTTGCTGTTATTCCACCCCACAGGGCAGGAGCAGGAGTTAACACCACGCTAACTGAAGTGACATGGGCACAGGGTATGTGGTATTAACATTCGGTGCTTAGATGTTTCAAGGGATGTCACCAGCAGGGGCGTAGGAAGCGGGGTACAGGCCACCCCAGGTGTCATCACTGAGGGGGGTGACAAAATGGCAAAAATATGTGTTTTAAACAAGAAATGTTCTTCAGCGGGTACCACCTGATCTTGCTACGCCACTGGTCACCAGTCCCGGCTTTCAGGCTCTTCCCAACGGGTCTTCTGTTAGCACATTCCAGCACCTATCATAGCCACAAGTTCACTAATATATCTTACAGCAATATCTCATAACACCTTCCAGCAACCTTAAGTGTTATGCACGCCATGTAACTGCTAGGCCTCGGCGGTGAACTCCGCTCCAGAGCTTTCTGCACTTTACTCTCCGCAGAGCGCGCAGTTCCACGGAGCAAAGTTTTTTCCTCACTTGCTCTTGCCAACGTTAAGTTGGCAAGCATGAGCGATGAAAATCAAATGCTAAACCACCTCCCAGCAAGATTTCTCAACATGGGCGGTCGCAGATGGTCGTGACCGCTTGTGTAGACAAACCATCCATTCGCTTTGAGGAAGCTGTTGCTCGAGTAGAACATCTACTTGAGCGGCAGAAAGAAGCAGCGCCCTCTTGTGTTGCGCATGGTGGTATTGACTCTTATTTTCTAGCGAAGGACAAACACCCGGCACAAAAAATCTGCATGAATGGCACAACCTAACGCAATCTGCTGCTTCCAGAACTCCGAAAGAGCAGCGGTGTTCTTTGGTCACTACACAGAGTTCCACATAGCCGAACGCCGCGAACTCTGCACAGGACTAGTAACTGCACAGCTCCACATCTCTCAGCATCTACATTAGTTCAGACTTCAGTCAAACTTTATTGACTGATTCAAAGGGCTGTAGGGGGCGAGACACTTCATGACTCCTTAGGGTCTATCCTCATCCTCCAGGAGTTCATGACACTCTCTCAAACTGCAGTCTTCTTTCTTGTATTTCTGCTCCAGTCTCCCGTCTCCATTCCAATCTTCCCTTTCGTGATCCATCTACTCCTAGAGGTATCCCTCACCCCTGGTGCGGCACCTGCATCAGCGTCCCCTCTCTGCACTTGAAGCTATATATCAAGCCCTAGAAGCAGCTCCCTTCTGCCTCTCCAAGTAGATTCTATTCTCCCTCTCGTCTCTTTCTCTTCAACTCTCCTTCCTTCTCGCCACACGACCTGCAGCTTTCTTTCCCTCTAGCTTCTCTATTAATGCAGGCCTCCCATCCAGCTCTCCATTTTCCTCTTACATCGTTCCTTCTCCTCTCACCACTCCCAGTGACCATTTTATACTCTTTCTTGCTTCTGCATTCCCACTTATTGACCCCCATCTTATGCAGTTCAACTCACCACTCCTCAGGGAGCTCTTCTCTGAGCCTACAATCCATTATCGATGCACGCTCGACCTTGCATCTTTTGCTGCCCTCTCACTCCTTCCCTAACGCAGCTCACTTGATCACTCTCGCACCTCCTGCTGAACCTTTTCAGCTTTGCCCAAGCTGCCCAGAGTTGCCTTAGACAAGACCCTGCATGACTTGGGTCAAGCCAGGAGTAAAGAGGATGCCTTGAGATCAAACTGTACTAGTCAGCAGGTGCAACTGCCTTGCTCCCCATGGGCATGGATGAGCTGGCAGTCTCCACTTTGGAGGTGTCTGCTGGCCTCACATTAATTGTGATTGGTTGAGAATGCAACCCTGCTCATATACAAAGACAAATAAAAATTGGGGTTTAAATATGGGGGGCTTTGTGTCCAACTGTTTGATTGGACCATTGTGAACGGAGCAATATATGGTGATAATCACCTAGATTACGGCAGAAAATGTTTCTTAAGATTTTTGTCTTCCCGTCATCTGCACCCTGATGAAGGTCTTACTCCAAAATGCATTGGAGCGCAGAAACATCACATGGTTTAGACTGCGGCACTTAGTGAATGTGCCAATGCACCTCTTTGTCAAAAATGGATAGGAAAGAACTGCAAATAAGGTGAATGGTTTGGATTCTTTGAATAAAAAGAGAGCAATGTAATGTGAATCATGATAAATACTGCCAAGGTAGCTGACAATTGTGCACTCTGGGCTACCAGTCAGTATTAGACTCGTGTTTATAAAGAACTAATACATTTCCGGGTTGGAGGATTTTTTTCACTATGCACGTTAGAAAATGAGTAGTGAACCACGCTGTAAAAATCCGAACAGAGTGTGCTGGCAGAAGGAATTTGCAATTGTATTCTTTCTTAGTCTTCGAAATTGCTCAATCCGGGGCCAGTGTTCAGCACCTGAAGCGTGGGTCTGGCTCTGTTGCTTCACACTCTGACAGACAGTAAGTGGGAACTGGCCTTTGCAGCAGCACTCCTGACGCTGCCTTTTCAAGCCACACTTTTAATACTGGTTGGTGGTATCATTTTACAGGGCTCCAAATATATTCCTCTAGCAGTAACAAACACTGCCATCTTCACTGCTGAATAGCTGAAAAAGATGTCCTCTTCTGGTGGTGATTTTATCACTGACAACACTGCCAGACAGCTAGTCATAATACAGTATTACAATATGTTATGTTGTGTAATGTGTATTTGTAAGGCACACTATCACCCGCAATGGTACCCTGATGCTAACCAGGGGTGTGTGCCTAGCTCTGCCGGTTGTAGGTTGGTTAATTGAAAAGCCAGATCTTCGGCTTCTTGCAGAACTCAAGAAGAGCGGAGCACCGTCTGATGTAGGGGGAGGTCGGTCCACACTTTAGGAGCGATGTAAGAGAATGCTTGTTGGTTCTGTGTATGCGTGGGGTGTTGGTGAATAGGAGACAATCCCTCTACAGAGGTAATCTAAGCACACTGGTATCTTGCCACTAACCACATTTCTTCAGGGGTAAGACCCTCGTATAATCAGATCATTTTATTAGAATGTGTTTTCAGCTTGCAAAGTAAACACATTTCCTTAAATAGTGACCTGTTGTCCACAGTTGTTCTGAGACTTTCTCAGAAGTAGATATGATCTGAAGCCTCCTTAAAATTTGTAAACCAAAAGCTCTCCCATGGGGTCTCCCTCTTGTTGGTCACTCACTAAAATGGAGGCACTTTGTAGTCTTCTTCCTGTTTGGTGGGGGATGGGGAAGGGTTTAGGACACATTGGAATGAATCTCGAACAAATGGTTAAGTAACTTTAAAAACAAAACTTGATGTCCATCTCAGCAACACATTCTGAACATTTCTGATGGCTGAATCAGCTGATTCGAAGTAGTGACAAGATGCATCATTTATTACATGGAAAACAAATAACTCACTGTAAGAGAGTCTAGAAACACTTTCAAGATTTCATCATGAAACATTGGGCTTATTAACTCGGAGATGGAGCAAACTGCTTTGGCACCAACTCAGACAATGTTGCTATAATATTGTAAGAGTGTTCTGCATCACAGCACACAAACAAAATGTACTGTTAGTGTGCAGAGCAGAGCATGCATCTGAGCATACATCGGAAGGTCAACTATCTAGAAGATCTGCAAATTTACAATGCGGCGCACCATGGGGCAAAAACGGCACAGATGCGTGACGCATCTGTGCGGTAAAGGTGGCGCATTGCTGGAGTTGCGACGCAAGCGCGACGCAGCTCCAGCAAGGTTCGGGGTGCCCTATCTGTCCAATGATGCATCAAGCCTTACGCCTGCTTCAAGCAGGCGCAGGGTTTTGACGCAGCATTGGCCTAAAAGTGACTGAGTGAAATCTTGTAGATTTCACTCAGCCACTTTTGCGAGGCGCACCTGCCCCGGAACGCCCACCCTGCGCCGGAACGCCCACATGTGGTGCAGGGCTTTACAACGTGACGCATCTGCCTAGATGCGTCACGTTGTAAATGGTTGCAGGGATGTGCCACGTTTACGCCGCCATTGCGTGACGCAACGGCGGCGCAAGTCCGACATAAATCTGCCCCAAAGTATGTCATTTTGGAAGACAAGTTCCCAAAAAACATCTCCATGAAAGATATTTCTCTTTAACAATTCGCTATAAAGACCCACAAGGATGTCTATCAGATGTACTGATGACAAACACAGGATCATTTAGACCCTCATGCTAGTGGAAAAGTGGGTGCAAATGTATTTGTGTATTTTTTAGGTCGAGCATATCAGACTGCACAATCTGTTTGGTTGCAAAACACATATTGTTAGCTTAACAAGATCCTACTGTGAGCGTAAAGCCAGACTACTGTTTACCATTGTTTGGCTTTTTTGTCACTCTAGTTTGCTTGCTTTTTATTCAATGGCTTGCCTTGTCCATCTTATTGTTGTCCATCTTCTGGAGACTTGCCTTTCTGCTTATGTGCGTCCACTGGTCGCTTTTAGGAAACTACTCTTTTTCTTTTTGCGCAAGCATTACACAAGAGTGCATGTGTTTTTCAGTTGTCTCCCTTTTGTGCTTCTCTCCCTCCCAATCCCATTATATGTAGCTTTTTCTTGTCCATCTGCTTTTTCCACCCTGTGCTGCCCTTTCTTGTTTCTTTTTCCTCCATAAGTATATGTGTTTTTTAGGTGTGTTCCTTGAATGCTTTTCTCCCCCCTCTTGCTTTGTGCGGCTATCTCGTGTCCATGAGCTTCTCTCTCCTCACCCCGCGGCCTGTGTTGCTCTCTCTCAGTTGTGCGCTTCTGTGGTGTTCTTTACCTGTTGTGCTTCTCCCCAACTCATTCCTGTCTGCTCTTCTGTTACTAAAGACCTCTCCTCAGCACCTGCACTCCTTTTAGGTGTTTTAAAAATCTTTTTTTTTTTTATTTATCCTTCAAAGTGGCGTCCGGCATCTTGGATCAGTAAATAAGAAAATTAAAGCATTTGGCACCTGCATCATTGCGATGGTGTGTGCTTGAGTTCTGACGCATGCGCGATTCAGTGGACTGACGCTACCTCTAGCGCACCTTTCTAAATTTTATTTTGACAATGCTACGCAGCATCGCGATGCTGTACAGCACTGCCAAACGCAACTGGCAAAACCAATAGGCCCCAAAAGTAAGACTTATTGGCTTTGCCAATGCATTTTTTCACATATGTTGATAAAGATATAAGAACACATTTTGCTTGTCGGGTTTTACACCTGTTGATACCACCAGCTTTGCACTGTTGGTAACAACAAGGGCAAAACCATTGAAATGGAGTTAGAACAGACAGCGTGATGCAAGAATCCTTTGAATGAGTTGCCCCATTTTTGGTCCACTATGTAAATTGGATGCAAAAATGCTTTAAGTAGCGGATGAAAATGTTATCTGTGGCAAGGTATTCTTGCTCACTGTTTACCAATGGTGTATAAATTGTCCCCTTAATATTTTGCTTGTTTTCACATGGGGCAGTTTTGGTGATAAAGTGATACATTTGCCGTTGGCATACCATTTTTAAAGTACGGTAACAATGATTCAGTTGAGTCACACAGAGCTCACAAGCACCTTTAATATGATACATTTGACAATAGGGTTGGGGCTGATATAATCTGCTGCTCCTGCTGAAGGTAGGATCCACAGCTACTCTGTGTGAGAAGCCCTGCGCGGGGAAGAAAGATGGTGGCCATCTGAAGCGGTCATAATGCAGCTCTCCGTCTGGTCTCCTGGAGCCATGAGCATGCCAAGTTATTGTGCCATGAAATAGCTGTGGAAAGATATGCTTCCTAGCTCCATTGCAGGGCTCTGTCAGGAACTGCTCAGAAGTGACTTTGGTAGTGAAAAAATATGACCAAGCATACCACTGAAAAAGGCTTTTACGTGCCAAGGATCGGCTGGCGGCCGCAACTAAGGCACTCTGCGCTGTTTGAGAAAAATAACAAGCCTCCAGACAACCCAGGTTCAAATAGACCTATTTCCTTATCTAACTCCATTGCCAAATTATACTCCAAAACCCTTGCAGTCCACTTGGGGAGGACCATAGCCCATCTGGTCTCGCTGTGTCTGTACAAGTTTGTACCAGGTAGAGGAACAATGGACTATGTCAGACAAGCAATTACCTTATTTGATATTGTGGCAGTAACGGGTGACCGAGTGGCTATGATCCGCCTCAATGCAAAAAAAGCATACAATAGAGTGTCATGGAGCTATGTCGGGAAAGTTTTGAAATTTAAGGGGTTTGGCCCACATCTGAGTAAGGCAATAAAGGCTATTTATTACACTCCTTTTGCCAAACTCCAAATTATGGGCCTAGAATCCGGGAGGATAGCTATCACTAGAGGAACAAGACAGGGCTTCCCTGGTACCCTATTTTGTTTGCTCTTTATATTGATAGGTTTGTAAGACAAATGGTTCCAAGTAAGGCTATAAAACCAGGTTGAATAAATGAGTTTCATACAAAGGTGCTATCATACGCAAATTACATCACAATAATAACTCATATCCTCACAGCGCACTGCTCGAGGTTGAGAAATTGGTTGGAAAATTTGGTAGAAGCTCTGGCTACCTTTGCAAAAGGGAAAAAATCCGAGATTATCTGCATGGACAACATTGACTTGCTAGATTCCAACAGGGTGGTGGCTGCTGCATTTCCGCGTATCAAGATAACGCCCAACAACTTGGATCTATTAATAAATAAGATCAGCTCCGACTTGAGAGAAATCAATGGATTGCACCTATCTCTAGCTGAAGACGTAATGAGCTTAAAATGACTGTCCTACCTAAGGTACTCTATCTGTTCCGAACTATACCCCTTGAATTAGATGGATCCCTGTTTAGGAAACGTGATTCCATATGTATACACTTTGCATGGCAGTATAAGCCTAGGCAGGCCCTTAAATTCTTAACTCTCCCATAAGAGCGGGGGGATGGGTGGTTCCCAACTTCTTGTTTTACTACTGGGTATCCCTCCTGCAACAGATGGGAGTCCTGTTTTCAGCAGAGAGGAGCAACATAGATGGTTTGGGGTATGATGCAGGTCCCTCTACCACTTATGAGCTAGCGCTCGAGAGATCAGTATGGAGATGTCTCCTACGAGAGGTTGAGCCTAGCCTGTGAGTCTGGAAAAAGGTCAGAAAACTGCTGGCCATTAAAAGATATAACTGGTCTACCCCCTTGTGGTGGTCCCTGATTTTCTGAACAATATACTAAGATATGATTGGCAGGCAGTGGAAGTCTCAATAAGTAAGGGGATCTCTATTGAGCTGAGTAGTTATGTTAATTTGCCGAACTGCAGCAAGACTTTGGATTAGGGGCCAGGACTTTTTAAAAATATGGGTAATAGATTTCCTGAGTAAGATCAAACGGAGTACATTCTCGCTGGAAAGAATCCCCCTTTTAGACAAAATTCAGCAGCCGGGTAGCAAGATTGGCCAGATCTACAAAACCGTAAGGGTTACGGCTCCAGAAAATATAGAGAAGTTTAAATTATCAATGGGGAATGATCACTGGTCCTGCATAACCAGGGTATGCAGGTCGGTTCGTTGTGTCTCACAAAAGTAAAAGACCCTCATACACGTGTTTTTTTGTGTTGGAGATTCGTAGCGGTATATGTTGTTTCCCCGCTTTTTTAACACATGTGTGCATAATCCTTGGGTCAGTTATTATGCAACCTCCACCCGGAGGATTTACCCATGGTTAAAAACAGTAGTGATCGTGAATAGGTGACGTGAAGGAATGGTTTCCGGATAGAAGGTGGCAGCGACAGCACAAGCTGCGTAAGAAGAGAAAACGCCACAGAGAGCCGCTCTTCCTAAGCCCCTATATCTGAAGAAATGCGCATTTGCAACCTATCAGGTACAAAGTTACCGTGGACTGCCTAAATCAGGTTAGGTACCAAAAAAAAATTTCTCTTCACTTGTTCACCCCACATTGGTCCTGAAGAAAGCCGACCGACCTATATAGGCAACTAAGGCTGAAACATGTCGACCATTTTCTAAAATACACTTACCAGTGTGCCCGAATTCCTTAATATTCTAGAGCAACACGCCTATTTTAAGTCTATTATTACCCGAATCCAGAGCTAATAAAATTCCTACTGCTGGCTGTACGGGTATTTTTAATTTTAATCTCCCTTCACGTCACCTATTCACGATCACTACTGTTTTTAACCATGGGTAAATCCTCCGGGTGGAGGTTGCATAATAACTGACCCAAGGATTATGCACACACGTGTTAAAAAAGCGGGGAAACAACATATACCGCTACGAATCTCCAACACAAAAAAACACGTGTATGAGGGTCTTTTACTTTTGTGAGACACAACGAACCGACCTGCATACCCTGGTTATGCAGGACCAGTGATCCTTCCCCATTGATAATTTGATAATCCCAGGAGACTGAACGGATCAGTACTCTACCTCCCCCATTGTGATTTTTTGTTATAGAGAAGTTTAAGACAAGCTGGGCAAGGAAGCTAGGGGAGGAGGACGCAGATCTACAGACTTCAATTGGGATGAAAGTTCTCCTATCGTCCAGTCTGAGAACCCAATATTATAAAACTTTAGTAGGCTTTAGTTTACCCCCGCTAAGCTGTTTGAATGAGGTGAGAGGGAGGATGACAAATTTCCTAGGTGTGGTGAATGCCTGGCCGATATGGCTCATATGTTTTACAGCTGTGAGCGATGGGAATCATTCAAGGAAGGCATTGAGTCATTCTGGAAGAAGTTGTTTGGGAAAGAGATCCATATTAGTCCTGTCATTATGTTCTTTGGGTATGATCATTGCTGCGAAGGAGATTCGAGCCTGATATCTTTTATTTTTATCTCAATGGTTTTAGCTCTGCTCTTAATCACAACAGTGTGGAAGAGTGCAGAACCCCCGACTGCGCAATTATGGCTTGGGCGCTTGCTGGGCATCTACAACCTAGAGAGATTGTTATACAATTTCAAGGGAATCCCCTTCCCTTGAGACGCCCCACCCAGGAGACGTGGTGAAGGGTCTCATCTTCTATGATAAACTGGGTGACTAACCACCTGGGCTATGATGACTGGTTAGCTGCTATATAGGCTTAACAGAGTGAATAGTTGTGGGCTACTTGGCTCTTGTGATTCCGGGCTGTGTGGAACTATAGTATTTCAAGCTGTTCTTATGTGTAATAAACTCTGGTGTGCTGCGTGGTTCTATTCGCCCTGACTTTACAGGGCGTAAAAAGCTCCCAGCGCTAAAAACCAGCGCAAGCAACAAGATGGTCCGCAACTCCACCGCTCGCAGAACTCAGCAGAATCTTGCAAAGATTTTGGGGAACTCCGCGGAGTCAAACTTAGCAAGTTCGACCCAGGGCTAGTGAAAATGCAACATAATGCTCCAGAGAATCCACCAGTTGACCACATTTTCCTCAGTCAAGAGGACATTGTATGGAAATTTCCATGGGGTGCAAGGAATCTCTTCCAAATGTGCTGAACACACACACAAAAAAATGCGGATAGTCACAAAGATTTGCTTTGGTTTTTTTTTCCCACCCTATCAACCCTTGTAAACTTGCACCGGAAAATGGAGATGATAAGTGGTATAGCTGGGTTGGGAAAGGATAAGGGGCATCCTCATATTTTGTGGAATGAAGGAGAAGGGGGTTCTTCAGACTGAAAAAGGTTATCCAAATCTGAATAAATAGTTTTTGCTTCTTACTATAATGCTTAGGATTGTGTACAGTGGAAGGCTTAGAGCTGACAGTCCTGCATACCACAAACCCTAATGCGAAAATCTGCACAAAGACTAGGTGTGTGCCCACAATGGCATAGAATTCTGCATTGTTTGTAAACTGATCTGAAGTACTGTTGGTAGGTGCATAGCTTTCAACGGATCACGCTAGAACATGTGACTGAATTTCATGCTACATATATAAGCATCCATTATAAGTTGCCCTGAGTGGAATGTCCGCAAATCTGAGCAAACTATGATCTGGGTAGTGACTCTCCTCTCCTCAGATCCCCTGCCTGCCCCACTCCCAAACCCCTGGTCACTCTCTGTGCCCCATCAAATATGTACCACCTGCTGAGAAAAGGTGGTGAATGTCTGCATTGAGTTCCCCAGATTTAGGGAGACATACCTTAACCCATCCCCTGCTGGTGACTGAACCACTCCGTCATCAGCCATGGTAGCGCTGTGCTGATGACGGAGAGGTTCCGTCTCGGCCCACTCGGCACGCCAGCGTGGCGCGGATTCCGCGCCTGCACTGAGCGTTCCATTGAGTGGGTGGGGCCGTGACGGAACCGCTCCGTCATGAGCACAGTGCAACCACGGCTGGTGACGGAGCGGTTCCGTTACCAGCATGCGGCCGCCCCCCCCCCCTTAGCATAGCCGCCGCAGTGAAGGGGTTAAAGGACGCAGTATTTCTGGGTCCTGCAATGTCTTCCCCATGTAAAATGAAGGTCACCGTCATCTCATAGGGAGGTAATGTTTGGAATTGTTCCTTCTGTGAAAAATGAATACAATCTTGGTGAACATTATCTGCGCCATCTTGCCCCCTTTTCGAGCCCATCCGTGCGCGTAAGCGGCAGCCATTTTGAATGCCATGGCCTCCCTGCCCCTCGCTAATAGCCAGCGCGTCTCTCTCTCTCTTAACCTCGCAAGCATTCCCCCGCACGCTGACAACCCCCGCTCTCTCATGCCTTGGGTCATAAACCCCTCTCCAGCGCAGCTTCACCACTGAATCCCATCCTGTTCCCAGCGCGACACCTCCCCTCATTCCTTTCATGGCCTCAAACCCTTTTGATGCAAAACCCCTTTTTCCTGTGTCCCCGTTTGTCTTCCCTGTTCCCAGACCGCCACCTGGCTCTGCGGATACTGTTTATTACCCCGTACAGTAGGAAGCTTCCCCTCCCCATCAAAAGACCCCCGAACCGATCAAAGCCCCCACCCCATGAGATCCGATCGACCCCATGCATTCCGTGAATCGGCGGAATGCCCTGCTGTGCGACAACCAACACCTGTTGTGACCGGGGTGGGGAATCCAACTGTAAATGTATGTGGGAACGGGTCTGAAGGGGAGATTCCGAGGATGTTCTTTCTAGTACTAAAGTATTGCGAGAATGTGTTATGTGTAATAAAGGTCGTAAACTCCAGTATAAGAGGCCAGGCCTCAGAGATGTGGTTAGAGCACCTCGTGACGATACTTGCTGTCTGAATTGATGTGTTCTCCTCCGGAGAGAATAAAATCCTCGTTTCCGCCTTCCAGTCTCCAGCGCCTGCTTCTTCATTGATTAATATCGGTGGGTCATAGAGGCGATACCGCCGGGCAACATAAAAGGGTTTTTGGTTACCGGTTGTCTTTGGAACCCTTTTTAACAATTGGCGTCCCAAACGTGGGGCCCATCAGCGACTCGTGGATCCAGTGGGAGAGGTCCCGACGACAGAGTGAACGACTGCAACGATCGGAAGGTACCCTGTCCGATAGACCCTTGTCTGACAGCCGATCATCCGAACTTCACTGGTTCCGAACAGACCTCTCTCGAGTGATCTGCGGTCCTGACTGGGAACCATCAGGAGTGCCACGAGAAGTACGAAGGGAAGAGGACGATCGGGCGCTGGATTCGGAAGACGAGAAACTGTCCATGCGGTCCGGGTAAGGTCGTGTAAACACGACGAATTGCGAAAGTGATAGATAATTGAAAATAATTGATAATTGTTGAGAAAATACTAGTATTACTCTTTGTTAATTTATTGGAGATTCACTGTCTACAAACGGAGAAACAACAGGCTCTCCCTTTATAAACAGCGAAGGATAGGTACGCACCCGTCGGACCTATTTTCCCCCTCCCCATTGAACAATTGCCCCCCCCCCCCCATTGATTAACTGTTATAGATTGTTTTCTGGAGATTCTCTGTCTACAAACAGGGAAGATTAGGTCCCCTCTTTGCAGATAGTGAAAGGGTAGGTGACGCAAACCTTTGCGAGCCTACTTATTCTCCCCATTGACCATATTGATTTTTTATTTTTGACCTAACATTGATTAACTGTTATAGATTGTTTTCTGGAGATTCTCTGTCTGAAAACAGGGAAGATTAGGTCCCCTCTTTGCAGATAGTGAAAGGGTAGGTGACGCGAACCTTTGCGAGCCTACTTATTCTCCCCATTGACCATATTGATTTTTTATTTTTGACCTAACGTTGATTGATTGCTCAGAATTGGTTCATGAGGTATTCACTACGTGCAAACAACGTAGAATAGAAATATTCTGTCTAGTCTTTGCGCGCAGTGATAAGATAGGTAGTGCTGACTATTATCCCATTGTGATCCGTCATGCCTGTCTTCTCCCCACTGGTTAGTAGCCTGTTTAACCCGGACCGCTTATTAGAAATGAACCATCCGGCTCCGCTGGAAGGCACCCCTAATAAGGACATGTTCATGAAGCATGGATTAATCGCTATAGCCTATAGTGAGCTGTGGCATAAATATACGAAAAGGGATCAAGAAAGACAGTGGCCACTGAGAGGATCCTTTGATCTCGACAAAATAGAAACAGTAGAAATAGCCCTTCGTAGGAATGAAACAACACCTATTATGCTCGATAGCCTCGGTATGTGGCGCAAAGAAGCCACACGACGAAGGGAAGGCGACGAATTGAGAAAGGATGAAGGGACACGACGGGCAACCCTCCAAACGTCTAGTAGGCAAAGGGAAGGGCCAGCGATGGCACTGCCCCGAGGAGTAGACATAAAAAGCGAACGGTGTAAAGGGATGTGCCGACAAGCCAACCCCGGAACACAACGACCTGAAGGTAATCCCCCGACATTACGCACAGGACGGACAGATTTAAAACAAAACCAATGTGCTTTCTGTAAATGCCTTGGACACTGGAAAGCCCAATGCCCGACTCTGCAAAGCATAGGTAAGAATGGAGGGTTGACAGAAAGGACGGACCGACAGAAAGGAAAAAGACGTGAGATAAAAACCAATCAGACTAGTGCAGACAGAACAGACAGGACCACCCCGTTTGATTATGCTCGGTGGCACAGATTTCGTCAGGCCAATTTTAACGACATGTTAGAATTCTGGGACTGATTGCTCTCTGTTGCTCCCCCACTCTGAAAAACAAACACAACTGCAGGTCAGTGTAAACAAACCCCCCCTAAAGAAAAGACTCAAGGAAGCCAAGCGTCTATTATATCAACTTAGGATTTAATTACGGTAAAGAAAACACACAACCAACGGTAAATAGAATAACTAGTAGAACTCTCTCTAAAACCAACTTTACTGATAGAAAAAAAAACAAAACGTGTTATGCTCACTCCGGAAGTCCTCCAATGTAACAGTTCGATGGTCCCGCCCATCCGGAGCGCCTAGCACGTGTGGGGCGGGGCCTGCCAGCAACCATGGGCCAAAAAGAGATCGCTGGCGAGAAGGTACCGGAGACTCCGCCAAGCAGGCAATGAAATGGTCTTCCCATACTGCCCTTCCAGGGATGGCGTCCCCCGGGCCGCAGGTAGGGAGGGGGCGGCTGCAAATGACCCCCTCCCTCGTATCTTCTGGTCCGGCCATCACGAATTCCTCCATCGAACGGATGCAGGGTGGGCAGGGAGGAAGAGGCGACGCGGACGAGCCTCTTCCACCTCCACAGGTAGGAGGCTTCCCTGCCCTGGTCCGGCGCCGATGTCCTCCAGCCGGACGACGGCCATATACCTGCGCTGCACAGGACCTACAATGCCCGCCTGGTATATTTCCATAACACAGGACATACAATGCCCGCCTGGTATATTTTCTCAGTACAGGACATACAAGACCCGGCTGGTATACTTACGCAGCACAGGACATACAATGTCCGACGGGCATATTTGCGGAGCACCGGATGTACAGTGGTCCCCCAAGAGTCGGAATCAGGGGTGTAGGGTGGTCATCATGTGCGCCCCTGATTCCAAGGGACGGCGTAGGATGCGCTGGGAGAGGAAGGCGGCACAGACGAGCCTTTCTCACCTCCCCAGACGAAGGCTCCACTGCTGCGCCCTGGCGCCCCGAACCAAAATGTCCAGCTCCAGCAGCATGATGCTCTGTCCTCCGCCATCACAAGAAGTTCCTTCCACTCCTGATGGATACGGCAAAGGTGGCTGCCACAAGGATCTCAAAATGGCGTCTGGGCCCTCGAAAAGGCGGGTCTAGGCCGCTGGAATAACTTTTGTCCAAAGTTGCAACTCGGGCACTTGCCCACCTGGGCGCAAGCCCCCCCCACCATCGACAAACATCCCCTCGACTTTGAAGATTCTACCAAAGTCCCAAGAGCCCTCGGCCCCTTCAGGCTTCCGGTGAGGAACAGTTGCATTGATCTCATATGAAATACCACGGCACAGCAACAAGATGGCGGTGCTCTCGTGTCTGCATCAGCTTCCGTCTGAACCACCCAGGAACATTATGGGCTAACGAACTTGAGTAAGTTCCGGCTGAACATCAACATGACCCGGTAAGAAAGACTCTACTCCCTCCCTCTCTTGATTGACAGTCCACACCACCAGCCCCTCTGTTAGCACAGCTTTCTTTTGAACTGCCGAAAGGGACTCTGGTCCAACCGCCAATTGTCGGGGATATTTTGCCCCTGATGCTACTTCCGGACTGAACCGGCCTCGCCCAAAATGGCGCTGGTTTCAATGGAAACTAACGGATGCCTCGTGGTGTTCCTTAGCTAATGAAACTTGATGTACTACGATATATATATATATATATGTACGAACCATTGCGCACTCGATGTTAAAGGGAGGAGGGTTCACTTGGCGAACATTTAAGAAGGGTTCCGTAAAATGTTGATTTCAATGAACAATCTATTTTCGATATTTGTTGTAACCGATACATAACGTCGCTTATGATGCATACCCACGGTATATATCTAGAAAATGTGATTACGATGAGCTCGACTATGTTTCCATTTATGAACTAAAATGCCCCTGATTCCTTCATTACGCAATGAAATGTTTTTGGTTACTTGCAAATAATTAATTAGACCTTTTTACATGTTCTTGTGCTACAAAATAACCCCCTACTGTATGTGCTTCCATCTACAACATGTCAGGCCAAATTATGATTGTGCTCTCACATTTTACATACTGAAGGATTATACAAATAAAGGTCTTAACAACTATGAATAAGCATCGCGTACTTTTGTAAATGCGGGTATCGGTGGGAAGGTTTTTCTATGCACAACCACTCTGCTCCTTTTTTCAAGGTTATCCGAGAAACGGTTATCCGGCCCCGGATTGATGATCGGATCCCAGGTATGATACGTTGCCTCCAAAATATGCGTCTAAGCTCAGGGACTAACATATGAAGAAGGACCTCGACTTCTGAGAATGGGTAAAGTAAAGTGGGGTGATTGATAAATTGTTATTAAGATATGGTGGTCGAAGGTACTAAGGTACCGGGTTAAAACGAAGAACTGATATGTCTTAGAACCTCACAGCTTTGGGAATGATTTAAGGATCCCGAAGGCCGGATACATCTACAAAACCGGGTACCTCACGCTAGGCACCTCTGATTCTTTTTAAACGTTTCCCTACACACGATCCTTAATGCCACCCTCGAACCTTCCCATGAACAACCTATCACATTTCCTGCCCCCAGGACCTTAGGAAACCAGAACCCTAAGGGATTATATCCCGAAGAGATAAGTACGAGTATGTGGTAAGTAAAGGACTTTCGTGCCCATACATTTGATGTGTTCGAATGTTTTCCCCCTACCTTCCCTTTTTCCCCCTTTTTCCCTCTGCAGGTTATGTTAGAATCCCGATCAGAGTATCATAAGGGACCTGGAACCACGTCACGCCCGATGCATGAAAACGGACTAGCGCTGCGAAATGGCGCAACAAGGACGCTTTCACGGCCTTTTTACCTGACCTAACTCTCTTCTGTCCCAAAACTGCATGCCTTCTACCTCCTAACACAGACCCGAAACGTCTAAACATCGGGTAACGCACTGAATAGCCCAAACAATACACGGTCATTCTCTATGTCCAATGTGTACTGTTTTGCCTATTGTCTCTCTCTCTCTCTCTCTCTCTCTCTCTCTCTCTCTCTCTCTCTCTCTCTCTCTCTCTCTCTCTCTCACTCACTCTTCCACCCCTCCACGCTTTCCCTCTTCCTAGCAACTGGCACCTAATTGGCGAACCTGGTGCACCTCCTGATTGGCCCCAAATACCACAAGTATTTGCACAAATTTGTCCTAAATAAAACTGTATCGGTACCACGTTACTACCTCTCCTTTTCTACTGAAATATGGATGAAATTTAAATTGGCCGATAGGAAGGGGACAGGTAAGACGACAAAGATTCCCTAAATTTGACCCACTCTCAGGGACCTATTTGTCAGTGGCTTCTATGATAAAATGTGTCTGTGGTAATGCGACCATCCCCTTTGCAAATTGTCTCCGTACCCCAAGCTGTAAGAAATGATCGAGACACCCCCATCTACCCAAAATGCCCCCAGTTTGTGTCAGCTGCCCTGAACGAGAGCCTGAAAAATGCCCCCTGCTTTAATTCACTGTGTCCCTAATCGTTGTCCATAAGATCCCTCCTTCCCCGAGAATAAGTTTAATAATTATTGCAAATCACCCTTCCCGAGTTTTTGTAGTAACCAGGTTGCGAGGATTTATATAGAAAGTTAGAAGGATGTGTGCAAAGTTGAAAATTAGATTGAAAATCGAAAGAACTTGTTGCAGTAAGCCTGGTTGGAAATAAGATGTTTTTTATGTAATGCAGACTTGTTTAGCCTATGTTCATCCCTTAGAAGGATGCCTATCAGACTATGGTGAATAGCACGTTGCACTTTTTGTAAAATACAAGGCCCTGAAGACCAGCCTAGCCTTCCAAGACTTGTACTAGGGAAATGGGTCTCTGCCAGAAGAACTGACATCTACTATAATAGACATATGACAAATGAACGTAATAACCATCAAAGCATCAAAGAATTAGCCACAAAAGGAAGTTGTAAGGAATCCAGCAAACCCATCATCAATTGCTTATACGCTAGCCGCAAGAATCTCCAATGTAGCGAGTGCTTACCCCAGGTGCTTGGTGTTGGGAGAGAAATAGACTTATGTAATTACCTTCTTCTGCAAATCTCTAAAGACTGTCTTTTCAAAACTCATTTAAGGGCATCACTGTCGGAGGAGAAAGAGACCGGATGTGGGAGCACGCGGCCTGACAGCGGATTGTGGAACATCAGCGACGGAGGCCGAGGCGAGACCACAGCAGTAAGGAGACGCCGGACGGGGCATGGTTTCAGACGAAGCTAAGGAAAGGACTGACCTGAAGCCCCTGCTATATGGTCAACGTGTGCCAAAAGCCCCCGCTCTCTGAACATGGTTACGGACTCGCCTGTCGAAAACTCTCCGCCTCCCCCTGATCTGTTCCCGACTTGGCCTTGCTCCATCCCCTCCTCCTCCGACCTACCATAAGGACTGTTCACACCCGCACCTTTCCATCCGAACTCCCAAGTTCCTCCAAATCCTACTGAGCTACCCAGAGAAGAGTACTCCCTGCGTCAGAAGGGAGGGAGCTCCGACTAAATAGACCACGAACTATGTTAAACCCCAGAACGGTGACCTAAAACTCCGCCAAGGGTCGCCCCCGAAGAAAAGATAAACAAAGTCTGTGGTTCTGCCCACTACCAAACACCCTGAAGATGATGGAAGCAACAGGAAATGCCCACCACAGAGACTCAAGACACGAACAGATCTCACAATTCTGGAACACTCGCATTTTTTATTGCAAATCAATGCTCTGCGCTACAAAAGAAAGTGCACCTGTTCCAAAACCGTAACGCATTGCTCCTATGGGGTCTGGTGAAACAAAACAAAAAAAATACCCCTGCCTGCAGACCCCCAACGACTCAATCCGCATGAACATTTCTGTTGATAGGTAATCCAGGTGCTCAACAGTGCTGACAGAAGACGACAAAGGACAACGAGAACTCTGACATTTTTTTCTATATCTCATTTCTCTCCCGACCACCATTGGACTAACTATGCTCCCGCCGAATACAAAAAGGACTTACTTATATGATAACTTACCAGCTCCTATTTTCAAATGACTATAAGTACCTATGATCTGTACCCAACGCCCTCGCTGTGTAATTCTAGTCTGATATTGCATTACGATGATTTTTCCTGCAACCAACTTAACAATGAACCCACTTACTAAATGATGAAATTTTTCAATGTGATGTTTATAAAATAATGTATATGCACAGTTCCTTTGCCTAAATCCCCTCTCCCTTACTTATGATCGCTGCATATAGGTGTAGATAGGAAATAGGCCAGCAAGATGTCTTGGAAATGTTAAAGGGAGGACTGTGAAAAATGAATACAATCTTGGTGAACATTATCTGCGCCATCTTGCCCCCTTTTCGAGCCCATCCGTGCGCGTAAGCGGCAGCCATTTTGAATGCCATGGCCTCCCTGCCCCTCGCTAATAGCCAGCGCGTCTCTCTCTCTCTTAACCTCGCAAGCATTCCCCCGCACGCTGACAACCCCCGCTCTCTCATGCCTTGGGTCATAAACCCCTCTCCAGCGCAGCTTCACCACTGAATCCCATCCTGTTCCCAGCGCGACACCTCCCCTCATTCCTTTCATGGCCTCAAACCCTTTTGATGCAAAACCCCTTTTTCCTGTGTCCCCGTTTGTCTTCCCTGTTCCCAGACCGCCACCTGGCTCTGCGGATACTGTTTATTACCCCGTACAGTAGGAAGCTTCCCCTCCCCATCAAAAGACCCCCGAACCGATCAAAGCCCCCACCCCATGAGATCCGATCGACCCCATGCATTCCGTGAATCGGCGGAATGCCCTGCTGTGCGACAACCAACACCTGTTGTGACCGGGGTGGGGAATCCAACTGTAAATGTATGTGGGAACGGGTCTGAAGGGGAGATTCCGAGGATGTTCTTTCTAGTACTAAAGTATTGCGAGAATGTGTTATGTGTAATAAAGGTCGTAAACTCCAGTATAAGAGGCCAGGCCTCAGAGATGTGGTTAGAGCACCTCGTGACGATACTTGCTGTCTGAATTGATGTGTTCTCCTCCGGAGAGAATAAAATCCTCGTTTCCCGCCTTCCAGTCTCCAGCGCCTGCTTCTTCATTGATTAATATCGGTGGGTCATAGAGGCGATACCGCCGGGCAACATAAAAGGGTTTTTGGTTACCGGTTGTCTTTGGAACCCTTTTTAACACTTCTGGCCCCGGTGTCTTCCCACTGAGTTAATAGAGGACTTAGAATGGCCACAGCAGAGGTACAGGAAATGAAATGAACCACACTACTTGCTGCTCGTGCCCCCCACGAGCTCTGGTACACAGCGTTGTGCAATTCAGCAAGGGACAGATTTGTCACTTGTTTGCTTTGCTGCTACCCGTAACCAGGGGATGGTTGAAGCAGTCCTGTGAAGCAATGTCTGGGGAGAGCGCACAACATGCAGGTGTGTTCCTGTCCAAGAGATGTTTTTGATTCTACCCCAGCTTAAGCCAGGACATGCTGCCTCACAATAACATAGCATGTTAAGTATGCACTTTGTATGTCCGTGTTTGTCCTTTGTGAATAGAGACATGCACAAAGTGTTCCTGTACAAATTGCGAAAACATTGTGATGCGGCCCTTTATTTCCCCCCAACAATGTCTCTTTAAAGGAAAGCCTGGTGGGTTGAGTGACAACTGCAGAGATTCATGTCTAAGATTGATCCTAATGTAAAGCCTGCAGCACAACTAAGACGTACATTGGCTGTCAGAAACAGTAACTGACAAACTCACCGATTCTCATTCAGGTAACTACCGATGATGGACGTCAGAGTCATCCCAGCCCACGAGAAGAGGAGGCGCAGCTTACTGAGCATTTGTATAGCATGTTTTAAAAAGGAAATTGTCTTTCTGCTTTAAATTGCAGGTCTCGCAATGACTCCACAGCCATCTTTAGAGGCTCCCTAGATTGTCTGAGGCATCCTTTATACCACATACCCCAGGCCCTTCACTCCATTCAGAGGAAACGTGCCTCCTGCCCACACCTTGTTTCAAGATGTAATGCCTCTTTACTGCCTTATGGATCTCTCTGGCTTCACCTATCTGGGATGAGCGACATCTCAGCATCTCAGGAGAATGAGGAATCTTTTCTAGGTTGTCACCACTTGGTCATCTCATCCTAATCTAGTTGTTACTGTTCAGATTCCCATATGGGGTTTGCATGCGCTATATAAGTGCATGACGATGGTGATGATGACAATAACTGTATTATTATTATCCAACTCAATGGCACTCATTTTAACATCTCCAGAAGAAAGAAAGGCTGAGTCATCCCTATAGAGATTCGAACTCGGTTAGTCATGAAGCTTTTCATCAGGTTAAGCTGCTTACTGGTCTATATTATTGAGGTCAGTCACTGGGAACAGAGGTTATGAATAATACCCTTTATATAATACATACCACAAAGTGAATGATTTGCTAGCACTTGTTTTTAAATATACTAATTCTATAGGTTTTAAATGGAAGCCAGATTGATTTGTCTCTTGTTTGAACGACTAACATGTAGATAACACCCAGTGTTTTATTCACTTATGTACAACACAGTTTTTATTACTTAACTCAATAGTACTCAAGTCAGCAACTTTGATTAGACGTTAGTCTGGGCTCTCGAACCCAAAGTAGTATCTGTGACCTGTTGGTTCAGACAACCTCCGCAGCGTGTGACGTAACCCCTTAAAGTTTTCTTATTGCACCACTGAAGGTGCTGTCCACACATGCATAAATGTAGTAACTCTCCCTTCCCCAAGATACATCGACAGTCTTTGCGGTCCAATCCTTCCATCTGCCCCAAACCCTCGTGTTCACTTCTTCAGTCTTTCTACTCGTGGAATTTTTTGAGAACTTTATTTAACAAAAATATATATTACATTTTTTTATATTGATAGACACAAACAGAGATAGATTACATGGACAGACGGTTTCATAAACAATATACCATTATACCAATAGTAAACGTAGACAAGACAGGAAAGAAAAACAAAAGCCACAGAACATATAGGTAAAGCAAGGGGGGTTTTACCCAAGACAAGTCACTGGGACCTGGGACACAATGTTATTGAGAGGGAAGGGGTCCCAGCGAAGAAACATACATTTTGACAAAATTAAATAAAGATAATAAAACACCTAATGAGTCTACTATGTTTTAATCACAATGTAGATGAAACAAGGATATAGTATCCAACATTACTCATTTTATAGAGGTTGAACAGTGCCCCTGGGAGTACGGGAGGAGTGATAAGGTGAGGATAGTGCAGGTAGGGGATAGTGACAATAAAAACAGGCAGAAGTCTTGAATAATTGTGAATCAATTGTAGTATAAGGACAATAAAAACTCCAAATAATCCGCTTAAACAAACACGTTTCTTCGCTGGGACCCCTTCCCTCTCAATAACAGAACATATAGGGGCATGGACAGAAAACAGAGACATAATCACATTATAATTTGACAAATTTCCTTAAACCCTCAGTCCCATTGAAGCAAAGACCATGTCCTTTTAAATTCAAGCCAAGACTGAGGGGCTCTACCTTTAGCTAATGCCATCGCCATTTCATAGATTTCTCTTAGTAAGTCCAAAAATTCATTACCACTTGGACTCCTGCTCTGGAACCAAGAGCGAGCTATACAAAGACGAGCACAAGCTGACAAAATTGAAGCGAAGGTCTTAGTGAGACAGCCTAACTCTGAGAAAATTCCCAACGCCAGCTCTTTCTCAGTGACCGCATTATCGTACCCAGCCCAGACTGCGAGAGCGATGGTTAGCCCAGACCAAAATTCTTTCATTTGAGGACATAAAAAGAACATATGGTGCAAATCTGCAGCAAATTTATGGTATTTCGAACAGTATGATTTAGTATTGTTTGAGCTAGTAGCCCATTTAGTGATTCGCTCCGGAGTACAATAAAGCATAAAAATTAATCTAATTTGCTGGAGCTTCAGATTGACTGAGGTGCTATCGGCAAAATTTACCAGAATATTATAGGGGGGGGGTTAGTGACGCCGGCATACAGATAGTGGCTAAATTAAGTGGATTTTTAACTGCAATGTTACTAAGGAGGAGATTAACAAATCCCTGGAAACAATAGACTCTGCAATAACTTCAGTCAATCTGAGAACTTTATTTTGCACCAGTCGTGTCCAGAATCTCAAACTTTATCTGAAGATTTGGGACTTGGGATGTTTTCCTTATTTCTCTAGAATATAAGAAACATCGGGATAGGCTGCACGACCTATGAGGACATGTGATCACCCAAATATCAGGGAAGGATTCAGCACTCTCCCAGGCCCTAAGAGTCAGCTATGCATCCTCATAGGTTAGAAGAGAATGCTGGTTAGCCTTCCCAGTGGGTGGGGAGGATACATGAAATATTTACTTGGGGTTCATGTAAAATCTACTTCTGCTGTTTATGGTGCATAGAAGCTTCCTTAACACTAGAATAAGCATTTAGTGAAATGCATCATGTACAAACTGATTAATTCGTTGACATTTTGACACACACCTACATACATTATATCCAACAATGACCAATTTTATTGAAGCCACCTGCTGAGAGAGGGAGGTAATTGCATAACTTACTCAATACTCGGACTTCCATAAGATAATAGCAGAGACCAAACTAAGCCCTGCAGCTGGCTACTTACACAAAAATATATGCTGTCATTAGTATCATGCAGTAATTAAAATTCTTGTATTCATGCATATGAAAGGAATGCAGCCAGGGACTTTTGCAACACCACGGGCAGCACGTGCATGCCAGTCCCCACCCTCGGCAGAAATGTAAGAGCCTATTGAATTGGCATCATCATATCACCACACAGGACTGACATGAAATGCCAACCTTGTGGCATTTGTGTGGGCAAATGACGGGGCATATTACCAAGCAATAGCGATAATTATCGCTATTGCTTGGTTAGAGACAAAAATGTATCACCAACCTGCGGCAATTTTTATCGCAGATAAACCTTGGTATCACTAAGGTTTATCGCAAATGCGATAAAAATCGGCCGCAATGCATGAATATCGCTGCAAAGTCAGCGATATTCATGCATTACCGAGCTAATGCTCCTAGCCATGTTATCCACCTACCATTGGATAACATGGCTAAGAACTGCTCAGGGGCAGGTGTTAGCTTTTGTAGATATTCGCGCTTAGCGCGAATATCTCCCAAAGTTGGTAATAGGAGATAGCGATGTTAGCGACTGTTTCCAGTCACTAACATCTTGGCACGCCCATTTTGCATGTCATTAGTGATAAATATCACTGACATGCAAAGCGGGGCCCAAGATGGTCGCTATCTCCTACTAGCTGTCGCTAACTGGTGTTAGCGACAGCTAGGTAATAGGGAGATAATTTTATCTCCGCTTTCTTGGCTTTTAAAGCCAAAAAAGCGGAGATAAACCCCCTTGATAATATGCCCCGACATGTTTTCATTCTAGGGCATCGCCGCTCGACCCAATGTCTCTCAAAGCCGCTAAGTCCGCGATAAACGTTTAACCGGCGGCACACGACCCAGTGCGGTGACCTTGCACAGACACAGAACATCGATGCTGGGAGTGGGAGGCTTGCAGTGCATGAAACAGGATGTGACATCCTGTTTTCCTGCAGAAGTCCCTATTAGGGCACACTGTGCAGACTTCCACTCAGTACTTCAGCTCTGAAAGCAAAAATGCTCAGAGCATGGGTTTCACATGCATGGAAACTCTTTATAGCACTTTGTGCAGAAAAGAAGGCTTTACATGTTGTCGGCTGTGTCAATTTAATTTTTTGTCTTTTTCAGTTTTGGGCAGCTGATCAGGCCACGATCAACACAAGCGGTCGAAGATGGTCACGACCGCTCGCGTAGACGAACCATCTGTTTGCGTTGAGGAAGCTGCCGCTCGAGTAGAACATCTACTCGAGTGGCAGAAAGAAGCAGCGCCCTCTTGAGCTGCGCATGGTTGTATTCACGCTTATTTTCCAGTGCAGGACAAACACTCGGCACTAAAAATCCGCACAAATAGCACAACCTAACGCAATCTGCTGCTTGCAGAACTCCGAAAGAGCGGCAGAGTTCATTGGTCACTACACCGAGTTCTACATAGCCGAACGCCGCAAACTCTGCACAGGACTAGTAACTGCACAGCTCCACATCTCTCAGCATCTACATTAGTTCAGACTTCAGTCAAACTTTATTGACTGATTCAAAGGGCTGTAGGGGGCGAGACACTTCATGACTCCTTAGGGTCTATCCTCATCCTCCAGGAGTTCATGCCACTCTCTCAAACTGCAGTCTTCTTTCTTGTATTTCTGCTCCAGTCTCCCGTCTCCATTCCAGTCTTCCCTTTCGTGATCCATCTACTCCCAGAGGTATCCCTCACCCCTGGTGCGGCACCTGCATCAGCGTCCCCTCTCTGCACCTGAAGCTATTGATCAAGCCCTAGAAGCAGCTCCCTTCTGCCTCTCCAAGTAGATTCTATTCTCCCTCTCGTCTCTTTCTCTTCAACTCTCCTTCCTTCTCACCACACGACCTGCAGCTTTCTTTCCCTCTAGCTTCTCTATTAATGCAGGCCTCCCATCCAGCTCTCCATTTTCCTCTTACATCGTTCCTGCTCCTCTCACCACTCCCAGTGACCATTTTATACTCTTTCTTGCTTCTGCATTCCCACTTATTGACCCCCATCTTATGCAGTTCATCTCACCACTCCTCAGGGAGCTCTTCTCTGAGCCTACAATCCATTATCGATGCACGCTCGACCTTGCATCTTTTGCTGCCCTCTCACTCCTTCCCTAACGCAGCTCACTTTATCACTCTCGCTCCTCCTGCTGAACCTTTTCAGCTTTGCCCAAGCTGCCCAGAGTTGCCTTAGACAAGACCCTGCATGACTTGGGTCAAGCCAGGAGTAAAGAGGATGCCTTGAGATCAAACTGTACTAGTCAGCAGGTGCAACTGCCTTGCTCCCTATGGGCATAGATGGGCTGGCAGTCTCCACTTTGGAGGCGTCTGCTGGCCTCACATTAATTGTGATTGGTTGAGAATGCAACCCTGCTCATATACAAAGACAAATAAGAAATGGGGGTTTATATATGGGGGGCTTTGCGTCCAACTGTTTGATTGGGCCATTGTGAACGGAGCAATACATGGTGAAAATCACCTAGATTACGACAGAAAATATTTTTTAGGATTTTTGTCTTTCCGTCATCTGCACCCTGATGAAGGTCTTACTCCAAAATGCATTGGAGCGCAGAAACATCACATGGTTTAGACTGCGGCACTTAGTGAATGTGCCAATGCACCTCTTTGTCCAAAATGGATAGGAAAGAACTGCAAATAAGGTGAATGGTTTGGATTCTTTGAACAAAAAGAGAGCAATGTAATGTGAATCATGATAAATACTGCCAAGGTAGCTGACAATTGTGCACTCTGAGCTACCAGTCAGTATTAGACTCGTGTTTATAAAGAACTAACACATTTCCGGGTTGGAGGATTTTTTTCACTATGCACGTTAGAAAACGAGTAGTGAACCACGCTGTAAAAATCCGAACAGAGTGTGCTGGCAGAAGCAATTTGCAATTGTATTCTTTCTTAGTCTTCGAAATTGCTCAATCCGGGGCCAGTGTTCAGCACCTGAAGCGTGGGTCTGGCTCTGTTGCTTCACACTCTGACAGACAGTAAGTGGGAACTGGCCTTTGCAGCAGCACTCCTGACGCTGCCTTTTCAAGCCACACTTTTAATACTGGTTGGTGGTATCATTTTACAGGGCTCCAAATATATTCCTCTAGCAGTAACAAACACTGCCATCTTCACTGCTGAATAGCTGAAAAAGATGTCCTCTTCTGGTGGTGATTTTATATCTGACAACACTGCCAGACAGCTAGTCATAATACAGTATTACAATATGTTATGTTGTGTAATGTGTATTTGTAAGGCACACTATCACCCGCAAGGGTATCCCGATGCTAAGCAGGGGTGTGTGCCTGGCTCTGCCTGTTGTAGGTTGGTTAATTGAAAAGTGTAATGTGTATTTGTAAAAGCACACTATCCAATTCCTAAACTTTATTCGACAAATTAAGTCATAAAAGTATACATAAAATACACAATTATTGGTTAAAAAATCCATTAAAATTTATACAACAAATATTAAAAAGTTATTAAACTACAACAAACTATTGCCGAATAACATCTTACAATATTTCGAAGCACACTATCACCCACAAGGGTACTCTGTTGCTAAGCAGGGGTGTGTGCCTGGCTCTGCCTGTTGTAGGTTGGTTAATTGAAAAGCCAGATCTTCAGCTTCTTGCAGAATTCAAGAAGAGCGGAGCACCGTCTGACATAGAAGGGGAGGTCGCTCCACACTTTAGGAGCGATGTAAGACAATGCTTGTTGGTTCTGTGTATGCTTCGGGTGTTGGTGAATAGGAGACAATCCCTCTACAGAGGTAATCTAAGCACACTGGTATCTTACCACTAACCATATTTCTTCAGGGGTAAGACCCTCATATAATAAGATTATTTTATTAGAATGTGTTTTCAGCGACTAAAGTAAACACATTTCCTTAAATAGTGACCTGTTGTTCACAGTTGTTTATTTATTTATTATTTATTTTATCAATTTATAGGGCGCAACAGCTACCCAAAAAGGGTTTCCCGGCGCCTAGACACAGCTAGATTGAGGGCAGAGAAGAAAGGTGACTGTTAAAGTGGTTATTGTTCATACAGCCAGGTCTTTATAAGCTTTCTGAACCTACAGTAGTTTTCTTCCTTCCGGATACAGGTGGGAAGCGTATTCCAAAGGGAGGGTCCCAGATAGGCAAAAGATCTGCCACCTGTTCTTGCGCGTTTAAACCTTGGTATGCAGAAACGGGCTGCTGTCTGTGACCGAAGGTTTCTCTTGGGCGTATAGAGGCAGGCAAGAGATTGGATATATTTTGGTGCTGTTCCTGCTTTTATTCTGAACATGTAGTTCAGGGCCTTGAAACGAATTCTGCTCTCGATCCTGAGCCAATGAAGATTCCGACGATGGTTCGAGACTCCAGAGTTCTTCGGAATATTGCAGAGGAGTCTGACCGCAGCATTTTGCGCTACCTGTAGTCGTCCGATCACAGATTTGTTTGCGCCCAAATAGAGGATGTTGCCGTAGTCAAGCCGTGATGTGATAAGGGCATTGACTACGGTCTTTTGCGTTGACACTGGCAGCATCCACAGGATCTTCCTCAACCATTTAGCTATGGTGAGACAAAGGCCGGTTACTTTGCTGGCCTGTTTGTTCATGGATAAGGCATTGTCCAGTATAAACCCCAAATTTCGAGCATGGGACACCGGGGTAGGAAAAGCGCCCATCTGGTCTGGCCAATGTGCAGGACTCCAGAGAGCTTGGTCCTTTCCCAAAATCAATATTTCCGTCTTGTCGCCGTTCAGTTTTAACTGGTTTGTTGTCACCCAGTTCAATATTTTTGATAATCCTTCCTTAAGTAACGAAGGAGAGTGGGGACAAGATTCAGATAGGGAAAAAATGATTTGGGTATCGTCGGATGTTCTGAGACTTTCTCGGAAGTAGATATGATCTGAAGCCTCCTTAAAGTTTGTAAACCAAAAGCTCTCCCATGGGGTCTCCCTCGTGCTGGTCACTCACTAAAATGGAGGCACTTTGTAGTCTTCTTCCTGTTTGTTGGGGGATGGAGAAGGGTTGAGGACACATTGGAATGAATCTCGAACAAATGGTTAAGTAACTTTAAAAACAAAACTTGATGTCCATCTCAGCAACACATTCTGAACATTTCTGATGGCTGAATCAGCTGATTCGAAGTAGTGACAAGATGCATCATTCATTAAATGGAAAACAAATAACTCACTGTAAGAGAGTCTAGAAACACTTTCAAGATTTCATCATGAAACATTGGGCTTATTAACTCGGAGATGGAGCAAACTGTTTTGGCACCAACTCAGACAATGTTGCTATAATATTGTAAGAGTGTTCTGCATCACAGCACAAAAACAAAATGTACTGTTAGTGTGCAGAGCAGCAGAGCATGCATCTGAGCATACATCAGAAGGTCAACTATCTAGAAGATCTGCAAACTTTACTTTACTTACTCATAAATGCCCAATGAACCCCAGGGCCTCAATGGCCTCTGATAGTCCCAATTACTGATCCTGTTGACATGGGGGATTTCTCAAGAACCATGTAACCCTGAGATTAGCTGCTTAAAGTTGTTTAAGGGTAGAGTTTAAAAAGACAGTGTTCATTATAAAATACACTTTATCTAATGCGTGCGTGCTCATGATTGACGAAAATGGGCAAAGAGCTACATTTCTCCACATACATTATGCACACAATTTGGGCCCTAAGGAGCTGCACATTCATGATAGTGGTGGCACTATACAAAGTATGTCATTTCGGAAGACGTTTAGCAATGCGCTATAAAGACCCACAAGGATGTCTATCAGATGTACTGATGACAAACACAGGATCATTTAGACCCTCATGCTAGTGGAAAAGTGGGTGCAAATGTATTTGTGTATTTTTTAGGTCGAACACATCAGACTGCACAAGCTGTTTGGTTGCAAAACACATATCGTTAGCTTAACAAGATCCTACTGTGAGCGTAAAGCCAGACTACTGCTTACCATTGTTTGGCGTCATTGTCACTCTTATTTGCTTGCTTTTTATTCAATGGCTTGCCTTGTCCATCTTATTTTTGTCCATCTTCTGGAGACTTGCCTTTCTAATTATGTGCGTCCAGTGGTCGCTTTTAGGAAACTACTCTTTTTCTTTTTGCTCAAGCATTGCACAAGAGTGCACGTGTTTTTCAGTTGTCTCCCTTTTGTGCTTCTCTCTCTCCCAATCCCATTATAAGTAGCTTTCTCTTGTCCATCTGCTTTTTCCACCCTCTGCTGCCCTTTCTTGTTTCTTTTTGCTCCATAAGTACATGTGTTTTTTAGGTTTGTTCCTTGACTGCTTTTCTCCCTCCTCATGCTTTGTGCGGCTATCTCGTGTCCATGAGCTTCTCTCTCCTCACCCCGCGGCCTGTGTTGCTCTCTTTCAGTTGTGCGCTTCTGTGGTGTTCTTTACCTGTAGTGCTTCTCCCCAACTCCTTCCTGTCTGCTCTTCTGTTACTAAAGATCTCTCCTCAGCACCTGCACTCCTTTTAGGTGTTTTAAAAATCTCAATTTTTTTATTTATCCTTCAAAGTGGCATCCGGTATCTTGGATCAGTAAACAAGAAAATTAAAGTATATGGCACCTGCATCATTGCGATGGTGTGTGCTTGCGTTCTGACGCATGCACGATTCAGTGGACTGACACTACCTCTAGCGCACCTTTCTAAATTTTATTTTGACAATGCTACGCAGCATCCTGATGCTGTACAGCACTGCCAAAAGCAACTGGCAAAACCAATAGGCCCCAAAAGTAAGACTTATTGGCTTTGCCAATGCTTTTTTTCACATATGTTGATAAAGATATAAGAACAAATGTTGCTTGTCGGGTTTTACGCCTGTTGATACCACCAGCTTTGCACTGTTGGTAACAACAAGGCCAAAACCATTGAAATGGAGTTAGAACAGACAGCGTGATGCGAGAATCCTTTGAATGAGTTGTCCCATTTTTGGTCTAATAGGTAAATTGGATGCAAAAATGCTTTAAGTAGCTGATGAAAATGTTATCTGTGGCAAGGTATTCTTGCTCACTGTTTACCGATGGTGTATAAATTGTCCCCTTAATATTTTGCTTGTTTTCACATGGGGCAGTTTCGGTGATAAAGTGATACATTTGCCGTTGGTATACCATTTTTAAAGTACGGTAACAATGATTCAGTTGAGTCACACAGAGCTCACAAGCACCTTTAATATGATACATTTGACAACAGGGTTGGGGCTGATATAATCTGCTGCTCCTGCTGAAGGTAGGATCCACAGCTACTCTGTGCGAGAAGCCCTGCGCGGGGAAGAAAGATGGTGGCCAGCTGAAGAGGTCATAATGCAGCTCTCCGTCTGGTCTCCTGGAGCCATGAGCATGCCGAGTTAATAATGTGCCATGAAATAGCTGTGGAAAGATATGCTTCCTAGCTCCATTGCAGGGCTCTGTCAGGAACTGCTCCGAAGAGACATTGGTGGTGAAAAAATATGATCAAGCATACCACCGAAAAAGGCTTCCACATGCCTAGGATCGGCTGGCGGCCGCAACGAAGGCACTCTGCGCTGCCTGAGAAAAATAATAAGCCTCCAGACAACCAAGGTTCCAATAGACCTATTTCCCTATCTAACTCCATTGCCAAATTATACTCCAAAACCCTTGCAGTCCACTTGGGGAGGACCATAGCCCATCTGGTTTCGCTGTGGCTGTACAGGTTTGTACCAGGTAGAGGAACAATGGACCATGTCAGACAAGCAATTACCTTATTTGATATTGTGGCAGTAACGGGTGACCGAGTGGGTATGAACCACCTAGATCCAAAAAAAGCATACGATAGAGGGTCATGGAGTTATGTCTGGAAAGTTTTGAAATTTAAGGGGTTTGGCCCTCGTCTGAGCAAGGCAATAAAGGCTATTTATTACACTCCTTTTGCCAAACTCCAAATTATGGGCCTAGAATCGGTAGGATAGCTATCGTTAGAGGAACAAGACAGGGCTTCCCCTGTTACCCTATTTTGTTTACTCTTTATATGGACCGGTTTGTAAGACAAATGATTCCAAGTAAGGCTATAAAACCAGGTAGAATAAATGACTTTCATACAATGGTGATATCATACGCAAATTACATCACAAAACTCTTATCCTCCCAGCGCACTGCTCGAGGTTGAGGAATTGGATGGGAAATTTGGTAGAAGCTCTGGCTACCTTTGCAAAAGGGAAAAATGCCAGATTATCTGTATGGACAACATTGACTTGTTAGATTCCAACAGGGTGGTGGCTGCTGCATTTCTGCGTATCAAGATAACGTCCAAGATTGAAATTATATATCATATCAACTTGGATCTATTAATAAATAAGATGATCTCCGACTTCAGAGGAATCAATGGATTGCACCTGTCTCTAGTTGAAAGACGTAATGAGCTTAAAATGACTGTCCTACCTAAGGTACTCTCTTCTGAACTATGCCCCTTGAATTTGATGGATCCCTGCTTAATAAACATGATTCCATATGTATACACTTTGCATTGCAATATAAGACTAGGCAGGCCCTTAAATTCTTAACTCTCCCACAGGAGCGGGGGGATGGGCGGTCCCGAACTTCTTGTTTTACTACTGGGTAGCCCTCCTGCAACAGATGGGAGTCCTGCTTTCAGCAGAGAGGAGCAACATAGATGGTTGATCAGTATGGAGATGTCTCCTACGAGAGGTTGAGCCTAGCCTGTGAGTCTGGAACAAGGTCAGAAAACTGCTGGCCTTTAAAAGATATAACTGGTGTACCCCCTTGTGGTGGTCTCTGCTTTTCTGAACAATATACTATGATATGATTGGCAGGCAATGGAAGTCTCAATAAGTAAGGGGATCTCTATTGAGCTGAGTAGTTATGTTAATTTGCCGAACTGAAGCTAGACTTTGGATTAGGGGCCAGGACTTTTTAAAAATATGGGTAATAGATTTCCTGAGTAAGATCAAACGGAGTACATTCTCGCTGGAAAGAATCCCCCTTTTAGACAAAATTCAGCAGCCGGGTAGCAAGATTGGGCAGATCTACAAAACCCTACGGAATACGGCTCCAGATGATATAGAGAAGTTTAAGACAAGCTGGGCAAGGAAGCTAGGGGAGGAGGACGCAGATCTACAGACTTCAATTGGGATGAAAGTTCTCCTATCGTCCAGTCTGAGAACCCAATATTATAAAACTTTATTTAGGCTTTAGTTTACCCCAGCTAAGCTGTTTGAATGAGGTGAGAGGGAGGATGACAAATTTCCTAGGTGTGGTGAATGCCTGGCTAATATGGCTCATATGTTTTACAGCTGTGAGCGATGGGAATCATTCAAGGAAGGCATTGAGTCATTCTGGAAGAAGTTGTTTGGGAAAGAGATCCATATTTGTCCTGTCATTATGTTCTTTGGGTATGATCATTGCTGCGAAGGAGATTCGAGCCTGATATCTTTTATTTGTATCTCAATGGTTTTAGCTCTGCTCTTAATCACAACAGTGTGGTAGAGTGCAGAACCTCCGACTGCGCAATTATGGCTTGCTGGGCATCTACAACCTAGAGAGATTGTTATACAATTTCAAGGGAACCCCCTTCCCTTGAGACGCCCCACCCAGGAGACGTGGTGAAGGGTCTCATCTCCTATGATAAACTGGGTGGCTAACCACCTGGGCTATGATGACTGGTTAGCTGCTGCTTAGGCTTAACAGGGTGAATAGTTGTGGGCTACATGGCTCTTGTGATTCCGGGCTTTGTGGAACTATAGTATTTCAAGCTGTTCTTATGTGTAAGAAACTCTGGTGTGCTGTGTGGTTCTATTCGCGCTGACTTTACAGGGCGTAAGAAGCTCCCAGCACTAAAAACCAGCGCGAGCATCAAGATGGTCCGCAACTCCGCCGCTCGCAGAACTCCGCAGAATCTTGCAAAGATTTTGGGTAACTCCGTGCAACTTCACGGAGTCAAACTCAGCAAGTTCCACCCAGGCCTAGTGAAAATGCAACATAATGCTCCAGAGAATCGACCAGTTGACCACATTTTCCTCAGTCAAGAGGACATTGTATGGAAATTTCCATGGGGTGCAAGGAATCTCTTCCAAATGTGGTAGGTGCATAGCTTTCAACGGATCATACTAGAACATGTGACTGAATCTCATGCTACATATGTAAGCATCCATTATAAGTTGTCCTGAGTGGAATGTCCTCAAATCGGAGCAAACTATGATCTGGGTAGTGACTCCCCTCTCCTCAGATCCCCTGCCTGCCCCACTCCCAATCCCCTGGTCACTATCTGTGCCCCATCAAATATGTACCGCCTGCTGAGAACAGATGGTGAATGTCTGCATTGAGTTCCCCAGATTTAGGGAAACATACCTTAAAGGGCGCAGTATTTCTGGGTCCTGCAATGTCTTCCCCATCATCTCATAGGGATTAATGTTTGGAATTGTTCCTTCTGGCCCTGCTGTCTTCCCACTGAGTTAATAGAGGACTTAGAATGGCCACAGCAGAGGTACCGGAGTCCGGAAATGAAATGAAACAAACGACTCGCTGCTCGTGCCCCGCACGAGCTCTGGTACACAGCGTTGTGCAATGCAGGCAAGGGACATGTTTGTCACTTGTTTGCTTTGCTCCTACCCGTAACCAGGGGCTGGTTGAAGCAGTCCTGTGAAGCAATGTCTGGGGAGAGCGCACAACATGCAGGTGTGTGCCTGTCCTAGGGATGTTTTTGTTTCTACCCCAGTTTAAGCCAGGACATGCTGTCTCACAATAGCATAGCATGTTAAGTATGCACTTTGTATGTCCGTGTTTGTCCTTTGTGAATAGAGACATGCACAAAGTGTTCCTGTGCAAATTGCGAAAACATTCTGATGCGACCCTTTATTTCCCCCCAACAATGTCTCTTTAAAGGAAAGCCTGATGGATTGAGTTGCAACTGCAGAGATTCATGTCTAACGTTGGTCCTAATGTAAAACCTGCAGCACAACCAAGGCGTACATTGGCTGTCAGAAACAGTAACTGACAAACTCACCGATTCTCATTCAGGTAACTACCGATGATGGACGTCAGAGTCATCCCAGCCCACGAGAAGAGGAGGCGCAGCTTACTGAGCATTTATATATCATGTTTTAAAAAGGAAATTGTCTTTCTGCTTTAAATTGCCGGTCTCGCAATGACTCCACAGCCATCTTTAGAGGCTCCCTAGATTGTCTGAGGCATCCCTTATACCACATACCCCAGGCCCTTCACTCCATTCAGAGGAAACGTGCCTCCTGCCCACACCTTGTTTCAAGATGCAATGCCTCTGTACTGCCTTATGGATCTCTCTGGCTTCACCTATATGGGATGAGCGACATCTCAGCATCTCAGGAGAATGAGGAATCTTTTCTAGGTTGTCACCACTTGGTCATCTCATCCTAATCTAGTTGTTACTGTTCAGATCCCATATGGGGTTTGCATGCGCTATATAAGTGCATGACGATGGTGATGATGACAATAACTTTGTTATTATTATCCAACTCAATGGCACTCATTTTAACATCTCCAGAAGCAAGAAAGGCTGAGTCATCCCTATAGAGATTCGAACTCGGTTAGTCAGGAAGCTTTTCATCAGGTTAAGCTGCTTACTGGTCTATATTATTGAGGTCAGTCACTGGGAACAGAGGCTATGCATAATACCCTTTATATAATACATACCACTAAGTGAATGATTTGCTAGCACTTGTTTTTAAATTTACTAATTCTATAGGCTTTAAATGGAAGCCACATTGATTTGTCTCTTGTTTGAACGACTAACATGTAGATAATAACCAGTGTTTTACTCACTTATGTAGAACACAGTTTTTATTACTTAACTCAAAAGTACTCAAGTCAGCGACTTTGATTGGAAGTTAGTCTGGGCTCTCGAACCCAAAGTAGTATCTGTGACATGTTGGTTCAGACAACCTCCGCAGCGTGTGACGTAACCCCCCAAGCTATCTTATTGCACCACTGAAGGTGCTGTCCACACATGCATAAATGTAGTAACTCTCCCTTTCCCAAGATACATCGACAGTCTTTGTGGTCCAATCCTTCCATCTGCCCCAAACCCTCGTGTTCACTTCTTCAGTCTTTCTACTCGTGGAATTTTTTGAGAACTTTATTTAAAAAAATATATATTACATTTTTTTATATTTATAGACTCAAACAGAGATAGATTACATGGACAGACGGTTTCATCAACAATATACCATTATACCAATAGTAAACGTAGACAAGACAGGAAAGAAAAACAAAAGCCACAGAACATATAGGGGCATGGACAGAAAACAGAGACATAACCAGAATATAATTTGACAAATTGTCTTAAACTCTCAGTCCAATTGAAGGCAAGACCATGTCCTTTTAAATTCAACCCAAGACTGAGGGCCTCTAACTTCAGCTAATGCCATCTCCATTTCATAGATTTCGCTTAGTAAGACCAAAAATTCATTAACACTTGGACTCCTGCTCTGGATCCAGGAGCGAGCTATACATAGACGAGCACAAGCCGATAAAATAGAAGCAAAGGACTTAGTGAGACAGCCTAACTCTGAGAAAAGTCCCAACGCCAGCTCTTTCTCAGTGACCGCATTATCGTACCCAGCCCAGACTGCGAGAGCGAGGGTTAACCCAGACCAAAATTCTTTCATTTTAGGACATAAAAAGAACATATGGTGCAAATCTGCAGCAAATCCCTGGTATTTCGAACAGTATGATTTAGTATTGTTTGAACTAGTAGCCCGTATTGTTTGAGCTAGTAGCCCATTTAGTGATTCGCTCCGGAGTATAATGAAGCATAAAAATTAATCTAATTTGCTGGAGCTTCAGATTGACTGAGGTGCTATCGTCAAAATTTACCAGAAACTTATAGGGGGGGTTAGTGACGCCGGCAAACAGATAGTGGCTAAATTAAGTGGATTTTTAACTGCAATGTTACTAAGGAGGAGATTAACCAATCTCTGGAAACAATAGACTCTGCAATAACTTCAGTCAATCTGAGAACTTTATTTTGTATCAGTCGTGTCCAGAATCTCAAACTTTATCTGAAGATTTGGGACTTGGGATGTTGTCCTTATTTCTCTAGAATATAAGAAAAATCTGGGTAGGCTGCACGATTTATGAGGACATGTGATCACCCAAATATCAGGGAAGGATTCAGCACTCTCCCAGGCCCTAAGAGTCAGCTATGCATCCTCATAGGTTAGAAGAGAATGCTGGTTAGAATGATGGTTAGCCTTCCCAATGGGTGGGATGAAGCCATTAAATATTTACTTGTGATTCATGTAAAATCTACTTTTTTGTTTATGGTGCATAGAAGCTTCCTTATCACTAGATGACGCTTTTTGTTAGTGAAATGCATCATGTACAAACTGATTCATTCGTTGCCTTTTTTAGCACACACCTACATAAATTACATCCAACAATGACCAATTTTATTGAAGCCACCTGCTGAGAGAGGGAGGTAATTGCATAACTTACTCAATACTCGGACTTCCATAAAATAATAGCAGAGACCAAACTAAGCCCTGCAGCTGGCTACTTACACAAAAATATATGCTGTCATTAGTATCATGCAGTAATTAAAATTCTTGTATTCATGCATATGAAAGGAATGTAGCCAGGGACTTTTGCAATATCACGGGCAGCACGTGCATGCCAGTCTCCACCCTCGGCAGAAATGTAAGAGCCTATTGAATTGGCATCATCATCAGATCACCGCGCAGGATTGACAGGAAATGCCAGGACAACCTTCTGGCATTTGTGTGGGCAAATGACATGTTTTCATTCTAGGGCATCGCCGCTCGACCCAATGTCTCTCAGAGCCGCGGAGTCCGCGATAAACGTTTAACCGGCGGCACGCGACCCAGCGCGGTGACCTTGCACAGACGCAGAACATACTCTGGCGCGAGATCGATTGCTGGGAGAGGGAGGCTTGCAGCCCATGAAACAGGATGTGACGTCCTGTTTTCCTGCAGAAGTCCCTGTTAGGGCACACTGTACAGACTGTGCAGACTTCCACTCAGTACTTCAGGTCTGAAAGCAAAAATGCTCAGAGCATGGGTTTCACATGCATGGAAACTCTCTACAGCACTTTGTGCAGAAAAGAAGACTTTGCATGTTGTCGGCTGTGTCAATTTAATTATTTGTCCTTTTGAGTTTTAGGGAGCTGATCAGGCCACGAAGGTGTTAGAGTTCTGTACAATAAATAGAATCATAGCCGGGTGTTTCTGCAAGATTTTGCAGTGTTGCATAACTCTGGACCTATACATATAATATTAAATAGTCGTAACTGATTGCATAAGAAGCTAGAATTAAAGCAAAGCAGAGAGTCAGAACATAATGAAAAAGAAAATGGAAAATAGAATATGCATTAACAAAAATAACAGGTGCATAAGTACTACGGTAAGAGTATGTTTACACAGTATGGATGAGAATAATGAGTAGCAGATGCTTCTGGGTACTACATTCCGAGAAGGTTACTGAATGTAGAGTAGTGAAGGAAACTGAAGAGAAACACGAGAAAGTAGTGAATGCCTGGAGGGTCTGGTGTCATATCACACCTGGAGGCGAGGGTGGAAGAGAAGACATTTAGGGTGCTTTTTGAAGCAAAGGATGAAGCGGTTGTACGGATGGGAGGAGGGAGAGAACTGAAGATTGTTGTAAATGTAAATTGATACTTGTATAGCGCACTACTCACCCGCGCTTTACCAGAAAACGGCGACTAATAGTGCGCATTATTTGAATACTGGAGATTCTAAGAGAAGAGTTTAAGAACTCCTAAGAGAGGTGCTCCAATAAAATAGGTAATATTGGGACTGATAATAGGGGGTGACAGAGTGTAGAGCATAATGCTCTCGCAAGCTATGACATTCAAACCTAGGCAACGCTATGCTATTTTTATGAATGTGTTTCTTATATTTTTTGTTATATTTTATAGTTCTCACCTGGCGCTCATCGGGTATCCAGTAATGAATGTAGCATGAGAAGCTGATCAGGTTCACACAGTACACCCCAAAAAAGATCCGAAAATTAAGTCAGGTCTACATAGCTTGGCGGTCACGGGGTTATACTTACAAGGGGATAGCGCCACCAGAAGATCACTTTCTGGTGATGTTATGATGCGGTGTTGAGCAAATTTTTGTGGCTCGATGCTTGCTTGTAAATACGGCCCCTTTACATGCATCACTTAGCATGAAAGGGGCGTGCAATGGGTATTGTTGTTGGCGTTCCATGCAACACCCATTGATTTTTTACACTGCCCTAGAGTTACAAAGATGTGTAAATCCGAGACAGGGGCACAAACTAAGGCCATGCAAGAGCAGGTGTTTGAATGGCGAAATGAGGAGAAATATTTTTATTTCTCCTCATTTTTGCTTTTTCATTCTGTAGCACACATAGAAAGAGCAGAATACCTTCAATGATTGCTATGTGCAGGAAGGTGTATCTCTCAGAGCATAAACAATCATTAAATAATGATGATTTGCTACTTCTGTGTGCTGCAGAACACGGTACACATAGAAGTAACAAATCAACCATTATGGATTGTTTATTTGCAGGAAGGGAGACCTTCCTGCACATAAACAATCATTCCCTGCAACACAGGCACCCTTGCACTATGGTGCAAGTGTGCCTGCATTGGCACTAGGCAGCTAATTCTAGTGCCAGCGCTAGGGAAAACACAAGAGAGCACCGTATTCTTGTAAATATGGCACATCCCTGTGTTTTGGAAATGTCAGAGCATGGCGCTGCCAAATTTGGCGCAGCTCTGCGCTGCAACATTTCCTTGTAAATATGCCCCCCCCCAAAGTCATGCCATGTCATGTCACACCACGTTATGCTGTGATGGTCTTACTGAATAAGTAGGTTGCTTTCTTTGAAATTATGGTAGCTTTGAACATCAAATGACAACTGCGCATGGATGCTATCCGTTAAATATTAGACAATCTATTTTACCCAAAGTGAAGCCTGGTTCAGGAGGTGTTTTGAATATCTATGATGAACTGCCCAACTAAAGCATACAAAAAGTGATGGGTGGAATGCTTGAATGAATCTCAGTCACTGGTAATTACCCAGGCCACATCTCAGTGCAGTTCGGGCTGGACTGTTCTGATTGGAGTGGGATCAAGACTGATTTGCATATAGCTGGGTCCAAACTGAGGTCACATGGTGTGCAAAATAACAATTGATTGGGATGTGGCCTGAGAAATTACCAGTGGCTGAAATTAATTCAAGCATTCCATGTATCAGTTTTTTGCATACTTTGATTTATTGCCCTAAGTGGGACAGGTATGCCCAGCTGTGGGCCCTGGGCACACTGTGCCACTGGAACCACGCTGTACTAGCCTGATGAGCCCATTGCTTGTGCTCCGGTTCAGGGAGGACCTGACGTGGCTGTTTCGGCTGGACTGTTCCAAATGGAGCAGGGTCAAGACTGATTGCATACAGCTGAGTCCAGATTGAGGTCCCATGGTGAGCAAAATAGCTATGGCTTAAAAGCATTTCATCCATCACTTTTTGTATACTGTACTTGTTGCCCTAAGTGGAACTGGTATTTGGCTTATGAGCCCATAACTAGTCAAAACCGGTCCTGGGTTCCTTGTGTTCTGTTTCAGGGAGGTCCTGGATTGGCCGTTCGGGCTGGACTGTTCTGATTGGAGCAGAGTCAAGGTTAATTTGCAAGTAGCTGGGTCCAAACTGACGTGACATGGTGCGCAAAATAACAATGAACTGTGATACGTCCCCAAGTAATGACAAGTGGTTGAGATAAATTCAAGCATTCCACTCATCATTTTGTTTGTTGTTTATTTTCATGGTGAACTGCTCAGCGCTAGGCATGAAACCTCTGCTGCCATTTTAATGTCTTTTGTGTGCATTTTATTTCTCTATTTACCCCTTCGATGCTGATGATGAGCTCAGCTCGTCATCAGCCACGGGGGGCGTGTGCGGATGACGAACTGAGCTCGTCATCTAACACGGCTTTTAGAAAAAAGCTGCGTAGCGCGAAAATAACCGCTGCAGCGATGCGGTTAAGGACACATCATAAATCCATATAATTGTTTTCTGATCATCATACGTTTACATCTGACTTTCTGCATTGTATTAGATTCAAGCAGTTTGAGGAATTTCTGAATAGACAGCAGTTCGTTGTGGCCCACAGGCCCAAGAGGACGATTTCTGGCACATTATTCAGCTTTTCATTTACGAGCACAATGAGTATACCCTACCCCAGGAAGTTATGATTAGGCCATCTCAACCTCCTCTGCCTGCTGGTTACATTACATCACATAATTACTGCAACTACTCTTCTCGGGTTATCCATTAAAGAGCCCACACACAGCTCTTTATTACATTTTTGCTTTAATTGCATTTTATTTGTACATAATATTACCATTTGGCTGTGATTACAGTTTATGTGAATTTTTCTTACCAAACTAGACATAACTTTTTGATCATATAGTTTTCAGTTGTCAAAAAACAATAATGGGTTCACATTAAATGCCATGATGTGTCTTTTGACACTGCGGCTTTCAAACAAGCTAACACATCTAAATGCGTGGCCAATAAGGTGTATCTCTATGATATTTGAACATATCTTTGAGAACTAATCACAGCATCCTGCAGCAGTATCAGGCTCAACCTCTACTTACTCTGCAACTCCAAAAAGCAAGCCCCATCGACTCCCAAAAACCTATTTGTCTACATTTCCTCACCTGCCATTCACCTCCAGGCACCTGGTTGAAGCTACAAAGGTTGATTTCACGTAATTCTATATGTATTTTTATGGACATTGCCAGTTCATAGCCAAAATAATTATTTTACCCTTAAATTAGCCTGGGTGAAATGAATTCACATTATATATTGTGTTGCAGCTTTCTACTCAAAATTATTCTTTTGACATTAAAGTAATATAATATTAACTTCATATTCTAATTCTTCATATATGTCCCCATCTGATTCAAAAATTGCCATTTGTGAACTGAACTAGGGTTCTCATATTAACCCTGGCCCCACTGATTTGTCTATTAAGGCAGTGGCTGTGGTTATCCCACCCTGCCTGAGCCTTTTTATGCCTCTTTGTCCACATTCACAGTTCTCTTAGGATGAAAGCATGCTAAACTGGTTCCTCTTCTAAAAACCTTCTACTGAACCAAGTGTTGTGGCAAATTTCAGACCCACATCTCTGCTTCCAGCATTTGCTAAGAGTTTGGAGAAATTAATTAACCCTTTCGATGCTGATGACGAGCTGAGCTCGTCATGTAAAGCGGGAGAATGAAAAACGCCGCACAGCGCAAAAATCGCAGCAGCAGCGATGCGGTTAATAAGCACCTCTAGGACTACTTGGAAACGAATAAGCTGCTGCATCCTAGTTTGTCTTGTGTTCACCTCAAGACTGCTTCACTTGAGGTGTCAGAGTTTATCTATCATTGGATCACTGGATTTTATTGGATCTCTGCACTGCATTTGATTTCATGTGGCATACTCTGCTTCTCCATCATTTGCATTCATTCAGGGTGGGTCGGCTAGCATTAGATTGGATTACATATTTTCTTGAGAACAGAGGTCAGTCTGTCTGACTAGCCAGCCCCCCTTTTCCTCCGGGTTGAAGTCCCTTTCCATGGTTATGCCACAGGGCTCTGCCCTGAGTCCAACTCTTTTTAATGTCTACTTGGCTCCCCTTGCAACTTTGGTGGAATCCTTTAGCACTAAAGTGATTTCCTATGCTGACAACATCCAGCTTCTCTTCTCCATTAGAAAGGGTGGGGATGTGGATTGTTGCTCACTTAAGTTTCATCTTTGCTTTGTCTTTGAATGGATGTTTCTTAATCACCTGACGTGCAACATAGGCCATACAGAGGTATTTTTATTTGGGGCATTTAAACTTGACTGGTGGTCAGACTCTTGGCCTGATAGAGCCCTTTCTCTGCCTTCTCCTTCGGCGATGAGCAAAAGTCTTGGGGTCGAATTTGACAATCAGTTATCTTTTCAACCGCAGGTGCCCTTACTGGTGCAACCTGTTTTAGTCTGCTTTGCTCTTTAAAGAAATGTTTTCAGTTTCTTTGTATGCTAGAAAAATGGTTGTCTGTGTTCTTATTACATCTAGGCTGGACTATGCCAACGTTCTCTACTTGGGCCTTCCTGAATATTTGATCACAAGACTTCAGATTGTTCAGAATGCTGCTGCTCGGCTAATCCACAAACTTCCTTTTAGGACATCAGTCTCCCATAATCAGAGGTCTCTGCATTGACAACCAGTAAAGAAGTGTATTCTCTAAAAAACTTTGATACTGACTCATTGGGCCTTTTCTCGGACTGGGCATTGATATTTAGAAACCAGAGTGCATTACTATGCTCCTGTGAGAGCCTTGCGCTCTGCTCAGGCTGCCTTCGCTGTGGTTCCAAGGGTAAGGCAGGTTACAAGAGGCGGTCGCTCCTTCTCTTTTCGTTCTGCTCATGCCTGGAACAAGCTCTCATTTAAGTTTCAATGCTTATCTTCAGAATTCTATCAGGAAAAACTCAGACTTGGCTATCTGTACATGCATAATTGCTTCCCCTCAGATTTATGAGTCTTTTAGCGTCGGGACCCTGTTTGGAGCAGCTGCACTATTTATAAGATCATGTTTATTCATTCATTCATTTATTCATTCATTCATTTATTCATTCATTAATATTATTACACCTTATTATAGATTGCCCTTTTTCTTGCTACATCTTCATGATGTAAAAATAGATGCTGTATGATTGGCTCTTAGGTATTTACACCACTGCCAGTCATGAGGCGGGGGAGCGAAGGGGACTGAGACATGTAACTTGTCCATGAATCACAACTTGCTCAGAGACTACAGAAGTGGATCCAGTCATGATGGCAGAAGCATCAGCAAAGCAAACAGGAAGCATGGTTAGAACACTGTGTGAGCTACAGAAAGAACACCTTGTCATTCTCAGGGACTGAAAAACACAAGCATCTATGTAGGGAACTGGACTGTTGTGTCATGGAGTGATGTCTCCAGTGAGTAATGCGAGCACATCACATTATATAATGTAAGGAATGTTAGATGTGTCCTAGCTTTGTTTATAATTTCAGTATTTAACCTCATCATAGTATCAGTCCCTCCCTTACCATTGATGCATCTCAGTCTACAGGTGGTGGGGATGTAACTACCATGAATACAACAAGGATGAAGCTCATAAACACACCAATCCCAAAGTTATGTAACGCGACCAACACATGGTGCCCAGATGTGTGCTCCACTGAGACCTTACCTTGTCGCTGGGATCAGACAACAGAAACATTTGGGAAGTCAGGCACCTGGATGAGTGTTGCAGCCCAGCCCCATAAAGGGGCTTGATGCCTATGCCAGGGACTGTTAAGCTGGAAGAGGAGAAGGTTCCATCCAGTCTGATCCTTGGTAGGCCCAGATGAAATTTCTCCTACGCCAGTGTAATATATATAATTTTGGCGATTTTGCATTACCCTTGTTATATGAAATTCCCGAAATTATTCAATTGCACCTCCTCAGAGAATTATAGGGTTGAGCAATGTGAATGACCAAAACACAAGCTGCTCAAGGTAAATGTGTTTTTGGAATGATATTTTAGCTCAAACTGCATCCTTGTGCTCATAGTTAACTCAAGGACGTATTTAGTGCTAAAACGTGGAGCAAAATTTGATATTTGCATTTCACATAATTACTGGTAACTTTGCATAATTTTCCCAAAATTCCACATAATTATGCAAAAGCAAATTACACGAATTGTACGCTCTCCTTTAATCCTTAAACTGCACCCTGACCAGTAGCTTATTTCATTCTTTAAGCAAACATAATACTTTGGAGACAGAGAATAAGTGTCCAAGAAAACAGTAGAGAAGATACAAGTTTGGCTTTAAAGGACGGTCTCAGTTTATGCCATATTTTAAAATGAAGGAAGTCATTGGCGAAAAGATTGTTTAAGGGGTGATTACTCTTGCTCAAGGCAAACCTAATGTAATGCACTCTAGTATGGGCAACTGTCCAAATTAATTGCCCCATTTAAGACCCTGGCCCTCTTCCTGCTCTTTATAGAGCCACATTAAAATTGATGCATCTTTATTCTCCATGTCCAGTTATTTGTCGACCTTTGACCTATTAATGACTGGAGGTTATAACTGTGTCTACTGGTTAACATGGGTCATCCAGGTGACTCCACTGGTATCACCTCAAACAGACATCCTCACAAGATTGCTGGGCCTCCAAATGTTACCAGGAATGAATTAATGAATGAAAAAACATTTATAAAGAACAATAGCTACCCTGAGGCATCCCAACGCTGAAGTCGGACGCGGACTGAGAGAGCCCATGGTTAAGTGGAATTTTGAAAAACCGAGTTTTGAGGAGTTTCCGGAAGGACATCAGGTTAGGCTATCCCGTATGTGGGGGGGAGAGCGTTCTATAATTTAGCGGAGTTGTAAGAGTAGGAGATAAGAAGAAATTGGGGGAACGGACCCTAAAACCCAGTAAAATGGCACAGTATGGTCAGAACTTGATGATGACGTTTATGTGCTATCATCCTATCAGGGTCAACACTATGAATCCTAGTTAAACCATTCATACTTCAGAGGTAAATAAACTGAGCATTATCAACTTGGAGAACAGTTGAACCTACTAGTTACAGTGCTTAGAAACAGAGCCCTTCGTTATTCTGTGCTACATATTATAGAAGATATTATTATAAATCTTATTCTGATAAAACCCTGCATTTGGAAATGAAAACAAGTCTTTGTATCAAACTTTTGAGCCCCTAGTGGTTATTAGTCACTGCTGCAATCTCCATTGACATAGCTCATAGTATGGGCCTTTCATGTGAGAACCCACACCTGCCTAACATGCCAGCTGGAGAAAAGATAGCACAGTAGTTCCTCCTGATGCCTACAGCCTACACTCAAGTACACTGTGGCATACAACACACCCCGTTATGGAGTGTGAAGACACACAACATAAGAGGCATAATTGTAGAGCGCACGCTCAACTTTTGGGGGTTGGCACTACTGAGAGATAACTGGTTTTTATTACCCAATTTATTGTTACCCATTTGATTGACATTTTTTGTAATCCTGAAGTCTGATAGAAGCATTTTAATAGGATCAAAAGAAATAAAGACACTATTTGATGATTTGTTAATTGTAAATATTCGCTGAAATCCAATTTCCACATATTATCTTTCATGTGTTATATAGCTTTATCAGTAAAACCGTGTCTGTGCAAATTTAGTGCCCATTCAAGACTCTTTCAACACTAAAAATACAGAAAAAACAAAAATACTTTTTGGTTTCAAAAAGCACATTTTACCATAGTAGTCTCTGGAACAGAAATGAACTACTTTGTGTGTTGATGTTCTCCTTGTGAAAGAACAGAATACTGTCACTCACAGCTAACTTAGACAATGTCTTAAGTGGGCTGACCCAGTGCCCCATGCTGTGGAAAAAATGTAAATGACACAACAACAGGCCAATGGATGAAGAGGGTGGCTGAAAGCCCCTGCAAGTAATTACATTATGTAGAAACACAAAAAGTCTTGGTTAACACCTGACCTAAAAACTTACCATCTTGTCCTGGGATGACAGTCTACTAGCATATCAATATTTAACTCCAATTTAAACTAAAGAATCAGCAAGTGTTTCTTTAATGTAATCTGGAGATGAGCCATCTAAATGGAAAAAAAGTTGTTTGTGCTGTAGTTAATAGAGCATGTGTCCAGACTCTAAATTGTTGAGTGAGTAACGTTAGAAAGACCAACCTTAGTTTTGAATTGGTTTCCTTCCCAACATTGATGCTACCTTTTTGTTACGAGAAGCACCTTTTGTGATCTTTATTCAATACCTATTAATTGTTATTAATGCAACAATGCCCTGTACGTCAATTATTATTATCACTTAAAAATCCTTAATGTCACTAATGGGCGGTGGGCAATGTTTCAGCATGTTTATTAGTCAAGATAAAAATTAAGAGATCGAACAGACCGTGGGCAGCCTGAGGCAACATTTTTGATTTATTGTAAAATTATCAAGAATACTCCCAAAACCTATTAAAATGCAATTCCTTTACATGACTGAGAAAAGAATGTGTGTGAAGGTAGAAACCATCTTCTATCTATGGACTCTTTTCTTGTAATATGGAACTGGTTGTATTGTCAAACGGATTTTATGTTTCATGGGAAAACGTGAAATGTGTGTTTTAAATGCATCTTCATGGGTATGTGAAATAGATGATTCCACTGTTAGTCGGTTGCCACCTTCAAAGCAACAATTTATTTTCTGCAATCTCTGCTTAATTTGTTTCCTGGATGGTCAGCAGTGTAGATGATTGTAGGTGGCTCCATCAGTAGAAGTGACCTTGACTGCCTACTTTAAAAGAATGAGATGAGGACACATTGCTAGGAGAGGTGAACATAATGAATATACCCTTCTTGGGGTGGAGAAGATCCTTGCACTGACCCTGTTCTTACTGTATTTGCTTTCTATTCTTTTTTTGCTACCTCATCATGTTCAGATAGGAACTGAATATTCTGTCCTTAGCCATGAGAGAGGGGGGCGAGAGATGTAACTTGTCCGCAACTCACCTCAGGCTCAGACACTATACCAGTGAGTCCACCCATGATGCGAGAAGTGGCTGCAGAGCAACCAGGAAATTTGGTCGGGACATTTTGTGAGTTACAAAAAGGACATTATATCATTGTAAGGGACTTACAAAACAAACAGCTATGAAGGGAACAAGACAGTTGTGTCATGGAGTGATGCCTCCAGTGAGTAATGCGAGCACATCACTTTATATAATGCAAGGAATGTTAGATGTGTCCTAGCCCAGTTTCACCTGTAATTTCAGGATCTGGTGTGCTCCTAGCAGGATTCCAACCCTTACCTAACTGCTGTCTCGGGGCTTCTGTTTTTACGTGCTCTTTTTCATATCCATGTGACATTTTCTCAGATTACATTCCTTCTGAATTCCAATCCCTTTGCTTCCTTGTCTTGCCCTCTGCCTCATCCTAACAGTGTTCAGACACCAGCTCAGTGTCTCTCCTCCCTTTACTTATGGACCCTTTTGTCTTACTGTGCTGGCCCCTCACTGGTGGTAAAATGGAGGAACAGAAACCACTATAGAGAGGGACGGGGAGCAGATAAAGGTCCAGTACCCTTGCTCCCAAGAACAAGTATGTAGAACACATTGGGGTAGATGTTCCTGAAAGAGTTATGTAATACAGTTCGATAGTCGGTACTAGGGGGAAGATCTTCCTTATTAGGAAGTAGTGCCCTCACACACCTGTAAAGGTGTCATGCTTCATCATTGGGCGTTTTGCTCCTCGTGGGGTCAGCGGGCCCGGCAAGAGGGCTCTTTGGTGGAGATCTTTTAGTAGAACCCCGTGATAGTGAGTGCAGGTGTGTGGAACGAGTACAAGGGTGGATTAAAAATACCACATAGGTACCCGTACCCTGAGGATGAGTTTTACTCCTGGGTCCCCCTGCTAAGGTTAAAAGCAGTATATACATTGTAAATTTCCAGCAATGAGGAAACACAATTTTGTGGTAGGTGCAAATGATGTGGGTCAACATGTTTCATGCCATAATGTTCCAGAAGGAATCCATGGCGTTTCATCAGGCCTGGGGGTGGTTTAGACAAGAAGGAAATCTATCCCTACCCTTGCTAGGGGATGGGAATAGAGGTTCGGGTATCAATTGATTACCAACCTGTTCACACATAGTCATGAGAATAGTATACAATGGGCCTCATTTATGAGGCCATGCGTCACTTTTACGCCGCTGGTGCGTCACTTTTTGTGACGCACCAGTGGCGTAAAAAATGCGCCTTGTTGCGCTATATTTACAAAGTGACGCATCTAGGTAGATGCATCACTTTGTAAACCCCTGCGCCACAATATACCTGCGCCAGGTATAATGTATGCAAGGGGGGGCATTCCCACGCATGGAAGGGTCGTAAAAGTGACGCAGTGAAATCTATGAGATTTCACTGCGTCACTTTTAGGATGCCGTTGCGTCAAAATCTTGCACCTGCCTCACAGCAGGCGTAAGACTGACGCAGGCCCTTTCACATGGGGCTTGCCCCATGTGAAAGGACGCATTGCTGGAGTTGCGTCACTTTTGTGACACACTCCAGCAATGCGTCACTTTTGCGCTTACAGATACGTCAGAAATACTGACGTATCTGTAACTCCTTGCGACATGATGCGTCATACATTAAATATGACGCATCAGGATTGTCACAAGGAGTGCGCACTGAGAAGTGACGCATCGCTGCTTTCACGCAGCGATGCATCATTTCTCATAAATGAGGCCCACTATGTTTACCTAGTAGAGGGTAAACCCTTTGCGGTTATTTTTTAATACAACCTGAAAGAGAGGGGACAAAACTCCATCCTGGCCCATCCCAAGTAGGGTAGATACTACTCTGCGAGAGCTTAGCTGCTGCGGTACGAGGCTGCACTTCATTCTATTCAGTTCATCATATTCACTCTTAAGCCTTTTATTTTTATTCTTGCTTTCTAATTTTCCATTTTTCAGCCTAACGAGTTTATGGAGTGTGGCTATTGATTGTGATATCTAACCTGGGAGTTTTTATGCGATTAATTTGTATGATTTATAAAAACTTCTGCTCTTTCGTTGGATTTGGGTTTGGTGTTGGATTATTATGGGCTTGCAGATGGCACACAGGTTAGATAGCAGGGCGGGGATTACTGCATGTTCAGAAGTGATTTGTCACTGAACTGAGATGTTTGCGGTTTTAATGTTGGGAGAACATAAGTCAGAGAAGGTGCCGGTAGGATTCCTCTTGAGTTAGTTGAGTCCTCTGGCAGGCCTGTATGCTATTAACACCCTTAGTCCTTCATTACGAGTTGCCTGGCGTGGGTGCGATGTTAATCATACCTGATAATATAACAAACTGTGGAGTTTGCTATTTATCAGATGTAATAAATACCACGTGTTATGAGTCTTTCCTCTAATATGAGGCATAGCACATGAATTGTGGTCCTTACCGCACCAAAGTCTGCATGTATCAGTATCAACCATGCATTTTCCCCTCAATAAATTTCGGCAGGTTTGGCCGCTGAACATATTCTGTGTGATGTCATCGATATTGTACCCAGTTTGTGCAGGGTGTGATAAAAACGGCAAAAATCATAATTCCAAACTTTAAAAAAAACACTTATCTGTGACGGAGGGCCAGCCTCCGCCTCTCCTCCGTCCTCATCTTCCTGCTTGGTCCTGAAGTAGGATACAGGCAGCAGCAGGAAGCACCCGGCTCTGAGTCTCCCGATAGCCAATCACAACGCTGCAATGCAGCGTTGTGATTGGTCTGAGCGCTGTGGATCGTCGCTCACCCAGGGAATGGGGGCCTCGGCATGTTCTCCATGCAGGCTGTAATGCAACCAGCATGGAGAATATGGGAAGTGTGCATGGATGTTTTGGGCAGCCCGAGAGGGCTGGCCAAAAAATCATGTGTACTTAAGAGTGGGCAGACCACTCCTCCCCTGCTCCTCTGTCCTCGGAGCAGCTAAACCCGTCCCACCCAGAAAGCTGCCAAAGCAGAGGGAAACATAAAATGATAATAATGCAAGTTAGTATCATTATGTTTCCTGCTGAGGAGCAGTGGGCGACGCTCCTCTCTGCCTTAGCGGAAGAGCCGCCACTGCTTGCTGCTTGACTCTCTCCTTCCTTACCTGGAGCCAACTGGCACCTACTCCCTAAAATGTGGCGTCTGCTCAAAATCGAGCAGCAAGGAGAGACAGCACAAAAGGCCGCTGTTGCTTACAGGGCCGGACTGAGAACCCAAAGCATCCCAGGTAATTTTGTCGGAACAGTCACTGCCTACTACCACACTACCCCCACCCTGGATGTGCTGCAAAACTGCCCCCCAGTAACAAAACTGGCCCCCATGGCTGCAAAACCGACCCTCACCCTTCCAGCCTCCCGGGGGAATGGCTGATGTCCACTATGAACAAAAACAAATGTGTGTAGAGGGTCAAGGGGAATATTTAACATATTTATTTCTATTGTGTCATCAGGGATGTGGTATGAGGGCTTTGGCTTGACAGTTGGGTACCTATCACACGTTTGTTGGGTTTAGTGTGTAGAGCGATTGGCTTGGGCACCGTAGAGTTGTGTACTTACTGTGTTCTTTTTTTACACCGTAGAGCGGGGCCTCATACTCCCGAGCGGTTGCCTGGTGAGGTGAGGTCTTCACCCACACAAGGCTGGGTGAGTATCACTTAGAGGAAATACCTCTGGGTGATTAAGCTATTATGCTTCCTTCTATATATGCAGAATATAACATATTCATGCAGATGTGTTCTTTCTATACAGTCTCTCTGTATTCAGGTGGTTGTGTATTTGTAATTCAGTGTTGTTGCACAATAACTTTTGTTTGTTGATAGGAAGAAGACAACCTTCTCCCACCAGTGGACGCCTAAACGTTCTAATTCCTGGTAGATGTGTATCTGTCTATTAGTAAATTTATTGTTATTCTTTACCCAACACATTACTTGTGGTTATAGTTGCAGTAGCTATTCTATATCTAAGGTCCTGAAGAAAGCCGGGGTAATGCCCCTTAGGCTGAAACATGTCGACCGTCCTGCACAGCGCCATGGGGTAGCTTTTCTACCAGGCGTGTTTTTAACTTTTGACACACAGGCTTCTGTATGTACGCTTCGTCAGAGCCTGGGTAGTTAATTTTATTTATCACTATCACTTGAGCACTGCACATTATTCTGTCCACTTTATGGTAAACACCATGGCTAGATTACTGACATCCATTTCCACACCAGCACTATATGGCCGGATGTGGTATGGTTTGATCAGTGAGTCCCACGTGACGTAAACTCCACCAGAGTGGGTGGTCTGATGGGATTTTTTCTAGCTTTCTGTTTCCAATAACTACTAACAGCACTGATGCACATATGCATCCTATTGTTTCATAGTCACTGGTATAGTTACACATCATCTCTTGACCTGGTCTGCTTTGCTGTATGTTCTGATGTCCACTATGGCCAGTCCGGTCCTGGTTCCTTACATGTGGTGCAGCTCGTCGCGAGGCTCGAGACATGAGGTGTATCTTCCAAGCTACCCTAAAGACACCAATGGTGCTCAAGGCATGATCCCTCTGCCTCGCCTGGGATGGTGTTAGGAAAGGCCACACGGCTGCTGCCATGCCGTTCCTCTTCTGTGAAGGAAGGTGAGTTTGTCCTACTCTTTGGTGCCTGATGTGTACCTGTCGTGCCGGAGAGAAAAGCATTTGCTGCAGCAAGTCAAACTGCAAATTATTTGTGCAGGAGTCGAATTATCACTGCTGCTGTCCGGCTGTAACTGTTCTGCGAAGAAGCGAGCAGTGCACTCCTGTTGCCTGAAATCAGCCTTCTCACCAAGGCATGCACTCTCTGGACACCGCAGATTCCTCTCTGGACCATGTGTTGTCCACCCAATAACCTTGCGCAGCTCACCACAGACCCTGTGCTTCTCCTTGAACCAGGGGTCTCCAAACCGGTCCTGGAGGGCCGGATCCATTCCAGATTTTTTGGATATCCCCATTGAGATACATGTAGTAATTTTAAAAATTTGGCATGGATCCGGCCCTCCAGGACCGGTTTGGAGACCTCTGCGGCTTGAACCATACACTGTTTGTCCAGACCAGGAGCTCGTGTTTGCATTTGACCCCTGGTTGTACCTTTCAACAACCTGTACGGTTCTGTCCCAGACCTGCATTGTATTAAGTTGTATTGTATCGTAGATGCTTTTATATAGCACTTCCCTGAGCTATATTTAGGGCAGTGCGTCCAGTGCGGCTGCACTGGCCTCTGTCCTCGAGGGGGGCACTGACCTCAAGGGGGCGCTGTGTTTAACAATAACTTACAATTTGAAAGTATCTGCTGCAAAGTTCTTTCTGCGTCCAGCTTTTGAGCAGCAATAACAATGTTAAAGTAGGTCTTGTGATTAATGTTCCTGCTAGATAGTGTGTGGAGTTTTGTCTAGTGTCAGTTTGGAGTCATCATGAAGTAACGCAGGGGGTTAAGATGCCTGCTGCAAAGAACAGATCTGTATTTTATGTGGATAGCTGAGTGGATTAGTAAATACAGCCTTCACCGTTGCTTTAAAACATATGAAATGTATGCGAGAGAGAGGCTATGGAGAGAAGAGGGGCACTTTTGCTAGGTGGTAGTGAGGAAATCTGACGAGGAGGTGTTGAGGGGGAGCTCCAAAAAAGATTGTCACACCATGTGCCTCCAGAGCTACAGCCAGCCCTGGCACTTCCTACCCCTGAGGGTGCATTGAAGTGCTTTATGGCAAGTGGTATGCGACTGTGGAACCCAAGGTTAGGGGTTAATTTAATGGGTGTATTCTTCTGTTTTCATGCCTTTCCCTAGTTTATGGCAAATTTATAGGAATTTATATGTAATGGCTGGCCAGGGTTGGGAGGAGGCAGTATGTTAATCCATGCTAGTGACTGGTGGGTGACTAGATAGGGTAGATGAGGATTATGATATAGACTAGAGAATAGACAGGGAAGACCAGGATTGTGGTATTTATGGGTTGTAGGTAAATGATTCCATTTGATGAGAAAGGTTTATGGGCTGCGAGTGGTGTCGTGAGCTATTCACACAAATACATATTGAGAAGTAGCTCAGAAGGTGTACAGTTTTGTGTAAAAAATAAATGGAATAAGGATGTGTAATGTTGAAGAGAAGTTGAGTATATTAAGGAGGTACTTCTGAAAAAAACCACATAGGGCACACCAGAAAGAACCTAACATGGCAGGACGGCATAGCTTTTCCAAGGCTTGCAGAAGACTTAACTCCCGGCAACCACACCCAGACCTCACCCACAGGGAGGCTTTGGGATGTTTTCAATTCCTGTTGTTTTGGACTCATCCATATTTATGCCTCTGAAAAAACTCTGGTTTGGGGACCATTTACGCTGCTAAGTGTCACGATAAAAAGTGTTGCATTTGCTGCCCCATAAAGCTAACATTATAGCGCTCCGGTGCTCTCCAACTAGGGTTGTAAGATATAAATGACATCACAAACATAGATTCTAGGCCTAAGGAATGGGTTGCCTCATTCGTAATTAAAAAGAGGCTGGTTGTAGGTTTCAACAAGAGAGGCTGCTGGCAGGCACAAGACCCCCGTCCGAACTCGTCTGCCAATGAGATACGGTCATGAAACCTGGGCTTTATTGGGACTTCTGGGGCAGTAACACCTATTAGTGGCTTCTAAAAACGATATTGCCATGCAATGGGAATTTTTATAGGATTGGGTAAGTGTAAGAGTATTCCAGGAGCTCTGTCAGCTCTTAAAGAGGAAGGGAAAAGACAGGGAGGCGATGAAGCTCCCACCTTCTCCAAGCCTCCTTCTACAATCGTCAATTCAGGGCGTAACACAGGACCCCACAGTGCAGGGGGGGCAAGCTGCAGGGGGACCACTCAGCATAGTACTCGGGCCTGAGCACTCTGTATTAAATCCAGAGACGGGGCCCACCGGTGTACCTTGCAGGGGGGCCTTAAACTTTTGTTATGCCACTCGTGTAGCCCTCGGGCCATGTGCCCTTGTGAACACTACAAGCAGCCAGTCTGCTTTCCCTTGCCACTGTAACTGGCACTGCCCCTTACCCAGGGGGACTCGTTCTGGCCCCTACCACCTTGAAGGATGAGGTGCGCTCCCCATGATTTCTGATCTGAAGCTGTCCTGCACCCCACACTGTCCCCCAAAACTGTGCTGCAGCCCATCCTCAAAATCCGTATCCATAAAGCGCGAACTACTTAGCCTTACGAGTTTCAAAGCGCTAGGGGCCATCGTGGAAATTAAGTGAGCTATTGCCCAGAGTCACATGGTGCTGATCTGCCACCGGTGGCGGGGGTCAAACCATGAGCCTTTTGCTCCGAAGGAAGCTGTCCTGGCCCCTGCACCACACCGCTGTGATGCGTCATGCACTGCTTTGTGGCCCTTGTGCCCTACACCGGTCCCCACCCACTTTCCCATAATTCCTTGTCGATCTAGCATTAAAAAAAAAACAGTATGCTGCATGCTCTAGCCCACTTCCACCTGCACTGCCCCATAATTCCCTGTCGATCCTCAGTAAAACAAGAAAAGGAAACTTAAAAGATGACTTCTGTATGTTGTTGTAAATCTGGGGTAAAAACTGCACGGGTCAAAACGTACATTCAAGATATTAAGTAAATATACGATACAATATTAAGTAAATGATGCCTTCGACTCGAGTACCGATGAGGGAGCACTGCAAATGACAATACAAATGAATGTCTCTTGTCGGATCAATACAAGTACAATCACTACTCGCTAGGCTCTTTCCTTCTGAACTTGAATGCGAGAAAAAAGTGTAGCTAAAAGACCACTTAGTAATGCAAGAAACTTTAAAAAATAAGGCATGTGGCATAGAAGGATGCTGGTAAAAACAACAAGCCCTCGGCATTGCGCGCTGGGGAAAATTCACGCTTGAATCCCTGAAGTCGGTAGGGTGGGAGGGAACCTTTGAAGTGTGAACCTCTCGGCATTGCTGTGGCGGGTCTGAAGCGCGTGCACGGGCACATGAACTGCATGTAATCCGAATCCGCGCTTGGTTCAAAGAGTTTGTTTCAGCTACAGTAGATCGACATCTGCAATGCGCAAGCTCATTGACAGAGGTCGACCTAAAAAAGTTTGCTGCATGCTCTGTCCCACTTCCACCTGCACTGCCCCATAATTCCCTCTCGATCCTCAGTAAAAAAAAGTTTGCTGCATGCTCTGTCCCACTTCCACCTGAACTGCCCCATAATTCCCTGTCGATCCTCAGTAAAAAAAACGTTTGATGCATGCTCTGTCCCACTTCCACCTGAACTGCCCCATAATTCCCTGTCGATCCTCAGTAAAAAAAAAAACGTTTGATGCATGCTCTGTCCCACTTCCACCTGCAGTGCCCCATAATTCCCTGTCGACCCTGCAGTAAAAAACCCGTAAACTGCGTGCTCTGCCCCACTTCCACCTGCCCTGTCCCATAATCTCTCCCTGGGAGTGGACCCTGCGTTACTGGCGCCTGTAGACCATTGTGCACTATACAAAACTAAAACGATTCTCTTTTCCAACGCTTTATCATGTCATTTCCACTTCTATATAAACAAAGATGTCAATATTGAATTTAGGTTTTTGGCATGTGCGATGTGATCAATGATGCGTTGAATTACGTCATCAGTTGTGATTGATGTGGTTATCATTGACATACATTTGTAACGCTATTTATTATATGATGAGTGGTGTCGTCATCTGAACATTGCTGTGACAGGTCCAAGGGTGCCGGTTAAGACCATGAAAGACTTTACTATTAAACTTTCCGAAGTTTGGGTACTCGTTTGACAACATTTTAGCTCCCTGGCACCAACTGACAGCAGCGCGTTCATAAGTTTAGAGTGGGCGGTGTATCGTCTGTTACTATTTAAGGATGACTCTCGACAGAAAGCCTACTTTGAATCCATCTGATTACACATCGCTAAATACTGCAAACGAACACACCTAGGTGCACCTGTCACATACCGCCTGCGGCTAAGGTTTGTTTTAAGACTTTCCTCCACTAGATGGCACTAAATTGCCATTTTGAGAGTCTCCTGCCCTAGCTCATGCGGCCGTTTAGAACACAAAGGAGACTGACAGATTTTGAAAAACTTTTGAAAACAACATTTGAGAACATATTTGTCCTCATTCTTCAGAGCTAATTGAGCATAGACTAGTCCAAAGCAAAGTCAATTCAATGTTTCTTAGTACCCAAACTCAGGGGCAGATTTACAAGCCCCGTGCAACACTTTTACGTCACTTTTCCCATGGTAAAAGTGACGCAAAAGTGGCGCAAGGTGCTTGTAAATCTGCCCCTCAGTACTTTGGGGCAGATTTATGTTAACTGGCGCATCCCCAGGGATGCGCCAGTTAACATGCGCCACAGTGCGCCACAGCTCCGCCAGCCATGGTGCAAAAACGGCACAGATGCGTGACGCATCTGTGCCGGAAATGTGTCGCATTGCTGGAGTTGCGTCGCAAGCGCGACGCAGCTCCAGCAAGGCTCGGGGGTGCCCCATTTTAACAATGCTGCGTCAAGACCTACGCCTGCTTCAAGCAGGCGCAGGCTTTTGACGCAGCATTGGCTTAAAAGTGACTGAGTGAAATCTCATAGATTTCACTCAGCCACTTTTGCGAGGCGCACCTGCCCCGGAACGCCCACCCTGCGCCGGAACGCCCACAAGCGGCGCAGGGCTTTACAACGTGACGCATCGGCCTAGATGCGTCACGTTGTAAATCGTTCGTAGGGATGCGCCACGTTTACGCCGCCGTGCGTGACGCAACAGCGGTGTAAACGTGGCGCAAGGGCCTCATAAATCTGCCCCTTTGTTTTTACTCCTATCTCTTTAAAATCGTGATTGGATCTAGGTAGAGTAACTAGATTTTGTTTTTGTTTTTAAAGGGACCTTTAGAAAATCAAGAAGAAGGACAACACTTTTACATCAGCCGAGGGGAACAACAGTTCTTAAATGACAAAGCACATCGGAGAAGTGTGGCTCACCAGTTATAGGAGGCAGTCCATGATGCAGAGGTCAAACCTGGGACCAGGGTTCAATCTCCGACGCGGCAGGGCCTTGAGCTCAAAATGCCCATGGACTTCATAATTCTCGCTTCGGCGCCTACTCGAATCGTGGGTTCACACTCTGCAACTCTGGGCAATAGCTTGCTTAATCTCCACTACGGCCCCACCGCGATGGGATGCCTGGTCTTCATCTTGGGAATGCCCAGTAGGGGTAATCTCGCAGGGAAAGGCCAGGACGGGTTCCCAAAGCAAGCGCCTTGAGACCTTACGTTGAAAGGCGCTATATAAGAACGTATGATTTACGATTTATTTAATTTACATCAACATACAAACACAGACAATGAGGCACCAAGGAACTATATTAAAAGACACTTTTAATTCCAGCCTCATGGGTGTTAATTAAATTGTGTTCTGAAAAGAGCTGCTAACTCGTCTTGCCTAATGCACCAAAACATTTCAGTTGATCATCTCGAAAAACTGGAACATGAGCTAAATTTGTCTAAATCTCACGGACAGCTGGCGAAAAACGAGGAATGTCCCGGCAAATCTGGGATGCCTAGTTACCCTATCCAGGTTTCTTAAGTCTTTTGCAACACGGTCAGCAAAACAGCATTAATAAACAGTGTCAACTTAAAGATATTAAAGGCCCCGGGTAAGACGTACTTTAGGGACCCCTGTTGGAAACACCTTCGTATTTTACTCCCTTTTTTCTGCAAATTCAAGCCCTATGATGACAAACAGTATTGCATATTAAGTTAAAGATAGAGCTAGAGAAATATACAGTAGATAGATAGATAGATAGATAGATAGATAGATAGATAGATAGATAGATAGATAGATAGATAGATAGATAGATAGATAGATAGATAGATAGATAGATAGATAGATAGATAGATAGATAGATAGAGTTCACTTTTCATTGGGCCACTTGGTAGGTGGGGGGCCTTAGATAATTACCCAACTTAGCAATACCTTAAAACGTCACTGCTAATGAGAAGAGTTGGCACCCCTTTTACCTGTGGCAGATCTGTAGTTGTTCCACTTTTTGAAGGATGCATACTCAGGGCCTGATTATGAGTTCAGTGGTCCGACCGCTGTACCACACAACAGCGGTCCGAAGAAGACTGCCACAGCAATGGTCTCCTGTCCACTGTATTACGATGTTCCTGATAGGCCGGCGTCAGTCTTTCAGGGTGCGGTGAATGCTTTTTCATATTTGTTGATTTATGTAGGTATATTTTGACTGCACAAGGGTTGAATGTACACATATGTGTGGCACATGTGAAAAAATACCTACTACCCATTGCTGGAGGCTAGACCATATGTGCCCATTCTAGTGATTGGGTAAATAATACAAAACTGACTTACCTGGTTTTCGGCACTCAAAGGGGTCATTTTCTTCGAGGTCAAGACGCTGCTGTGAAGGGGAGACCTGGAGGAAGGGATCTCTGTCAGAGACTGAAGGGAAGAAAAGGAAATAGATGAGTATGTACCTCAAAACCTTTGATTCCAATGACTACAATTAAGTGCTCTCACTGCCACGGTCGGCGTGTCGGAAAACTTACTTGTAATTCAGATGGCGGTGAAACTTCTCTGTACCACCCTATGACAGCTGCTTTTCACTCCCAACACCACTGTGGTCGGCAAATGACTGTTGGCTAGGCAGTGCTCTGGAGTACTTTAGAGCAGCAATCTGAGAACATCATAATACGGCAGGATGATCGCCTAGTCGGTAGCGGTAAATCCGACGCTGCTGGTACTCTGGCGGTGAGACCAATGAACTTGTAATAAGGCCCTTAATTGTTTCAGGTACCCTAGTACAGAGGAATAACTATTCCCTTTCTTTTTATCCCATAGAGCAGGCATTTGAATTCTAATGGGTTCACGTCAGACTCTCATGCTTGTTAGATCACTAAAACAATAACCATTGAACTGAATTACAGGTACACCTGTTCGTTACTTATTTGCCTTTTGGTCCTACTGGCTTTGCCAGTGCAGTTTGCGATACTGCAGAGCACTGGCAAAAAAAAAAAGAAAAAAAGGTAAGGCACAGTGAAGTGTCATTCTGTAGGCATGCACATGCTTCTCATTTTCCTTTTTTTTTTTAGCAATCCAAGATGGCTAATGCCACTTGGATGCCGTAAAATGAGAAAAATGGGTCCCTAAAGTGAACATTGGAATTGCACAAGTAGCCTGATCAAAAGGATGGCAAAGAGGCTGTCCTCCATGGGAGGGACAAACACAAGAAGAGAAAGGTAAGCCATTAAATGAAAAGCAAGAACACGAGGGTGACACTAAAGCCAACTAATGGCAAGCAATGGATGGACTGTAAACCCAATCTGAGTTCACAACACACCCTTCTCAATCAAACAGCTTTCACTTTTAGGTAAGGGAGACCTAATAAATAATGTTTTTTGATCTGTGTACTGGCTGAACCTGATTATGACTGGCACATCAATATGTACCATAGGAAATATGACTTTTCTGCATGGTCACTCATAAATTTTCACCTTTTGCTGGAACCCTATATGTTTGCTGGATTTAGAACTGTTTGAAAGTTACCACTGCTAATGAGTAGTAAGGTGCCTGTGCTTCCCCTTTAAATATGGTTGAATTGGCATACCCGTAATTGGCATATCTAAACTGCCTATAAGTCACTAGTATATAGTACTGGACAGGGCAGAGTATTTACACAATACTCTGCCCTGTACAGCACCTCAAGAATGACAAGCTGGCCATTATAGATACATGTTCTCTTTAAAGTGCTCTGCTGCTCCTATTTATCAGTTTATGCAGTGGGTGGACATGTGGATCTATTAAACATTATTTAACAATTAATTTCAGGATCATGTTAGGGCTATTTCTGTAGCGGGAGTGCTAACTTTCTCAAACGTCTTACCAGAAAGACGGTATTGAATAAACAGCTGAAATGTACTAATTACATTTTTAGGTCTCACCTACATGCAACTTTACCTGCCTGTTCCCGAAGACCTTTTGTCAACAATATCATCCTGTGGAGCCTATTCACAAAGATGCCTAACTTTACTCTGACAATTTTGAGTAACTCTACTACTTTGGGCTTTTCTCCAGCTACGAGTGTAAAGCTACTCTACAGTGCAGTCTTACATGTCCCCAACACCTGACATTGGGTGAATCAGTAAGCACATCAAAGACGACTGCCTCTCGGGCACAGCCTGCACTGCCACCCTGGCACCATCTTCAGGGCCTCTTCTTGCTGCACACCGAGGGCCCTCCAGGAGTCAGCACGAACACCTTTCCCCGGGGACCCACAGCGCTGCCCCGGGAGGCCCATGGGCAGCCCGCACTGGTGCGGCACCATTTGCTCTTTGCTCCAGTGTTCAAAGGAAGGTGTTGAAGGCCCACTGGCAGCCCATTGAGGCCACCAGGTGACTGCAGGACAGCAGGCCCGATTGCCTCAGCAACCCCCTAGAGAGGGCGGCTTTCAAAGTGTGATGCCCTAGCTGAGGAACCCCTGACCCAGCACTGACCATTGCAGGACTTCTCCCCTCACACGGTGCACAGTCTCGGCTGGGATCCGCCCATGGATTTCCCTTTCGGTCCTAGTAGCCACACAGGGATCAACTGAACTTACTGCGGCCTGCGCCGGGGAGTGTGCCTGTGTCCCCTCTCCTTCCTGGGTGCCTCTCATCGTCCTCCTCCACCACTGGGGGCCTGGGCCCCTGAACACTGGACTGTGGAGATGCTCCTCCCCTGTACTGTACTCCCAGGGCCTGTGTCTTCCTCCGCAGTGCTCCTGCATCACCTCTCGGCCTTTCTATCTACCCATGACCTCCTGTGCACCTGTGACCTGCTGGCACTGTCTACAGTGGACGGGGACCGCTCTTCCTGTCACATGCGACCTTCACCAGCACCACCAGGCACCCGGGCACTTTCCCTCCTCACCTGTCAGCTCAGCAATGCCATCCAGTAAGGCAACCTGCCAGCTACTCTTTACAGAGGTCATCGCGCCCCCTCGCCCCATGGCTGCATCACCTTTGATTCCCCCACTGCGTCTTCTGTGGCTTCATCTTATCCATCCCTGGATCCCACGATGAATCACATCCTCCAGTAGATCTCCACTGTCAGACACCACCTGGAGAGTATGGACGGTAAAATGTTGGATCTCAGTGCGGAATCAAGATTGATCCGGGCCAACATAGCAGGTTTTCATGATCAGATGGAAGGGGTGGAGCACTGACTGTCAACAATGGAAGAAAATCCCAATTGCACACCGGATCAGGACAAGGATCTCTGGTATCTGGAGGACCAGAGCCGCAGAGACAATGTCAGTTTTTTCAGATTCCCAGATCACGCCGTTGGCTCGAATATTTGGAGCTTCCATATCGACCTTTTTCCCATGCTTAAAGGACTGCATTTCTCTCCCCCATGGAAATCCAGCGGACCCACCTCCTAGGTCCTCTACGCCCGAAATCACCTGAGTGGGCGCACCTCCTAATCGTCTGCTTTCACCGGCACAAACAGGTACAGCAACTCTTGACTGCGGTCCACTCTCAGGGTCCCCATGACTTTGAGTGCAAGCGGTCCACATTGCCGTAGACTTCTCCCGAGAGACCAACTATAGGAGAAAGGCCTTCCTGGCCCTGTGAACCCAGCTGTGGAAACTGGACATTAAATTCAGACTATTTGAGCCAGCAGGCATGTGGATCACAAAGGACAGCAGGTCCACTGACTTCCTGGACCTGGAAGATCTCTGCTCAATACCTTACACTCGTTCAAGGCCATGATAAATCCTGATCCTGCTGAAACTCGGACTGCATGAGTCCTGAGATGCGTCCCTCCTCACCCGGGCTCTTGCTCCCCCGCTCTAGCCACTGCTCCACATGACAGATGAGTATATCCTTGCTGCATGGCTCCCTGCCTCATGATTTGTGGCAGTGCTATGTTTTGCTATGCCCCAGCATTCTTTGCACTGTTTCACAATGTCTGACTATGTTCTACGATGCTATGCTATGCACTGCATTGCACTGTTTTTGGTTTTGCTTGCTCCGATTTCATGATGTTTAACAGTGTTTTGCTATGTTTCACCATTCCTTGTGCTGATTTGTTATGTATGACTGTTTTTGGCCCTGTTGTTATACGTGCTGCTGCACTTCCCCCTCCCTGTGCTCTGAGGGCCACTACTGCCTGGTGGGGCAGGGTCTCAATCTCCAGCCCATGCTGTTAGGTCTGCCTCCTCTCTGCTTTCCTACTGCCCCTAGCCCATGCCCAGGACTGTACGCGAGCATTCCCGTTCCCCTCGAGTGCTTAAGTCCCTGAGGTCCCTGAGTCCCTGTGCCCCAGGGTCCATCTCTTTTTGGCCCCACGGCTCCACCCCTGCCCTGGTAACCCTTCCTCCCGTTCTCTCTCCCCTTCCCCATGGGACCTCCAGCATGCCCAGACTCCCAGGTTTAGACTTGCAGTACACAGTTTCCGACCGCCACCAAGGACCCTACCTCACTCCATGCCAGCTTATCTCCCCCTTTACCTATTGCCCGACCCCTCCGCACATTCCTTGGTTTCATCCATACGTCTGAGTCTTCAGCTAGCCTTCCTTGTACTTTTATTGCCCATCCCCCTTTCTTCCCCCAACCGCTGCCCACACACCCAGAGGTTACCCCCCCCACACACTTTAGGGCTCCCGTGCCGTGATGGCAGCCACTGCCACCCTGCCCCCATGCCCTTGCAGGCCATCTCCTGGAACGTCAATGGTCTCATGCACTTCATCAAGCACAAAAGTGTATTGTCCCACCTGCAGTCTAAGCCCGTCAATGTGGCCCTATTGCAGGAGACCCACTTCTCCCATGAGGAATTGGAGAAAGTGTGACTTGACTAGGTGATATTGGTGGTCCATAGTAGCTGTCCGGCTGCGGCGGCTGACGGACTGGGACTTGGGCAGCCTAGGAAATGAGGCGTTGTGATCATCTTAAGCAAGTCTTTGCCCTTCACTATCCTCAAGACCTTGATCGATCCTGAGGGCTGCTGCGCTTTTGTCAAACTCCATATAGGACACTCTGCATTGGGTTGGTGTGTGCACCAATGTTACCCACGCATCAGTTTTTCCTCCAACTTTTTTTATTTATTTTATTTTATTTAATGCTTTTTTATATAGCGCTGACTTTGCCCGAAGGTGTCAGAGCGCTTCACAATAGGAACAGTAGTGGAACATGAGGAAAAATTACAAGTCAGCATGTTACAAGAGCAAACGTTACGTTACATAAAGCAATAGTGACAATTGTACATGTATCAAGAGCAAACAAAATACAAGAGGTAGCAAACGATACGTTACAAAAGGAAAAAAAAGTGACATGTGTGTATGTTATAAAGGTGAACAAAGTACAAATAGAGGTATAATACTGCACTAAATGGCAGATACTCAAAACACAAGAACAAACGTTGCGTTACATGAGGCAATGGTGGCAATTGTGCAAGTATCAAAAGCAAACAAAATACAAGAGGTAGCAAATGATACATTCCAAGAGGGAAAGTGAGGTGTGCATGTTACAAAGGAGTACACAATACAAGTAGAAGTATAATACTGCAATAAATGGCAGACTCTCAAACCACAAGAACACAGTGGGAAGGCACTTCTAGTCATGTAGAACAGAATTTCTTATAAAGGATGGACTTCCTTCAGATAATAGAGATGGCGTGAATTAGGTTTGGAAGTGTCTTTGAAGGAGGAGAGCTTTGAGGTCAGTCTTGAAGGCTGGGAAGAGGAGGTGGTCCGGAGCTGAGGCGGAAGTGAGTTCCAGATTCTTACAGCGTTGCCTGAAAAGGATTGGGCCATCAACCTTTCCTTCTTGAAAGTGGGAGGTTCAAGCAATAGGCTTTCCGCATTACGTGATGGTCTAGAGAGCCTCCAGAGAGTTTCAGTTTATTCACCAGGAAGTGAGGAGAGGAGGAGTTCAAGGCTTTGTGGGTGATACACGCAGTCTTGTAGATAGATCTTGCCTCGATGGGAAGCCAACGGAGGGTGGATAAAATGGGTGTGATGTGGTCGCTTCTTTTGGCCTCATATATGAAACGAACTGCTGAATGGAGAACATATTTAAGGGGGGGACAGGTGGGATTTGGGGAGGCCAGTAAGAAGAGAGTTGCAGTACTCCAGTCTGGAGAGAACCAGCTATTGGACCAGGGTTTTAAGGTCTCTGGCCCCTCTTGCACCTGGGGGACCAGGAGTACACTTTTTTATCACCAGTACATGGCCCCCAATCCAGTTTAGATTATTTCCTGGTCTCCCAGTCAGTGGTTAACCTCTCTTGATAGACACGGATCTTGGAGGGTACAATTGTGGATGATGCCCCAACTACCCTCTCTCTGGACTTGGGGCTATCATCCCCAGGCCAAAAGCACTGGGGCCCCAACACCTCTCACTATCACACCCCCAGGGCAAGATTCAACTGTGGTTCAATGTCTCCACATACCTAGAGCACAACAAGTGGTCAGTCACCTCCCCTCACATTCTATGGACCACCACCAAATCAACCATATGGGGCCCACTGATGAGAGATGGTGTCCTCTCCAGCACAGAGAGGGCAATGCAAAGAAAGCACTTGAGGATGATATTGCACCTCTCACCCGCCTCTATACTGCCAACCCCTCGACCCCACTCTGGCCTTGCACTATACACTTCTAAGGCAGAGTATGCGCTCCAGCGGTTGAAGAGCTATCATTATGAGCAGGGAGAGAAGACAGGGAGGCTACTAGCAGCTCAATTGCACACCCGGCCACAGGACCACAGGATATTGTAGATGAATTTGTGGCCTTTTACCTGACCCTCTTTACTCCAGAAGTGTTGGCCTATCCTGCTTGCATGGAAGCCTTCTTTGGCACTTCCTAGCATCAGCGAATCTGGTAGAGACCTACTCCAGGGAGAAATCACCAAAACGGAGATAACACAAGCCATCTCTAGGTTACCATATTACAAAGCCCCTCAGGAGCATGGCTTCCCCCCAGAGTTTTATAAATGGGCGGGTGAGGTAGAAACGGACCCCCTCTATGAGGCCTTCCAGGAAGCCAAGCATACGGGCTCTATTTTGAATCGGGTTGTCATCCGTGTTCTCCCCAAACCCAGGAAGGACCTCATACTTTGTGGGACCTACAGACCCATTTACGTGCTGATCAGGGACATTGTGTTTCTTGTCGGGGACCTAGCAGCCTGCCTTCAGGCGGTGATTTCATTACTGATTCATCACACGCAGATGGGGTTCGTTCCTCCTCCAGGAACCACTTCCATACTCTTGCTTACGCACTGTGGTCAGCCAAGGATGTGCGTGAAGATGTGCTTACCCTCTCCCTGGATGCCGAGAAGGCATCTGACAGAATCAAGTGGGAATACATGTTTGTGACGCTCTGGAGATTCAGCCTGGGAGAGGACTTTATAGCTATAGTCCAGTGGCTATATGGCTCATCCTCTGCCCAGGTCAACTTTGGGAGCTTCCTTTAGAAACCGTTTCCAGTTCTGTGGGGGACCCGGCAGGGTTGTCCACTGTCACCCTTTCTCTTCCTTTTTGCCATGTAGCCTCTTGTGGCCTCTCTTTGTCAATCCCCAGGGCAACGTTGACCATCTATCTCTAAACTAAAGACATCTTTCTCACACTCTCAGACCTCTCCAGCTCCCTCCCCTCCCTCTTGGAAGTAGTCTCTACATTTGCCACACTCTCTGGTAACCGGATCAACTGAGACAAACGTGAGGCTCTGCCAATGTCTCGGATGACCACCCGAGCCGCTGTCTCCTACTATCCTTTTCAGTGGAAGTCCTTGTGCTTAAAGTACTTGGGAGTCTGCATCAATCAGTGGCCAGGCTGCATGGTGGCATGCCCTGTTGGTACACATGAAATTGGACTTTGAGAAGTGGGCCCACCTCAGCCTATCACTCTGGGGTAGGGTGCAGGAGGCCCGGATGGTGACACTACTGTGCTCTACCTACACCCTCGGCATGCTGCCTTTGCTGGCATCCCTCTCACTGCTGCAGGCACTGGACAAGGGCATAAGATCTTTCATCTGGGGGTCGTCCCGCTCCAGGGTGGCCAGTAGCAAACTCAAGTCCTATCTCTCCTGTGGAGGCATATGTCTCCCCTCGGTTGAACATTATACCCTGGCCCTTCACTTGACACAGCTCATCCACATGTTCCCCAGGACACCGGAAACCCAGCTATCGGTGATGGTGGAACAGACCCAGTTGGACTGCCCTATCCTGGGTCCCAAAAACCTGATGCTCCATGCACTTGAAGCAAAAAGTTTTTTAAAAGCAGCAGCGTGAGCACTGCTGAAGCAGTTCACAAGGCAGCCTCCAGGCCACCCGTACCGCTTCAAGTTGCTCTGTGGCAGGGATCCCACTTGGGAGTTACTTAACTCAATGGACTACTTGTCCCATAATGCTTTTTTGGCTCAAATCAGACAGACTTACTGTTTATATAAGTAAAATTAAATAAAAGATGGGCTTTATGTACCCCTACTGCCTGCTGCATTGTTTCCTTGAAGATCCATGAAGAAGGGATTGTTCCCGAAATGCGTCAGATCAGCGCACAAGAGGGGGCGACGCTGATCATTGCTAGCTTGACAGGAGTCTTTATCCTATCTGCCCGTGAGTGCCGGCCAGGTGGGTAACTCTTTGTTTCAGAAATGTGTGGCTCACACCCGGCCATGGCATGGCACTGATGCAAGATCCTAATGGAACTGCTCCAGTTTCACTTGACAGGGTAGCGTTACGGGTGGCCAGGAGGCTGCCTTGGGAACTACTTCAGCAGGCTCACGCTCCTGCTTTTAAAGAACTTGAGGAATCTGCCTGAAATTTTCCTCAAATTTGCCTCGCGGCGCTCCGGTCCTTCCCTGAAAGTTTGGGGGGGATTCGTCAAGCGGGGGCCGAGAAAAAAGGGGGTGTCCCAATCGTGTTTTCCCCATGTTAATTTCCATAACGACTGAATGGATTTCCACCAAACTTGGCAAAATTGTAGGGACTGGTAGCCCAATGCGCCTTTGCTATGTCTCAAGATATGTGCTCCAGTGGATTTTGAGTAATTTAGGTTCAAAAAAATATATATATCGGTAAGCGCGCCCCGGTACGCGCACGGGGGCGCGAACCAGCGCGCTACGCGAGTTCGCGAGCGGAAAGCTGATTGGCTCTCGGGTGTCTGTAAACATTCCAAACAGTCCGGTGCGGCCGCCATCTTGTGTCTCGGTAGGATCAAGACACAAGAGGTGGCAAAAACAAAGGGGGAAATGACCAAAAGGGGGCAGGGTAGACCCCCCCTGACCCCCTAGGTTTGATGTGGGGGCCATAAAAGGGCCCCGCGGGGCAAAAAAAAAAATCATTTTTTGAATGTGTGTCTTTCAGAAAAATAAATATTAGTGAGTAATGTTTAAATATTTAAATATATGTATTAGTGTTTCATTTTGTGTATAAGTGGCTGCATGGGTTGGTGAGTAGCTACATATGTATGTATATGGGTTATTAAATGTTTTTCTTAGTATCGGTATGAGTGTCTCTATGGTTTGGTGGGGGTATTACTTAGCACATAGATGCATGAGTGACTGACTCTCTGTTTGTATGTGTTTTGAAGACAGCATATGTGCAGGACTGTATGGGTGGATGAGTGTGTATATGTGTATGTTAGTGAGTGAATGACTGTCTCACTAGTGTCTTTATCAGTAACTACATATGTTTTAATCTAGTATATGTGAATATTGATGTATATAAGTGAGTATATGTGAGAGTAAGAGATTGTAAGAGTTCCTGTTTAAATAAGTATGTGTTTCTATAAGTGATTGTTTAAGAGAATAAATATGTGTAAATTTCAATAGAAGTAAGGTGGTAGTGTGTGTGTAGCTCTATATGCAAATAAATGGATGTTCAATAGTTTATTTGCATGTGTGAGTATGTGTGAGAGTAACTTTTGGATGACTGTCGGTGTGTAACAGGATGAATAGGTGTATCACTACATATGACGAGTGAGTATATGTATGAGTGACTATATAGAACTGTTTGTGAATGAGTAGATGTGTATATAGATGGTGGAATTACTGAATTGGTTGTTGTAACTGATATGGGTATCTCCATTTAAAAAAAAAAATAGTTTCTATTTTTGAATATGTGTTTCCAGGGTTACTTTACAGTGAAAGGATGTCTGTCACTCTGTCACAAGGATGGTGTCATCAGTGATGTCATGAGTGATGTCACTGACCATGTCATGAGTGATGTAATATGTGACGTCATCAGCAGTGCATTGCACGCGCAAGTTATAGTGAGTCCAACTAACTATAACGTGGGAATTTCAATGGTTTTATGTCAGTAAAATTTCCAGCTAACTATAACTGGTGTGAAACCTATGGTTTTTTCACTGAATATGTATATATATACGCTTTATTCCATGTTGATGGATGTGTCTTTTGTATCGCGTTTCGGCAGGATCTATATATATATATATATAGAGAGAGAGAGAGAGAGAGAGAGAGAGAGAGAGAGACAGAGACAGAGAGAGAGAGAGAGAGAGAGAGAGAGAGAGGGGCAGTAGCAGTCATTTTGCCTTTTTTGTTTGCTAATGCAAACAAGCACTGGAAAAAACAACTAACTCATCAATCGCTATTTAAAGGAAAGACCCATTGGCTTTGTCATTGATTGCTAATAGTACAGCAAGTGTCACAGTCCTGCGTTTCCAATGTAAACTATAAGTCAGAACAGAGTTGCTTCGTGAGCACTCTGTGAATACCTCAATAGTTGGGTAGTACTTGTGTGAGGGCTATTAACTTCTGGTATTGCCCGGCTCTGTAGACAGTAATGATCCAATGTAGTATTACTGCTATTGATAAGTATGTTGTATTTGCAAAATATAATTCACCATTGCAGTGCCAACACTAACACCATCTTTTTGCCTCCCTCAATTCAGACTGATACCCACTCACCCAGACTTACTTACTGTGATACCCCCCAGCCCCCCACTTTCCCCCAAAGAGGCGCCCAGAAGGTGGCTGGGACATGCTTCCCTAGACAACCATGCGCCATGTCAAATCTCCTCACGTCGACATTTATTCACCACATGAGCACACGAACAGGATAATTGGCGTTGCCAATTGCTGTTTTGAGATGACGGAAATCCGTTCTTGTCAATGTACACAAAAAACAACCCTCTATAAGGCCTCGCTGCTTGTTTACCATGAGTGCAGGACACGTTTAGAACGGCAGTTTGAAACATGTTTTCATCATTTACTTCATTTGAAAGAACATCTTGTTTTTACATTATAGGCCTGCCAACGTTGTTTACATCGAGAGGATGACTTTATGGACAGCCAAGTTCATTCGGGGCCGGATAGCTCAACAACATTATATTGACCCTTCAGATCAAACGAGCTATTTGCACTGTGCATTAAACCAGCAGCGCAGGCTCTTACCAACCAGAGCTGATTATACTGACGTGCGGCGCACGCGGAAGATACTACGTGAAGGATGCATTCTCAACCCTACACTACGTATAACGAAGCGCACTTTGCGTGATGCGACTGGTGCATTTAAGGGGCAGCCGTCCGGTTATGTAACGTGTGGCTCTTTCCACAGACCCTGCTCGCGCTTCGGTAGGCACCTGGGGCCTTATTTATGAAGGCCTTGCGCCGCCGGTGCGTCACTTTTAACATGGGAAAAAGTGACGCACTGATGGCGCAAGGCTTTCATAAATAAGGCCCCTGCTGTAGACTCACAGAATGGGGACAATTCCTGGTTGCCCACCATTAGCCTTCGGAGTGCCGCGGCTGCCGCCACAACCATGCTCAAGCGTCCGGAGCTGCTGGGTCTGGCAATGCCCCTGTCCCTACCCCTTATCAAAACACCCGCGTCAGAGGAGCACTTTGTGGGATTCTGGGTAATCTAGAAAAAAAAGTGCTCCTTACGAGAGGAGCACAGTAACCAGCACATTTGCGTGACCCCAATTTAATGCACATAAAGAAAACTGTCCCATTTGAAAATGTCTTCTTTGCAGAACACTTTGTAATCACCTCCTTCTGCTGTATAGTGCTTAGAAGCTCGGTTCGTACCATACAAACACCCCTGCGTTAATGATGAATTTGAGCAGTGTGGCCAGGCCCAGATGCCACTCGTTTCCTTGGAGGACTCACTATGCCAATAAGGTTGCCAACTGGCCTTTTTATACCGGCCTGACCAGTATTTTAATGTCCCTGCAGGCACAAAAATAAGAAAAATCACCTAAAGCTGGAACAGTTCCCCTTTCTAAGTACATAGCTTAATTAGTAAGTGTCGAAAGACACACTTTAAAATATGTTTTACAGCTTCCATAATGATACTTGATTGATCATTAAATTAAACAAAAACAGGGCAAGAGTACCGCCCGCATTGGAGGCATGGGGAGCTGACACGGATTGGTGTATGATATGGAACAAATCTGGTTATGTTGCGAGGGGATGCCCCAAAAAGTGGATTTCTATATGGAGTAAGTGCAATGACTATTGTGGTAACATATGTGTCGCGCCAACTGTCCCCTCTTCAAAGGACCCCATGTTCCTTGTAAATACTGTACAGAGGTGAACTGTATAAACGAATTGTGAAATGTGATCCGCACCATCGAATAATATGCAAATTGTCGTCTCTTTATTGTTCAATAAAAAGAAAAAACAAAAAAAATTAAACAAATAAAGAGACATGTTAAAAATGAATGCAGATGATTTCGTATAAAGTTCTACACGAGAAGCAGGCCAGGCCTTTGTAGAATCTTAAAACGTGAACAGATGGCAGGTATTTTTCTCTAGGAAAGATGACTACCCCATATGCAAGTGAGGAAATGTCCCATGAATCTGTGGCCAACCAAGTCCACCATGTATTTGAGCATCTAAAAGAGGTCAATTCTGTAAATACTGTAGTAATAATGTGCCCAGTTAGAACTAAATTGGGCACGTATATCATGATGGGCTTTTCTGGCGTGTTGCACAGCGAGTGCCTGTTTTATGCGCTTGCAGAGCGTAAAGTACTTTACTTTTTGACAGTACAGCTCATGAATGGAAAGAGGCAAACTGAGGCCACTGTTTCTGAGTTGTACTATCTGATAATAAGACACTAACTCAGAGAAATACCTGGTTGGACCCTCAGATCTGTGCTGAGAAAGAAACCCCGTCATTGCTCAGAATGATGCAGCCACAGGTCACACTGATTTCTGATTGAATGGATGTATACTTCAATTCATTTTCATTTTTAAAGCATGACAACAACGCTTTATGAGGTATCCTGGGCAGCAGGATTTGGAAAGTACAACTGCAAGAGAAGGGTTAAAAGAGACAAAGATATAAGCAGTCATTTTTTCGGAACCTTGTGAAAGGCAAGGTTACTCGTCGGAGAGTAACAATGGGTGGGCAACCTATTCTAGATTTTCAATGTCAGATAAGATAATGCATTTTTCCCTGTCCTGATAAAGCAGATCCAGAAAAGAGTCAGACAGTAGGCAAAGAATGTACATAGCTTTTAAAACAGGTCAAGAGATGGGACCAGTGTCGTGAAGTGCTCTGCTGTACAAACAAAGACTTCAAAATAAGATCCTTGTTGGTAAGTCAGCGATTGCAGCTTACTTAGGCATTCAGAAATGCGGTCTGGGAAGGTGAAGACCGAGGACTTGAAGTGATGCAGAAATCTGCATCAGTTTTAGCTGATTGATGCATCAGGAAGAGGTAAGAGCTTTCTGATTGTCAGATGGTAAAGATGAATGATTTTACAAAGGTTCTTCAAAATTAAGAAATTAGAAGACCAGAAATTAACAACTTAAGCTTTTAAGGGGATTGCTAAACAAAGATGATCCTTAATTTGAGAACTTGATGTACTGGGTGAAGGGGCGACCCCATCGAGGAGGTATATTAGATGTCAGACTAGATGAACTGTGTGCCCTTGAAGATACGAATTTCCATTTTATTGGTGCATAGTTTCAAATGGTTTTCTTGCATCCAATTTGAAACCTGCACCAGTTTTAGAATTGCTGTTCAGCTGATTTAGAAAGATGCAGATGGAGCTTTAGGTCATCTGCATTAGAGAAGACTAGAAGCCACGGGTCATATAGAGGTTGAAAAGAGCTGGACTCTGAGAGGACTCCTGGGGGCCTCAGTAGGCTAGCACCCAAAATGAAGATGAATTGGAAAGTGGCAACTCTACTGTTTGTTCCCTACTTATGAGAAAAGTAGCCAAGCACCCTAGAACTGTAGCTACTATCCCAATCTCAGAAAATATGGACTCAAGATTGGGGTAAGAGTCGATGTCAAATGGGATTGAGAAATCCAGCTGGAGAAATCCATCCTTTCTCCTGAATCAAGAATACAAGAGATTGCCTATAGCTGCTATCACTCCTCATAGAAGCCTTCTTGAGCGGGATTCAAAAGGGGATGTTGTTCAAAATAGGCAGAAAGTTAAAAGATGCCAATGGATTCCACAGTCTTGGAGCTAAAAGTACAAATAGATTTCGGATGATAAATCGAGAAAATAGAAGAGCCACCCTTGGGTGTTTTTCAAAAGCGGAGAGGAAAATGCCTGTTTCAAGATGTGGGAAAAGGGCAGGATACAAAAAGACATCGCAGACTCTGGCAAAGTAGGAGGAAATGTTGTTAGCCACCAACTTGATGATTTTTATTGGGAGGATAATTAGAAGTTCCAGAGTTACAGGGAATGAATCCGGCACTTGTGAGATTGGGAGTGAAAGAATGAAGGACATCATTGACAGCTCATTCTCTGACCTGCTTGTGCCAGTTCACGGCCAAGCCATTTCAGGGGCGCGCCTGGGTTTAACTTACGTTCCGGCTCGAGAAGAGGTTTCAGGTTTGAACAGTCCTTTGTGAGCTAGGCGCATCATGGCCCGCATCTCACGTTTATCTGCCTATAATGTTCTGTTCTGGACCTGGCCAAGAAGTACATGTCAGACAGCGCTCTAAGGGCCATAAGCATGAACACATTTTCCCATTGACACAGAATGGGCAAAACCCTTTGCTGCATCTGCCCCTAAATTATTATATATCTTTTTTTGGTCTTTTTTTATAGTGCTAACAATTCAGTGCTTAATTTGAGCCAGTGGTGTGGTTAGTGGAGGCCACCAGCACTCATTTTTGGGGATTCCGCATCAGAGAGCAAGTGAGGAAAACACACTAAACAGAAAAATGCAAAAAGCGTTCCAAAAGGAGAATGCAGGAGCTGCCAGCCTGTGTGTGCCAACATTCAATTGCACCAGCTGAAGGCTTCTGATCAGAGTCCTGGGCACCGGCACTCTTTCATTTACAAGTTAAGCACAGGCTACCCTGCTGCATTACAAGTATTTCAAGCACTAAGAGACACTATAAGCACAGACAGACACCAAAAACAAACGGTGGTTTGAGAGCAATGCAGTATATGGTGGGCATCATGCATCATTTGGGTTGCATCAAAAGCTGACATGGAATCGCATCCTCTAATCCTTGAAAGAGCCTCCTAGCCCCACGCCCCCTGCCTCCAGCCCCTTGAGCACGAAAGAGCCCATGTTAAAATGTGCATCATGTGCTTCCACTGATTAAACAGTTTGTCTTAAAATGAAGCAGGGGATGGGAGGACTTCTGCCCTCCAATGAGAGCCTCCGCGCGTGTGACGCAACAGCCATGACAAGCACTTTTTTAAATGTTCATTGATGCCGGATTCAGGATCCACACATCAGAGAACGCACTGGTTGTGAGATAACGTGAAAAAACAATCTCTGCAGCGTAAGAAAACACGTTAGTCAGAGCTTTATCTGCGAGTTCAAGGGCCTTCTCGCCACAGACGTACACAGTAAACCCAGCCCCCATTCGAACTAGCGGGAGTGACGAAAGGTGTCCTCGTGCTGCCAAACACACCCTTGAACTTTCATGGTGAAGGCCAGTCATGAAGTATTTTACACACGAAAACAAACAGAAATGGTACTAGTGCATTTAGAAATTAGGGGGTTTATTTACAAGGGGATAGCGCCACCAGAACGTCACTTTTAGCTACGTCCTGGTGGCGTTTTGTCCTTCTCCATATTTACCAAACTGCATTCAGCCACTTTTTGTGGGGTAATGCCACTTTGTACATATAGTACCCTTTAATGCACTTTTTGTTGTGAAAGGGGCGTGCAAGCGGTGCTGCTGTGGGCGTTCCACTGCAACACCCATTGCTTTTTGATGCTGCCCCAGATTTACGAGGCTGTGCAGCCGCGTAGCTAGGGGGGGCGGGGGGGGCGGTCCGCCCCAGGCGGCACCTTTTTGGAGGCGGCCGACACTGACTGACTGGAGGCCGAGGCCGAGGCCCGTTGCGGGCTCTAGAACAGACTGGTGCCTTGTCATTTGGCTGTGTACCGTGCACCCGGCCGATCCGGGCCCCAGGCAGCACAAAATTTTCTTGCCAGGCTCAGACTATTAAGAGTTAAAGAAAAGAGCTCAGTGCCTTGGTACTCTGTTACAGTGTAACAACTCTGCAGTGACTCTTTGCGTGTACAGATGGGCAGCTCTGTGGCGCCACCGGGGTCGGATGTGACCTCACGTCCGTTCCGGTCTGGAACTGAAAGTGAGGCTGGAGAAGAAGTGACGGGGCCGGGGTCGGACTAGATGTGCCGCCTGTGTAGTCGGTCCGACCACTGACTGGTCAGCATCATGGCCGCGCGGCGCGGCATCATGTTAGTGTGCCTGAGGGCGAGGCATGAATTATCATCGACGGGCCTGCTGGCGTTCCGTCCGCCGTGGCCGCCGGACCGGGCCCCTGCGCACAGAGACTTACCGGTCACGTAAGTTGTGAGTTTCATTTTAGTATAAATGAAACTCGAATTTATATGAAGCCTATCTGTACTCACTGTACACAGGATAAAAGTAGGAGTAGTGTGGGGGGGTGGTGGGGGGTTGGGTCGGGTCTCCGGTGGGCAATGATGGCAGGAGGGAGGCACAGTGTTGCCTTCGCTGTGCTTCAGGGAGCCGATGGAAAGTAGGCCGCAGTCAGACCTCAGCTGTGGGCCGATCTGCACCAGCCGCGTTGTATCGGGGCAGATGCTACAAGAAGCATTCGCAGGCAGCAATGCCATTCGCCCCCCAGGTGAATGAGTCCTACCTGGTATGAAAGGGGGGTGGGGTGGGTTGCACTCGCCAGCTGTCCAGCAGGGTTGGGGGCAGAAGCCGATGACTCAAAGCGTAACCCGACAGCTCCATAGTGCGGTGAGTGGTGTTCGCTGCAGGCAGGCACAATGAGAATAGCAGCCGAGGGTTCCAGTACAGCTGCAATGTGGGGCACACTTCTGGTGCTTGAGTGTCTCTAGCATATACTGCAGTATTTTAACTCTAATTGTACTTTGTACTCTTTTGTAACCTGCACACGTGTCACTTTTTCCTCCTGTAATGCACTGCTGCCTCATGTATTTTGTTTGCTAACAATTGTCACTTTTACCTCGTAACTGAACGTCAGCATTTGTAATTTGTTCACTTGTAATTTTCTCCTCATGTATCATTACTGGTCCTATTGTGAAGCGCTCTGACGCTTCGGGTAAAGTCCGCGCTATATAAAAACCGCATAAATAAATAAATCAATCAATAGCCTTTGCCTCAGGCTCACTTGCGGCCCCTGTCTCCATGAGGCCTCCGAGGCGTTGCCGAGCAGTGCGTGCTTCCCTTGATGTAACAGGGCTGTCAGGACAGTCAGGAAGTGAGGTGACCGGCATCGACTTAATCCCACGGTGCAGATGGGATCCGATAGCATGTGAATCAAGCATTTAGCATGCAGGGCCACCAGAGTTTACAGACAGTCTTTTAAAGCATTATCAACCAAATTCTATAATCACTGAAAACTTGAAACACAGACAGAAGACACACCAAATATTCTTTAAGTTGTCCAGCAATACTCTGTCATGAATACAGAGAAAAATAAATGAAATTACAAAATCCACCGTGGGAATATCCGCCTGAATTTCAACCTGGGCTACCCTGGTCACTTAGATAGATACGTTCTGTAGCTAACGAGCCAATACATCATTTTAATTAGGTCTGCCTACTGAAGTTCCAAACTTTCTCAAGGTTATGCATCTCTGCAAAGTTTTTGTCAGGCAGCCAGCCTGCCACTGACTTTAGTAGTGTTGTTACCTTTGTCAGGTTACAGGAGGGAGCACTAGTGTTAGTGCCCTTCCATTTCTGTGCTCTGCAGCAGTTTCAAGAACTTCTTGGAGTTTCTTGTTGCTCAAATTGCTATAATTTCTCATATTTATAAGTTTCCCTCGTTTTCATTGCATGATTTTGCTCGGCAGAAAGTGTCACTCATAGTCGTTGAAATGTCACTCATAATTTCACTGAAATTATGAAAATGTCACACATGGCAATCTGAAACCTTGGCAGCTATGTACAGATAATAGTATTTAGGGAATATTCTCCACTTCCGGCTAATCTAGTCTCATTTGGACCCACTCTTCGTTCTGTAAACCCTGTTACCCATTACCATACTGATTGGAAATGGATGGAAATAATAGATGATAGAAAACATTCCCTTTAGTAAATTACACTGCTGCTGTTTTTCCGTGATGCAGTTGAATTGCTGAGCTGCATTCTCCTGGTATTTTCACTCCTGGAATTCTATAGAAACCCCACAACTTTTATATATTAGCAGCCAGTGGTTGCAATTAACATCCTGTGATTCTGGGCAAATCATTTGATCTCCGTGCCTATAAAAAACAAAACAACCATTGGCGTAGCCAATAGGTCACGTATTTCGCCAGAGCTATTGGACCGTGTCATGTATGTGCATGTAACTTGCATGATCGAGGTAACTGTGAGCAGCAATACTACGTGTCTCTCGGAGACTCGGACATCTTTCAAGTGCGCACCGTCCTTTTTCCCCAGCAAAGAAGGGGGCGGCAATCTGAGGGGTAGCCCCGGGCGCCACAACCTCTAGCTACGCCCCTGAGGCTGTGTAAATCTGAGGCAGCTCCAGAACACTAACGTCATGCAAGAGCAGGCGTTAGAGCGGCAAAACCAGGGGAAATACTTTAGTTTCTCCTCGTTTTTGCTTTTTCTCTGTGTGCTGCATGCAGCACACATAGAAAGAGCAAAACGCTATTAATGATTGTTTTAAGTGCAGGAAGGTCTCCCTTCCTGCGCACAAACAATCATACCCTGCAACTCAGACACCTTGCACTATGGTGCAAGGGTGCCTGGATTGGCGCTAGGCAGCTAATTTTAGCCCCAGCGCATGGGAAAACACAGGTGTGCGATGTATTGCTGTAAATACGGTGCATTACTGCGTTTTGGAAATGAAGGTGTGCGGCACTGCCAAATTTGGGGCAGCTCTGCACTCCAACCTTTCGTTGTATATATGCCCTTAGGTGGTATATCGAAGGACATGCCTATGGCATGGAAAACATCTACATTTGTCGACTATGAATACACGTGAGATTTCCTTTTCAACAGAGAAGAAATGCCTTATAAAATCTATCAAACCCTATGTTCACTTTTTGCAACTATGAAGAAAAACTAAATAAACAAATTCAAAGAATATGGAAAATACCCTTCATGCAAATTCTTCTGATCGTTGTGAATATTAATTTCATTGGCATTTATATCGCTTTTTATACCGCCAGCCAGGCCTGGGCGAACTACTACTTCTCCAAGCTACAGAATTATCCTGAATTTTCTGGTGATTCTAAATTTCAGGGGCCAAACAAACATTGTCCTTGGGTCTTTTTATTTAAATGTAACTCTGAGGCAGCTGCGGTCCCCTCAGGCTGTGCCTCACAAAAAGGCAGACCTCACTCCTCAAAAACCGCTGTCGCCTACACTGCATATTGGCCCCAGAAAATCCCTCATGGTGACAAAAGAGTTATATTTTGGATTGCTTTTGAGATTATTTGCACTCACCTAGCGGAAGGTACCCCACACCTACACAGAGCTGTACAGAAAGTGGCTGTAAAAATTGTAGGACTTCCATGTTTACAAGTAGTAAGTAAAATATGTTTATTTCGGGAACTAGCCCATAAAACAAGTCATACAACAAAGCCAAATAAATAAAACACAGATAAAAGATATAAACAAGTTCTAAAACAGTTGGCTAAAATTCTTTCACAAGCAAAGTTTGTCCAAACAGTATTACATCATGTTACAACCTAACAACTAGGATCACATGCTTGGCAATACATGTGGCAAATAATTCATAACGTTTTTCTACAAAAAACTGTGCACATTAAGTTCATTTAATACAATTCCATGCAGACGTGCACCGTGCCATGTAAGACCTTGTAAGGGTTAAAACAGCAGGGAAAAAACAGAAACGAGAACATTTAGGTAAACAACAATTAATTCAGAAACTGCAACATAATTTCCAATGATGTTCTTAATAACCAAACTGCATGCAAGTAGCTGCCAAGCCTAAGACTATGGAGGCGTTGCTGTCTGTCTGAAAAATTGGGTAAGCCACTTTGGAAGATCTCACGCCCAAGGAAACGCAAATTGTCTTATCCAGGTCCGCCTTGGTCTTGCACACGTGGGCAAAAAAATAATAGATGTTCTACGTCCTCAACTGCATAGTTACAAAGTGCACAATGTAGAGATTTAGATAGATTTGGTCTCCACTTACATGTAAACTCATTGACCTGCAGTGTGTCCAGCCTGGATTTAGAGCTATTGGCATTTTTTTCATTTTTTGTTCTGTTAAAAAACATAAATAAACGGTATTGTCATTTACAATGGCAATAGGTGAGCATTAGAGAGTAGTAGAGAGTATTAGAGGACACAGAGCCAAACACACAGAGAGCCACACACACACACACACACACACACACAGAGCCACACACATACTTCCTCACCTTACATTTATTCCCACTTCTCTCAATCCCTCCCTCGCATTCTCTCCATCTCTTTTCGCGTCCATCTTCCTCCTTGCTTCCACTCATCTTTCCTTTACTGCTTCCAATGTTTTGGTTCTTTTTTCCAGTCTTCTTTCTTGTTCTCTTTTCTCTCGTTTCTCCTCTGTTGTCTGTCTCATCAGTCACAACCTTTTCCCTAGCCTCTCGCTTTTTCTCTTTCTCTCCCTCCTTTTCTGTTCTTTTTCGGCTCACATGCTACATACCTCACATTGTCTCTTTTGCTGTCTCCTTTAATTGTAGTTTCTAAAATGTGCGATGAGGGTGCAGACACAGTGGACCAGCATGGTTAACCTCCCCCTTGAATGCGGGTTGCCTGGAAACCGCTTCTCTCAGTTTAAAAAAAGTTTTATGGAAGCAAAGAAAGACGGTGCCTTTATCCCTTCATCCCTGCCTTCATCAGTGCGATCTCGAGAACCACCCGGGGGCAGAGGGCACAGAGAGATTCAAGGAACAAACTCTTCGATGTGGTGCAGAAGAGAGTGCTTAGAGGCAGAAAAACGTGTTGTAGGCACTATACAAGACTACAAATGCAGACATAGGTACCGAGTGAGTTTCACACTGAGTGGCATCGGGTCAGGAAGCACAAACACAACACATTTTGCATCAGACATTAAAAGAAACTATAGAGGAAACATGGTCCTACTGCAGGGCTGAAAGACCCCAGATGAGCATGTTTGAGTTACATCTTACATCAGAAACAATACATCCCAGATGAGAAACAGAAGACCCACAGACACTGCCCTAGAAAAAAATGCACATTAAGCAAACTGTCGAGGTGATAATAAATGGCACAAGATCACAGGCCCCAGCAGGCCAATGCTGCCAAGGGTGATGGGAATGAAGAGGAGGGCCCTATTACCCCCTCCCCCACCTCACCCCACAGAGATAGGCTGATATTTATTTAACCCACAGTGCCCGGTGTGCAAGGGCTGCGTTACGGCTGCGCCACTGTCCTCATACTTAGCAAGCTAAACTTGCTGTGATCAGGCCTCTTAACAGCATGCCATGGTTTTCTGCAGCATGCCCAAGTGAAGGCTAGTTGCTCCCGGGGGGCTCACCTGTTACTTTTCACGATAACAGCTGCAGTCTGCCGCAATTACTCACTCCCCCTGCACAGCCCAGGCTACTGGGCAGCGGGTGAGGTCCAGGACATGACAAAGACGATGCCTCAGCCTCTCATGAATCTGCGCACCGCCGGCCATGCTGAGGAGTCACTTGTCGATGTTTCAGCTGGCCTGCCGCCGGGAAATGGGAGACCTTTCAGTGGGATCTGCGCAAGGGATTCACTCAAGCCTTACTGCTACTCATTGCCAATCTGCGTGGGGGGGGAGTGCACTTGCCTATCTCCCTCAAGCTCACAACCTCCGCCCTCCTCTCCTCTTGCTCCAGGACGCCGCCAAGCGCTCTCGGCGCCTCAGGCCGCCGACCCTCGGGAGACACCAACCGGCACCATTTTGGCCGCCTAATGGGGTCCAGGATTCCTCTGTGCCTCCGCTTGCAGCTAGGAAACTCGACCTCCGGGTGCTCTGGCAGCAGCCCAGCGCACCAGAGGTTCTTTAATAATGTTAGGTGACCCAAGGGCAGCACCTTGCTGTGCATAATCGGTGGTGGGCAGTGGTGCTCACGAAGGTCGCTACCGCTCTGCCTCCATCTCCATGCCAGATGACAATATCCCGTGAAAGAGAAACAGCACGCCCTTACTGTCCTCTTAAACAAGCGGGCCACATAGGGGAGCGAATCCCCGCCAAACATGTCACAATGTTCACAGTGCGGCCGAAGACCATAATCTCCCTCACCCCTACTTCCGTGGCAAGGCTGGCCCCATCCCTGTGCCCTCGCGACAAAACATGTATAATTGTAATGATCAAAGACCCCTGCCAGAGGGCGGAAACATCATACATAAAGATTAAAAGTGGTGAACGGACCCTGGGTAAAACACCCAGAAGAAAAGAAATGATCCGGGTATTGTTTTTCTAAAAGGTGGTACATTTTCATTCTGTTGAAACACTTCCGGGTCGCCGCGGGCAGCGAGGCGGTACCTTCAGGTCACTGCAGGCGGTGCGTCAGAGCGCTTCACAATAGGAACAGAAATGATCCATGAGAAGATTACGATACGAGTGAACACGTTACAAAAGCAGACGTTAAGTTACATGAGGCAAAAGTGACAATTGTGAGTAAACAAAATACAAGAGGTAGCAAAAGGTACATTACAAGAGGAATAGACTTGGACCTCGGCGAGAGGGAGGGTGTGGGGGGCGGAACTTAAAAAAGAGACAGAAATGCCCACGGATCGCATCAAGCCAGGGAAAAGAGTAATTGACACACATCTCTTCCAATGGCTATCCTCCATTTACGAAGCTAACCAATGGAAGAGAGAGGCGGGTTAAAGCCCCACACTGTTGAAGTCATGAAATCTTTGGCTCCGCCCCCACTGCTTCGCAGTGCGACGGTAGCCTCGACCTAAAAATGAAGGAACTCTTGGGCAAACTAAATAAAGATTTTAAGAAACTGCTTTCTTTGAGTGTCAAACAGACATGTTTACCAAATCCATAAACCATAAACCAAATAATTTACCTGCCACAGTGTTATAATTTTTGCAAGTTTCCTCTGCACAAGTGTCCTTTACACAACATGGAGGACCAGGGTCTCTCTTTCACGAGGGAAGAAGCAGATGCGATATTAGGGGACAATTCCCTTTTTTCTGACCCACTATTGGCACATGCCATTTCACAAACTGGTGACTGGGAAAAGCTGGGGGAACTTAAACGTAGCAGAATCAGGGCCATTCTACATGGAACCATGATAAAAGAATATTTGAATAATAACGCAGCCCCTAAAGGGCTATTGGTTACAAATGCTCCTAGAATATTTCTTGAAGATGCAGTCTTCCGCAGAGAATGGGCACAAATAGCGTGGCACTGCACGCAAGATTGGAGCATTTTAATCATTAAAACCGCGCTGCGCCTCTCTGATGCCCTGTTAGTGGAAATTCAGACCACCGAAGCCCACTTCAAAACCACAATTACTGGGTACAAAAAGAGATTAGATGAACTCAATAAGGAACAAAACGAGTTTACGGAGAATTTGGCCTAATCCAAATCACAGAAGCTACAAAAAGATCTGAAGAGGTGGTCCTATGCCAAAGTCTACCCCTACTCCACCCCTGATTTTACTCCTTCCCTGAATACAGGTTACAATTCCAATAGTTCAGTGGACTCCAACACTAGTGGCTCAAGCTCCGAGAACACTGGGAAAAGACCAATAGGGAGGGGGAGAGGTAGAGGTCATGGGCACGGGCAACAACAACCCACGGGTGACTACCACCCGCCCAACTGGAGAGCGCCTTTCCCCCAACAAACAATGGGCCCTTATCATCCCAGTCTTTTCCAGACACCTTTTCCCCCCATGATGGGTTGGAATCCTCACTTTATGCCGTATCCACATTTCAACCCCCAAGGATACCCGCATCCTTTTCAGGACAGGGGCAGGCGGGGCAACAGAGGGAGGCAGAAAGGTCCCAACCATGTACACTGGGACACCCAAGTAAGGACAGGGGATCCCAACAACCCAATACCGACAGATCAGAGACCCGGTCCCAGCAATGCAAAACCCTAGTGGTGAACTTGTCTTCTCACAATCTTTCTCAATCTGAAACAAAAGTTTTGGAGAAAGGATTAGGCTTCATCCCCACTCCCAAACTTGACCGCTTCAAACTTCACTGCGAGCTGAGCCAGTTTTTTAGGAAATTACGTTTAAAAAACTTTTTTGAATCACCAGAAAGAGAACAAGCGGAAGGTACTGAGAGTGACACAGATTTTAAACTAAAATCAACGTTTGTACCACCGACACATACAGTTGCACCAGAGATCCTAGCCTTCGAACAAGCTGTGTTCAAGGAAATAGAACAGCTGCAGGAACCGACCCCCTTTAAGAACTTGACCGCCGAGGAGTTTAAGGCTATACAATCCCTTAAAAAGAATAAGGAGATCGTCATCAAAAGTGCGGACAAGGGGGGCAGGATTGTGATTCTCAACAAAAAAGACTACGACACTGAGTGTCGAAGACTTTTAAGCAATGTTGACAACTACATTCCACTGGAGGTGGATCCAACAAATGACCTAAGAAGTGAAATCTGTGACCTGGTGTCAACAGCAGAAAGGGATGGCTGGATCTCGAAGAAAGAGGCTGACTTCCTGACGTTGTCAGAGGGACGGGTCCCTTACTTTTACATGTTACCAAAAACACATAAGAACGTGTTACCCCCCTTCCCCCAGGACGACCAATTGTCTCGGGTCTAGGATCTCTCCTGGAGCCTCTCTCACAGTATTGTGATTTCTTCTTAAAACCGATTGTACAATACACAACTACCTACCTCAAGGACACCAAGAGTTTTCTTTTTCTGCTCAACACAATCTCTTTACCGAATGCCCCCTGTTTCCTTGTCTCGATGGATATCGAGAGCTTGTATACCTGCATCCCGCAGGATGAGACCATTAAAGTGGTCAAGGAAGCGCTGGACCAAGCGGTGTGGAATTTCAACACCACCCGGGATTTTGTAGTTGATTGTGCCACCCTCGCTCTTAAACGTAATTTTTTTGAGTACGAAGGCCAACTTTACCTACAAGCAACGGGAACTTCGATGGGCAGCACTTTTGCCCCATCAGTAGCGGGCCTCTACGTTTATGATTTCGAGTCAAAACACATCCTGAAGCCTGCGAACCCATACGGCAACAACATCGCCGTATGGCGTCGATACATAGATGATGTGTTTATGATTTGGAATGGAGATGAACCCACCCTACTCGAGTTCTATGCTTGGATCAACACGTGTGATGACCATCTGAGGTTCACTCATGAACACTCCCGGGATGAACTCATGTTCCTAGACGTTACCATCAAGAGGGAAGGCAACCGACTGGAGACAAAAACCTTTTCAAAGCCGACAGCAAAAAACAACTTGTTGCATTTCACCAGTTACCATCCCCGGGCCCTACGGGAGAATCTCCCGTATGGGCAGTATATAAGAATACGGCGCAACTGTAGCACTCTGTCTACATATAAACAACAGGCGAGTGTGTTGACTAACAAATTGGAGAAAAGGGGATACCCGTCGAGGATCCTGAACACCAGCCAAAAGAGAGCACGGATCCAACAAAGGGAGGCTCTGTTGGAAGACAACATCCCTCCAGAAAGAAATGAGATCCCCCTAACATGTGTCACAACTTTCAACCCACTATCTAACGCAGTGAGCAAATTCATATCTAAGAACTGGAGAATCATCACCAGTAATAAGGCACATTGGCAAAAACCACTCTTTTCCTACAAAAGGGCCACCAGTTTGAAAGATTCCCTGGTCCATACACGACCAAGAGACAACAACAATCACAACCAACCACCGAGCGTTCTCAACGCTTGGGGGCTACCACCAGTAACGGGCCATCACCCCTGCGGTAACTGCAGCATCTGCCATCTGACCTCACACACCAAATTTCTGAACTTAACGGATGGCACACGCTGGGTTCAACGCAGCCACACCAATTGTAACACAACAAACGTGGTATATTTGATCACGTGTAGATGCAAGTTGCAATACGTTGGAATGACATCCAGACGTGTCAAAACCAGAATATGCGAGCACCTTAGCAACATTCGTTGCAAAAAGTCAACGACGAAACTCACAACACATTTCTTGCAAACCAACCATACACCTAATGACCTCGAATGGACTATTTTGGAACATCTGGAGGGCAGTTCAGAGTCCTTGCTATTCGAGAAGGAACAGCGTTGCGTGTACCGCCTGGGTACTAATTCAAAAGGCCTCAACGATGAGATACCGTTGGGCAGTGTATTACCCTGATGGGTGTAAACATGAGATTAAAATTTCTGAATACCAGCTAGAGCTCTCATGCCCCTAGTTAGGGACCCAGCCCACACCAGGTGGGAAAGGACACTTCTAGGTCCATAGATTCATTACTAACTCTGGGTGAGGACCATTTTCACTTACCCCAAATGGCTATAAATATCCTTGTATACTGCTGCTGGTGAGCACACTATCACAGCATCTAAACAGGGGACTTGGTTAATATTCGATCCCTCCCTTCCACTACTGTTCTCTAGCACTACCAAGATGAGGGACTTGTGCCTTCAGTGCAATACTCCCCTACTAGTGGTCATCTTACCCTGATACTGCTTGGCTTGATAGAAATTGCAACGTCTGAGCGAGGGACCCAAACCAACCCCTGCCCCCCTCTTTGGCAACCCGAATATTTTATTATTTTTTCTGGCCTGTTATTTAATATGCCTTGTGATTTTACTACAACCTGGCAATTAATAATCGGATCCGGGTTGCGACAAGAACTGGACACGAACCCCTAACCCCAGATCTACGAGCATCGAATCGTTGATTTACTCTGTCATTCCCACCTCCCACGTGGGGATCATCGAACCAATCACGCTGGTCCTTAAACCAATACTGCCTATCACTTTAAGACGCGGGGCGTACTATGGAGCCTCCGACGTCACGTACCCACGAGGGCCGGCCTAACCAATCAGGGGCATTAGGCATTTAAACTGGCCGGGTTTACTTTCCCCGCACTTCCGGGAGACAGCCGCTGACCGTGTAGGTACACGGAGGGGAGCCGCGGGCGTTGAAGTAAGTTAAACTCCACCCTGCCACCGAGGCGAGCCCTCGCATCGCGGTACTATTTTTTAACGGTCTCTCACCTTTCTTATTATTATTTCTCGTAGAGAAACGCCGCGTGAAGACACCCCACGCTGTCGTGGGTTTTGTTCATTTTATACATCCCTACCAATTGTGTAGCATGGTGTTGACGGACATTTTCAGTTTATTTACACTGTATATATCTTATTCACACTTTGAGCCTCTCGGGAGGGTGCGCCTTAGCGCGCGCACACCACCGGAGGACTTTTGATATAGGTCCTGAAGAAAGCTGAGCTATACGCAAACAAACAGCTGAAACATGTCGACCAATTTCTGTCTTTGACTTAGGATTCCGGTTCCTTAATTTAGAGCCTGGAGAGTCCGCTCACTTTGTTTTTAATCAATGCGGGCTGGCCATTATTAAAAAAAATTCTAAAGGCACAACCTTTGCATTTTTTTTATTTTTAAACACATTTGCACAATCACAGTTAGTCACCTCCTAATTTGGGCACTGTTGCACTCACCACATCCTGCTCCGCTGTAACCAGGCGTCGTAGCACGCTGGGGAGACATTCGGTCACCCCAGCGGGGACCCGATGATGAAGCATGTCACCAACTAGTGGTGAGTGAGGGTGCTTCAAAGAAGTAAGGTTCTTTCCCTCCGCCCATTATAGGGTGACCAGCAAGCGCCCAGACTTTCTTCCAGTTGAAGATAGTCTATTGGGCTCATTTAGGGACTTTGAGACTGCCCCGCTGTGTGTACTGCACGTGTGTGAGCATTGATCACGCGTGCGGCACACAGCGGAGTTTATTTCTTAAACCTTTAAACTATCACGTTTTTTATCTTTCCTTTGCATCACAGTCACTCCTTTGTTGTTTATAATACATTTAACCGGGGTACAGGAGTGTCTACGCCCTACCTCTCTGGTTGATATTGAATTACCAACTCAGACCCATGCTATGCTATGCTAGCACATGACCAAAGCCCCACTCTCCCAAGATTCAGCATACATACAATGGAAATCGCGATTGAAATGAAGATACATGCCAGCTGCTCCAAACACAGCTAGCTGCGAAGAGACGAAAACTACCTAAGTGTATTACGAATAATGACCCAGCATAGCCTACATCTGATATCCACCATCATCATCTCATAAGGACACCTTTACCACCAAAAGTAAAAGCCTGGCATGGATGCATGTCCAGTAGCCAATAATTCTAAATGCACCAGTGCACTGCCAGTAAAGAAGTGACAATATTAGACAGGTATTCAGGGGGGCATATGGATAGCTCCACAGAACTCAAGTGACATGATAAAATGGGAAATCGTGTAGCTACAGGACTTACCAAGGAATTAATTGCTTTTTACTGTGCCCATAAAAAGGGTATTTCTAAGCCACAGGGTCATCTCGATACATACACTTCGTGTCTGTTAATCTCTGCAGTGGTGACTGGGTTGTAATGCCACCCTAGTGTATCCAAATGAGACACTTTTTATCCAAACAGTATTCAGAGCATGATGTACACGTGAAACAAGAAAATGCTGTCTTGAAACTATGACCTTCAGTTAATCTCCTTCCAGCTGACTCCTCCTTCAACCACAGCATTAGACCTGCAAGAACCAAGCCTGAATAACTTGCAGCTGTGGGCACAGACAATAAGCCAATATTCAACTTTTACCATATACCCTAGTATGCAGCCTGGCAGGTTTTTGAGGGGCTCTGAACTTTCTGAACCCTTCCACCTGAAACTTTGCACTTTCCCCAAACATCCCCCACTGCGCTACACAACATGGGCACAGTACCTACCAAATAAATCTTCAAGACCTTGAACTAAAAGTGCCTTAAAATCTCAGGCTCTCCTTCTATTTCTCAGCAATATGTAACTTTAAACAAGTACTGGTCAACAAGAGGCAACATTTCCTTTTTCTTGAAGAAATCAACATTTCCAATCCTTACTCAGGGACCATAGAGACACGCTACACGACATCGCCGACAAGGCACCATTGGAATACCGACTTCTGCTGTCCCCACTCCGCAGCCTTGAGATCCCCCTCACATATAGGACATTGATAGCCACCTACCAGACCTCACTTGATAGATCACGGGGTGCTGGAATGAAGACAGGCAGCCACGTATAAGGACTGCACTACTATCGGGATATTGCCAGGTGGTGTTAGGTGACTGGCAGAAAGGGAAAAATGCAGCAGTGGTGGCACAGCAAAGCAGAGAGACATACTAGGTAGGTACTGCATTCCATTTCATGTACCAACTCTTAAAAGTACGAGATAAGACTGGCTGTGTCAGCTGAAATGCTTGATTCTTTGCAAAAGCAGAATGTGCTTGCACAGCCACTTAAAGAAAATCAGACCATTAGTGATACATACCAAAGCAATAGTGATGGCAGCAGTGGCCATTACTTTTTTGTGTTATAATTTTGTATTGACATTTTGAGAATTTCACCATAAGTACAATAAAGTTAATAATAACTTACAATTTGAATGATATGAATGCATATCCAAAATATATGGAAAAGAAAAAGAGAAAATGCATATATGATAAATACTATGCACCAATTAATAACACTTACAACTATAAAGATAAATAGTAAGGTATACAGTTGAATAAATATGGTGTGAGAAACGTTAACTATTTAAATAATGCAAGCAACATAGCAGTAGTCATTACTATGTGCGCAGATATGCCCTGCTCTCATCTGAGACAGTACTGGTGAACAAAGCTTTCTTTGGCTTTGCGTTCTTGTGTACAGGTTGTTAGGAATGTGTCTGCCTCATGTGTTGTATTGTCTTCAAGTACCCCTGCACCCCACCATTTAGTGCTATGCATGCTCTTGTATTTAAGAATAGCTCATTAACCACACATTGGTTAAATGATGTAGTACAGAGTCCATGGTCGGAGGCTTGATCCTGGTGGTAAATCCAGTGGGAGCAGGAAGGACCCTCTGGAGAGTTCCCAGTTACTTCTGTGCGCTTCAATGTAGTTTCCTGCCCAGTTCTTTGTTCTTTTTTTGTACCACCAGCAGATCCTCTGGGATAGTTGCCTGTTGATGTCTATATTTTGGAGCATGAGGTGAATCTGCAACAGGTCCCTTTGGCCTGTCCCATCGTCCCCCAAATATCGCTGCCTGGCTTGGCAAATTTTGCAACCTCGAAATATGAAATGTGTGGGCCAAAGCAAGCAACATTTGAGGTATTTTTTCAACAGAAAAATACAGTGGCCCAGGTGTAGAGCCAGAAAAGCAGCACCGTCCCTCATACAGGACAGAGCTGGAAAGAGGGACGCGTGGTGCAAGAGAGAGTACAGAGTCCATGGTGTGGGGGGAGCTGTTATTGTAGCTCCTTTTACCCTTCTTCCATCTTAATTTAAGATCTCATGAGAGCAGACAGGGCTACAGAAACATCTCCCTCCAGCACTATGTGCCTCACATGGGCAATGGTGTGTGAAGCAGGTGCTATGGTTTTGGACTCAGATCACAAGAAACTGGATGTCACTAGGGGGGCATGGCTGGAAAAGAGGTGTGACTGGGGAGAATAGGCGTCACAGGTAAAGGTGTGTGGTGCAGTACAAGCGAAGCCTGCGGGGCGTGGCAGAGATCAGGGGCAGCAGGGGAGGGGAAATAATAGGTCCCACCATGAAAGAGGACGGGTGCCAATTGGCAGAGGATAATGGGCACCACAGGAGAGGAAGGGAGCCGCAGTAGTGCCCAGGGGCCAGGTGAGGAGAAGAGGTACCTGAGGGGGGGGGGGGCAGGAGTATAGGAGCCACAGTTTGCAGGAAAATGAGTTTTAAGGGGCAAAGCAGGGGGAGCACTGCCAAAGGAGGCTGGATTGCTTACATACCTTCTGCCTCCAGTCTTTTCCTCCTGCCAGGGGTGGCAGATACTTGTGGAGGTGAGCTCTGCCTCCATGGGGCACTTGAAGTGGTGTCACAGGTAACATGGTACAGTTCACAGGAAGAAAATATCTCTTTTTTGTCCGGACTCCTTTATTTTGCCCTCTCAATTCATATGGTCAATCAAAATAGGGTAAAACCAAGGGTCTTTTTGTTTTTTTTAGATTTTGATTGGGATTTTGTAAAAATTGCGACATTTTTGCAAATGTTCAGACTTTGCTATTTTTTGCATGTAGTGAAATTGTATATTCTTGGAGGGTCTGTTTTGTGATTTAACTTGACTCCTCCATAGATCCTGATGAAAACATATGAATTCCTGTTTGAGCAACATTAATGTGAATCACATCTTGATATGTACCCTGTCGTGTCTTCTCAGTTCTCCGTGAGCTGAGCAGCAGCAGAGTGCTACCAGCCACGTCTGTCATCTGTCTTCAGGGTCTACCTTTGGTGGAAGTGAGAGGCATTTCTTTGGGAGTTACTGTGCAGGGGTGCAGTGTGGTGATATGTGTGCATATATGGTCCACTCGCCTAGAAAGACATAGCACGGGTATCCTAGCCTTTGCATTCTTGCATAGACAATGCTGGCATCCAGGATGCCTGCCGCATGCCATAAACAGGAATCATTAGGAGCACAGGGCAAAGTATGGCTGGGATTCAGATCCCAACGGAAGGTTAAAGGTGTGCATCCTTTGCGGATGAAGTAGATGAAGGGGAACCCATGAGGCTTCATGAAGCTGTGTGTTTGCCAGCAATGGCCCCTATGTTGTGGAAGCCGTTCTGTGCTTGTTGTTTATTATGTGGTTCTTGGATGAAGAAGAAATGGCAAGTAAGATGGGGCTTGAGTGCACTGGTGACTTGCCAGTCATCCATACAGACAGTTGAACAATGTTGACTTTGTCTCCTGTAACTCTCTGCAGTGACCCAGTGGTGTAGAAGTGTAGTCTGCATAGGAGTTTGGACTGGCGAGGTGCACTCCTCCTTCTCGTGATTTCCTTTATGATTATGCTGGAAAGCTCTGGCTCTGTTTCCCACATGTTGAAGTTTTAGGTATTGCAGCTGTGCCTTTCTAGGTTTGGTTATGCAGCCCATACGAAACAAGAAATTGATTGATTGTCGCATTCACTTGGTGGGCGTGCATAGTCCTACAAATCTGATGGCAGAAAGGTGCAATTAGCACTTGCTGGACAGTGTGCTTAAGCAGTACCTGCACTTTGTTCCTGGTGTCATTGATGCCCTTGAGGCAGAGCTGCTTTATACCTTTGTGTAGAGTTTGGCAGGCAGGATCCTAACCTCTGGCAGTGAGCAGGTCTTCGCTGGCCTTATTGAGAATGATTTGAAGTACCATGGCAGGAGCAGAAGACACAGGGGAATATTTACAAAAAAAGTCAAGAGCACAGAGCTGCGCCAAATTTGGCAGCGCAGCGCAACGCTCTATTTTGAAAATTAAGGGATGTGCCGCATTCACAGGAATACGGTGCACCCTTGTGTTTCCCCTAGCAACGGCACGATAAAAGCTGACTAGCGCCAGTGCAGGAACATCGCTGCCATGTTCCAAAGGTGCCTGCGCTGCAGGGACGATTGTTTATGTGCAGAGAGGGACACCTTCCAGCGCATAAACAATCAATAATGGCGATTTTCTCCATCTCTCATTCTGCAGCACACGTGGAAAGAGCAAAAAAAGAGGTGAAACTAATAATTTCTCCTCGTATTGCCCTTCTAACTTCTGGTATTCCATGGCACTATGCAAACAAATAACTAAGTGCATCTATCAACTACAACTATCAATGCTACCAAATATGATTCTAAAGTTCATCAGAACTTCCTGGTCCACAGCGGGCCTTTTGACGCTATTAGTTGATTCACTTGACACTATGCAAACAAATAACCGTATGCTTGCAAATAAACAGTAGTGCTCTATGCTAGCAAATAACCATATGCCTGCAAATAATCAGTAGTGCTCTATGCTAGCAAATAACCATATGCCTGCAAATAATCAGTAGTGCTCTATGCTAGCAAATAACCATATGCTTGCAAATAAACAGTAGTGCTCTATGCTAGCAAATATCCATATGCCTGCAAATAAACAGTAGTGCTCTATGCTAGCAAATATCCATATGCCTGCAAATAAACAGTAGTGCTCTATGGTAGCATATAACCATATGCCTGCAAATAAACAGTAGTGCTCTATGCTAGCAATAACCATATGCCTGCAAAAAAAAGTAGTGCTAACCACGCCAGCAAATACGATAAAATAGCATAGTAGAGCATAGCACAACATGACATCATCCAAATAACATCATATCTCCCAATCTGCAGCCCCTCTCTTGTGGCTGGGCGCTTTACAGTGTGTTTATTGCTCAGCACAGACCTCTGAGTGCTGTCAAGATCAAGGCGCAAGGTCTGCATTCCTCCCTCCTGACACAGCTGCTCCCAGCCAGGGATTTCTGCACGATGAAGTCGACGTCGCAGAGCTCTTAAAATTCCAGCCCAGTCAGATCCACAGTAACAGCCGAGGGGTCATTTTTCAACCACTCTCCTGCCTCCTTTCACTCCAGAGCGGGAGGAGGGGGCCTGAAAGGCATGCATGTCCTTTGGCGTCTGTCAGATGACTTCTTTTTCCAATACGGTGACTGATTCAGAAAGTTATTTTTTATTGGATCACATTTTCTCTCTGTACATGTCTGTGGCTGGGAATGTGTCTGGAATGCATGTCCCATGCATAACCCATTGCTTGTTTGAAATTGTTGAGTCTGGTGTAGTAGGAAAGTGTGAAAGGATCTGGCGCCCCTCATCAGAAATGTAATTTATGGTAAAATTATTTAATTGCGACTAAAATTAGGAGTAAAGAAAAGAGCAAATGTTTCCGAAGTAAAGAAGCATGACTCGCCAAGCAGAATGTTTAATCGAGCACCTATCAGAGATCATCGAGGATGTCAAGTCGCAGCCTGCCACAGATGGAGACATCTTAACCTTCATTCAAGGAGGCTTGGAGTTCAAATGATAGAGCACATCAGTGCAGGGGGCGGAAGCTTATACTGCACTATTGTGTACTGTAGCAGACGTATGGTGCTGCATAGCCCTGATGGGTGAACATTTGATAGGATGTCAGATGGGGTTTGACATAAATGACAGGTATAGGATGCGGTGCTTGTGCTTCAAAGGCATGCTTCAAACATGGTGAGGAAAATAGGGCTGTGCATAAGGTGCGGCGGAGAGTGTGAGACCAGATGCAGGGGCACCACCATTTTAAGACTGGTCAAGATCCTAAAGTTGAGAAAGAGAGGCCATAGGGTGGATAGCATGTGGAGAGGAGGGTTCCACCTGGGAGTATGTTATGTAAAGGCTACCCAGAAGTGGCAGGGGTACAATCCGTAGTGGCATGGTGAAATAACCAAGGTATATACTGTGCAGGTTACAACCAGAAGCAACCGGGCACGACTTCTGGAGGCACAGTTAAGAACCAGGGCGTATACTGTGCGGGATCCAGCCAGAAGTCACAGTGGCACATCACTGAGGTATGGTTAAACAACCAAGGTATATACTGTGCCGGGGCCAATCAGATGTGACGCCGCACAACCCATGGAGTGATGGTTAAAAAACACAGAGCGTATACTGTGCAGTGCCCAACCAGATGTGACAAGGTCACAACCCCAGTTAAATAACCAGGGCATATACTGTACAGGTCCCACTCCCAACCAGTAGCAACAGGGGCACATCCACTGGAGGCACATCTAAACAGAACATATACTGTGCAGGGTGCAACCAGAAGCAACAGAGGCAGAACCACTGGAGGCACGGCTAAACAACCAGGGCACACACTGTGCAGGGTTCAACTAGAAGCAACAGGGGCATAACTCCCAGAGGTATGGTTTAACAACCAAGGTATATACTGTGCAGGGTACAACCAGAAGCAACAGAGGCACAACCACTGGAGGCACGGCTAAACAACCAGGGCACACACTGTGCAGGGTTCAACTAGAAGCAACAGGGGCATAACTCCCAGAGGTATGGTTTAACAACCAAGGTATATACTGTGCAGGGTACAACCAGAAGCAACAGAGGCACAACCACTGGAGGCACGGCTAAACAACCAGGGCACACACTGTGCAGGGTTCAACTAGAAGCAACAGGGGCATAACTCCCAGAGGTATGGTTTAACAACCAAGGTATATACTGTGCAGGGTACAACCAGAAGCAACAGAGGCACAACCACTGGAGGCACGGCTAAACAACCAGGGCACACACTGTGCAGGGTTCAACTAGAAGCAACAGGGGCATAACTCCCAGAGGTATGGTTTAACAACCAAGGTATATACTGTGCAGGGTACAACCAGAAGCAACAGGGGCACAACCCCCAGAGGTATGGTTAAACAACCAGGGCATATACTGTACAGGTCCCAACCAGTAGCAACAGAGGCACAACCACTGAAGGCACGGCTAAACAGAGCACATACTGTGCAGGGTGCAACCAGAAGCAATACTGGCACAAATCATGGAGGTATGGTTAAATAACCAAGGCATATATTGTACAGGTTCCAACCAGAAGCAACAGGGGCATAACCACCGGAGGCACAGCTACACAACCAGGGCATATACTGTGCAGGGTACAACAGTGGCACACCCCCTGGAGGCACAGATAAACCACCAGGCATATACTTTGCAGGGTACAACTAGAAGCAATAGGGGCACAACCCCTAGGGTTACGGTTAAACAACCAGGGCATATACTGTGCAGGTTTCCAACCAGAAGCTACAGGGGGACAACCACTGGAGCACAGCTAAACAACCGGGGCATATACTGTGCAGGTTTCCAACCAGAAGCTACAGGGGGACAACCACTGGAGCACAGCTAAACAACCGGGGCATATACTGTGCAGGTTTCCAACCAGAAGCTACAGGGGGACAACCACTGGAGCACAGCTAAACAACCGGGGCATATACTGTGCAGGTTCCAACCAGAAGCTACAGGGGGACAACCACTGGAGGCACAGCTAAACAACCAGGCATATACTTTGCAGTGTACAACTAGAAGCAACAGGGGCACAACTCCCAGAGTTACGATTAAACAACCAGGGCATATACTGTGCAGGTTGCCAACCAGAAGCTACAGGGGGACAACCACTGGAGCACAGCTAAACAACCGGGGCATATACTGTGCAGGTTCAACTCCTGGAGGCACGGTTAAACAACGAGGGCGTATACTGTGAATGAGCCAATCAGAAGTAACACAGGTACGTCTGCTGGAGGCAAGGTATATGTGGAATTTTCCTGCGACAAAAGGATGATTTGTTCAAAAAGGATTTGGAAACTAGGAAGACTCTAGGACTGAGTCATATTAGATGCATCTGTAGACCTCATGCCAAAAATGTCATCAAATGTATAAAAGTGAAAAGGTTGCATCAAAATTAAATGAAGGAGTTTGCAAGAAGTGTGTGTACGTCGAAGTTGGAGGTTGAGTGTTCTTCATTTGATGTTCCTGTTTGTGGATATGAGCTACATTTGTTTTTGACCTTTTCAATGCTTTCCTCCCTTGTTTTCACAGGCCACGCTCTTATATTCACTATACTAATCAGTGCCAATAATAGGTTTGCACAAGTTTGTTTCGTTTCCCAGCACTTAGCAACTTAGAACAGCTGCAGGTCAGGTGTAACATAAAGGACGCTAGAGGCAGCTTCCTTACAGCACCACCACAAACAAGAAGACACATGATGATGCCAGTTGCCACAAATAGCCTCCAGTGGGCCTTGATGGTAGGTGATGGGGAGCACCCCAACAGCAAACTGTCATTTGGCCTGTGGCTCTCTGTGTCGTTGCACAGAGCTTAGCCCCGCAACGTACTGTCTGATGTGAACTGCACCTAGTTTGCTTCATTCCGAAATTCTGGATGGCCTATAGCCCAGCTCTTTAGCAGGTAATCTGGCATCCCTGTTAATTGTCTCAAAGCCTATGAATGAACACCAAAACACAGGATCTCTGAAACGGTGAGTAGTTCTCTATTGTGTCTGCTTTAAATGCCCCACACATCTATCCTGCCCCTCAACATGCTCTGAATGGCATCGCCTCGCACTGAACGCTCTATAATAAAAATAACAAATTAATATTTATTTCACACAGTTAGTTCTCCGCCCCACTTCAAACATGACACAGACCTGATTACATTTTTGTTTGTAAAAGAAAATTATGTTGGTTCCACTATAAAACTTCTCAATGTTGTAGATGTGGTGATTTTTCTTAACCTTCAAAGTCAGTGGCAGAATGGGTAAGGTCATACAGGGACTACGTATAATAACTCACATCAATCTGAAGTGGGACTAGACAAAGAACAACGCCTTACCAAAGGTTCTCTGTTCAAACACAACAAAGTGACAGACTTACATATGCAACACAACTTTAACAATTAGGATATAAAAGACTAGCCGCCCCGATTGACTACTTGCACAAACCTGGACAACGCCAGTAGGGTTGGATTTCTACATTGTAAAGAATATGGGTGATTTATATCGCTTTAGAGGGGCTGGATTTAGTTTGGGAAATTTTACTTGTATTGAATTTCCATAATCAAGCCTAAACGGCACCAAAGATTGAATCACTTGTTTGAAAACAGTCTCTGAATGAGTTTACTGCTTATAGAGCTTAATTTGAACTGGTGGTTTGCAGTGCTCGGCAAGCCACTTAATTGTCAACACCGGCACTTGTGACAATCTGCCACAAGGTGGCACTGTCTGAGATGACCACAAAAACAGTCTATTATTAATTCAATATACATTACAAATGACTATTACCTGCTGCCCAGGCAAATTGTATAGCTTTGGGGCCTTGGAAAAGTCTGAAGTGTCTCACTTGTAGGAGTGTGATGGTTATTAGTTGTGTTTGTACTGTCAGGGGTAATGCATGGTGCAAGCTGCAGTTGCTTCCAGGTGAGAGCCTTGATACATTTTTCTTTATAAATTAAGCACTTACCTCTTAAACTAGAGCTGCAGTGGCCTCCAGACGAGTGCCCTGACACTTTTATTTTTTTTACAAATTAAGCACTGGTACCTCTTAAGCTAGAGCTGGGTTGGCACTGAGCGAGGATTGAGCCACAACTGGAATGTGTTGGCAGGGTTCAGGGAGTGATCTGAACAAACTCTGTCACAAAAGGGTTGAGTTACAGAGGTGTGTTATAATCTTGATTGGAGTCACTTGTAGAGGACTTGTGAAAGACTTATGGTACATTGCAATATCTGTGAAGGAACAGGTTTTCCTTTATAAATGGGTGTTACCTGCACAAACATGGCATGCCAGGATTGACGGCAGGATGGAGTAGATAGAATGAAAGAGGGCCTATAAGATGCAGAATGTCCATGCTCATGCTGATGGCTTAGGGAAAGAGAAGGCCAGTTTTACATGTTGATGATGGGGTAAAGATACCCTCAAGGGATTTTAATAGACACAGGAATTTTGAAATCACTGAAAGGATGAGATCGTGTGGGCTTAGTGATTTGGACCCACTAATGCTGGTTATGCAACAACAAAAATGACATATATTCAAAGCTGTTACTTGTGAGTAATCAGTCAGGAGAGAGAGCAAAAAGAGATTGAAAAACGGGTGTATATAAACAAAGAGTATTTAATCTTTTTTTCAAATCAAGTTAAAAAGTTGGGTACAAGATAAACAGCAAAGATGTAAAAGGGTAATGCATCCACTGCTGTATCATTCGCTGCGTGAGGACGGACTCTGACACATTGAACTCAGAACTGACTACCTCACTGAAAAAGATTTACAAGAAGGCGTCACTATACCTTCGAGGTAGCCCACTATCAATTCTCAGTTTTACATGTTGGCACCAGTGGCGGCTGCCATGTACCAAGGAATGTGTGGCTGGGGGACCAAGGGGGAACGCAAAGAAAATAAATAAAAACAAAAACACGTACCTTGAGGCACTACGCGACGTCCCTCTCCACCAGTTGTCTTCTTCCGTGGGACCCAGACAGCTCCCCTAACCAATCCTGGCGCTGCTCTCAATGCATGAGAGCAGCCCCAGAATTGTATTCCACTGAGAGGCGGCATGGCGGCTCGTTAGAACGCGGAATTACTACGCGGAGAAGGGAGGATTTATAAAAGTTGGCATTTCCTTGATTACCTCCTAACGAGATTACACAGAGAGGGCTCGCAGCAACATCCTAAGCGAGTGGAGATTCTTTCTCCTATATAACATGCAGTAATTGGTTTTGCATGTTTGAAAATCGGAACATCTGATTGAGAATCCTCCAGGAGAGCCGTTTTCTTGAGAAGCGGAACCACGAACGCCCTAGTCCTGATAAGGCCTGAAATTTGAATAGGCTGAAATGCGTCAACACCTTTTGTTTTAAAGGCACCACCAAAAATTTTGGAATACTTGAAAGAAATTCATAGAGAGTACACATAAAAAGAAATAGAGATCTAAGATTATATCTCTTATACTCTCCTCTAAGATTGGTGACCTTTACGTATAAGGAATGCTTTTTGTTTAATAATAGAGTTGTAAGCATCCTTTTGTGAAATTTATCAAGGGCGAAGACACAATGTAGGTTCAAAAAATACTAAAAAAAATATGTATGTTATTATTTTTTTGATGGAATTGTATATAATATGTGTATGTATATAACGTTTTTTGTGTGTATATTGTATATATAAATGTATATTTGTAATAATGTTGTGTATATATATATATACATGTGTTTTCAAAGTAATGACTTAAACACTGTATTTTGCTGAAAAAAAGAAGGTAAAATAAATACCGCAAATAATTTCTATTTTGAAAAATTCTTTTCTGGTTGCCTTAGTTAAGGGAACAAAAGATATAGATTTATTTCATTTGTGTAAATACACATTGGAAAGGGATAATTAATGGTATCCTTTTTTCACAATTTGTTGAGAATATTGATCCCTAGGTATAATTTTCTTGTATTTATCAGAATTGGTTGGAGCACCCTCACTCAGTGCTCCTCAGAGCACTGGAGGCCTATGCTTTCTCTAGCCCAGCTGTCTAGGACAGCTAGGTTAGAACTTCAAAATGTGCACATCTGGCTGGCTGTCGCAAGACGGTCGCCAAAGGGAAGTGTGCATTTTAAAGTGAACAGCTCCCTGCTGCTGCCACTGAGCAGCACTGGCCGGCCTTGTCTTGACACTCAATTCAGGACCGGTCAGTTGCTGAAAAATAAAATGGTAATAAATTAACTTTATCGCCATTTTATTTTTCAGCTCTGGCGTGTGGAATACGCTCCTCCACTCAAACGGAGGAGCCTCCCCTGATTCTTGACACAGATTCTTAAGGTATGGTGAGAACCATCTAAGAGCTCATTTCATCAGTCACATTCTCAATGAATTCGTAGTAGAAAGATCAATTGTGTCAAATGCAGCCAACAGGTCCAGAGGGAAGAGGGAGCAGAAATTACCTTTGTCCCTGCATAAACTTGCATCAACTTTTCGGTTTGCTCTGCAAACATAAAAAAGTGAGTAGCACTTTGACATTTTTTGGTCATCAGATTTGCTTATCCATTTTGCTTTTAAAAAGTGTTGAAGTCGTTCACTTTCTCCATGTATTCCTTCTCCAATTCCATGAATTCAGGAAATCAACAGGTATTTGATACGTTTTTCATTCATATGAAAAAATGCTTTATGCGAAAATGAAAAGAAAAGTAAAAACTACAGCATGTGAAGAACCTTTGCATGCATTTGGTGCTTCGGGCATCTCTATAAAGGCATCAGTTGAAAGCTGTCTGCATCCGAAAGCATTAAGGTGTAACTCCAGCTGGCTTTGTCATCCATTTTTCGAGCAAAATAACAAAATTAACAAACCTATATGTTGACAACGAAGGTACCTTAAGTTGCTTTCATTAAGTTCAAAGGTGAATTTTTCAAATTTGCACCAAATTGTAACATTGGTTTCACTGATTGTGCGACTTTCTTTTAAATGTGAAATAAGAAAATTAAGTATTAAACCCTTCTTTGAGTTTATACACTTCTGTTGTATCACTACTTACTTTGGGTATTCACCTGCTGCATAGAATCGTAGATGAACAAATATTTGATGACCATCAAGGACCATCCCCAACCTCTGGTCTATCCTTTTTCACAACAAAGAAGAACCCCTGTTTTATACAACCTGCATCGATAACTACTGTGCCCGTGCCGGCTGTCACCTACAGCTTGTGGCAAGCCTAATGATCTATCAACATTTGGTCAAAAAAGGGGGTGCTCGGAGACGCCTCCCTTTAGTAATCACCAGGTGCCTGTTTCCACCCAACAGGGCTTTGGGCTTCTCACTCCTTGCCGTGCTCCTATCTATAAAGGAATATATAGCTGGGAGTTGTAATATATGTGTTCCTATGCCTATCCATGATACTATCCGTAGTACGTCTACGAGTTAGAGTATTAGTCTTTACCAATACGGTCTCATGACCAGTGGCGGATGCCTTGGAACGGGGGTGGTGAGGCGAAAAGGTGGGGGGGATGGATAAAAAACTTAAATACAATAAACTTAACTTCGCCTTTTTGCGCCGCCGCATCGTCTTTCCTTCATCCTCTTCATCTGCTGGTAGCACCGGAAGCACCCAGGCTCCCGTACTCTCTTGGCCAATCACGACGCTGCAGTGTCGTGATTGGTCAGAGCGGCCTGTTTGGCTGCTTAGACAGTGCCTGGGATCCTGGGTATGTTCTCCACTGGGCTGTGCAACATAGCTCAGTGGAGAATATCGTAATTTATATTACGGTTTGGCTGGCCAAACTGTCATGAGCACTTGGAGGTGTGCAACTCACTCCTCACACTGTTCTGGTATCACCTAGCCCAGCCTCACACCGGCCTGGCTCTGAGTCCTGCACAGAAAAAGAAAATGATAATAACATCCTGTTATTATCACTTTATTTTTATTTTTTGCACTGCTGAAATAGTAGTGGGGCGACGCGCCACCACCTTAGCAGAGGAGCCGCCACTGCTCATGACGACTCAATTAAAAATGTATCCAAGAGGAATGTTTGACCTGTTTTAATCGTGAGACCCTCATCAAATCCCAGAGTAAACATTAAAACCAAAGCAGAAACCCAGACTTCATTTAGTCCATCCTAACATAAAACTACAGTCTTTTCAAACCTTGACAAACCCCAACCTCCAACTCATGTGCGAACAGATAACAAAGCATTTCTGACTGGTGCTATTTCAGGTCCTTAACGGTAAGTTAAGGCAGTGTATTATGCCCTATTATGAAAGAACTTTCTGGAGGCGGTAATGTGTGACAAGAATATTTCTTCATCATTTTTTGACATTTTGGTGTGGGGGTGATGTGTTCTGTTGGAATTTGTTATTTATAATAGCAATGTTCTTTTGGACTGTGGTTATTTGGTACCCTGTTACGTTTTAAGTGTACTTTTTGTGTGTTAGTTGTGTACTTCAGATATGTTAAGAAATGATGCTATGTACAGCCAAAAGCAGCATGTCTCAGTGACAGGCTACTATTTACTACAAGTTATGGTCTTAAAAGAATGCTGTGCCAGCTTTTTAAATATTTACACCACCAATCAGCCAACAAAGAAAATTACAGTAGCAGAGACCATGTCTTTATTAAGTGCTACCAGTCCTCACTTTTTGTGAAACAGCTCAAAGTATCAGAAATATTTAAGAGAGAGGAGATGAGGTGACCTTACGGTTAGAGCAGTTGACCTTGCAGCTGGGGAACTGGGCTCAAGTCTCGGCAACGACACTCAACATCCTGTGATTCTGGGCAAATCACTTAATCTCCTCGTGCCTAACAAAAAATATTGTGCCCATCTGCAACGAAACTGGGGCTCATGTAAAGCGCGCTGATACCTGATATCTTCCAGTCTAGTTTGCGCTATATAAAACTCTAAAAAAATAATTTAAAAAAGGTCATAACTAAATATAACGCAACAATACAGACAGAGAAATGGCAAAGCTTGTGATAGATTCTTCAAATTAGTAACCTTTGTTGCATTTTTTTATGAAACACAGACAGAAAAATAAATAAAATCATCGAGAACTCGTCAGTCAGATTCATCCTCAAACTCCCACACCGAACTTACATCACACCACACCTCAGGGAGCTCCACTGGCTCCCAGTACACAAACTCAATTCACACTTCTCACACAAACATTCAAGGCACAACACAACTCAGACCCCACCTACCTGAACAGTCACATCTCCTTCCGCCAACCAACCAGCCACCTTCGCAGTGCAGGACTCCTACTCGCACACATTCCATGTACAAGTGGAAGCAGATCAGGAGGACTGGTGTTCTCTTACATTGCCCCTAAAATGTGGAATGGCCTCCCACTCCACTTCAGAACCTCCTCTCCCTTATTGAATTCTACAAGAAGCCATAGACCTGGCTTTTCCATTAACCAACCTAAAACAGGCAGAGCTAGGCACACACCCCTGTTCAGCACCAGGATACCCTTTGAGATGATAGTGCGCTTTACAAATATACAAAACATAAGACAGTGATTAAATGGAAAAGTCCAGTTAGGTCCAAAACAATGGGTGAGATTCTACAGGCAAGCAGGGATCACCACAGACCTCAGAACTTGTGTGGATAAGGATAGCTGGCAAGTCAATTGAGTGCTTTACCCTTGCAGGGTCAAATAAAAAAGAACAAAGGTGAAGCAAAAGGAAAGTGCTTGCTAGACTGTGTCAATGTCTCACTGCACTTTTAGCAGTCAATATCTCAGCAGCCAGTCTCCATCTCTGACGAAGAATTTGACAGGTTTCCATATATGTTTGCGAGCATCTTTAGTCATTAAGGGGCAGATGTATCAAGATACCCATTAGCGATTCTCAAATAGCGATTTTTTGCGAATCGCTATTTGAGAATTGCAAAGTGGTATGTATCTAGAAATTCGCAATTTTTTAACGATTTCTTAAAATTCCTTAATTGCGATTAGCAAATTGCTAATCGCAATTAAGGAATAACTTCCCATTCATTTCTATGAGCCAGGAGGCCCATAGGAAGGAATGGGAAGTTATTCTCAATTTTACGATTCGCAATCTGCTAATCACAAATTTAGAATAATTTCAAGGGTGCAAGGGTGTCTTAAGGACACCCTGCTGCACCCCTGAAATTTACATGTTTGCGTAAATGGCGCACATACATGCCCTAAGGGCATGTATGAGCGCCACATGGCACCATTACAAATGCCGAAAAGTGCATTTGAAAAAGAATTTGCAAATTACCACCAACTACTAGTTGGTGGTAATTTGCGATTTCTTAAGGGAAAATCGCTAAATTGAAATGCTTGATGCATAGCATTTAAGGAATCGCAATTTGCGATTCCTTAAATGCTTCGCAAAGTTAAGGAATTGCAAATTTTGCGATTCCTTAAATTTGCGATGCAATTTCAATGATAATTCGCATTTCCCAATTTTTTTGTCGCAAACGCTGCTATTTTGCGAATCGCAGCGTTTGCGAGAAATTTTTTTTTGATACATCTGCCCCTAAGTGTGCTCTCCAGGCAGAGGTTGTTCATTTGTCACATCCTAAACCCTAGATCAGCCTCCCATATTTTGCTCATGGGTTTGGTGCAAGAACTTAGAAAGTGCAAAGAGCTAATATGCTTTGTTTGTCGCCCACTTTGTTTTCTGTTTTCTGTTCCTTCTGATGCCACCTGAGATCATGGGGCAGATTTACCAAGATTTGGAAGCAACACAGTGTAAACATTTCCAGCCTTGTATTTCACTAACTGCCAAAGTTTCTGTTGAGTCGTATTTACAATGCACTGTACGTAGCTGTACAAACAGAAACAATGCCTTGATTGTGTGATGCTAAACACGATTTAACCTTGCGCATAGCGCAAGGGTTTAGTGTCTTTTATACTTGTAGCACACTCTCAAGTGCAATTCTCATCAAGCAGACAACAATTCAAGTGTAAACCAAGTAATATTTGTGTAATTTCTGTACTCGCAAAGTTAGACCACTTTATGTGAATTTAGAGGGTACAGCTTTGCTTAGAATCCAGTGTCTGTCTAATCTTGCCTACTTCGCATGCATTATCAGAGGCATTGCTCTAGGTAATGCAGTGTAGTTTAGAGCTGTGCTCACATTAAAAGCCATAGTACCTGGAAGTTGCTTGACACTATTGTTTGAGTCACCTAGGTTTGCTTAAGTACTTAGTAGCAAATCCAGAGAGAGAAGTAGAAAGAAGAGAGGCACCAGGACCAAAGAGTAAGCAGCAGCTACCCCTGGCTACCCTAATCGGCCTCCGTAGTGAAATCACTGCTGGGTGGATGTAGAAACAGTGCCACCAGTGGAAAATATCACTCTGGCCATCCCTGCTAGGGGTATATATTTCATCTAGCAGCCTGACTAATCATTAGAAAAAAACTTACCTGCACAACAATCTATAAATAAGAAATAGTAAGAGGTACCTACAGTTTGTAAAATATAAAAGTCAGCATTTTCACATTGTAACTCATTCTACACCAAAGAAGACAGTACTGTGAAGTTGCCTATAGATATATGTAAGATTAGCTACTCTCAGATGACCATCGATGAAGGAAAAGGCAGTTCTGGTAAACTCTGCAAGATGCTGAAACCAGAAGCATCCCATAACACTTAGGTGCAATGAACATTATCACATTGATTAGTTTGGTCCAAAATATATTGCAATGTGTGTTAGCAAAACTAATGCTGTGCACCAATTGTTGGGCAGTCCTGGCACAACACTGCACATTCCATTAAATCCACGTGGCTAGATGGGACACTTTTTTATCAAGGGTTTGTCTAACCCAAGAGGGCCCTTGTTCAGAAAACCTACTACACAGTAACAGCTCTAGAGAAGTGTTAAGAAAAGAGACTGGTGGGACATGAGTGGTGATGTCAGTGTGCATGCTCAGGCACAAAATGTGCATGGCCAGTTGTAATGAGTGGGTTCTTGGCAATACTGTGTTCATTAAATACAATAATATACATGTATAGTTACATTTAATAAATGCTAAAAATAGTCTGTTTATTGCTGTCCTCACAAAAGGCACTAGAAAAGGCAATTTGATATAAATAGTTCTTAGAAAGTGGGCTGTACTTAGATCAGTAGCATAAGTAAAGGCACAAAAAAAGATTAGAATCCAGCACCTGTGTTTCCTTAAAGATGAAACGCACACAGGTTTGCATGCGTAGGTTCAGGCGTTCCCAGGTCGCGCTGACGTTTGTGGCGTGCGTCCATGTTACTTTTTCCAGGATGTCCTTTATTCCCTGGAAAGGAACAACAACGTGTTATGCTTCCAACCAGACAAAGCGGAGTTGCCGTTTTAAAACACTGGCTCTAATTGTCCGTTAAATATTGACAAAAGGAACAACACAGATAAAATGTATAATCCTTCTTTATAAGTAGAAAATTAACTCGATTAACCCAGTAAAAGCTGTGACTCTTGGTTGGTTTGAGCGTACTGAGGAGGCCATGATGTTTGATCTTTATTGTAAATATTATTGGAAAAGTATGAAACAGGTAGAATGCAGCTAGTACAAAAGAAGATAGTTCAAATATATCACCAAGGCGACGACAAATGATAACAAAGTACAAAGTCATACATGCATGGTCACCAAAAATCATTTAGTTATTAAATTATTTAAAATCTCAGAAAGGTAGTCAGGCATACCAAGAAGCGGCAACAAATTGACTAAAGGGTGCCGCTTGTACACAGAGGTGATTCCTGCATCTTTCCCTGCCTGACACTTGCTACTGGAGTAGCTTCACTTCTTGCCAAAGTCCACTGCTGCCGAGGAAGGAGAAAAGATTAGCGAGGCCGCAGAGGAGGTGAGAGGCGCGGCCCCGGGACTGCGAGGGACAGCGTTATTGACACCAGCTGTCTCCTCTTCCCGAGGGTGCCGCGCCCCCTCCCAGTGCCCGCCCCCAGGCGTTTATAAGCTCTCGCGGCCCCCGCTCCACGGGTGCCGCTTGTACACAGAGGTGATTCCTGCATCTTTCCCTGCCTGACACTTGCTACTGGAGTAGCTTCACTTCTTGCCAAAGTCCACTGCTGCCGAGGAAGGAGAAAAGATTAGCGAGGCCGCAGAGGAGGTGAGAGGCGCGGCCCCGGGACTGCGAGGGACAGCGTTATTGACACCAGCTGTCTCCTCTTCCCGAGGGTGCCGCGCCCCCTCCCAGTGCCCGCCCCCAGGCGTTTATAAGCTCTCGCGGCCCCCGCTCCACGGGTGCCGCTTGTACACAGAGGTGATTCCTGCATCTTTCCCTGCCTGACACTTGCTACTGGAGTAGCTTCACTTCTTGCCAAAGTCCACTGCTGCCGAGGAAGGAGAAAAGATTAGCGAGGCCGCAGAGGAGGTGAGAGGCGCGGCCCCGGGACTGCGAGGGACAGCGTTATTGACACCAGCTGTCTCCTCTTCCCGAGGGTGCCGCGCCCCCTCCCAGTGCCCGCCCTCTCCTCTTAGACTTAAAAGCAAGAGCTAGAACGCGCATCGCGGGACGCGCGCGGGGCGCAGCCCGGGGCGAAGCCCGGGCCAAGGGCGGGCCCGTTTAAGCCCGTTCAAGCCAGGGCAAGTCTGGTCTGGGCCAACCCTCTTTCAACCGTATCTTCCCGCCTTGTACATTACCATCCGTACTGGGAGTCATCCACCACTATTGTTTTAGCTTTACACCCTAAGGGTGTTTCTCTGCTAACATGACTACCAGGGCAATGAGGAACAAAACGGCCCATGGAGTGGGTGAAGTAATTGGCCCAATCGACCAATTCATTACCAAAGCTAACGATGCTATCAATCAGGGAATCGTTTTGCTTGAAAGACGCGTCTCCCAGGACCTTGCTGCAGCACGGAGGTCTTCTATGGGCCTTCTCGCTCTAGCCAAAACACCCATCCACCAGGAAACCAACGCTCCTCTATTACAAGAAATTCGTGCTGAACTTCACACCATCCCAATGAGCGTCGACTTATCAGTCACTCATCTCTCACTAGGGGAAGCCTCTATGGATGACCTGGAGAAAACTCCTACTCTGGTGATCAGCCCCACTCAACCTGTGTCTTCAATTTTGATAGAGTCACAACCTCAGCCCTCACCCTTAGCTGCAGCCTCACCCCCGAAACCCGAGAAGGTGTCCAAGGAGGGAGCCATTCCCAAACAAACCAGTGTAAGGTCAATACCAAAGTCTAAGTTGCACTGTCCACCGAAGCGCACTAGGTCTAAAAAACCTCCACGTACTAACCTTCCAAAGATCTCCAGACAGTCATTGCCTGACAACGTGGATGACTCTTCTCTTTTGGCCACCTCGACGGAGGAGACTCATAGGGGTCATGACACTGTTACATCCAATCATCTAGAACTCACTGTACAAGTTTTTGACTCAATTAAGGATTTTATAAAATTGCAACTACTCCCAATCGAGCGAACGCTAAATAATATTGAGAAGCAGCTCGCCAGACTAACAAACCAGGTTAACCATCTCAAACCTTCTGTTACCACCGCAGTGCCATTAGTCTCTACGACCACCAAACATGTCCAGGCTGTTACTTTACAGAAACCAGCGCCTCAACCTACAATGCACAAAGCTCCCCCACCAATAGAAAAAAAACCAAAAACTCCAACTATTAATCAAACTACTTTTACAGACACTAAGGGTTCCACCAATCAAGTACAGGGAAAACTAGCAACAAGTGTAGATCCCACCAGTAAGAACTCTAAGCCCCCATCACCTAAACCCTTGGCCACTCAACAGGCTGCTGAAGCACCCAATAAACCAGCTGGCCCAAAGAGACCAGTCCATCTACCCCCTGAAGCAAGCCCCTACACCGTGATCCTTACAGGGGTACCAGAATTGGAAGAAAACATGAGTGAATCCACCTGGTCATTAAAAAATAAAGTCATGCAGTGGCTCCAGATTAACAGACCCCTTCCCTCACACTGCAAAAGTAGACTGTCCATGGTACGAAGAGTCCCGTGGATAGGGGATACAAGGAAAAGAATAAAAGGGGATTGTATCATCATCAATTTTGATAATCCAGAGACAGTGAGTTATATATGTTCCTGGTCAACCCTGGAGAGAAAGGGAAGCATAGACACCAACCGTCTGTCCTTCTTTTACCCACCGAGGTTTCCACGTGAACAAGATTTCCCCCAAAAATGGGGCCAATCCCCAGGCTGGAGTTGGTCTCAAGTCGAAACACGTAATAATAGGAGGAGGGACTGGGATTACCCGCCCTGGAACCCAAGAAGAGATCATCCATACGAAGAGGGGTGGAGAGGGGTCCCAACTAGTAACTACTTTTCAACTTTAGAAATGGTTGACTGACCATTAAAAAATTACTTACCGTTTAACAATAACCCAAGGTCCCCCAGGTCTCCTGTTAGCCCAGGGATGACCCCTAGCAAACATGGAAACCTTGCCCCTTCCCAACCCACTGAAGATTCCCTTAACCTGGCTCTGTCACACGGCCCTTCTGAACCGAAAAGCTCACAAACCAACGACTCCCAGATTTCTTTTTCAACCCCAACTACTGACCTGAATCACCCAAACTGCACCCCAACACATTCCATCGAGGACAATTATCTTTCTATTTTATCTTGGAACATAGCCGGGCTTTCAAATAAAATAAATGACCCCACCTTCCTGAATTACATACATACCTTCGACATCCTAGCGTTCCAGGAATGTTGGGATCTGACGCCCATAAATCTGGATGGTTATAGCACACATTTCACTCCCTCTACTCAATCCCATAGAGGTAGATCCTCTGGAGGTCTCTGCTTGTATGTTTCAAATAGATTAAACGCATCATTAGAACGCGTTGACCTCCCGCAAACTGATCATAGCCCAAAGTCCTTCGGCCGCCTACTCCAGGCCTTTAAAATATCTGGGAAAGAGGTTGTCAACTCTCTCATAATTAATCTATACAACGGTGCACAGAGAGACGATCAAACAAAATTCATGGAGTTTCTTTCTACAGTAATAAAGAAGGGTATGGGAGGGTCCTCTTCAGACCAGCGCTTGATCATTCTAGGTGATTTCAACTGTCACTTATGCCCATATAGTGGAACTAGGGTTTGTGACCAAAGAGCCCCAAATGGAGAACACACCACCCATTTCGAACATTCAACCATGGGCACTCAACTGAACAACTTATTACACGAGTGGGATCTGGGTTTCTTCAACGATCTAACTGTGCCCCCGACTGACTTTCTACCCACATTCCATGGAAGGGGATCGCTCACGACAATAGACTTTTTCCTCTTGTCCCATACCCATCATGGAGACGCTTTAGAACTTAATAGAGAGGAGTTGGTTCTGAGCGATCACTACCCCATCAGCATTAAAATATACTCCCCCTCCAGTGGTACTAAGTCTAGAAGCATCGTGGAAAACCTTTTTTCACACATTATCTCACTTTCGTCAAGAAATGGATACACCTTAAAATGGGCTAAAATTGACACCTCGAAATTTCTTGAAAATTTGATCAAAACGGCTCCTGACCTTTTCCGGACCTGTTTAGAACTCCTACCCAACCCTTTGGAAATTATTTCTGCCTTCGATCAAATCGCCTCACAAATTAGAAAAAACTTGACCAGAAATAACAATAAAATCTACACTCCTAAGAGCCAAAGTTGGTTCGATCACGAGTGTTCTAACACTCGCGACATCTTGAAGGCCAGTCTCAACAAAATTCCAACAAACCAGGTGGAAATCAGATCCGCCCGTGCCGCTTACAAACAGGCAATTAAGAACAGAAAAAAGGAATTGAAAAACGCGGCCTGGGAAGCTCTGTTGAAAGCCAGCACTTTAAGGGACAACACGGCATTCTGGAGGGAGGTGAACGCCCCTTTCTTTAGTGACAGGACAACCGACTGCATAGAAATTGCCATCACTGAAGATGTCTGGATAAACCACTTCACTGATCTCTATAAACTAGATGACCGAATCGAACCAATGGAGAGCAACGAATCGCCAATCAATAACCAAGAGCCGTTTCCACTCTCCATCTATTTTAACTACTCGGAAGTGGAACTGGCTATTCTTGAAAGTTCAAATGCCAAAGCGCCCGGCCCAGATGGAATCCCCATAGATTTATTTAAAGACAACATCAAATTATGGGCACCTATTCTTACCAACGTCCTTAATTCTTATGCCCGTAAAGGATTCCCTACAACATGGCAAGAAGCGATTATAATACCCATTTTTAAAAAAGGAGAAAGAACGGACCCAAAATGTTATAGACCTATCTCTTTATTGGACTCCATGATGAAGGTGGCCGGGAGAGTCCTTTTAAATCAACTACAAACATGGGCACAGGAGAATAACATTTTATCTAAATTTCAATATGGGTTCGTTTCTGGTCTCGGGACAGTGGAACAATGTTTAAATCTAGCTCTGATTATTGACAAACATGTGCTGGCAAAAAGAGGCAACCTATATATGACTTTTGTGGACTTAAGCTCTGCTTTTGATTGCCTCAACCATAGCTTACTCTGGTCTACCCTCAACAACATGGGCGTTGATCCAAACATCTTATCATTCATAAAAGAACTCTATCGTGGAGCTGGGGCCAAGGTTCGATATGGGAAGGACGGAGCATGCACCAACAAGTTCCCTATTAGAAAGGGGGTCAGGCAGGGCTGTATCCTTGCCCCCTTTCTTTTTAACCTGTATATCAACAGCGTCGCCGACTGCTTGGCCAAATTAGATGTGGATTATCCAAAAATAAACGGCCTTGCGGTTCCAATTCTTTTATACGCGGACGACGCTGTGATCATGTCCAGGACCCAACTAGGGCTTCAAAAAGCGCTGTCCGCCTTTTCTACCTTTATGGACATGAGAGGTCTTAAGATCAATGTAAGCAAAACTTTTACAATGTGTTGCAGTAACAAAAAAAACATCACTTGCAATACATACATTGATGCTAAAAAGATCAGTCTCACAAAAACTTTTACCTATTTAGGTATATTTTTTAGCAGGACAGGCACTTGGAAGAATGCTGTAAACACCCGAAACCTGGCCTTTACCAGACAAATTGGAGCCTTAAAAAAATTTGCGACCAAATTAGATGGGAAACCAGTAAGAATCCTGCTGGACATATATGCTGCCAAATGCGTCTCCACCGCAACATACGGAGCAGGTATCTGGGGCATGGCGGACTGCGGAGAGATCCAAATCAGTGAGAACGCGTTTTTAAGATTTTTGTTGGCTGTTCCCCGTTCTATTTCAACCACAGTCTGCCACAATGAGTTAGCACGAGTATATATCTCTGACATAATTAAAACCGCTCCAATCCTGCTATGGCACAAAGTCTGGTCCTCGGACAAAACGGTGTTAAACCAGGATATAATTATGGACTGTATGGCCCTAACCAACTCAAGGAAAATACCCTGGCTCGCCTATGTACAGAAATTTTTAACTTCCCTGGATCTAGTTGATTTGTTTACCAACCCCACAACGTGCCAAACGATTTCCAAAAAAGACCTTAAAGCTCGCTGTTTAGGCTTACTTATAGACAGACGCTCCTATCTTGAAGGGAACAAACAATCGATTGCTAAACACAACCTCTTACTACATGATGACGGCATCCCATCCTATCTTTCCCCCTTCATCACCCCCTATACGAGAATGCTGTTGACAAGGATGAGGACAGACTGCCTTTTCCGCCTACTAACATTTCCCACTGTAAACGATTGGTCGGTTACACCGGCGGTCTGTCCTTGTGACAATGTCTCCAAACAATCCAACATTCACGTTATTTTATTCTGTAAATTCTATGACTGGGGTAGAAGGAAACATCTTCTCCCGCTTCTTAAATTGTGGGGCTTAAGACAGTGCCGGCCAGCCTTACTTAAGCTATATATGCTGGAAGACGAACTTGTAATCAATGCAACTAGTAGCTTCTTGAAATTTGCAGTAAGGTGCAGAACATCAATGAATTAACTGTCTTCTGCTCCCCACCAGCCAAAAAACTTTACATGATTTTTTACAAACCTAAACTTTTAACCTGTTTCTAATATGTAGCATGTTTTTTCGATCGTATTTCATAGTCATTTTATATTGTATCATATGTGCTTTTATGGTTTTCTCTGCAAAAATCGAATAAAGCTTTATTTGACTTGACTTGACTAATTTGCATCTCTTTGGATTAGAGTGAATAATTGTGAGTTCCAACTCATTGGAAACAAGCATTTACAATGCAATAGGTCTCGCATTAGGAACGCTTGAGCTATTGGTATTGTAAATGACACATTTTTTATTTATGTGTTGGTTTTGAAAATAGCGAAATTAATAGCTTTGTCATTTACAATGCCAATAGTTATAATTTTCGCAAATGTGACACCTATAGCATTTGTAATGCAATATGTGTTGTATTTACATGACTTAGATGTATTGATATTACAAATAACAATAGCTTTTAATATTTAAAATAATTAATACTTAAATAAAAGTTATTGTAATTTATAATGGCAATAGCTTAAACTTTTGTAAATAACTTTTTCTGAAGATTATGTTCAGTGTATTTTATTGTGACGAAAATCCAAGAACAGAAGTGAAATATTAACATCTTTTTGTGACATTTGTAATAAAGCTTAAAACATTGATAGAACATATTTGAACCAGTTGTTGTTGAATGGTTGCACAGATTGAAGCTGTGGTGGCGCCGAGTGATGTTGTGGTGGCGACGAGTGATGCTGTGGCGTTCAGTGATGCTGTGGTAGCGCATATTGATGTTGTGGTGCCCCTGAGTGATACTGTGGTGGTGCCCCTGAGTGACCGTAACAAGTGCATGCGTTTTTTCAGACTCCTATTCAAAGAGCGATGCAGCAAGTACTCCAGACTGTGTCAACAGTCAGGCTGGCACAGAATCCGAACTGCAGGAACTATGCGGGGAGTGCACTGTTTGGCACTGCAGGGGGGAGGTGGGGAATGGAAGTGTGAAATGTTGCACTTTGTGCCAGCAGGGATTGTTGGTATGGCGCGGGTGGGAGCAGCGGGATGGGGGTGCAGGAGGCTCAGTTTGGGAGTTGTGCAAGTTCGGATTACGTAGCATCACTGTGGTTAGCAGAGGTAGTGTGAAGTTGAAATAACAAATGAAATTTGTGCTACAAAACACAGCATCTCTAGGCTCAGCAATTTTACTTTAACCAGACTGTACACAGCAAAGCAGACTCTACACATTCAACTGAACCATGAACCAGTCGTGCAGGGCCAGGCCAGGCCATGCACTGCCCCATTTCAGTTGCAGATGGGGGAGAGGGGAAACTGACGGCAGTGGGCTCAGTGATGGGAGGTACGGGGGGGCGACGTATAAATTGCACTTGTTTATATTCAGCTTTTCAATTCAGTGTTCTCTCTAGATATTAAGGCATTTTAGCTCAATCCAAAACAGTTTTAAATTGCACGTTAACTTTTTTTTTAATTTGGTAGGCGTTGCCTCTTTTTTGGAGCGGTTTTACTTTTCTGCTCAATTGAAAAAAACATTCTAATGCACAGGTGAGCATTAAAAAGGAAAGGGAGGGATTCCAAGCAAGAATACCTGTTGAAATGCTGGACAGAGGAGATGATTCTTCTGGTGATTCTGAAAAGAACAAGAAGTACAAATTGCAGAGTGTCCTTGGCGCTTGGGGATGGCTCCCAGAGATGCCTTCGCACGGGTTAAGGATTGGTCAAAGAAACAGCCAATTAGCCTCAGTCTCTAAAGAAACTTGAGGGCAAGGATAAAGGTGCCTGACCGGAGTGTCGTGGCATCACCCGAAGGGACCCTGAGGTGGTAGTCTAAAAGCCCTTGGTTTCTTATTGAAGACGGTCTGGATGGGTCGCTCATTAGTTCTGGTGTAGGCGGTGGGAATATATATACTATGCAAAACAGTCCACTGATTTATGTTAAGGAATAAGGGGGCATTAAACGAGGCCATGAAACTTTTGAGAGCGATTGGCTAGCACCAGCCAGAGATTAAGTAAATATGTACTATCTTTTTCAGGCAATTCAGCAACGGAATGTGAACAGGGGAGCTGGGCTGCTTCCTTTCAGAGACACAAGCCCCCGCCACGAAAGTAAATGGTCCCGCGCTGCGTGACTGGAGATGGCAACACCCGTCTCCAGAATGGAACAAAGCTTCAGAGGGGCGGCGCAGCGGCGGGCTATCGAGTAAATCTCTCATAGGGAACAAAAAAGGCTACTGAGAGAGGAATATGGCTCATTCGATCAGCAAAACCTCTTCCCATGTTGATGTATTTTAAAACGACAAGAACACAAAAAAAAGATCTTAAGCTAAAGCGGGTGCCGCAAATGGTTCAAAAGTAAAGATTTTTACAAAAAACTTTTTTCTATTTCTTTACTTTTTGAGCAATAGTGGCACCGCGCTTTATCTTAAGATCTTTACCGATAAAGAGCGAGTGACGCGATTATTTAAACCAAAATAAATAAAGAGAAAAAAAATCATGTTTGTGAATGCAACTAACCATAGGAAGGGTGCGTGTACCTTTATTCCTGCTGGGGTACCGTAAGGGATACATTTTGAAACGAGGCTGAAGGTATTGCCTTTCCCATGCTGAAAGGAATCCTGGCTCTGAATGCGATAGGAGGTAGTACATGGGAGGAGTGGTGGGAGGGGCTGCAATGGCTAATGCCTTTTCTCAAACTAGCTCTTGCCAAGCCATTGTGCAAATTAAAAACAAGAGTGCGGGTAGGAGGAGAGAAACACTTGGACAAGAGAGAGCAAAGTGAGGAGAGAAAAGCACGTAAGGAAGACAACTAGTAAACACATGTACAATAATGGGGTGCTTAAGAAACTAGATGGAAATATTGTAAGTGCCTGTGGAGGGTTGCCAACTGTGGTGTTAGAGAGTACCACAGATGGAAACACTCAGACATTGCCCTGCCACAGTAGCACCCCCGAGATTGAACACAATAGAGAGGCCTTGTTGTCAGTGGGGAAAGTGCACACAGAACAGGACATGTAGGACAGTGCACAGATTTGGTGCATTCAGGGCAGTGCACACGGGACGTGCACACAGGACGGTGCACATGCGACAGTGCACAGAGGTGGTGCATTCAGGGCAGTGCTCGCAGGACAGTGCACACAGGAAGGACGGTCCTTCGGTGGCGCGCTGGAATCCTTCACCGAGGAATGAATTTACTGAGCTTGGCGGCTTGTGCTTCAAAAAGCAGCAAGCGCCGCTCGGTGGAATGTCTGCCGGGTTGCTAGTAATAACAAGGGGATGGAGGGTGAAGCGAGCAGCTGTTGTGTAGGTGTGACGGGGGACAGATAGTGGCTCT